>NC_088204.1:47214251-47814251 GCF_037126465.1 Ornithodoros turicata
AAACACATTACATTTAGCATGGCTAGACTGAGAACAGTGATCGCTAAGGTAACGAATATTCCACAATTTGTGTAAGAATTCTCATATGGAATGAGACCTGACCACCAATTAGGTTTTACTCGACTACAAGTACTCGACTACTCCGTACAAGTTCAACACCCGAAGGACAGAATTGCCGGAGAAGGAGCGGTCATTGAAATTTAGAGACATGATACATCAATCTATGATTACAAAAAGGATCACTAATCTCATGTGAAAACTTATCATATTTAATGAATTAAATTCCACAGTCCATGCATATTTCTCATTCAGTTGCACTAGCCCAGACATAGTAAAAGAAGAAGAAAAGCGTCTTTGACAAGCAACCCGATTGGAGTGCGGAACAAATAAATAAATATTTTGTCAATACAGTTGTCCGTTTGTATGACTGTAGAGGAAACATGAGCCGTCCAAGATAGGGCAAAACGGGAAATAAGGCAAGATAACTGATTGCGGCGGGATAAGTCAAAGCGTTCGCGACACAGTGTCATCGACTTTTACAATCGCATTCGGGTTCAGTGCCTGGGAGATAATACGAAGCCTTCGCGAAAAGCGAATCTATTATCAGATGCCACAATGCAAACGAAAGATTTTACGAGCATGACGTGCAGGCCAAGTCTACATTTCTAATCACATAGTCTTCGTAACACACAGCATACAAACGTATATGAAATAATTTCCAAGTGGCAATCAGATTTTGGGAGAAGTGGATCACACAACCGCCATCAGAAGTGCTTAACCAATATACAATGAAGTTGAGCGTTATGCATAAACACAATGGAAGATATGTTAGATTAATTATAATAACCAGATCAGCGCGGGTCACACATAAACGTAGATCAAATCACAAATATACACGAGATTTCCCGTAACCATACGGAAAACCTATCACATTATTTTAGTGTCATGGAATCTGGGCACCACAAATGGAAAGGCCATACTTTAATTTTATAAGTCTTTAACTCATAACGTTGTAAAACGCAAATTCCACACTAAAGATCATTTTCTTCTTTAAATTTTCAAAGTCAAAACTGCACGCTATTTCTTGCATTTTTCTAAAGATATCAATTAAACAGTTGTGCATATACTCACACATACTATACAAGATATTTGATTGTGGATTAAGTGCTAAAATTTATCGATTCACATTCAGGAGAAGTGATGACTACCACACATCAGTAAGAGTTTAATTACAATTTGAACAGGTATTGCGATTTATGATCAGTGTTGTAGATTGTGTAATTTCAGAATGCACAAGCTTTAGGTCGCTCACTTTGACGAGCACTCTTTCACGATGTCAGAGAAGTTATTCGAATGGATTGATATTTTCTGTATACACTATAACATAATGCGAATTCTTTATGTCGTGGATATTAAAAGTTACGAATATTTTCCGAACGAAAATTTACTTGAAACTTGAAGTAAGGGTCACCCGCGTCCTCGAAGACGTTTCCGGAAAAAGCAACACGCTCGCGTGCGGTACCGCGTTAACGCGTCGGGCGCAGAATCGCGTTCGGTTTCGGGCGCGGTATTGGGGAAACGCGGCCCGGCGTGTTGCCGAAACGTCTTCGAGGACGCGGGTGACCCTTTCTTCAAGTTTTAAGTAAATTTTCGTTCGGAAAATATTCGTAACTTTTAATATCCACGACATATTGAACTTCTGTTGATTCGGCATCGTTGCAGAGACTGGTAGAAGAAAATAATTGCTTTGCCGTTGTAGTGGAACATATCACGTGATAAGATTTTATGTACTTTCCATCTCAGATATGTGTAATTTCAACAAATTCGTAATGAATCGTGCGATATAGACCGCTTGTATATGATAATTTGATCCGACTGCTTTCTTCCCTTTCTTTCCTTCTTCCCTTTCTTTCTTTCTGCCCCCTTGCCCTTCCGACGTTGATGTGCAGATATTTTTATAAGTATTGTAGATTCGGCATATAAATTCTTGCACCTTCAGTTCTGTAGTTTGTACCATATCTCCGAATACGACTATGTCTAGGACGTATTGAAATGAAATCGTTTCGCGGCTCCTCCTTTTCGAAACAGTTTTTTATTACATCTTCCCATGACTTATGGTATCGAGTACAAAATCTGTCCATCTTTTCAATGTAGAGCAATTGTCTCTTCTGTTTTCAAGTGCACATCTACACTTAATTAAAAGCATATCTATGTTTATTTTATTGATTAAAATTTTATTATCTGATTTAGAATGCTGTAATCTCCACCTGTCGTGAGAATTATTGTTTTGATTTTGTTTCAAGTATTCACTCGACTGATACTCTATGAGTTGTGAACTTACCGCTCGAGATAATTATTGTCTTGTATTTGTTCCAACTGTTCACTCGCTTGACATAAGTAAGTACCTCTAAGATGGGAATGCCTCATAACTCTGAGTTGCATTTCACATTTGACATTTCTGTGTGGTTCATTAGAAATTTCTGTTGCAAGATATTACAAAAATTGACGTAATTAGATTTGTTTCTCTTTTTTGATTGAGTATCATTGCAACCAATTAATAATTTGGACTTTCTCTACATCTTCAATAAGAATATCGCATCTCTACAAAGTTAGTCGACTTGACAACCACTTTGACGAAAGATTTCCGTTTCAGGGAAAGGATGCGAAAAGATAGTGACCCCCGCGAGTGATATCGACATCTATTTGCGCTGCACAATAACCCAAGCAGCAAAATGTACTGAAAGTCGAGTGCAATAGGGGTGGACGGGTAGGTGGAAGGCCTTGAACAGACACATGAAACTAAAGAACATTGATAAGACACATACCGTCCACCCCTATTGCACTCGACTTTCAGTACATTGTGCTGCTTGGGAAAATATATCGCCTTTGAACTCTCTTATCTGACCTCTAGAGCGTCCCGTTTGCTGGACGAAGTAATATAGCCCCTAACCCTTTGAGTGATAAAGCATGCGCGGTGCTATGGTCACATAGAGACAAAGTCTCGCGGCTTTGAGGAAAAGAGTGAAAACCGTGCATATTTCCTATGTCTTGGATACCTCCATCAAGGTTTGTAGTGTTGGTTAGAATGAAAATTGTATATTGATCGATTTTATGATGGTTCAATGATAGATTATTTTCCTCTGTTGATGTTTACGTGTCGCCGCGTGTTCCTCTGTTCTTCAGCGTTAAGTCTGTGCTATTTCGCCTTTTTGATAGATTGATTAGCTATTATTTCTCTATGTGTTGGATGGTGCGCAGGTTTGGCTCTCTATTAATTGTAGCTGTTGATTGTGTTGTTTCTCGTTATTTCCTTACGTCTATGCTGTTCACTTAATCAGAAATTAAAAGTTGAGTAATGCTGGAATATGAAAATTGAGATTCCCTATTGCGCTCGAAAAGTTATGATAGATATGATGGTTCTCACGTCTCAGACTTTTTATAATACAGTTTGTAATTTGATTGTCATCATATTGATTAAGAATATCTTATTTGTACTGGTATAGATTTTAGTTCCTCGTGTCGTTTGTGTTCTGTTTGTTGGCTGGGAGCGTGCTATGTGGTGAAGTTCATTTTTAACATGACTATTTTCTGATGAGTTTGATTTTTTCTTCTGATTTTCTGATTGATAGATTACTCTGTTGCTTTGATTAGGAATATTTTCTTTGTAGTGGTATAGATTTTATTTCCTCTTGTGTTCGTGTCGCTCTTTGTTCTGTTTGTTGGCTGGGAGCGTGCTATGTGGTGAAGTTAATTTTTAACATGTTTATTTTCTGATGAGTTTGACAATGTAGTGGTATAGATTTTATTTCCTCTTGTGTTCGTGTCGTTCATGTTCTGTTTGTTGGCTGGGAGCGTGCTATGTGGTGAAGTTCATTTTTAACATGTCTATTTTCTGATGAGTTTGACAATGTAGTGGTATAGATTTTATTTCCTCTTGTGTTCGTGTCGTTCTTTGTTCTGTTTGTTGGCTAGGAGCGTGCTATGTGGTGAAGTTCATTTTTAACATGTTTATTTTCTGATGAGTTTGACAATGTAGCGGTATAGATTTTATTTCCTCTTGTGTTCTTGTCGTTCGTGTTCTGTTTGTTGGCTGGGAGCGTGCTATCTGGTGAAGTTCATTTTTAACATGTCTATTTTCTGATGAGTTTGACAATGTAGTGGTATAGAATTTTATTTCCTCTTGTGTTCTTGTCGTTCGTGTTCTGTTTGTAGGCTAGGAGCGTGCTATGTGGTGAAGTTCATTTTTAACATGTCTATTTTCTGATGAGTTTGATTTTTTCTTCTGATTTTCTGAATGATGATTACTCTGTTGTTTTGATTAGGAATATCTTCTTTGTATCGGTAAAGATTTTATTTCCTCTTGTGTTCGTGTCGTTCTTGTCGTTCGTGTTCCGTGGTCTTTCAGGGTCTCTGCTGTTCACAGTTAATTACATACAACTATCAGAACTTCCAGCTATTGCACTGATGGTTCTCACGTATAGGAATATTAGACTTTTTATAATAGAACTTATAATTTTGTTTGTAATCATATTGATTAAGAATATCTTCTTTGATTAAATGTGGTGATCGTTTCTCGTTTTGATATGGTGTAGCTATTATTTCCCTACATGTTGGATGATTGGTTCTATATTAATGCTATGTGTTGATTCGAATTATTGCCTTATGTCTGCGCTATTCACTTCAATAGAAATTGATTAATTAAATTTATGTCATATTGGAATATTAAACTTAGCTTCCATATTGTGCTCGAAATTACTTACATCTATCAGGTTCTCACATCTCAGACTTTTTATAGTAAAACTTGTAATTTTGATTGTAATCGTATTGATTAAGAATATTTTAAATGTGCTATCACTTCTGATTCATTGAAAACTTGTGATTACTGTTAATAAAAAATATTGTGTTTGATCTGTGATACCTATTCAATGCTATTGCGATGTGATGTGATGTGAATAAAGAAAAAATGGGGGTGCAATGCTATTGCATCATGCCTGTAATAAGTATATTCTTTGTTACGTGTATTGTGTTCCTTCTACTTCAGATTTTTGGCTAAGTTTTTCCCATTCACGCAGAGTCATAACATAATTCCTAATGACTTTAATAAATATATTTTCACTTGTACTTTTGTGTATGGCTATTCTTTGCATGTAAACAGCCTACTGCACACTGTTGTAGCTGGAAAAATTACGATTCAAGTCGACTCAGGCTGAAAAATGACGAACGTCGGCGGCCCAGGCTGAAAAATGACGAAAGTCGGCGGCCCAGGCTGAATGGTAAACGCGCACGCAGCCCTCCGACCACTCGACGCCCACCTGTCGCGGGAAGGAAGTCGGCCCAAGTAGGAAAATTGGGAAAGAAGTCAGCCTAGGGTGAAGGGTAAGCGCGCACGCAGCCCTCCGGTCACGCTCCGCCCACCACAGCAGTCCTCCACCCGAGCACCGCCCACCTGTCGCGGGAAGGAAGTCGGCCCATTCACCTGATTGGCATCACAATTGGTACAATTCCCAGCACTATTGGCTTTAATAAATATATCTCAACTTGATTGACATTAATAAATATATTTTGACTTGTACTTTTTGTGTATGATCCTTCTTTGCATGTCTCTGTATGTAAACCGCTCACCTGTTGTATTGGAAAAATATGTGAAGTCGGCCCAAGTATGGCAAAAGAAGTCTGCCCAGGCTGAAAAATATGCTACGATGAGCGCACGCGCAGCCCTCCCCCGCCGATAATCACGTGGACAACCCTCCGCACACGCGCCGCGCAGGGAAAAATACGCGCAGGGCTCAGGGGTAGGGGCGCCGTAGTTTGGACCGGCCGTAGTTTCTGACCGCCCTCTTACTACTGGTATCGAAGATACTTTTTTAAGTATCGTGCCCAGCCCTGCCCTTTTTCTTAGCTCTCAGAGCACAGACAGTGAATTAAAGATAATGCAGCGCAGAAAGATAATGCAGCGCAGTTCGACGGAGGCGCCACCTGAAACAACCTGTCCGCGGGCGCGTCTTTCGTGTTGCGTCTTTTGATCGCGATGCGTAGTGCGTAGCTTTCTGGAACTACCCATTTTAAATGTTCATGCTCGATGACAAAACACTAGTTGGTGCTCTCAGGTTGCACAGTGCAGTGTTTCGGTCTGCGGAGACGCTAAGCTGTCTTGTACCGCGTCGTACCAAGTTGAACAGCGAAGACGGGAATGGCCTCGGTTGCTAGGCATGGATTTGCAGTCAGACCATCGTGTGCGCTCGAAACACTTCACATTGGACCCTTAAGAAGATTTCCCGCCTGGCTCACAATGTCGACGCTTGAAAAAGTCAACGCGGCGCAAGGTCCAAGCAAATGCACCGACAGGAACCGCCGATGCTAGTGAGGTTCATTGAGTTATTTCTATTTGAGTATGACATTCACAACGTCAGGTTGTTATTGTGTACTAAGGTATTTTCTCGCTGTCTTAAGGCTATTGTAATACCCTAGGCAAGTATAATGGTATCTGAGCCAAGTGTGCTGAGCAAAACTCGTTTTCATGCTGCTATGAGAAAAGATTCAGAACATGTGCATATTTCACAGGATGCAAGGCTACTGTTCCAACTGGTCCTCGAAACTGCTGAATTTCCTGGAATTCAAAAATGTCATTTTCAAGATTTAGAAACCACTGGTGTTTTACACAGCCCTCGAAAACACCTGGTATGCCTTTTTAGATACAGGCTTAGGTACATTTTATAGTGCATTGTAGTTGCACAGTGGCCTGTTACCAGAAATTTTCCATCCCTCTCGCTTGGATTTGGCCTATGAGTGCAAACACATCGAATGTTTTGAGACTGTTGATTTTGGGCCAGTTGAGAATGAACTTAGAACTTTCAAAACTGCTTTTTTGTTTTGTTTTGAGAACCTGGCATGTGAACTTCATATCATTGCAGAATCTCGCCCAAATAAAACCAAATCATTCTGGAATTATCCCAGCTGCATTACCTTTGCATACGCTGCAGTACAATATCAGTTAATTTATGTTTTTGTTTCACAGATGCCTAGGCAAACCTTCATCCTGAAGATTGTACACCTGGGATAAAATGTGGATCAGGTCATGGATGCTTTACCAAACATGTGTCACTACCGTCACCTGTGAAGGTACCCACCCCAGTATTCAGAAGAGTGTGTGTAGCTGAGAAAGAACTTAACGGCAGTGTACCCCCACTTCAAAACACGGTACATGCTGCCTATAAAAGAAGGAACGATAATAAATGTGCAAGCGAGCCAGCGATCATTTCATGATTTGAGTTACAGGAATGGACAAAATACAGAGGACAGACACTAACACAACGAGGCTTGATTAACTCCCTTGCAGTTTCTGCTCCTTTACAATTTACACGATCATGAAATTCATTGGCTTTAGCGACACTTTCCCATATTCATATCTGTCTAAAAGAGGCTGTAGTTTCTTCTGGTGGAAATACCGACTTCAATAGTCAACAATGTCTAAAGCTCAGGTACATTTTATAGCTACAGTCAGGGGATGCTTTTTCAGAGGTACTGGACTCAAAATTTTGCTAGGCCATCAATTAGTACAAATCCTTTCGGGAGAAACAGTGCTTTGAATGTTGCTATAATTCAACTCTGCCAGTCTTTTTTTTCTTACTGAGATTGAATAGGTTATGGGTTCTGAATACGCAGCAAAGACAAAGACATTGACATGTGACGATATCAGGCTCCCAAGTAGAGAAACACGCAGTCGCCGCAAATGCATGATAGTTGCCCTTGTGTCATAGAAAAAACAACCAAAGAAACAAATGCCTGGAATGTGTTGAGGTGTCTATTGCATTAGAACGGACAAGCATCCAGGAACTGGAACATTCACGAAAGGAAAAGGAGACAGATTCGCAACAAACTATTTACACACAGAATGCTGTATAAGGTATCACGAATCATAGTTTACAGTGTCACAAATTTCATTCTACGAATTATATTCATGAATTAATTAATTCTATTAATGGAATGATTACACCTCAATTATATAGACCTTGATAGGTCGTGACATTACTTAGACAGCCTCGGTCGTTGTAGGCTTTCAGAATGTGCTTTCTAACTCTACCAGGCATTGCTATGCGGAAAATGAGACAGCTCCATGAGTGAATATACCTTAATTCTTAGGGTGTACAGTACTTTCCACAATTTGGGCTCCTGTTTTTCAGAACTGTAATTGTGTACCCACTACTCAGTTTCCCAGTCCTGCCTTGCAGCACACTTACCATGTCGCCACACAAATGGGCTGACTCACTTTACATGTCAATCTACTCCTGATTATTATTGGATTGGGATGCGGCTGAGGCAGACCACGATTAGGGACGACATAAAACATGATGCTGATATGGTGTTACTGTGGAGGAGGAGGAGGAGGAGTGTCGTTGGGAGGAACCCGAGAGGTCTGCCTGCCTGATTAGGCGGCATGTTTCTCGGGAAGGGAAAGGTGGTGGAGAGGAGGAGAGGAAAGGGTGAAGTGGAAGACCGAGCGGAATCTGCTCGGGGGGAGGATAGCTGCGTCCATGGGCCGACTTCAGGGGAACTGTGCCGGCATACGCCTATTACACATCTGAGGGAAACCCAGGAAAAACCCCAGACGGCACAGCCGGCCCGCGGATTCGAACCGCGGACCTCCCAATCTCCAAGCGCACGCGTTACCGCTGCGCCACAGGAGCTGGTTGTGGTGTTACTGTTAGCGTGTCTGGCCGAGAATTGGAAGACCCAGGTCCTATTCCTGGTGTCTGTACTAGTAGTATGGGATCAGCTCAAGAAGCCGGCAAGTCACACAGTCATCTGGACGCCATTAATTAGCAATTAGAGCAGTTTGGAACCCCCCACAGTAATTAGAATCATTCAGGGAGTCATTACACTAATTGGGGAGCATCTAAGACGTGTCCAGACCACTGTGTGAGTTGCCGGCTACTTGAGCTGATAAAAATAAAAAATAGCTAGAAAATAAAATAAAAAGATAGAAATAGAGTGGAGAGAAGGAGTTTAGTTGAAGATCAACGACGCCATCTTGAAGAAAGCGGTCCAGAACGGCCGCTGACCGTCGCTGGGCGACGGAGCACAGAGGCAGGTTGCAAAGCATCGCAGCTATGACCACCAGTTCCGGACATCTTGTGACGTCAGCTGTGACGTCATCATGGCATAAATCTTTTTATTCCAGCGGCAGCAGAATGTATTCAGAAAAGGCTTCAGGTGTGTAAGGTCAGCCCAAGGTGTGTTGATGGGAGCGCACTGCTCTGTTGGGTCTCTGTACTATTCTTGCAAAATATATCGGTGAAAGAAAATAAAAGGAAAACGAAGAAGACAATTCACTCCTGTATGATGAGCGCTGCGTAGAAGCACGGCACCGTTTTCTTTGTGGAGGTATAGCGAACGTGCATTCCTTTCTTTCTTTTTTGGTTCGCGTCGGTCGAGTGGCGATATCCTATTACATCCGGAACGAGGACCTATCGCTTTGCGATCGCATACAAGAGTGAGCCATCTTTTGACGATGGTAGGATAATTATTGACCTGAGGAATAATATGGATTTATGTGGTTGTGAGACTGGACTTTCTGTTTGTGAGTGTGAAAATGTGAGTGTGAGTCTGTGTGTGCGCGCGGGCGCGGGCGCTTTTCTGAGCCAGGGATCCCACTTGACAAGTAAGTTCTTTGTGTGTGCCTTTTCATGTGACACGAGTGATACATTTATGTACTATTGCGTGGAATAGTGGTTTAAAAAATAAGGGTAGCAGCGCTTGCATTGCTATCTGTCGGATAGACCGAGAGCGTTTTTAATGGAATTGCCTCGCGAACCTGGTTTTTGGGTCTGGTCTTTGTTTTGGGCAGGCTATTTTATGAGAGCCGGTCCTGTTGCGTTGCATTTGATACGCTTTCCTGAAGCAATGCGCTTTGTTCTTGTAGTGTGGTTTACGCCTTTATCAATAGAAATGAATAGAAGTGTTTGTTTGTTTGTTTGTTTGTTTGTTAGTATGTGCCTGTCACGTTCGTAGCGCTGTTCAAGCTTTATTTTCTTTGCAAAAATTCAGACTTTATGGTATTAAGCTGTTCGACTAGATGTGACTTTCCCTGCTCGCTTAAGATAAATTGTGTATCCCTGTCCTGTGCTTTCTTCACGCAGGGACAATGCAAATGAGTATTTAGCATTATGCAATAATTATCTGATAGCAGAAATGGGTGTCTTTGTCACAGTTTATTAGCGTGTGCGTCGTTATTTTATTTTTTTTTTCTCTTATAGCTATGCGAGCAAAAGTGCGTGTAATTTTTCGCTGTTCTTTTCTTATTTTCTCTACTTTTATGTAGAAGAAAGCCTCCTGCGTAAAAGCTGAATAGTGTTCTATCAGTGGAAGTGGGGTTGTTTGTTTGATTTTGTTGGGTGTTAGATATCTTGACGAAGTAAGCAGTGCTTAATTTTGCAGGTTTTTGAGCAGAAATGCTGGTATCTGAGCACGGAGTAGAAATTTCTATATTTCTCTGCTCCCTAAGAAAATTTGGACGTCGTTTTCCAAGCAGATCGCGTTTACTTTACGCGAAATAGAAAAATGAAGTTGTGTATGCTCTATGATGATGATGATCCGCCGCAGGCTTAGGCCTTTTCCCCGATGAGCAGTGTTTTGTATGCGATGTCGCATGTCTGGACTTGTTCAGTAGTGTTGCAATTTTTACCCTTCGCTAATATCTTGTTGTTGTCGTCTTGTGTTAGACGTTGAGCTTCGTAGCGATGTGCAGTAACGCTGCGATTATTCCTGAGCGCTCCGTGTGTTTAATGCGTTGTCCTCTGTGCGTGCGTGCGTGCATGCGTGTGCTTTTTTCCTGATTTGTGACGTCATCATGGCATGTCTGGACTTGTTTACCAGTGTTGCAGTTCTTCCCGCTGCTAGTATCTCGTTGGTGTCATGTTGTGCTAGCCGCGTGGCGATATGTGGTGAGCTGTGGTCTTAAGCCTTTTCCCTGCTCACCTAAGGAAATTGTGTATCCCTGTCCTGTGCTTTCTTTACGCAAGGGCAATGCGTCTGTGTATGTGGCACTATCAGATACCAGACATGAGTGTCTTTTTCTTAGTTTATTAGCATATGCTTCAGGTTTTTTGAGTCAAGCACAAGTGCACGCAATTTTTCGCTGCTCTCTTCCTCAAATCACCGATTTTACGCAGAAGAAAGTCGCATGGTACAGCTGAGAAGAGGGTTTCTCTGATTGCTTGTTAGATGTTGTTAGGAGCTCGGTATGTTGAGGAAGTCAGCTGTTAAAGGTATCCGTGAAGAAATGCTTGCATCTGAGCGCAGGATAGGAATTCCTGAAGCACGGCACCCTCAGTGTAAATTAATTACTTTGGATGTGAGTCTGCTTCACTGCATGACAAGGCTGAAATAGGAAGAGAGAAAAAAATGGAGCGCTTCATTAATAGCGATCCAAGTAATAGGCCAATTATAGATTCTATAGAAAGTATAATTTTAATGGGCTCCTAAAATTATAGTTTTGTAGTAGTTTTTCTAAACTGCAATGCAAGGTAGAAAATCATTAATATGGTAGGAATGCCATCATGTTCCCGTAAAGGCGTTCTGTGTCTTGTGCTTTGGCGTGTGCGAATGGAACTCTGCTCCCGGCTTTCGCGCCTTTTTGCACGCAATGCGCGAATGGAACTTTGCCCACCCGGCTTTCGCGTCATTTTGCTCGCAGGTGTAGCCTCAGACAACGAATGTGTGAGCATAGAAAGGGTCATGTATTACATAAGCCTGGAGGTGATGTTGAGTGGTTTCACTTATTATTTTAAAAGAGCAGTGGTAGTTTACTGTAATTCTAATGACCATGATGAGCCTTTGGGGTGAAAATCGTTAATATGCAGGGTGCTTTTTTGTTGAATTTTAATGAGAGAATGAATGTCATTAGGATTGTCCTGATTGTCAGTAGGACAAAGGAAATAATCTTGCGATTCAATAAATTATAGGAGTCTTGCCGGCTGTCTTCTTCTTCAGACAGGATGTGATGACGTCACGCAGTCTCTAGCAATGCATTGACCGTTACTGGAAAAACGTGTAGCAATAGAAAAATGGTGTGTATTGCCCTGGACGGATTTATGATGAGCACTGTTTTTGAATAAGAGGAGTGCGTGTGCTTAGAAATAGTTTGATACTGGTTTTCTTCTTTGTTTCTTTTCGCTTCCCCCCCCCCTTGTTGTCTGACAAACATGCGCTGACATGCCTGGGCCTGTTCTGACATGCTTTCCTTCTACATGTAGTTTTTTTCTTTTTGTACAAGAAATATTCTTGACGATGACGATAGTGCTGCCTTGAATGGAAGTAGAGCTATTCTTAATAATTTTGCGATTCATTTAGTTCAGAGAGTAAGCGCGAGAGGCACAGGTGTGACTTTATTCAGGAGGAACAAAGCGTCATTATTCAGTTAGGTGCATGGCTCTTGGCTGGGATGGACATGTCTTGCTGAACCTTTTTTTTTTTTTCCTGTAGAGACTTTGAAGAATTTGAAGAAGACTTTGGGAATGAAATGCTACAATCTCCTCTTGTCTATGGTGTTTTTCTGCAATAGTTCCCTATGCAATCATTATAGTAGAATAAAGGAAATAATCTAGGGATAGTGATTCAATAAATAACAGGTCCCCTGTCTACAGCGTAAGCATCCTTGAGCCACGCACCTGCATGATGAAGTCATACCGCAACACTATTGTTTCAGTTTGACCTTGTCTAGAGGAGCATTAGTGAAAAAAAACAGTGTAGCCGTGAGATAATAGGGTGACGTCACAACCAATGAGAACGGCCTGCAGGGGGCACAAGGATTCACTTCTCTCTTGGACACTGGCGGGTCTGGACACGTCAATTCTGCTCCTAGCAATTGCGTTGGCCGTCAGTGGAAGAGCTTAGTTTCGCTGGGGTTCTGTCTGCCTCTGACGGGGTGCGGATGTGTGGTTCGTCACTGCTGAATGGTGTTCGACGATGCAGGTGGATTTTGTGACGAGCGGATTTCCAATGGGGGAATGCTGTGAACGTGAAAAATGATGGTGAGTGTCTTTCCACTCTGTTCAAGTGTTTGTTTTCCTCTGTTGCCCAGCAGTCGTGCAATTTGTCCTGATGTGTTCTGACATGGCACGATATGCATGCTTTCCTTTGTTGACACTTTGTATTTTTTATTTTTTGACAAGGAACATTGTTGTCTTGACGATAGTGCTGCCCTGAGTTCTGCGCTCCTTGTTACCCGTACTCTGTGTTGATTTGTTGAGTGCCTAGTCCTCTTATTAGCCGTCGATGGAGTTACGTGTTAGGATATTTTGTTCTTTTGCAAGTCTCATTTAGTAAGACTTTGGAATTCCTACGATCAGCTTTCATGCATGCTGCTCTGCTGCAATAGTTTCCTATTCAATCGTTATAGAAGTATCAAGGAAATAATCTTGGGATAGTGATTCAATAAATAATAGGTCCCCTGTCTAGAGCGCACGCGTCCTTGAGCCACGCACGTGCATGATGACGTCATTGTAGATTGACCTTGTCCAGTTGTGTCGACTGTGTGAAAAAAAAAAGTGTAGCCCTGAGACAATAGGATGACGTCACGACCAATGAGAACGGCCAGCGGGGGGCGCAGGAATGCTCTTCTCTGTTAGCCTCTCGGAGGTGGTCGCCCCAGAGGGCGCTAGGAGCGCGCATGCGTAGCGGCCGTGGAGTGGCGTCCCAGTCAGTTTCTCGCTGGCTGTCGCCTAGAGCAGTGGCATCGGTCTGCGCTCCTGCTGTGGTGAGCTGATTTGTTGTGTAACTAATGCTTTCGCCAACTTTGTTCCCGCTTTGTTTGCGATTTTCGTGCCAGTGCACGTCGGGTGCTGGTTGCTGTTGTCCCAAAGGAGCATTAGTGAAAAAAAACAGGGTAGCCCTGAGACAATAGGATGACGTCACGACCCATGAGAACGGTCGGCAGGGGGCGCAGGAATGCTCTTCTCTCTTAGCCTCTCGGAGGTGGTCGCCCCAGAGGGCACTAATAGCGCGCATGCGTAGCGGCCGTGGAGCGGCGTCCCAGTCAGTTTCTCGCTGGCTGTCACGGAGAGCAGTCGCATGGGTCTGCGCTCCTGCTGTGGTGAGCTGATTTGTTGTGTAACTAATGCTTTCGCCAACTTTCTTCCCGCTTTGTTTGCGATTTTCGTGCCTCCTCTCTCCTCCTCTCTCCTCCTCTCTCTCCTCCTCTCCACTCTATTTCTATCTTTTTATTTTATTTTCTACCTATTTTTTATTTTTTATCAGCTCAAGTAGCCGGCAACTCACACAGTGGTCTGGACACGTCTGAGATGCTCCCCAATTAGTGTAATGACTCCCTGAATGATTCTAATTACTGTGGGGGGTTCCAAACTGCTCTAATTGCTAATTAATGGCGTCCAGATGACTGTGTGACTTGCCGGCTTCTTGAGCTGATCCCATACTACTCGTACCACTTTTCCTTGAGTTGTTTGAATTCATCTGAGCTGCCTCTCTTTTTCATCTGGACTTCGTTGAGTTCTCCTACGATTGTTTTCTGTTTATACCAGTATGCAAAGACAGTTTTTTTAAATCACAGAAACCTGTCGCGTCAATGAGTCAGATCACACTATGGTGGGTGAGGAAGCATTGCAAAGATGGGAGCTGGCAGCACCGTTATTTTGCATACCCTCTATTGTTTACCTCTTGTTGTGCATGCGTGATGTTCAGGACTGGGAAGGAGCATTTGAATAATCCTTCGTACATTAACTTTTTGAATATTGTATTTCCACAGCCCTGAGCTGCTTATACCCTCCTTATACGTGAAATGCGATTGAAACCTATTTATCTGTTATGTAATGATTCCCTGTAACACAGATTCCCTGTAACTGTGATGAGCAGATGTACTTCAATAAATGTATAGAATAAAGCAAATGTAGGGATTTTTCAGTGGAACATTGTACTGTGGCGGAATGATTGTTTGGATCCTTAAGACCATGGCAGAGCTGGTAGTAGCTCATAAGCACCAAATGCTCATAACCTCCATACGCTCAAAACCTCCAAACGCTCAAAACCTCCAAATGCTCATATGCACCGAAAAAAAGTTGGTGGTTTTGAGCGTTTGGTGGAAATGAGCAGGAAGGGAGAAGCTGCTCATAAGCACCAAACGTCCAGAACATCCGAATGCTCATATGCACCGAAAGGCGGGAGACCACAAAGGCCGGGTCTTCCTCTCCCACATTTGGAACAAGGTCATAGGGTGAGAAAGGTGGAATGAATGGCGACTACCAATGCTTAATGTGTCAGTTTGAAGTTTATGTAACAGCTTGGTCCTGCTTGTATGTAGTCAGAACGAATTTTTATGGAAGTTTATTTTTATCTATCGTGAGTCAATGGGTGTTTGAACGCCGTAGTGTCCGCCCATTTGGTCGAACGCCGTTTGGTCAAATGACGTTTGATAGAAGGCGTTTGTTCGAAAGACGTTTGTTCGAAGGGAGTTCAAAACTGCATGCACTGTGTCATCCGCACCTCTTTTTCTGCAACTTTTGACTCGAGCATACGGAGCTGGCAATCAGGGTACCCTGCTTTTTTCATTTTTATTGTTATTATTATTATTTCTTTTTCTTTTCTGTTCTTTCTTTTTCTTTTTTTTGCAGGGAGACCGCTGGTTACTTGCAGACGTTTGTAATTTACGAACCAGTCGGACACATGTTGAAGAAAGTTGCCCCAGGTTGGGACCAGCCGATAGTCGGTGTTTCTTTTGAGCACCCTTCTCATTGCTGGTGACATATTTAAGGGGAACGGTCTGAAACAGGATAGCCATATGTGCGCAAAAGCCACTCTGTCTGTGGATGTGAATGTCTGTCTCTGTCTGTCTGTCTGTCTGTCTGTGAAAGTCTGTGGATGCTAAGAAGGAAATTTCGCCATGGCAACAACGAAAGATATTAAATTAACAGCATATAAAACCTTAGTTCAACCTCATTTAGTGTATGCATCTCTAATCTGGGTCACTACACATGCACGCTATCCAAAAAAATAGAGAAAGTACAAAGATCTGCTGCCCTGCTTATCTTGTCTAGGTTTCGAAAAGACTTCTTCGGTTACATGTCTGTTGCAAGAACTGAATTTAGATTCACCTGCACATAGGCGAAAAGTAAATAAACTAAAACCGTTCTTTCTCCTATAAAATGGTCAGTTGATTGTCAGAAACAATAATACATTGTTAAAATTTATCCACATTCAACAGGAATAAATAATCGAAAAATGTCATTAATTTATTTTTTATTTATTTGCCAAGAATGTTTAATACTTGAAATCAATTATTATTTGACAAAGTGGGTTAGCATGAGGAATGTGTTTACGAGCAAACGGGTTACACGCAGTTAAATGTTGCTTAGGATAACGGCATTTAGAACTCCGGCGTTCAACACTCCAAGTGAGCCAATAAAAAATCGATCAAACGACCGCTGCCGTTTCGATCTTCGATGAAATGTCTTTCGACCAAATCGTATGTCGGCACAGTTCCTATAGAAGTCGAGCAGGATGCACATTCCCGCAGGCCGTCAGTCGTGACGTTGCCCACCTCTGTGAGGCCAACAACGGCGAGACCTTTCGTGGTCACCACAGTGAATTAAATTCGCCTACCTGAGGTAGAGCGTGGTTGACAAAACGTGTAAGAGAAAATGTGGCCGATGAACGGATATCAACATGGAACGCCGTCTACTCCATAGCGCCTTAAGCTACATAAACGAGTAAACACAAGAGAAAACGAGTAGTAAAAATAAACTGAAGAAATAACATTAAACTGAATATATGTTAGAGGTTCAACGACAACACCCAGTGAGCTTGAACTATGCAGGAAGGAGGATTGACCCTGCACAGCGTCGCAGTCAGGCACTGGCGTCATCGAATGGTTCTGTAGCATTCGCTACAGTTCCACAGTATAAAGTCTGTGTCGTGAAGCGTACATTAGAAGTAGTTTTGGCATGTGCTACAACGTGTCTGTTTTCGCACAGAGGTGGGCACCCTCACGAGGGCGTGCGTAGGTGAGGGTTTCCTCACCTCACGATATTTGAGGTGAGGTGAGGGCCAATTTTTCTGGTGATGTTTGAGGTGAGGTGAGGAAAATTTTCAAAAAGGTTTTTGAGGTGAGGTGAAGTGAGGAAAATATTTTTAAAAATTTTTGAGGTGAGGTGAGGCGAGGAAATTTTCAATTTTTTTTAGGTGAGGTGAGCAAAAATTTCAAGAACATTTTGAGGTGAGGTGACGAAAACTGGGAAAATTTTTTAGGTGAGGCGAGGAAAAATTTATGAACGCGCACTTTATGAAAACTTTTCCCGCGCGTACACGGGATATCTTATTTCTTTCCTTCCGCAGCTTCTGTCTCTCATCTGGGCGGGGACTGCCCTCCTCTCTCGCCGCTGATCTGACGCCCGACTTTGCGCGTCATTCGCATACCTGCAACTGAACCTCAATTTCTGCGCAACTTTTACTGGTATAACAATCGTCCCACGAAGCGTTTTCTGTGATTGACTAGGCCAAATCCTCCAGCAAGAAAAAAAAAGAATAACGTTACATTGACTAAGCAATTTCATGAGTTCAATTTCGAAAATGTATTTCAATGGCAAATTGATGAAACTATTTGTATTTGGTGACAAACTAAATGTCCAGAAGAAAGTTGTTTACCCCATATTTTTCCGTTAAGCCGTTTTCTTATAATGGTCAAATGACACGTTTCGTGCCGCACCCTGTATGCATTCACGCTTGAGGTATATGCATTTACATTGGCCAACGAAAGCCAACGCGCATCGAATACACAAATAGCTTTAAAAAGTTGAGGTTAGGTGATGTGAGGAAAATTTCAAAAAAAAATTGAGGTGAGGAAAATTTCAAAAAAATTTTGAGGTGAGGTGAGGAAAAGTATCAAAAATTCCTTTGAGGTGAGGTGAGGAAAAGTTTTCAATAAAAATTGAGGATAGGTGAGGTGAGGAAACATTTTCAAAAAAATTTTGAGGTGAGGTGAGGAAAAATTTTCTCCCAGAAAATTGAGGTGAGGGCGAGGCTAGTGAGGACAAACGCCCACCTCTGTTTTTGCATGTTCTTGCCTGTTTAGGGTTTTTTTTGTCTAAATATCTGTCTATTTTCATAGTTTTGGCACGTAAATTTCCGAGTTCTACTTATAAGAGGAAGTAATGTTGTTCTTGAATGCCTAAAACGGTGGGCAAACAGAAATGAGCCAGTCATCTTCCAGACCGAAGGTAGAATAACTATAGGAGCGAGAATGTGTAGAGCATGTTGGATGGAGTTTCGGAAAAAATAGTCCTGGAAAAGTTCGTCCCGGAAAAATTGGTCCCTGGTTGCGTGGCGGAAGAAATGGTCCCGCGCGGTTCCGTGCGCCCAAAAATACAGGAGCGTCGTTGTGGACATCTGATAAACCGGATCATAGCCAATCAAGTGCTATCATTCGCACTCCTCATTTGTTCGAAATTGGAAGACATGCTTTTTTAAATTAACATTAATCTTAATGAACAATAAATGCTGCACGCCATTTAATGAGGAACATAAACGCGGTTCCATTTGCTGCACCACTTGTATTGTACAAATTGCGTCTATTCTTTCTGTTCCTCTCTTTATTTTGCGGAGTACAGACAAGGCGACAAGATCATGAAGCAGTTCTGCAATGTCTGCTACCTTCTCTTAAAAGTGAAAAAAAATAAAAAAATAAAAAGGAACAGTCGTCTTTCTGCAGAACGAACATTCAAATCTCAGTTCTTTCTTATTCTCACTGATCAGGCCATATCTTCTGTTTTGTCGACCAACTCGAGGAGTGGTAAAAGTTGTTTGGATTTCTGTAAAACGCTAACAACTTGGGGCAGTGTCAATGAGAACTTGAACTGGAGAATCACAGTAAAAATTTTGAAGTAAAAATAGTAGACATCGATGCCAGCGAACTTATAATGGAATATCCTTTTGTGTCATTGAGAAAAAGCGAGGACGCCAAACAATTTTTAACGTACACATACAAGAAAGCCTCCAGGAGATATATCTGAATCCTTGCATTTGCGTCACCATTCTCTTTTCTGACCACACCAGCTACTGTCGCTGATGCTGAAAAAAGTCTCAGCACAATGAAACTGACCGATCAAGAATATCCTGCGCTCAATTAACCATAAGAGATGTCAGGCTTTCTGAGTTCGTAGTCAACCGAAAACATGATTATCATATCTCTGGACTATGACGCATTGATTAACCAACTTGCGAAGAACAAGGCTCGAAAGAAGGGTTTTGCGCAAATGTTCGCTGCAGGCCTATGTATGCATAATATAAACCCTATATAAATATCGTATTCCAGCTTCTGCACTGTAAGTGAACCCGGACATATGTTCGGAGGAGACCACGCTCTTTATTGGTACAGCCCTGGGAGCCGAGTGCCTTTCGAGCTAGAATCAAGTCTTTTGTCCTAGGCTGCCTCCGGTAGTAGCTCATAAGCACCAAATGCTCATAACCTCCAAACGCTCAAAACCTCCAAACGCCCATATGCACCGAAAAAAAGTTGGTGGTTTTGAGCGTTTGGTGGAAATGAGCAGGAGGGGAGAAGCTGCTCATAAGCACCAAACGACCAGAACATCCGAATGCTCATATGCACCGAAAGGCGGGAGACCACAAAGGACGGGTCTTCCTCTCCCGCATTTGGAACAAGGTCATAGGGTGAGACAGGTGGAATGAATGGCGACTACCAAGGCCGCTTAATGTGTCACTTTGAAGTTTATGTAACAGCTTCGTCCTGCTTGCATGTAGTCAGAACGAATTTTTATGGAAGTTTATTTTTATCTTTATAAACGAAGTTTATGAAGTATGAATTTACCTAAATTTGTGAGTTTGAATCGGGTTATCGTGAGTCAATGGGTGTTTGAACGTGACAAACACGTCCGCCGTAGTGTCCGCCCATGTGGTCGAACGCCGTTTGGTCGAATGCGGTTTGATCGAACACCGCTTGGTCGACAACCGTTTGATCGAAAGCCGGTTGATCGCCGCCGTTTGTTCGAAAGACGTTTGTTCGAAGGGAGTTCGAAACTGCATGCACTGTGTCATCCGCACCTCTTTTTTTGAAACTTTTGACTCGAGCATACGGAGCGGGCAATCAGTGAACTCTGCTTTTTTTTCATTTTTATTATTATTATTTTTTTCAGGGAGACCACTGGTTACTTGCAGACGTTTGTAATTTACGAACCAGTCGGACACATGTTGAAGAAAGTTGCCCCAGGTTGGGAGCAGCCGATAGTCTGTGCTTCTTCGGAGCACCCTTCTCATTGCTGGTGACCTATTTAAGGGGAACGGTCTGAAACGGGATAGCTATATGCGCGCGAAAGCCACTCGAAGTCTGTGGATGCTTAGAAGGAAATTTCGCCATGGCACAACGAAAGATATTAAATTAACAGCATACAAAACCTTAGTTCAACCTCGTTTAGTGTATGCATCTGCAATCTGGGGTCACTACACATGCACGCTATCCGAAAAAATTGAGAAAGTACAAGGATCTGCTGCCCTGCTTATCTTGTCTAGGTTTCGAAGGCCTTCTTCGGTTACATGTCTGTTGCAAGAACTAAATTTAGATTCACCTGCACATAGGCGAAAAGTAAATAAACTAAAACTGTTCTTTCTCCTATACAATGGTCGGTCGATTACAAACAATAATACATTGTTAAAATTTATCCACATTCAACAGGAATAAATCATTGACAAATGTCATCAATTTATTTTAATCTATTTGCCAAAAATGTTTAATACTTGAAAACAATTATTATTTGACAAAGGGTTGGGGGATTAACATGTATGGCATGTTTAGTCACTATGTGTCAGAGCGGAAAAGCCTCTCAGGTTATCGAACGGGTTAGGGTGAACAACATTAGCCATTGGACCGCTTCTTGGACACGAAAAAGTGGGTTTAGCATGATGAATGTGTTTACGAGCAAGCGAGTTACACACAGTTAAATGTTGCGTAGGATAACGGCATTTAGAACTCCGGCTCTTTTTCTTTTTTTCTGTTTCAACACTCCAAGTGAGCCAATAAAAAATCGATCAAACGACCGCTGCCGTTTCGATCTTCGATGAAATGTCTTTCGACCAAATCATATGTCGGCACAGTTCCTTTAGAAGTCGACCAGGATACACATTCCCCCAGGCCGTCAGTCGTTGCCCACCTGTGTGAGGCCAACAACGGCGAGACCTTTCGTCGTCACCACAGTGAATTAAATTCGCCTACCTGAGGTAGAGTGTGGGTTGACTAAAGGTCTCAGAGAAAATGTGGCCGATGAACGGATATCAACATGGAACGCCGTCTACTCCAGAGCGCCTTAAGCTACATAAACGAGTAAACATAAGAGAAAACGAGTAGTAAAAATAAACTGAAGAAATAGCATTAAACTGAATATATGTTAGAGGTTCAACGATAACACCCAGTGAGCTTGAACTAGCGGTGCAGGAAGGCGGATTGACGCTGCACAGCGTCGCAGTCAGGCACTGGCGTCATCAAATGGTTCTGTAGCATTCGCTGCAGTTCCACAGTATAAAGTCTGCGTCGCGAAGCGTACATTAGAAGTAGTTTTGGCATGTGCTACAACGTGTCTGTTTTTGCATGTTCTTGCCTGTTTAGGTGTTTTTTGGGGTCTAAATACCTGTATTTTCATGGTTTTGGCACGTAAATTTCCGAGTCCTACTTATAAGAGGAAGTAATGTTGTTCTTGAATGCCTAAAACGGTGGGCAAATCGAAATGAGTTGAAAACCAATCATCCAAACAACCAAGCCAGTCATCTTCCAGACCGAAGATAGAATAACTATAGGAGCGAGAATGTGTAGAGCATGTTGGATGGAGTTCCGGAAAAAAATAGTCCAGGAAAAGTTCGTCCCGGAAAAATTGGTCCCTGGTTGCGTGGCGGAAGAAATGGTCCCGCGCGGTTCCGTGTGCCTAAAAACACAGGAGCGTCGTTGTGGACATCTGATAAACCGGATCATAGCCAATCAAGTGATATCATTCACACTCCTCATTTGTTCGAAATTGGAAGACATGCTTTTTTTAGTTAACATTAATCTTAATGAACAATAAATGCTGCACGCCATTTTATGAGGAACATAAAATAGGTTCCATTTGCTGCACCGCTTGTATTGTACAAATTGCGTCTGTTCTTTCTGTTCCTCTCTTTATTTTGCGGAGTACAGACAACGCGACAAGATCAGGAAGCAGTTCTGCAATGTCTGCTACCTTCTCCTAAAAGTGAAAAAAAAAGAAAAAGTAAGAGTCGTCTTTCTGCAGAACGAAAATTCAAATCTCAGTTCTTTCTTATTCTCACTGATCAGGCCATACCTTCTGTTTTGTCGACCAACTCGTGGAGTGGTAAAAGTTGTTTGGATTTCTGTAAAACGCTAACAACTTGGGGCAGTTGTTAGTACTTGCAGTTGGGGCAGTTGTTGTTGTCAATGGGAACTTGAACTGGAGAATCGCAGCAACAATTTTGAAGTAAAAATGGTAGACATCGATGCCAGCGAACTTATAATGGAATATCGTTTTGTGTCATTGAGAAAAAGAGAGGACGCCAAACAATTTTCAACGTACACATACAAGGAAGCCTCCAGCAGATATATCTGAACCCTTGCATTTGCGTCAGGATTCTATTTTCTGACCACACCAGCTACTGATGCTGATACCAGCGCTGATGCTGAAAGAAGGCTCAGCACAATGAAATTGACCGATCAAGAATATCCTGCGCTCAACCATAAGAGATGTCAGGCTTTCTGAGTTGGTAGTCAACCGAAAACATGATTATCATATCTCTAGACTATGACGCATTGATTAACCAACTCGCGAGGAACAAGGCTCGAAAGAAGGGTTTTGCGCAAATGTTCACTGCGGCCCATGTATGCATAATATAAACCCTATATAAATATCGTATTCCAGCTTCTGCATTGTAAGTGAACCCCGACATATGTTCGGAGGGGACCACGCTCTTTGTTGCTACAGCCCTGGGAGCCGAGTGCCTTTCGAGCTAGAATCAATTCTTTTGTCCTAGGCTGCCTCCATGTCTATGAAAATAAAGCTCAAATTGAAATCCATAAACGAGAAGGCGCTATTCGTTCTGGCTACATAGAAGCAGGACCAAGCTGTTACATAAACTTCAAACTGACACATTAAGCGGCCTTGGTAATCGCCATTCATTCCACCTTTCTCACCCTATGACCTTGTTCCAAATGCGGGAGAGGAAGACCCGGCCTTTGTGGTCGCCCGCCTTTCGGTGCATATGAGCATTCGGATGTTCTGGACGTTTGGTGCTTATGAGCAGGTTCTCCCCTCCTGCTCATTTCCACCAAACGCTCAAAACCACATTTTTTTCGGTGCATATGAGCGTTTGGAGGCTTTGAGCGTTTGGAGGTTATCATTTGGTGCATGCTCAACTCTCACGAAAAGTCTGGTAAGTGCCTGATGCTTGGACATCACGTGTAAGCTCGTGAGATACACCTTCTGAGATAACTGTGTAGCCGCATCATGGGATCATTGATTGATCCCGTTTCAGTTGTTTTAATTACCTTTTGTTAGTGAATGCTCAGCAAAATAAACTTCTTGCGTTTCTTTATTTAACTGTCTTGTCACATTTTGCTTGATTGCTCTTGTACTGAACTTTGTGATTCACTACACATGTTCAAGTGCCAAATTGCTGTGTTTTTTACATCTGCCCTCTCTGCCTAGCTGCTGTGGCTAGTAGAAGTAATGCAACACGCCCGCAAGATTGTTGAATTGAAGCGATTTGAATTCCAGAATGGTAAAGTGATTTTGAAAACGTACACCATAAAAATTCAGGACTATGACCTGTTCATCACATGTGCAGCCCAGCCACTATTTATAGCGTACGAGTTCACGCTGCCAACACACAGTTTTATATGACGTCGACATCCACAGTCGGAGGGCCGGTATTGCATGTTTATGGTGCTTCACGACGATTTCTGGAAACCGTCAACAGCACCGACACTTGAAATCTGTTTGTTTCTTTGTCGTTACCGCAGCCGCACCTGAGTCAGTTGTAGAGTGGATGTAGTTCCTTAAAAAGAAACTCCGTCAGAATGCATCCACTCCCCACCGCGGAGTCCGTAACAATGAGTCATCGATACAGTCTTCCAAGTGTCGAGAAATCACATATTGATTGCCATTACGCAAAGCAATAATGGTTCTGAGGACAAAGCACACGGTGGACAAAAAAGAAAATCTGGACGCTGTCTGGCTTTTTCAACGACTGCCACATCTCAGCTGCTGAGTATTTCTTCAGTTTGTTTATGCACACATGTGGATTCTTGTCTGGATTGCAGGGACGGATTCTATGGTGGATTGTTGTGGATTGTAGTGTCAAGCCCAATGTTATACGCATGCAACGTGGTTGCCGCTGTACGCGGCAGGTAGTACGGATCCCTTCCGGATGCCAAATACAGTGTTGTCTGTAATATTTTGAATCTGCCTGTCTTAATATATTAATAATTTCAATTTTCTAATTAACTACACCACCGATTGGAATGAAATATGTGCCGCTTTTGTACTGATTGCTTGGATTATCGAACAGCCACGTCATCTGACGTTCGACCTCAGCTGCTTTACAGTACCTTTAAGGCACTAAAAACACGCGTTTTAGGCGCCTAAAAAGGCCCCCAAAAGGCCCAAAAGTCATGAGTTTTCGCGGAATTAGCACGATCAATATTGCAGTCCCGGCACTATACCAGCGTTGTCGCTAACATTGGTTGCTTTATGATAACATGCCACTCTATCGCGTGCACTTCGGTGTCAATTGCTGATCAGAAAACGTATGTTTCTATTATCAATTCTGATGTCATTCTTCGGTTGCATTGCAAAGATTCCACAGAGCCAGCGAGAGAAATAAAAAGCAAAATTATTATGGAGATTTTGGCGTCCACAAAACAGCTCTGATCGCATGGCAATCTTCTGCAAGCATCTTCTTATTGAAAGCGTGAAGAGTCCAGTGTTGCGGATTTAAATCCGGCCGGAGATTTGATTTAAATCCGGATTTAAATTCATCAAACTGCTCGTGGATTTGATTTGGGATTTGATATACGGGGAAAATATGGCGAGGATTTGGATTTGGATTGAATCACATTTTTGACAGATGATTTGGATTTGGATTTAATCACAATTTTGGCAGATGATTTGGATTTGGACTGAATCACGTTTTTTCCAACAGAATTGGATGTGTATTTGGTCAAGCTCCTTAAAGGAAATGGCTGGATTTTGAGTGCTGCGAAATTTGACGTTGCCGGGCAGGCAGATTCTTTGTCAGTTGTATCTGAGGCCGTCTCTATAATTACGTTTTTACAAGACATTTGGCTGAATTGCATTTCACATATGTTTGCACATGACGAAATGTAACTCTTAATGAGGAGAAGGTTTAAAAAATGTTTGGATTTGGGATGGCTAGCCTTGCATCCCGCCATCTCGGTTCTCAATGTCCCGCCGAAAGTTCCGTTTCGTTCAAAAAGACATCCCGTGATTTTTTGATTGCGTGAAACAGTCTACGGACATTGTCTGTACACTGCTTCAAGCTTAAGAGGTGGTCTGTCTGGTCAGACAGACCACCTCTGAGGCCTATAGACATCTTTCCTTCCGAGCATTAAGGGTACGTCATACAATACTCTCACGCATAATCACATGGTCAGTTAGACGTTTAATTCACAACGGTATCACAGAGCTCTTTCTATGATTTCTTAGAAATGGAACGTATTGGAGAAAGCGCACCACAGGGTCGCTGAGCTCAGGCAAAGTACGTTCGAGAAAAGGACTACCATACACGCATTTTGTCTGTTTTGTTTATTCTGAACTGCGACTGATGTCGCGTTCTGGTGTCCCAGAGATTGCTAAAATAAGTCCTGAAATGCGCACATGAGGTCATTGTGTCCAGGAACAGGAATGTGAATGTTGGCAGCCTTTTTCCATAGTGGCTTGCTTATGGTCAACTTGATGCCACCGCAGAACTTGTACCGCAAGAACGAACGACGGAATAGTCCTTTATTTAAGCGAATGTACAGTAGATGATGATGTTTCCCCTCTCGGCTATTGGATGTCCGCAGCGGCACGTTACCTGCTGCTTTCGGAAGTTAGCGAAACATGTATTTGCAGTACGTGCAAGTTCTGGAGCAGTTTAACAAGTGTTCTCTGCAGCCAGCCTGATCAAGACCGCGAAAAGAAACAGACTGCATCCAGATCAATTGGAGCAGCTGGTCTTTCTAAACAAGAACCTGAGAGAATAAGACTGCTTACGCGTGTTGGGCGGATGTACTATTGAGTTTGTTATAACACAACTGCGGTGTGCAGCACGCAGCCATCACATTTAACGTAACATAATTCCCGACAGGTGGTTTTATCATATGTGCCGAGTAGGCGTATTTGACAAATGTTACTCCGATATCCACGTGAAATAATATATCAGCTTCAACCTTCGAATCGCTATGTTGGCTGTTCGTACTCTCCGCTGCAGCTGACGTTTATAGGTGTTTGTACCATGTCACGGGTCTTATCCAGCGAATGCATGCAGTATAATTGTATACCTTGTAGACATGGTCATATGCATGCTACAGTTATTTCGGGAACTTTAGCCCCCGGATTCGTTGACGGATTTGATAAATCTGGATTTAAAACCGGATTTGATTTAGCACATCAAAAACAAATCCGGGTTTAAAATGATTTGATTTGTTGCCTCAAGTTTAAATCCGGACTTGATTTGGATTTGATTTGCGGCGTTCCGAAAAATATGGATTTGATTTAAATCCGATTTGACTCGTTAAATCCGCAACACTTGCACACTCGCTTGTTTCCTACTGTCTTCGCCGAAGACAGTAGAAAACAAGCACCAATGTGTTCCGGGGTGAAATTCTGTCGCTTGTCACTACGAATTGTCCTACATGCAGAAAACGACTCACGACGTCGACAGATTTAACGATGCATGCACCGACACGGGCACACGTGAGGGATATCGTCGGAAACAGAAGGAGGAAACAGAGTCTATATGAAACGGCTTTGTGCCCGCTGAATAATCTGTGTGCCTCCTGAACCGTGTACTCGTGTGCTTGTTGAATAATGCGTGTGCCGGCTGAATGTGTGCGCCTTCGTTGGAGCGTACTATGTTGCTCCGGGCTCCGCCGGTGAGGAGTGACATGGCACCGCGTATTCTTCCGCAGTGCATTCCTTCCCGCTTTTTTGCCCGTCGTCTGCGCTGCAACCTGGCATTTAGGAAGGATGACAACCTTGCTTTTTAAGTACAGGTTTAATGTTTGCTTAAGGTAAGTCAACCTAGCCGTGATGCATCGTACGACGTCTGCGTTTTACTCGTGTTTAAAGGTCAGCTATGCCGATATCAAATAGTCGAAACGGTTGTGATATTCTGAAAGTCCACATCCAGCTCTCCCCAAAATGCACCTTCATTCTCCCAGTTCGGTACAGTACCATGTGAAAAAATAGATACCGTAATTGATTCCGAAACACACATGGGCGCAGCCATTTTTATGACGTAGATGCACCCGAACGGGCATTGTGACGTGTACGCGCCTTCGTACTTGTGAGTGGATTCCAGCTACGGCTTTTCGTGTCTTCACGTATCTGTGCTAGAAGATGGCGAACAGCCCGGTTCCACTGGTTCTGCGATAAGTAAACAGTGCAGCAGATGCGAACTCATTCGTGAACCAACCTTTGCGATGTTGTAACTGTAATTCGTCGTTTGCGTTTTGTGAGCACGTAATTTGTATCAAGTGGCGTCTGCGTTAGCCCCTTTACAGCACTTGCCCATTGTAGAGACTGACGTTTCGACAGCCGTTTTAGCAAGAATGCCGACAGCGTTTTATTCATGCAGGAAAAAATCGTGCTATGTATTTGAGAAACCGCATACAGGCTATGGGACAAGTTTTACGTACGATTTATCAATGTGCAACACCGTCGACGATGGTATGGAACGACGAGCGACGTAAAACGAAATACAAGTCACACTTTAAACTTTTTGTGGGATTCTGTGCATTTTCCAGGAGCTTTCTTTGAATCACACACTCCCATGTCACGCTGCGTTGTGTGGCACGCTACAAACTACCGCATTTCTTGCCTAACATCTGGATATTGTTTGTAATGAGCACCGTAGCACAAAAACATGGACACGAAAGCTCCAGGAGCCATGTGGTTGCACACTATGCAGACGCAAAAGAAGTACCAGAGCACATATTGAGTATCGCCTGTGGCGATGAAACTCCCCACTCCCCAAGGTCAAAAATAAAGTTGTTGTTGTTGTTGCAACTCAGCCCATGCGGTGTAAAAGTGTTAGAGGCAATTATGTGATTTGTCGTCCTGGGTGACATCACTGGCCAGCCTCGGAATTAATTCCGTACTCAGGAATTATTGCACAAATCACTTTGTATTTAATATTTATTATGTAGGACATGATAAGCCATATGTAAGTTGCAACCCTGTCTGCAGCATTACAGCACCTTTACAGTTAGAGACACATTACCAAACCATTCGCAAAGAGCAGTCTTACAGGGGCCGTGTAACTTGAGTTTTGAATTTATATAATTAATAAAAAAGTATTTATAAAAATAAATAAAAAGGCTTAATGAAAGCAATGCGTTAGCATACCCATTGCACATGAAGCACAATTATATATGCTTGGACATCTATTATCTATGTAATCTTCTGAACCATATGTGTGGCTGCATACGAAATTATTTTTTATGCGCATGCTCTACCTTCCTAGTCCTACATGTGCACACGACTAACAGTGAATATAAGTGGAGTGGCAAAACGCAATGCTAGACTCTACCATCATTGTGCCCCTTTAACTTTTCCACATTTATGTCTGGTGAACAGGGAATATCTCACTAGAAAAGACGACATTTGTGCATTATTTAGCAAGCAAATAAATATATTTATTGACATTTTCCATCAATCAACAATGTTGTGACCTGGTGAAAATATTAATGTCAACAAGGAAAGTACTTACAAATTATTCCTATGTACTCAAATGCAGATATGACAATTCTCTTTTTGTGCCTCAGCACAGTACAGTTTCAAAATTAACAAACTGCACAGGGGAACCACATAAAGCTCCAATAATAGGCTGGGCAATCAAAGCTCCAAAAGACAAACAACAACAACTTTATTTTCGGCCTTGGAGAGTGGGGAGTTTCATCGCAACAGGCGATACTCTACCCCATTGCTGGGTGGAATGGGGGGAATAAAATAACGAGCCCCTTCACAATAACGATCGAAGTCCGATGGTGTCCAGAAATGTCAGAAGAGCTTTGAGCGCAGAGCGTTGCTGGGCTGGATTGAGCCAGGGACCAAGCAATTTCGGTAGGGAGAAAGGGCGAGAGTCCAGCTGACGAAGAGACTCTGAGAGTGTGGTTCGGGAAGGTTCGTAGTGAGGGCAATGAAGAAGAATGTGCTCCAGGCAAGAAGACAAAGTAGTTCAAGAAAAATCTGAATAATCGGTTGCCATTGTCATATGTACTACAATGTACAGTTCATGAATTGAACATGTTACCTCATTGCATTGCCTCCATGTGAGCACTAGAACAGGCAGCTTTCCAGGTCGCCCTTTTCGTGTTTTTCTATGGTCTTTTTTCTTTTTTGCAATAGCAAACATGGCCATAGTGAAACATAAGCAGCCAAGGACAGGATGAGACATCTACAATGCGACTGCTAGCTCTCAACTGATATATTTATTAGCAGACTCTGGAATATACACATAGATGCCGCTAAGCAAATGACAATTTAACCAACAGAATAACAGACAAGAAAAGGGTTATATATCTTCCCCCTCTCCTCATTCTACTTCACAGGCAGTCCTAGTGTCATTCTGAGTGTGCCCGCGCGTCCCCTTTGACATAACGAATCTCGGACAGAAGCAAATCCAACAGTGGACTGCTTACACATGCAACTGTTTTGGATTTCTCTAACCACTTGTTATTTAATCGCTGCCTTGAGCTCTGTGTTCTGGAAATTTAGGCAGCATCCAGAGTCCCTGCAATGTGTTGCCATGTTTATCGAGTGCATCAAAAGTCTGTCCTTGGCTGCCTGTGTTTCACTAAGGCTCTCAGATACAAACTACTCCATTTCAACACAGTAGGAAACACAGATTTGTAAATACCATATCCGTTGATTGCACTGTACATACCCCCCATGTAAAGGATCATAGTGGATACTACATTTTGTGCAATAATGTCAGGAACACAAAAAGCTAGATTTGAAGCCACTCTTACGTCGTAGTAGTAGTATTTGTGTGAAGCTACGCAATTCCTGTCCTGCAAATAATTTAAACCATGTGCAACCTGCCAGCATGATGATCCCCTGAAAAGCAATTCTCACTTGGCTGGAACTACCGGTTCTGAAACATATCCCTGACATGTGTAGCCATCAGGGAGGAAAACCAAGGGCTGCGGTGGAAAAGACAAACACACACGGGCTATGTTCCCACTGTGTATCAGCTGCTCTGGCTACTAAGAAGAACATGTTCCAAATTAATATAACATAGCTTGACACGATACGCCGGCGAAAGCTAAGAAATAAAATTAGTAGTTAAATGTACAATACATAAACACTTGCCATAACATGACAGTTTCCTTCCTGCATTCATGCGCTACTATTCATCCCACTTAAAGAGTATACTGAATTCTTTGATAGCATTACACGCTCGCTTGACAGAACTTGAACAAGATTACATAGCACACGATAAAAGTAGAGTGACCATAATGTGCAGCTTTCCATTCACGCTTAATGGCCGCAGCAGTAACGCATGTAGGCTACTGCTATGTTGTGTCGAGAAACACCACTTTCTGTTTGCCATGTCTAAATGAAACGTGCCTGACCTGAACCAAAGTAACCGTTCTGAGTCTGGAACACACAAAGAGAAAAACACAACACACGCCACAACATTAACAGATAGGCAAATGAGCTATGGCGAGCTCCACCTTGGGACAAAGTCAACAAGTAATTCGCCAAAAGTCAAGAGTGCCTGAAATGTAACATCTCTGACTGGTAGCAGGACGGTCCACGTTCAATTTCTGGTGCTAGCACTGACTGGCTTTTTCATGAATTATTTGTTGAAGTTTCCATGTGCTTGCGAACATGAACCATTCCTCACCCCCTGTATCCTCATGAGGTGATGAGGGTTTGTCATTCCACAGAGACTCCCATTCTTGCATGTGTCTTTACGGTTGCTCACCAATGCAGAAAAAAAAAGATTTAATGTCAAGAAATGAATAGTCATGTTTACTTTATAATTATTGTGCACAACAGAAAGAGGACTTTCGCACAGAAGGCTGTACTTCTTGAGGTCTAACATCAAGTTACAAAATTCCAGAATGTATAAGATATGTTGTAAGGTAGAGAACAAGTAGAGCGAGGGTCGGTACAAATATACAAATAAAAATACAAACATAGTATAATAAAATAAAAGAGGGTAAGACGCCATCAGTTAAAAACAGACAAGGAATGAGTTGTGTAGCATAATACATGAATGACCATGGCGGCCAGATAGGTATTTGGCACAAAAGGCATTCACGGGCGACACATTCAGGGAAACAGTGCTACAGTGTCTTGTCAACTCATCCGTTGCCGGCTTGAAACTGATGGAGTTGTACCCCCTATTTATTTTATTATATATGGTTGTATATTTATTTTTATGTCTGTACCAACCCTTGCTCTCTACCTTACAAAATGTTTTATACATTCTGGGATTTTGTAACTTCATGTTACACATTAACAAGAGCAGCCTTGTGCACTAAAGTCTCGTCTCATTAAAATTGAGATGCTCTCAACAGTCTTCTTTCTGTTGTGAATCTCTATCGCAGCATACCTGCACATTGCTGTTCTACGTGCTGTGACTTTCCAGTAAGATAGACTTTGGATAAAAAGCCTACACAGCACTGCTCAGGTATTTTTGCCGATCGAACAGCATGTATGCAGTATGCACACAGTATTTGTGCACTGGACCCACTAAAAATGTAATGAATGTGGCATTGCCCACAGTAATGCACCAAGTTGAACACAAGTATTGTAGAATCCAGGTATTTTAGCTTACGTGTCAATCCAGCACACACACCAATGTGAAGTTGTGACAAATAAATAGTTCCCATTTTTCTTAGCACTCAGGACACAGACAGTGAATTAATAAAAGTAGACAATGTTAACATGAATTATGGGCTATTCTTCAATCAAAGATTCACAGATAGTAACGGCACCTTCCTCAATGGACGTTGATGACAGTGAAAATTCTAAAACGTTATCAGAGGCGACATCAGCTTCTGCGTGTCACAAAGGATTGTATGTCCAACAGTAATCCAGCTAACAGTAACAAAAATGTGCAAAAAACAAATTAACTGAACTAATGTAACGTACCTTCTGTATCAGACAGTGAAGCTTGTACCACCCCATCCACAGGAACCAGTGTCCAGACAGCAAAAGTGTTTGAACTGGGAGATAGCAGCTAATCGGAATGGCGACCTTTGTTTTCCACCCTGAAAGCACAGGTTGTAACGTTGAGGGCAGATTTCATAGTGGTGTCAAGATGTCTGCATGAGAGCGCCCATGAAAAGTGGAACATAGGTGAATACTCAAATTATGACATCACATTGTCATACCTGTTGGTGGCAGGTAGACTGCAACAACGCGTCAGCAATTTCTTCATGCACCAGATGCAAGCCAGATCCTGCTTCATTTCCGCCTTCAGCGTGCACCTGTGGTAATTCAGTAGTTAGATTATCAATACTATTGTGTTGTTAATCGTGGTTATATCAGTGTAAGCGCAGTAGGACAGCTGCACAATCGATTCATGAAGCTTGCTATTTTTATATCTGAACCTCGACTTACCTTTTTGCTCTCGTTTTTCGCCTTGATCCTCCGTGGCACGTTCAAAATGTTATATGTCGGGCACCTCAGATTTTCATCAAACGATTTCTTGCCTGGATTCCAAATTGCCTCTGGAGTCGCGCGTAACCTATGATAACATTCGTGGACGAAATCCTTGGAGTGGAACTTAGCAGGCACCGTTGTCGCTGTTGCTGTCAGCCAAGAGCTTCGCACTGCTTGGTCTTTTGGCAGCTTATAATAGGTAACACTTGAATGCTCCGATGAATGGTTCTAACAGCGTAGCACTGACGCATTTTCGACAACTTCGCTGTGGCATATCACGTATCGTATCGCTCCAGCCCATAAAAGGCAAGGTCAGAACAAGGAAGTGCACTTTGAAAACGACGCCGTGCCAAAAAAATATTCACATGCTTTGTTTCCGGCTTGGCAATAACATAACAACTGTTCGCTTGTGTACGATGCACAGTGGACGAAACGAAAGAAGCCAAGCGTCCAAGCCAAGAGGTCATGCCAAGCCAAAGACAGATAAACCGAGAGCAGTGACGTCAGTGCGCAGGGTTTGCCAACGTTCTCACGTGGAAACTAAAAAAAATGTTTTCTAAAAAACTACGAACAGTTGGACCAAGATATTTCGCACACATATTCAGTGTTCACTAATGAACACACAGCGCAAGTATCACTCGGTTCTGCGGCACTTCAAAATCGGCATATCTGATATCCAACCATCGAAGCACCGTACATTCTGTTGCAGGCGGTGGACACATTGCAAATGGCGGCAGGAGAGGATCGGCTACATCGGTGAAGCGACGATGTACGTTACAAGTGCCGTAAATTGTATTATTTCGTCATTTGCCTGGAGAAGTTTTGGTGTCGCCACCTCGCGGGGAGTAGCTCGTGACGTCACGGATTGGATGCGAGGCAGGAGAGCAGACGAAACATAGTTCTTGAGTACTTGTTTTGCGTGTTCGGCGTTTGCGTACAACTGTGCTGGTACGACTCTGATACTAAGTATAGCTTGACTCGCGCGTGAAATACAGAACCAAAAGGATCTGGACGAGTATCAGGAGACAAAATTGCATTTGTATCAAGCGAGAACTGGCGGGGCAGGGCGTGTAGGCGTGTCTGTAGGCGTACGGGCTGCTATTTTCGGCAAATTGAAATTCAGACAGGAGTAACAGAAGTCCAGTCAGCATAGTTTTTGTGTAAGCGAAAGAAAGCAATTTCTTCAGCTGTAGCAGGAACTTTGACGAGGCCACGTTTGTTAAATTAGTAGCAAGGTGTCTATTTTTTTTTCTTTTTTTTTTGCACATAGCTGTAGGATTGTTCATGTACGGATGTAGGTTCAACATGCATAGCAATAGCAAAATGCCAAAACTATGACAAATACTGGGTTCAAGAGTATTTAGGAACTTCTGCTAACTGTGCATTAAATTTCATAATGTGAATTTCACTACTATTTGCATACGAAGACTGTTATTTGGGTGAAGACACACACTCACATAAAAACATCTTGTACACTGGCATCCCTTGTGACACACCACTTCCTTATAAATAACCAGACCAATAACTTTATTTTCATTTTATTTTATTTCCAAAGGAAATGAGGGCCAGGTACAAAAGGGATTAGGATCCCTATACTGAACCTGCATCTGTACACATCCAAAGGAAATACAAGCAAGCGGTTAACCGATGCTTCGTCCGCCGTCCGATGTTTCGTCTTTCAGGTGAAGATAATCTTGCTGTCAGAGATTGTTTTCTTGGTTTTTTGCTACTTCAGCAGTAATTGTGATAATGTTAGTAATATACGGCAAGAGGTCAAAGTGAAACAACAACAACAACAATTATATTGTGGTGGTGAAGTGAGGGGATTTCCCACTCTAGGACTGGAACGCTATCTCATGGCTCCCATGGCTATCCCATGGCATGGGTCAAAGCGGAATCTCTGCTGCAAGATAAAAATAAAATAAAAAAACTTCATTCGCTGCGTAGTGCCCACAATGTGAACTCGAGCACTGGGTAGCGACTGGTGCTTGCACAGTACTTACTGCAGACGCAACTGTGACGGTAATTTGCTTTTCCCATGTCGAGTCTGATGAGCCTTTTCAGTCGCGTAATTAGTAAGAAAAAAACATCACGGCAGATTTCTCAGACGAAACAGCTATCGAAGCAATGTGCAGAAATCACGGAGAATTCCACACACGCCAGAATCTATCCAGCCCGCGACGTAAAAGCGTCATATGATACGGCTGATCTACGGCTGACCGCCGCTAGTGTTCGTTCTCCAGGCGAATAGGTGACCGTGGGACTGTATCGATTGCGAGGACGTGAGTTACAAAATGATGTACTATTCCACCATTCACGTTGGAACAATACTAGCATGATATTCACTTCGGTTTCTTTACAGGTTGTTTCCTGTCTCAACGGTCACACATACGTGTGCAAAATCGCAACTGCTTCTCTCATCGAAGTGTGTCTGGTGCCACTTGCTTGGGCAATTGTTCGTGGGTCATTTCGTTTTAGGAACTGTTGTGTTCGTCACTAAGGATGATCTTGATTGAGCTTTGCAGTGCCAGCCTGTTCGAAATTTCGAGGATTGTGTGTTCGACGTCTGGAGGACTGCCTGCCTGGTGCATCGGATGGGTTGTGTCCGTGCAACGTATGCTCCATGTGTGTGTGTGGGGATTAGTGAACCGTGTATGCTTTCCATTCGGCAAACGATGATGTACTGGATGCAATTTAAAGGTATGTGCAAGCCAATAAAATCTGGTGTTTCATGTTCGATGTCCTTGGAGCATTTTCTTCCTTTCTTTTTCTTTTTTTCCCGAAGCCTGGAGGTACATTTTTCTGTTAGGGAACTCGAGAGGCACAATGTGTCTCGCGTATTAGTGGGTACAAGTAACCCTTCAATACGTCCGGTACACTGTGGCTCCTGGCGTTAGCAGGGATGTCGTACTAGTTGTCTCAGGGGGCACTGGGCACCTGCAGCTTTCGCAGGCACCGCGTGCCTCTTGAAGTCATCTGACTTCACTGCAGCATCGGACTTCTTCAGGTGCCGTCTGAACAACTGGCACATTTTAAAAAAAATGTGCCAGTAGTTCAGACGGCAGCTATCCGTCACTGGGTTTAGAGTGTGGTGTTGCACCGGGTACAAGGAATACAGGCGAAAAATAACCTACTTTCTGCCACAGTGGGAGACACTTGCATTCTGTGCTGTAGCGCGGCGAAGCGTGTCCTCGATTTTTTTTGTTGCAAAAACTATGAAATATACATGAACCAGTAAGTAAAGGGCCCATTTAGGCACTTATCGGCGCCTATTTCCAAAAAAGGCACTAATCGCAAAAAAGGCAAAAAAATGCTTTAACATTCGGGCACTAATGGGTCCCCTTCGACCCAATTCGTGCTTAGAACATCAAAAGGCATCTGTATGATTCCCAACGAAAAGGCATATGCCTGGAAGTGCCTGGGAGTGCCGTGGATTACCCAACATCGACAACTGCTGTTAACGTTCATGAATTACCATCATGGGCACCTATCGTGTTCTTGGAGAGGTAATATAACCCGAGTCAGGGAAGAAATATGACAAACACGACAGGACACCAAACACCACCTCCTTGCCCTTTTGCCATTGACTTAATACGGGTTCGGGATTAGTTCGGGTTCCTCTCTAATACAGAAGAAGCAGGAGTGATCTGTCATCACCTGTCTGACACACCTGTCATCGTGAAGAGGCCAACAAAGAGTCCGATGTTTCGTCCAGCGAGCATCACCTCGGAGTTATCCTCAGGTTGTCCTTGCTTGGACTGTGCATTCTTGCGGCCCGCCCAGATACCCACAAGAAGGATGAGCAAATAGAACACAAAGATAGCTATGAGTACTGGAATGTTGACTCCTGCCATAGTTGTTTCTTCTTCTTCATCTTGAAGTCTCTCTTCAGGACACCATCGGACTTCGATCGTTATTGTGAAGGGGCTCGTTATTTTATTCCCCACATTCCCACCAGCAATGGGGTACAGTATCGCCTGTGGCGATGAACCTCCCCACTCTCCAAAGTCAAAAATAAATCGTCGTCGTCTCGACATTCCGCAGGCTACAAGTGTGAACAGTCTGTAAAAACAATAAATCGGATGTGCAGAGATAAGGCATTGTAAAACTACTTTCGCATGTCCAGCAATGGGCCATTTCATAAAATGTTAATGGAGCAAGCGATGTATTAGGAATAGAAAAGAGCATGCAGCACGTTCCTTCCCGTTCACGTTCCGTTGATACCGCTATGCATCAGGAGGATCAGAGCATGCAGCATGTTGTTCCTTCCCCTTCACGTTCGGTTGATACCGCTATGCATCAGGAGGATCAGACTCGTTCAAGGAAGCGTGACCACAAGGGAGTTGCCATCCGTTGGTCATGGAAGGCGTTGCCTACCGTTAGCTGCTTCATTCCGCTAAACTTGACGTGCTCGTTTTCCTAAATTCATCACTTGCTATCTAAATTCGGCGCACTACGTGCATATCTCATATGTATTTGTTAAACAAATACAGTGGGAAAACAAATGTTTTCCCACTACATCACTTGCTTGTGCGCTGTCGTTCGTTCGTCACTTCATTATCACGAAACTCGACAGACCAGAGCATAGAATGGCAGGCGGTTTCGTTTTTGCCATTTCCGGTCCACGTTAGTTCGCAGAGCAGCATGAAGATGACGGTATACTGTGTGTACTCATCTTTGGATTACTCTTGTCTTCGGAAGTACATGCCTACATTCGTTACGATGGGTAACGATTTACTGATTTCACTCGCCAAGCATACAAACGCCACTTCAATATGTCATAGGCGGTATGTTCATTCGTGTCGGTGAAAAGTAAAGGGTTGGTGGTGTCGCAGAATGTGATTCACCTTTGATATGACAACTTTTACATTGTGATTCCGATGGCACTACTCAATTCTGCACGTATCCAAAAGGTTTGTACGTACTCAACGCAGTTGCACGGCTTGCCTCCCTTCCTACGCTGGACGTCGTTCCCTGCATCTGCCCGTCTCCCCCACTGATCTCTATAGTAATAGGTTGGATAGCGGACTGAGGGTGCAACCGTACGGTCACTGGCCGCCATCTTGCGAAGCTCAAAACATTGCCGTCCGCGACTGCAGCTGCATATTCTGCATGCGCCTTTGCGTAACATTTTTATCGTGTCATGCCCGCCTGCTGTGGTTATGGGTTTACTGCCCGTGCTGGAAGGCACCGGGGACGACATTTCACAAGTAAGTGACTTAGTTTTACAAATAAATATGATTTTACTGCCCATACTGGCAAGGCACCGGGGACGACATTTCACAAGTAAGTGACTTAGTTTTACAAATAAATGATTTATTAGTCCACGAGCAGAAGACAAAACGTTGCCGTTGAAGCGTGTGCGCGGCACTTTGTGACTCGTATCTTAAGATCTAAACGTTAAACTTTAAGCAGTACTTTATCTGGATAGAGTCATTGTGATAGTACAGACTTCCTGCAGTTCTCTGGTATGGTCTCAGCACGCAGCAAGTGTTGAAACGCGCTTGTCAGGTGTGGGATCTACCGCTGAGTTTGGCGATCACGGTACCGCCAATTGCTTGCCTGGATCAGCCTTGTCATCCCTGCCGCAATTCATGGCATATATGGTTCAATGCAGGTTCCCTCACAGCCGCCCAGAACTTTTAAAAAAGTGGGTGGTGAACGTCAGGCGAAAGGACTGGACGCCGTCGAGGACATCAGTGGTCTGCAGCAAACATTTTGGAGACAGCTGCTTCGACAGAACGGGGCAGACCGTTCGTTTGAGGCCTGACGCTGTGCCCACCAAGTTCGACTTCCCAGAGCACCTCCAGAAAGTAATAATGCATGCATCATATGTAAAGGCAGAATTTATGTGCTGGTTGAACTCACATCCATGAGCAATTCATTAAACTTGCTCAATATATGCACCTCTAGAAATGCGCTTGCATGCATTTAAAACATGCAACAAATTCGCTGTGGCAACACTATCTTACATTATGCAGTGTACAAAAAGCATGCAGAGTTGAAAGTATGTATTTGCATGAAAATCTGGCCTCTATGAAAGCTCTTTTGACATTTCTGGACACCATCGGACTTCGATCGTTATTGTAAAGGGGCTCGTTATTTTATTCCCCCCATTCCACCAAGCACTGGGGTAGAGTATCGCCTGTTGCGATGAAACTCCCCACTCTCCAAGGCCGAAAATAAAGTTGTTGTTGTTGTTTGGCCTCTATGAATCATGCTCTCTAGTTAGAGTTTCAAGCGATGGTTGCTGACTAGAACCAGTACTGCATGAAGGGTACCTTAAAGCTGCAGTTAGTCCAATATATGAAAACACTCGTGAATTATGCATTCACATGCAGTTAAAAGCCACTGCATATTGCATAGGACAATACTAAGGTGGGCAAAAGCATATAAAGAAAAAAAAAGTGTTGCATGAAAATTTTGCCTAACTTTAAAACTCATATTAGTGGGATATACTAACAGACCACCCACATGTCTTTTTGGTGCGTTCCAGCATGTTTACTTAGAGACAATATATTTTTCAACCTCGAACGTCTGCTCTTTATTCTCCCTGCTTAAGATAACTGACAAGTGGTGAGTAGAAATATTTTGCAATATCTGTCCTTACATTTTCACACAGAAAGTGCAACCAAGGAGGGCCCTCCCAACTACAGGTTTTCCCGCTCATTTTAATTGGTCACTCAATTTAATCCAAGTGCTACCCAATTTAATCCAGTGGTGAACAAAATTAATCCAGACACCAACCAATTTAATCCAAGCGCTACCCAATTTAATCCAATTGTGTACGACTGTGTATTCAGTCATGTCATGACCGTGACTTTAATGACTTCGCCAATGTATCATGAGTTCATCCATGACAACTGATTCAACCACCCCTGGATTTTGCAGTGTCATGCCGTGTTTTATTACTGCCTTTTGTCATTATGCCATTTCATGACTATTTTGAAGACATGTGCCATGAATCGATTTAATGGGACTACCGCTGCTTCAAACAGTATCTTACGGTGGTTTGTGACTACCGAGGGTCATTGTGACATTTCATGACTATTTTTCATGATATGTGCCATGAATCGATTTTATGGGAATACCGCTGCTTCAAATAGTGTCTTACAGTGGTTTGTGACTGCCGACGGTCATTATGACGTTTCATGTTATTTTCGTGATATGTGCCATGAATCGATTTGATGGGACTACCGTTGCTTCAAACAGTGTCTTACGGTGGTTTGTGACTACCGACGGTCATTGTGACATTTCATGACTATTTTCATGATATGTGCCATGAATCGATTTTATGGGACTACCGCTGCTTCAAACAGTGTCTTACAGTCGTTTGTGACTACCGAAGGTCATTGTGACATTTCATGACTATTTTCATGATATATGCCATGAATCGATTTTTTGGGACTACCGCTGCTTCAAATAGTGTCTTACGATGGTTTGTGACTACCGAGGGTCATTGTGACATTTCATGACTATTTTCATGATATGTGCCATAAATCGATTTTATGGGACTACCGCTGCTTCAAATAGTGTCTTACAGTGGTTTGTGACTGCCGACGGTCATTATGACGTTTCATGACTATTTTCATGATATCTGCCGTGAATCGATTTTATGGGACTACTGGTGCTTCGAACAGTGTCATGCGGTGTTTTACGACTAACGACGGTCGGTACGACATTATATGAGTATTGTCATGATATGTGCCATGAATCAATTTTATGGGACTACCACTACTCCAAACAGTGTCATGCAGTGTTTTATGACCACCGACAGTCATTATGACATTCCATGAATATGCCATGGTATGTGCCATGAATAAATTTTTGTGTGACCACCCTTGCTTCAAACAGTCATATAGTGTTTTATGACTACTGATGGTCATTATGATATTTCACGACTATTTTCATGATATGTTTTATGAATCGATTTTATGGGACTACCGCTGCTTTGAACAGTGTCATACAGTGTTTATGACTACCGATGGTCATTGTGATATTTCATGACTATTTCATGAAATGTTTTATGAATCGATTTTTCTAACTACCGCTGCTTCAAAGAGTGTCATACAGTGTTTTACGACTATTCTATGACTATTTTCATGACATGTTCTATGAATCAATTTTATAGGACTACCTGTGTTTGAAACAGTGTCATGGAGTGTTTCATGACCAGCGTTGGTTATTATGACATTTAATGACTATTTTTATGATATGTGTCATGAATCGATTTTATGGGACTGGCACTGTTTCAAACTGTCATACAGTGTTTTATGACTTCTCGCTGTCATTATTACATTTCATGATTGTTTTCATGATATGACCATGGATCAATTTTATGGGACCACCACTGCTTTAAGCAGCGTCATAGTGTTTTCTAACTACCAATGGTATTTAATACATTCCATGACTATTTTCATGATTTGGGTCATGACTCGGCTTCATCCAACTACCGTTGCTTCATACAGTGTCACGAGTGTTTTAGAGGCAACAGACGGCCATTATGACGTTACATGGCCATTTCCATTATATGTGGCATGAACTGACATTATTTTATTTAATTTTCTTAAAGACCCTTTACGTAAAGGCGTTACGTAGGGGAGAAGAAGGAACAGAAAACAGAAATTTTTAGACAAGTCCGTGTGTTACAATCAAAAGAATATTTTCTCAAGCGCTATCTGAAAGCTACCAAGATCTGACAGTGCGACAACGTCTGCTGGCAAGTCATTCCATTGGCTAATACCTAGCCACCAGTGTGGAGTATTTATGTGTGTCTGTGTAACCTTATTTTGATTCTATCTTGTAAGGATGCTCTACACCACGAGAGCAAAAATGAGCAGGGGTAACATATCAACCAGAATTATATAATTTATATATAAGAACAAGCCTGGCTATTTACGTCTCACTGCCAATAACGAATTGTATACCGCCTTTTAATCTCGGACATACTTGCTGTGCGATCACGTATATTAAAAATGAACCTTGTAGCATTGTTCAGAACAAGCTCTAGCCTATCACACCTGATAACGACTCCGCATACCGGCTGCGTATCCCAATATTGACCGTACCAACGTGTTGTGCGACTACCGCTGCGTCAGACAGTGTCACATAGTTTTATGATTACTGACGCTCATTATGACATTCCATGATATCTATCATGACCGACTCGATGCAACTCAGCTGCTTCACATCGTGTTATACAATGTTTTATGACTGTCTACGAATACCTTAGTGACCATCGGTATTCCTAAAACTGCATGACACTGCGTGAAGCTAAGGTATCTGCATAAAGTCGAGTCATGACCCGTATCATGAAAATAGTCAGAGAATGTGAATATGACAGTGTTTGAAGTGCCACAAATTGATTCAGGGCACGTATCATGAAAGTCCTCATGAAATGTTATAATGACCGTCAGTAGTGACAAAACACTGTACGACACCTGGTGAAGCAGCGGTATCCCCTAACATAGGTTCATGGCACGTATTGTAAAAATAGTAATTGAAAGTCATAATGAGCGTCGGTGGTCACAAACCACTGTATGACACTGCTTGAAGTAGCGGCAGTCCCATAAAATCGATTCACGGCACATGTCATGAAAATAGTCATGAAACGTCGTAATGACCGTCGGCAGTTATAGAACACTGTATGATACTATTTGAAGCAGCAGTAGTCCCATGAAACCGAATTATGGCACATATCATAAAAATAGTCACGAAATGTCACAATGACCGTCGGTAGTCACAAACCAATGTAAGACACTGTTTGAAGCAACGGTAGTCCCATAAAATCGATTCATGGCACTATCATGAAAATAGGCATGAAACGTCATAATGACCGTCGGTAGTCACAAAACACTGTAAGACACTGTTTGAAGCAGCGGTAGTCCCATAAAATCGATTCATGGCACATATCATGAAAATAATCATGAAATGTCATAATGACAGAAAGCAGTCATAAAACACCGCATGACACTGTTTGAAGCAGCGGTAGTCCCATAAAATCGATTCATGGCACATATCATGAAAATAATCATGAAATGTCATAATGACAGAAAGCAGTCATAAAACACCGCATGACACTGTTTGAAGCAACGGTAGTCCCATAAAATCGATTCATGGCACATATCATGAAAATAGGCATGAAACGTCATAATGACCGTCGGTAGTCACAAAACACTGTAAGACAGTGTTTGAAGCAGCGGTAGTCCCATAAAATCGATTCATGGCACATATCATGAAAACAGTCATGGAATGGCATAATGACAGAAAGCAGTCATAAAACACCGCATGACACTGTTTGAAGCAGCGGTAGTCCCATAAAATGGATTCATGGCATATATCATGAAAATAGTTACGAAATGTCACAATGACCGTTGGTAGTCACAAACCACTGTAAGACACTGTTTGAAGCAGCGGTAGTCCCATAAAATCGATTCATGGCACATATCATGAAAATAGTCATGAAACGTCACAATGACCGTCGGTAGTCACAGACCACTGTAAGATACTGTTTGAAGCAGCGGTAGTCCCATAAAATGGATTCATGGCACATATCATGAAAATAGTCATGAAACGTCAAAATGACCGTCGGTAGTCACAAAAAATCGATTCATGGCACATATCATGAAAATAGTCATGAAATGTCATAATGACAGAAAGCAGTCATAAAACACCGCATGACACTGTTTGAAGCAGCGGTAGTCCCATAAAATCGATTCATGGCACATATCATGAAAATAGTCATGGAATGGCATAATGACAGAAAGCAGTCATAAAACACCGCATGACACTGTTTGAAGCAGCGGTAGTCCCATAAAATGGATTCATGGCATATATCATGAAAATAGTTACGAAATGTCACAATGACCGTTGGTAGTCACAAACCACTGTAAGACACTGTTTGAAGCAGCGGTAGTCCCATAAAATCGATTCATGGCACATATCATGAAAATAGTCATGAAACGTCACAATGACCGTCGGTAGTCACAAACCACTGTAAGACACTGTTTGAAGCAGCGGTAGTCCCATAAAATCGATTCATGGCACATATCATGAAAATAGTCATGAAACGTCATAATGACCATCTGTAGTCACAGACCACTGAGGGACACTGTGTGAAGCAGCGGTAATCCCATAAAATAGATTCATGGCACATGTCATGAAAATAGTCATGAAATGTCATAATGATAAAAGGGAGTCATAAAACACGGCATGACACTGCAAAATTCAGGGGTTGTTGAATCAGTAGTCATGCATGAACTCATGATACATTAGGGAAATCATGAAAGTTGCTGTCATGACATGACTGAATACAGGGTCGTACACAAATGGATTAAATTGGGTAGCGCTTGGATTAAATTGGTTGGTGTCTGGATTAACTTGGTTCACCACTGGATTAAATTGGGTAGCGCTTGGATTAAATTGAGTGACCAATGGATTAAAATGAGCGGGAAAACCTGTAGATGCAATGCAGAACCCGAGGAAGTCAACGAGGTTGCACTGTCAGGGACATGCAGTTTAACATTTAAGTTAAGTTTAATATGTAGTTAAAAGCCACTCCATATTGCATTGGACAATACTAAGATGGGCAAAAGCCTATAAAGAAAAAAGTATTGCATGAAAAATTTGCCTAACTTAAAAACTCATTAGTGAGATATACAAACACACCAGCCACATGTCTTTTTGGTGCGTTCCAGCATGTTTATTCAGAGACAATAAATAATTTTTCAACCTCAAACGTCTACTCTTTATTCTCCCTGCTTAAGTAACTGACAACTGGCGAACACAAACATTTTGCAATATCTGTCCTTACATTTTCACACAGAAAGTGCAACCAAGGAGGATCCCCCCAATTAGATGCAATGTGGAACCGGAGGAAGTCAACGGGGTTGCGCAGCCAGGGACGTCATCACAACCAACTACCCGACCACATGACCCTGCTGCAGACCACAGCTATGTGGTACGAGACAGCCCACGCACACTCAAGCGAAATGCCAACGTGACACTTGAGGCTCTAGAAAGAGTGAAGAAGAAGTTAAAGTGCACGCATGAAAAAGCTACAAGATTGCAAAAGAAGGTGCTCACCGTGGAAGGCATAGTGCGTGACCTTCGGGACAAATCGCTTGTGTCAGCACAGTGCAGTGACATGCTCCGTGGCTCGCTCTCCGATGTACAGCGTGATCTGGTGCTGCGTACAATGAAAAATAAGGGAGGGAAAGTAAGCAGGGAAAAGTACCCCGAGACACTTCGCCGCTTTGCGCTCACCCTGCAGTTCTATTCAGCCAAGACGTACGAGTATGTCAGGCGTACTTTGAACCTGGCACTACCACACCAATCAACAATGAGGTCATGGTATAGCTCCATCCATGGCGAACCAGGATTTACGCAGGAGGCATCTGATTCTCTTCAAGCAAAGGTGGATGAGCAGCAGAAGCTTTCGAAGCGTGTCCTGTGTTCCCTCATGCTTGATGAGATGAGTATCAAGAAGCAGGTACAGTTTACAGGGCATTCATTCCAAGGCTTTGTAGACCTTGGCACAGGAGTGAACGACGACAGCCAGGAGCCAACGACGCAAGCTCTTGTATTCCTCGTGGTTGCAATGGATGGCAGTTGGAAAGTGCCATGTGCATACTTTCTTATCAACAGCCTTAGTGGAGAGGAAAAGGCCAGCCTTGTCAGCATGTGCCTTCAGAAGTTGCACGACATTGGTGTCCTCATAGCAACGATTGTCAGTGACGGTCTAGATTCTAACCTCACGATGTTTCAGGAGCTTGGCGCCAACATGAAAATCCCTAATATCAGACCATGGTTCCAGCCCCCTTCTGATGCTTCTTGGAGGGTCCATGTCATCCTAGACGCTTGCCATATGCTGAAACTCATCCGAAACGCCTTGGCTATCATGGACACGTTACAGGATGGCAATGGGAAGATGATCAAGTGGAGCTACCTTGTGTGCCTGCACAAGCAGCAGAAATCCGAGGGTCTTCGTGCAGGCAACAAGCTCAAGGCGGCCCACATTGACTGGACAAGCCAAAAATGAAAGTTAACCTAGCAGCTGAGACAATAAGTTAGAGTGTCGCTGACGCCTTGGAATTCCGTGATAAGGACTTGCACATTCCGATGTTTAAAGAGTGCGAGGCAACGGTGACATTCCTGAGAAAGTTCGACCGCCTCTTTGACATAATGAACTCCCGCAATCCATTGGCGAAGAACTTCAAGGCGCCATTACGGCACGCAACCAGACACCTCTGGATGCCATTTTTTGCTGAGATGCGTGGGTACATCGCTGGTCTGAAAGACTGCAGTGGGAGGCCGCTCCTAGAGTGCCCACGCAAAACAGGTTTCTTGGGCTTTCTTGTGAACATGTCAAGTCTTGAGAGTCTTTATGAATGCCTACTTTGAGGGGACACTCCTCTCCTGAAATACCTACTCACATACAAGCGCTCGCAAGACCACCTCAAGCTGTTTTTCTGTGCACTCCGTGGCCGAGGTGGGTGGTCAAACAACCCAAGCACTTCATGGCTGCCTACAAGAGGCTCCTCATACATCATGAGATTCAACCTGGAAGAGGAAACTGCACAGTGCTAGACTCCACTCATATGCTTACCGTGACCTCTGCAGCAGCAGCAGTGGCCTCCACTGATGAGATCGATGTCCATACATCACGTTATTTTGGTGTCACTGACACGGGGCAGCTCAAGGACCATGATTATGGGGTAGGTCCAGACTTAGGACGACTGACGGCCTTTGTGGAGGACGTCGTGGGGTATATAGCAGGCTATGTGGTCAAGACAGTTACAAAAAAGATCTCGTGTGCAGACTGCATTGACGCCTTGACTGATGTTGCGTCCCAAAGTGCACTACTGCTCCGAAAGTCGCGTGGTGGGCATATCATGCCATCCGACAGTGTTGTCACCATCTGCAAAATTGCTGAGAAGCTGGTTAGGCAGTTGCTTAACATTTCCGATGGATCTTTACCTCCGCATGCTGAGGTTGGGGAGCTTCTAACGAGAGCCGTCTTGCAACATATCTCATCAACATCACTGCTGCCCAGCATTTTCCCCCAGTTTGCGACAACATATGTTTGAACGCAGCCCAAATGAAAACCATGTGATCCGTCTTATCAAAAAAGTTTCCCAGTGCTACAGCAGGATCAGACTGTACCACCTTGCCCAGGAATATACAGAGAAGGTGACAGCCATGCCTCATCTGCGAAAGAAATTGTCAAGGTTATCGTATTCAACAACCAGTAATGCACACTGCTCCCTTACCTGGTTGACTGCTTCAAACTTGCCTTTGCAACTGGACTTGTGATACTTTGGTGTTGGTGCTTTCACCACAAGACCTCACTACTTAGCCTGTAGCGACGAGAACGGAGCTCGCAGAGCTTGCGCCAAGCACGCGCCGCGCCGCGCGCGTACATCCTGACTTCCCCTCCGGTTGAAGACCCTTACTCAGCACTTAAAAGCGCTGCCATTGCAAGGTCATCGCTCTCAGACCGCCAGTGCCTACACGAGGTGATGTCAACCGAGCCGTTGGGCGACAGAAAACCCACGCACCTTCTCAGCCAACTCCGGCACATCCTCAGAGATACTGGGGCCACCCCACTCCTCGACGACAGGATGCTCCGAGAAATCTTCATGTCAAAGCTTCCTCCGTCTGTCCAGATGGCCCAGTCAGCCTCAGATCACGCCACTCTGGACGCTCTCGCACAACGAGCGGACAGGCTTATGGAACTGGCCAGGGACAATGATGCCATTCCCTGCATTACTGCATCCCAAGCGAGTACGCGAAACTCCGACCCTGGAAGCACGTTACACGCAGCTGCCTCGGTAACTGATCAGGCGGAGCTTGCCACTCTGCGCCACCAAATACGCCGTCTTGCCGGTATCATGGAAGACTTTCGTTTCGGCGACTCCCGTCCCCACCGCAGCCCGTCTCCCCGCCCGTCCGGTCGCCGTGAACGACGACGCTCTAACCGCCAGGGATTCGAGGCTCACGATACTTCTCCCTCGCCTTCCCTTACACGCCCCCACCTCTGCTGGTACCATACCCGTTTCGGCCGACGCGCAAGACGCTGTGAGTCACCGTGCGCGTGGACGGGAAACTCTCTCGGGAATCACTAGCGGCGACAAGAGATACCCAACCCACTCAGTCAAGTCGCCTTTTCTACGTGCGAAATCGTCATGGCAAGCAAAACTTTTTAGTTGACACCGGCGCTGAGGTCAGCGTACTTCCAGCCTCCCCCCAAGATCGCCGGCTCTCACCGATTATGTACCTGACAGCAGTAAATGTGTCACGTATACCCGTCTATCACCGCCGTTCTGTGACTCTCGATTTTGGGCTACGAAGCTTTTTTTGGGCTCGATTTTGGGCTTCACTGGGTTTTCCTCGTCGCAGACACAACGCACAGTATCTTGGGCAGCGATTTCTTGGCACATCACAACATCTTAGTCGACGTCGCAAGGCGAAGGCTCCTCGATACGCTTTCCGGCGCCGCCATTAACGCTGTATCAACCAAACTTCCCCCCATCGGTTTCACAACTCTGCGCTCAGCCGATCCGACATACGCGGCAATCCTCATTTCCGCAAAAGGATTTCCGTCGTTGACTTCCCAGTGCGATTGGACGAAGCCCGTCAGTCACCCAGTGGTCCACCGCATATGTCCCAAGGGTCGGCCAGTGTTCACCAAAGCCCGTCGCCTGTGCCGAGAAAAGCTAGCCATTGCCCGTCAAGAATTCGATCACATGCTCGCCGTCTGGATCATTAGGCCATCATCCAGCAGCTTGAGGCCCGTTTCGGCGTTCCTTCCCGGATTGTCACTGACCGCGGGAAGCAGTTCGAACCTCGACTCTTCGTCACTCACTCAGCTCCTCGGAATCGCTGCCGTACAACTGCATACCATCCTGCAGCCAACAGCCTTGTGGAGAGATTTCATCGTTCACTCAAGGCTGCCATTATGGCGTACGAAGACCCTTCGCACTGGCAGAAACTCCTTCCCCTCATACTCCTCGGGCTCCGGTCGTCGTGAAAGAGGATATGGGGTGCTCACCTTCAGAACTCGTTTACGGCACTGCGCTGCGACTTCCCGGCCAGTTCTTCGACAACGACTCAACGATCTCCATCGATCCCTCGGCCTTTTTGCACCGCCTCCGTGGTCATTTCTCACATATCCGACCGGTCGCAACTAGAGCTCAACAGCCGGCAACGACATTCGTTTCGCCTCACCTAAGTTCCGCTGCCAAAATTTTCGTCCGCACGGATGCGTTACGCAAGTCCCTCCAGCCACCATACACCGGTCTGTACAGCGTCCTTAAACGTGCGCCTAAGCATTTTGTCATCGATTGCAATGGCAGACGCGAAACCGTCTCGCTCGACCGTTTGAAGCCTGCTTTCGCTGAGGCAGCGCCCGGAACAGCCAATTCTTATGTCACGTCTCCGCTTACTGCCTTTTTTTTCTGGAGTGGGGAGCTCTGTAGCGACGAGAACGAAGAAGCGCGGCGCAAGCTGTGCGAGCTCCGTTCTGACCACCTGTTCAGTTTAGTTCCTTCAGTAAAACTCGTCCTTCTCACGCCTGTTGCCTCCTGCTTCCACAAGCCTTTTTGTGACATGTTCACTCTACCCCTAGTCATTTTGAACTGTCTTTACCGCCATTTACCTCCCCGGTGCACATTTTTCTAGTCGATATGTTTTTACATATTGTCATATAGCCTTTATATCACATACGTAATATCATTCTAGACCTTTGGAAGTGCCGTTCGGCATTTCGTGTCATACCTAGTCATATCTAAACTTCCTGTGCAAAGCATAATGTTTATGCCCAAGCATATTAAGATAGTTTCATAAGCAAATGTGCCAAACATTGCTGAATGTCGAGAGTCAATACTGAGAACACTGCTACCTACCATTCCACACCCCCGAGCAGAAAGGAAATTGGAGAAACACGAGAAGCAACACGCTGCACAGGCTGACAGACCACAAAGGAAACGTAACACAACAAATACAACACCACACAAAACCAGCAAATCACATAATCGAAGTTCAAAGTACAAAATTGGAACGACACGCGCTCACACGAGTACAAAATAGACAGGAAATAACATGTATGTGACGGGATTTCACACAAAAAACGTAAGGAACCGAATCACGATGGATTTCTGCAGCGACCCGTGGCAAAATTTTAGCGAAGCAGCAAGGGAAGCGCTCACAAACAGCAAAACATGTCACAGCTTACATGCATTCCTATGGGCTGTAATGGCTCTTTTGAGCACCCCAATATGGCGGCCGGTTGGCGTACCCTTTCCCGCGATACCCTCATCCATCCGCTATCCAGCCTTCTCTAAACAGAGATCAGTGGTTTGCTATCCCACGTGACTGGACAGGGTTGGCAACAAACGGAGCAGCTCCGCTGTAGTTCGGGGGCAGAAATTCGTCAACTAACACTCTCCATGACCAAGGGATGGCTGCTCCCAGGCGGTCATGCTCGGAGATGAGGAGAATCCCACTGACGGCGCGCCAAGTACGTTCTCTTAGGGCCAGTTCTCACTTGGCGACGCTCGACGCGGCGTCGTGAGCGGGCGGCGGAAGTAGAGGCGCATTTCTGCCGCCCTGCTGGAAACCGTCTCATTCAAAATCCTATGAAAATCTCATTGAGCCTATTGGATATCATGTACAGAAATCTCATTCAGTGCTGCGAAAATTCTCGTCCCCAATAGATGATTTGGGACAAATATTACATTGAAAATGGTGCCATATTCAATGAGTCTTAATGAGAAATCACAGCAAGTGTTAATGAGATGTAATGAGAAGTGGTGGCTTCAAACTCATTGAATGTCCCCGTCATGTCTCATTGAACGAATGAGCCCGAGCAGGATATTTCTCATTGGAATGATTCTCCATTTCGATTCGCCAGTAGGTTTGTTGTGGTATAGTCACATTAGATGTGTACAGCTTTCCAATGAGTATAAATGAATTCCCACAAAAATGAATTAGACTCAATGTGATTTGGATAATTTACTGGATCAATGCACTACATATTGTATTATATCACAACACTTTTTTTTTTCAAGATGGCGCCCAGTGCGGACACGTGTGTCATCTGCGCTCTGCCGTTTTACGGTAAACAATCTACTCTGAAGTGTACAAAGTGCGACAAACGGGTGCACGCTAAATGCATGAACCTAACCTCCGAGGATGCCAAAATTCCGGACGTCGTAAGTAGTTTTTTATGCCCGCTCTGTGACTCTGTGCCATCGCCTTCGGTGACCACTAAGCCTAACGAGACCAACCTGCCATCGTCTCCGGCTTCCCCACCGGGATTCTCCCTGCCCCAACCTGATGGCCTTGACCTCGTTTTCTTACTCCAAGCTGCCCTTCAGGGGATTTCCTTCCTGACCGACGAGGTGGCCGCGCTCCGCCGTGATAACGCCCAACTCAAAAAGGAGTTTCACGAATCTTCTTCGGCTATGGTGATCCAGATCAACTCTCTGCGAGCTGAACTGCGTAAAGCTTCTCTTCGTAGGGATGCAGCCGTCACTCCCAATTTTCGTGCAAATGTGGCGTCGTCGCAACCGACCTCCCTCCCTACTTCGGCCCCATCTAAGGATTTGACTCGAATGCCGGGAGTCACGTTCGCGGCACAGGCCGCTAAACTACCTGTAGGTTCACGAAGTCACGAAGTCTTCCTAACGGTGAGATGTCGCCGATTGAAATGCCCAACGTACGTGCACCTCAGCCCAGAGCTTTCTTCCGCACGTCGATTTCCGAAGGCCTAAGTGCCGTGGAACCGCGCCGCGCCAAGAAGGCACTATTCGTCACCAAGCTCCTTCCTGCGACAACTGTAGACGACATCACTGCATTCGTCGCAAAGAAAACTGACTCCTCGTCTATCCAGTACACAAAGTTAAAATCACGTTACGAAACCTATGCCTCGTTCCACATCTCAACTGACGACGCTGCCTTTGACCTCCTTCACGATCCTGCGGTGTGGCCCTCTGGCTGCTTAGTCAAGCAGTTCAGGGGTCGGCTCCACAGCAGCATGATCTACAGTTCCGACCAACATGCTCCCACGGATGGCAGTCAAGAATGAGTGGGCAAGTCTCTACTACCAAAACGTGCGTGGTTTGCGTACGAAGAGTTCGAGCTTTTTCTCAGCTGTGTGTGAGTGCGAATACGACATCACCTGTCTTTCTGAAACCTGGCTAAATGACTCTATCCCGGACAGCGCCTATTTTCCCGATTGCTATAGTGTGTACCATTCAGATTGCGTTGTTCCTGGGAAAGCTACTGCACGTGGCGGTGGGTGCCTAATTGCAGTGTCCAATGCCTTGAAAGTTATACGTCGCCACGACTTGGAGCAATACCCTGAGTCGGTATGGATAGAAATTCATCGCCTCAATGACCCCAACTTACTTGTGGGTGTCCACTACTTCCCACCATTGTTTAATCCGTCAGAACTCTCCCAGTACCTTCTGTCCCTGGAGCCATTACTTGATAGACACTGTGACATCTTGATGTTAGGTGATTTCAATCTACCTCATTTCGAAGCTCAACAACTTTCCCCTGCCGTTCCTCAACCGTCTTACGGTTTAAACGATGTAAACTGTCTTCGTGACTTTGCCGATTTCTTGTCACTCTCCCAAGTTAACACTGTCCCCAACCATAGGGGACAATTCCTTGATCTTTGTTTCGTCCGCTCGGCCAATTTTACGTCTGTTAGGCCTGCTTCCCCGTTGATTCCGCCAGACAAATATCACCCCCCTTTTGCAGTGTCCGTGCCTACTTCCTTCCGTAATCATCATGTAGCATCCGATATTTTCGATCTTCGTCGAGGTGATTACGTTGGTCTATATCATCATCTCGCAGCAGCTAATTTTGAACCCGTATTCAATGCCACTGATGCTAACAGTGCTGCTGTTTTATTTACAGATATTGTTCATTCAGGTATAAGTTCCTTTGTCCCCACTCGGACCATACATAATGTTCATATAGCGAATTCCACTGGTCGTTCTAGTGCAGAAAAACCTGCACTGGCCAGCGCGCGCGTGTTCCACTGGTCGTTTCAATGCAAAGCGCATCGCATTCCGCTGGTCGTTACGGGGCGACTACACCGGGCGAGTACAACACCAGTGCAACTCTGCCTGCACGGAGAAAATCGGCGGTGGAGACCGGAACACGGGAGTGCGCCCGCTTCCGGACGGTCCCTCCTCCTCTTTCGAATGAACATGGCGGACGAAATGGAAGTGGTTTTCGGTCTCGTTGAGGATTCCGAAAGCAGTGACAGCAGCAGAGATAGCTGTAGTAGTAGCGAAGGAGGATCGGCGTATTTGAACGCCTTCGAAACTTTCTTTTCCCTTCCTCTGATGCGACCGAAGATTGGAAACTTCATCGACGACACCGTGCATCGGTACTCGGACAATGAGGTACGTTCCCGAGTTCTAACAGCCTCCGACGCAGACATGTATAGTACCTATCTTCTGATCTTTCCGTTGCAGTTCAGGAGAAACTTTCGGCTGAGCCGAGATGTGTGCGACACACTGGTGCGCGGGTTTGCGGCATCCCCCTACAACCCTGCAGGCAATCGAGGCGGATCACCGCCGAAGTCACCAGAGGAACATGTCCTCGCATTTCTCTGGTACAGTACTCTTCCGATTCGTTGATCGGTCCTTTCAGCACATATGCAGACTATAATCCAGCATGGATATTGAATTTTGATAATCACGCGAACTTGGGGAACAATACCAACATATGAGATGCTTTCTGTAGTGCTGTTGGCCTTTTTATTTCAGCTTTTGTGTGTACTCACTCGTTTCATTTAACAGAAACATACTTTAGCTCATTAACCTGCTTGTCAGCCACACAAGTTGTGTTCGAAAATGCACAGGTATGCTGGTAACAAATGCTGCATCAGAGACGTCGCTGGACGTTTCAACGTGGGTGAGACTACTATGCATCGGATAGTTGGGAGGGTTGTCTCTTTCCTGCTTGACAAAGCCGGACACATCATAAAGTTCCCCAGCGACCTAGATGCACTTGCAAGAGATTTTCAGGAGGTTAGAAGTCAGATTTTCATTTGTTTGTGTTGTTCAATGTATTAATTCATACGTACCTGATTCAATGAAGGCAACATTTCCTTGAGTTAGAGGAACGAAGACAAATACAGAGAACAGACATTACATACGATACTACACTATACATATGCATATGTAGTGTCTCTTTTCTATATTTCTCTTATTGTTCTTCAAACTCAAGGAAATGTTGCCTTCATTGAATGCCCACCAGCTCGCTTGCACACTCCTCATCTGTTCCTTCACTGATCTGATTGTTTTAAAGGTTCACAAAGGGGTTAAAATAGGTCATCCCACATTATCCATGATAAATGTAAAAGATCCAATGTGAACCCGCATTGAAAGTTTCACAGCGATGAGGGTAATAGAAGCTGAGAAAGTGGGCACCGTGAATACTGAAACCCGTGCGGCTTTGATATCACGGTGTGTGGTACAACGAGGCCATAATGTAATGAACCGTATCTATGAAGGTGTCCCAACCCCTTTAAGTTCACTGTTTTTGCTTCACTTTACAGAAAGTTGTTTATTTTGAGATGTTCTATTCTAATCGTTAACATGAGGCACCCTTTTCAAAGATTTCAGGAATCCCAGGTACCATCGGATGCATTGATGGGACCTATATCCAGATTCGGTGCCCAGCACACAAGATCAAGTCCACTTATGTAAATAGACACGATATTCCTTCTCTGACCATGCAGGGAGTGTGCGATGACAAGCGCCGCTTCCTCGATGTCACAACGGGTTTCCCGGGGAAGGTACATGATGCACGGGTTTTCAGAACCTCATCAATCGCAGAAAAGCTGCCGTACATATGTTGTGTCAACAAGTATCACATTCTTGGTGACGCAGCATATCCCTTGAGGGAGTACTTGCTTACTCCCTTCAGGGACTACGGTACATTGACAGAGGAGCAGAAGCAGTTTAATTTTAACTTCTGCAGGACGCGTGTACGCATTGAGAATGCATTTGGTATTTTAAAGCAGCGATTTCGGCAGTTGCAGCTTCTGGAATTCATCACGGTGGACCAGTCGTCAAAGTTTATACTTGCATGTTGTGTACTTCACAATCTCTGCATAAACTCTGGTGACTGTTCCATTGATGACGTTGAATGCGCTCCAGAAGTTCAAACAAATGAAGTAGTGGAAGCTGCAGATGTGCGGGAGTGTGCTCTTAGGAAGCTTGGAGAGCTTAAGCGCCTCAGAGTCATGAGGTCTATGAACCTTTAAATGTAAAACTGTTGGGGTAGGGTTTGTGACAACATTCAAGAGTTGAAATGTAAATGATGGTAAGGAAACTATACTATATATCATCTGTTATGTACTGCATGGCCACTGCTTTCTGCTCGCTTTATTGCATGCCACAACTTTGTATTACAAATGTATATTAAAAAAAAAAAATCCTTTGCTCGTTCTGGAATTTTCCCCACGTAACCACTAACCTACTTATCTTTCGCTATGCTTACCAATTCTTGCCTGTTGTCCCGTTTCGTCCACGTGTTCGTGAACCTTCCATTTTTCTGTAACCGGTCTGTAGCCTAGATAACTATGTTCACATAATCCCCTCCGCACTCTAACAAAGCAGCCATTCACTCCGGCCGTAGAAGCCCGTACGGACCCTTTCTTCCCTCCGGGCTGTTGACCCACAATTCGCATGAACCTGTGGCGGCCACCTACCGTAAAAGAAGACGGACAGCATGCCCTTTTCACGCACACGATCTCGATCATCATTCTTGCTCGCTCATTCCAGGAATAAACTTTCGCCCCATCGGACCTCTGTCCCAGTGTGGTTGCTCCTTACTAGCTCCCACATATTTGGTGACCCGAACGTTTCGCTCCTTCCTGCAACCAAGATTAAACCATGGACCAACACCAAGGCGATCACAATCCGGCCACTGCTTCTGCCCAGGTCAACTTTACCGACATCAAACTGCCAAGCTTTTGGCACAACGACCCAGCCCTCTGGTTTGTCTGGTTTCGATAAATAATTTTGCACCTTGCAAAAAAAAAGTTGTGTCTGTGTGAGGAGGTATGTTATGGAGCCCAGGCATGTGGCTTGAGCATTCACTTTATTTTATTGTTAAGGGCATCAAGAACTATATGAATTTTCTCTAGAATTTCAATGTTCTTGCGATGCCTCTCTCCCCTTTCTTGTTGACTTTCTGCTCGTTCCGCTCGCCTCCTGTCTTCACGTTCCATTCTTCTTTGTTCCTTTTTTTCTTCTAGTTCTTCCATTTTCTCAAAAAATAGCTTCATGTCACGCATGCGTGCAGTGCTTGGCCGTTGTCTGCGCTTTGGGAGTGGTTCCCTGCCATCTCTGTCACTCTCCAGCTGTCCACTGCAAAACACAACAACTTTTATTTTGAGATGGAGAGTGGGGATGTTCATCGCCAGAGGCAATACTCTACCCCATTGGTGGTGATGTGGGGAATGAGGCACTGCAAAAGGCACATATAGGCAATATATCTTGGACACCTATTCTAGCTGCCTGCCGGTAGATTCTGGAAAATATACTAACCCCTCCTCATTTGAAGGTGCTAATTCCTGTTCTTGAGGGGGATCAGGAATGGCAATGCCAGCCTGAGTGGTGCTGGCTTGTACGGTAGTGACAGTAGGCGAGGGGACCCCTTGTGCAGTGTGAGTGGTCGATACCCCTCTGTATGTCACCCCATGGGCGTCCCGCAAAATTTCAGGATAAATACTGTCGTCTTTGCGGATGATTGCCTGGAGCTCCTCTTGGAATGGAACAGGGAGCGGCGAAGCTCCTGATTGACTGTTGTTTTTGATGGCATGCCTCTTGCGTCTTAATATTGTTTTTACTCTATTCTCACACTGTATATGTGTTTTTTCGGTGCCCAATATACTTAAAATGTCCTGAGATATCTTCTGAAACATTGATTTACTATTTTTGAAGCGTTTTAGAGGGCCAATTGTTTCGAGGTACAAGCCATACTTGTCAAGCAGGAGCTTCGTTTCTCCGTCTGTCCATTCTGCAACTAAACAAAACAAAAAATTGAGCTGGCAAATAAGATCGAATCATGCGAATTTCTGTCATTGTGTCTGTCGTCAAATAAAATGAATAATATAAAAATCGTACACATTAGCAAATTACTGGTGATGTCGTGTAGCTTGTGTGTTCACATTTAATTCACTGATACATTTGTTGTTTACGACCACGCAAGAAGTCTATGGCGTTCGTGACATGTGGAGGCATACCTGCAGTGGATCTGGGGGTGAGTTGAGCTCCAGATGGGCCGGCCTGCTGACTGGCTCCGGTACTAATGCTGCTTGCCCCTAAAGGATTTTCATTAGGTGCAGTTAGAACCGCTCTACACGTCTTTCGAAAAGAACTTTCATGGTCAGCTCTGATGTCTGTGATGTGCTTGCTTCCCTGTGTACCACAACTGGTGTATGAAGGTCTATGCCCATAAGCGCCGACTACGGGGTGGGGGGGTATTTGCACCTCCGGAACTTCCCAGGGTGGGCTAGGCCCCGTCCGAAACTCCCCCCAGAGACAGGGCGCAAAACTTATAAAACGAAGACGAATACAGATAACGCTACATAACGCTACAGATATCGCTACATAACGCTACAGATATCGAAAAGTAGAGAATGCAGCTATTTCAACTTACCATTTGTGCTGCACATTGTAAAAAGCAAACGCTGCGCTTCGTCATTATCCAAGCACAGTTGATACACACCGTCCATGCCGTCCATGCTGTTCTCGGTTTCGGTTTTCGCGGTTTACCAATGTTGCCTGCCTGGTCAACGGCACAGCTGCCAACATAGGTGGCGTTGAAGATTGTTTGGGGCAGAGCTCTGGTTTGGGGCAGCGCCGCTGCACTGAAACCCTCTCGGATGTTCCGCTGGGCGGTTTAGTGTAGTTGCACTGGCGGAGAGCGCCCCTCATTGTGGCGAGGGTGTTACACTGCTCTACGGTGCACCAGAACGACCAGTGGAATTCGCTAATAGATACCCTACTTGGTTCTCGAAGGAGACCAGATCTTACCTAAAGAAGAAAAAATTCCACCACCGGCAATTCAAAAAGCATAACTCCACAACACACTACATACTATTTGCTCACTACCGGACACTCTTTAAGCAGGCACAATCACGTGACTATGCCAATCGCATCAAATCCATTGAAATGGATCTCAAGAGTAATCATAAACAATTTTGGAAACAAGTGCGTCTTTCTAAAAACGAAAACAGTCTATGCGCTTTGAACAGTAACGGTGGGGTATCTTCTAACCCAACCCTGATGTCTCAGCTCTTCGCTACACATTTTTCTTCAATATATAAACGCGGTAACGCACAGCCAATTGCGAATTCGAGCTCCGTGTCGAACGCATCTTATCACCTTCCTTGTATAGCAGTGTCCCTCGAGGAGGTCATCGCAGCTATTCGGAAGCTAAAACCTACTTTGACCCCAGGGGTCGACAAAATTCCTGCAGTATTCGTTAAAGCCTACGCTGACCTCTTTGCACCCGTCCTCCTTCATGTATTCAACCTGTCTCTACGTGACTCTGTGTTTCCCACCTGTTGGAAAACTTCGGTTGTCGTACCAGTCCACAAGTCTGGCGATCCTTTAAATGTGTCAAACTATCGTCCTGTCAGTCTATTGTGCGCGTTTTCAAAGGTGTTTGAGCAGGTAATCTATGATCGCACGTTTTCTTTTCTCAAGTCGCAGATATGTGAACAACAACAACATGGTTTTATGCCAGGCAGATCCACTGTCACCAATCTTGTATCGTTTATGTCCGTCGTGGCTCCTTGTGTCTCAGAACGAGGACAAGTAGATTCAATTTATTTCGACATTTCAAAGGCATTTGACATGATGGACCATACTATTTTACTTCACAAATTTCATATGACTGGTCTCGGAAACGCCCTCATTGCTTTCTTCCTTTCGTTTCTGAGTAAAAGATGCTGTGTCGTAAAGGTGCACGGTGCCTTTTCTTCTCCTTACTTTCCCCCTTCAGGTGTTCCTCAAGGCTCAATTCTGGGGCCGCTCCTTTTCAATGTATTTATTAGTGACTTAGCTGCGCATATTCGTCATTCTCATGTTCTTCAGTACGCCGATGACGTGAAGATATTTAAAGTTATCCACGACCCAAATGACGTTCATAAGCTACAAACTGACGTTTCTTCTGTAATTGAATGGTGCTCTAAAAATGGGATGACTATTAATCCATTGAAGACGAAACATGTGACTTACTCAAGAAAAACTAACATAATATGCAATACATACATGTGTTCCGATGCCATCAAGCGTGTCGATGTACTGAAGGATTTGGGGGTCATTTTCGACTCCCAGCTGCGTTTTCATGATCATGTCTCTTACGTACGCTCTTCAGCTCTCAAAATTCTTGGCTTACTCACATATACATGCAAAATCTTTTCCACACACTCTGTATTTCTTCACCTGTATCGTTCCTTAATTTTACCGCGACTGGAATACGCGTCTCCAGTGTGGAACTCCCTTTCCTGCACTGACTCGTCACGAATTGAATCTGTCAAGAAGAAATTTCTACACATTGTACATAGCGTATTCTTAAGAAAAAGCCCTCACTTTAGAATGCATGTCTATACTGAGATAATGTCATTTCTTAACCTCCAACCACTCTCAATGCGACGCCGTTTTCATGATATTATGCTCTGTTATAAGATCTTACACAGTTTTCTCGATACACCATCTTTATTACATCAGCTTCATATCGCCGTACCTGTCAATGTAACCCGACACACGAATATATTGTACTTATCCCACCATATGCCTGCAAATCCGATCGTACGTATTCAACAAATGACAAACGTAATTCACCCCTCTGTTGATATCTTTAGCTCCCATTCAAACGTTTTTAAAACTCTCCTCTTGCGTTCACTCACTAACACATGAAGTTGTACAGTTTTTTCCCCTATGTACTATATATCTCCATGTCTGTATTGTATGTATCACCGCGAATATCTTCCCGTTACGCTCCTCTTCCTGAATATGTTATGTTATGTTTCGCCTAATCTGTATATGTATGTATATATATGTGTGTGTATATATTTGTAAATACTGCATTGTCTGCGTGCGCCAACACCAAGGCTTCGGCTGTTCTTGGGCACATTAATAAAGGTATTATTATTATTATTATTATATTTCAGTTTGGGTGTAATATTCTCAGTCGCACTGTGCCTTCACAGATGCGCAATGTTTGCCTAGTAATACTGTCGTACATCAGATAGTGGGAAATAGAAAATCTAAAAGATGTAATTAAAATTTAGCAGTAGCTGAAGGCGCAGCCTCCTTCACTCCTGCTTCATTTGCAGGGAGCACCTCATAAAGCGCAACAATGCAGTGTAAACCGAACTCTAGCGAAGAGGTTGCCGACAGTCACTGTACAGAAGGAAGAGAAACAAATTTGAAGGTATCTTGGACGGAGCAAAGTATGAAGCATTATCCCAGCCCGGTTAGGTCTTTTCATCAATTGACAACTTCTCTTATACATGTAATACCGATGGGGCACAAGTAGCACAAGTTAAATCAGCAAAAATCAGCTTGGTCAATTCACGTGATGATAAATGAGCTGCCGTAAACTGTGAGGCAGATTGTGGTAAAGGAAAGCTGGACATGAACATCTTCCTCGTTTCTGTAGACGATGCAAAAGATATTTTCAGTGATGTGGCATTGAAGTCATGAAAGTCATGGAAGTCAGGAAGCATTGTTAAAAGCAGATTTAGTGGACTATGCTGCTGTGTCGACTCTGTATCTCTGCCCCCCATGCAAATCAATGTCGGGTTTCACGGGTACTGTGGGTGTAGTTGGTGCTACCATGAAGGAGAGTACTATGCCTCAGCCGTGGACCGTATCACCATTACCACCCCAAGAGAATCGACTGGTGAAGCAGCAGTGACAGAGATTCAGCAGTCATTAAAGGACAACCTCTAGTGTCTGCGGACCAGCTATAATAATAATAATAATAATATAATAATAATAATATAAAGGACCAGCTGCACTAATAAACATGCCATATTTTGAATTTGCACACTGTGTACTTGGGCGTTGTACGGACAGGTACGTGGCTGTGTGAATCCAAAGAAGCATTCTGCATGGTGTTTACTTTTATTCGTCACATAAATTGTAGTAAGAAACTAGCAGAGCAAAATAGACGCCGTTTTTGCAGTTGAGTAATATGGACAGGTGAACATTCTCCGGAAGAAAGTATGTATCTACAAGATCAATAATTACCTAATAATGATTAATTAACTCTTAAATTATGGAATTTCGCATAAAAGCGAGGAAACGGAAAGGAATATGTTCCTCGTTGAAAGACATTCCATGTGGAAATATATGTTAAACGCGCACCTGTGTTGAAATGTTCATCGCTCAATTTCGCTATGCAAATGAGCCGAAACAAGAAATACGCAGTTTGCAAACGCAGAAACGATGCGACCTTCTCCTTATCCGGGTAGAAGAGCGGTCTATCTGGCCATTAGCTCCTACATCAATCAGTTTCGTCGCTCCAAATTACGTGGCCCTCCCACTTGGGTTTCATGTCGTCCTTTCTGCGCCAGAAACGTGCTTAGTTCATGTTCCGGCTCATTTGCATAGCGAAATTCCGCGACAGATATTTCAACGCACGTGCGCGTTTCTGTGTGTGTGTGTGTTTTTTTTTTTTTTTCAACATGAAATTACTTTCGACGCCGAACAGATCCCGTTCTGTTATTTCGCCTGTGCGAGAAGTCCCCTAATTAAAAAGCTAATGAACTTTAGGAAATTCGTGATCAGATAGTTGCATGATTTTCTTCGAGCGAATGTTCGCCGGGCCATATGGCTCAACTGAAAAATGGCATCTATTTTGCTCTACTAGTTTTTAATAAAAATGTTGTAGCGAATAAAAACGAACACCCTGTATGTTTGCAAGAAAAACAATAATCATCATTAGCAGAAGAATAATGACGCCACGAAGCTCTTTATCGAAACCACCAAAGGATTTCAGAGAATATAGATCTTGGAAGCCCTCAGAATGGAAAGGTTGATTACTTTTCTAAGTTCACCCATGTATATAGGGTATCCTTACTGAAAACTTACATCAGATCTCGTTGAAGCAACTGATTCAAGATAAACTGTTGCACGAGGAAGCTGAAAAGGCTGAAATATGCCGAGAAAATTATGAAGTGACAATGAGCAATAAATTGGAAGATTTATTGTAAGAATGTGAGACAGTTTGGCTGCAAATGAAGACACTATCTATGCGAACTCTTTTAAAAGAAAGAAAGGTGCATGAAAAAGGAAGCTAAAACAATGAAAACGCCACTCTGCTTCATTAATTTCTGATCCAAAGTTGATCCACACTAACAGGTATGAAAACAGATATACTACAAATATCCAGTGTACACACAGCAACAGTGACAACACTATAAGGAGATAATGTGTGACACAATTTGAAGCAGGCAAAATCTGATACAGGCATATGCGAAATCACGAACGTCACTTATCCAGTAGCACCTTCTCATTTAATTGTCCGACAAAGTAAGTCCGTCTAGTGCAAGCGGGATGATGGCACACCATGAAGGCACTTCAGAGAACTATGGATAAATATCGGGTCACTAGAACACTTCTTGGTTCGCATTTGGGAGTTCAGGATCAAGCGTCCGAAACACGCCGCTTACCTTTGTGCTAACAGAGCTCGTGCACGGGTTCAGGAACAAAATGCTTGACGGAGGACCTCACCAGGCTCCCACAGCTCCCCATAGAGCCCATAGTTTGAGATAATTCAGGCAACACTGGGCATGCAACCAATGGAAATGAACTATGATGCCTACCATTCGGCCAATCAGGAGTCTCTCAGTTTGGCTCGCCTTTCGGCTCCGTACTGGCTACCATCGGCTTTTACTTTTACTGGTTTTCATGCCCGACGCTCGTTATTCCGTATTCCAGAACTACTAGGCAAATTTTGGACAAAATACACATTTATTTGAAACATCGTACTGACTCAATAGTCTGACACAAATATTCACCGTGCGTACAGAGTCCAAATCGTTGCGTTCGTTGACCAAGTTCGAACTCGCAAAACACACACACACTCTACTTCCTGAAGCGAGAAACGCTCGCACGAGTGCGTGCGATTTCACGGTGAGAATCTCCTTTCGTTGGTCGCAGTGCGAAGGTTTCAACGAAGAGGGAAATGCTTGTCGCACGGACACCGAATCCTGTCTCCGTTGTGACTGCATTTGAAAATGCGACGGCGCTCACAAGTGTTCCTCAGGCGTCAGCTCACCACTGCATTCCAGTTCTGAACTCGAGAGACTGTTCGTACGTAGGATACTTGTGTCGGGAAACATCACAACACGCGCTGAGTCACTTTGACACACTAACAAATCTGCGACTTCTCTTTGAACAATGCGGTCATATGGTGCTGTCAACTGACATCGTCGAGACGCGAGACGCCGCTGCCACTTCTCTCCCTTCTCTTCTCATAACTGCCCGCCAGACAGGCAGCCCGCGAAAGAATGCTCTTTTGAAACTTTGCCAACCAATAGCGGAGCGCGCAATGTCCTTCGCCCAATGGGTATCAACTATGATGCCTGACGGAGTAATACCACGTGTTTATGACGTGCAAACATTTTTTTAGAGCCGCGAAGAGGGGGAGCTATGGGGGCCTGACCTCACTACACAAATGCAAAGACGTTCAGGTTTTTATACGGTCGGCGGAGCTGAAGGGCAGGAAGCACCACCTAATTTACCAGACTGCATCTTAGATTCTACACGCCAACAGACGTTTCCAAGTTCAAAACATATTCTGAATTGATGCTGATGGCGCTCGGTCGCATACGACGACGAGAGCATTATGGCTGTAGTTTCGTTTTGACAGACTGGCAAAGCTGAAGCGTCGCAGGGTAAAGCTGTCGCAGTGCACAATCAGTTTTTTGCAACCTACTCAGGAACGCGGAGTTGTGTGCATAACTTTGCACACGTTTCGGTCTTTATTTATTTTATTATCTTATTTATTTATTTATTATTAGAATTATTATTCTTATTTTGTTTATTTTATTATTTCATCAATATGTTTTATTGTAATTGAGCATAATTTAATATGTACACGTTGTGCAATTAATTTCGACAGTTATTTTCTTCTCTACTTTTTTTCGCTTTATATAAGCCCAGCTTATCTTCACAGCCAGGAATCTATAACATATATTTAAAGGGTTAGGTAACCCTTTAAATACCATGCCAATGATCCGGACGGTGCCTAGGAGAAATATCAGCGGCTCTCGTCTTGAGGCAATTCCCTTTATGCTTCCTTATACTGGTTCGCTGGATCTCTACCAGTCTACGTACTGCTGATGTTGTGTTATTTCGGAAAGGGGAAGCTGAGATCCTGAGGGTCAGTCAGGCTGCACCAAGGGAGATTAATTTGCTTTTGTCATGCTATACATGTCACATCACTGTGGCATGTATAGCATGGCAAAAACAAATTAATCTCCCTTGGTGCAGCCCGGCTGACCCTCAGGATCTGAGCTTCCCCCTTTCCGAAACAACACGGAGCTCAGATTCTGAAAACCAAGTTTAAGTCCTGTGCTGGCAGATCTCACCTGAATACACTTTGTCTAGTGAGGAGTACGAAAAACAGTTACAGTCGCAGCCTCGCGAAATCTCGTGTGCATGTGATGTAGGACATACTTTCCACAGCATGCCCATAAACTATACAGATGCTCATCTACATTTTAGATTAAATCCAAAAGAATGCTTGTATCTCATGGCTGAGTTGAGACATGTGCCGTTGGGGATAAGGAGGTGCAATAGTAAAATTTGGAGTTTCCTCACACAAAAATAAGATGCAATTGGCAATAGTGAAATAGATACAATTACATTATCTGGCGCAGCGATTCAGCGTAACCTCTCTGCATCCAACCATCCTATCTGCCGTGCAGTAATATTTTGAGAGCTGACGAACTAGATTTTGTTTCCTTCTTAAGTCGAACAAGACTATAGAACCTTTGTTGAAGGGCCCATCTTGCGCCAACAGCAATACTCACGTCATAATAACAACAAGAGGCACATGGCTGAAAGCAACAACTGCCTGCAGTTGCGGCATCCAGAGCACATGGTCAAGACAGCCCTGGGTAGAAAATAGGTTACTGGGAAGCACCCTCCTGTGCTCAGCCATTCTCTTTCAGGGCATGAATGTTGCACAGGCGCTTCGCATGTTTGACATATGAAAGTGTCTACCCTGACGAAATCACATGCAGTATTTAAAGGCACAAAGCAGCATTTCTTATTTCTTGCTGTGAATGACATGAGTGCATTAATGTGGTACAACTTTGGACAGTACAAGTCTCATGCTCGTAACTGTTTCTATTTCCTACATGTAATTAACCACACTGAGAGGGGAAACTTTGATGCTGTATTATGTGTATTTTGTTCAGGTGTTGTCATATTCTGCACAGGGCTTGTAATTCTAATTCTCCCATCATATTTGTTTAAATACTGTGGTAATGATGAGGACAGTGCACAGAAGGACAACAGTCAAAATATTGCATGGTAGCTGTCCTCCAGAGGCACTTTCCTTCACATTTCCCAACCAATTCGCTGTATTTTTTACCAGTTTACATTTATGGACAAAGATGTCCAAAGCAGCATTAGGGAGAAAGTGTTTCATAAACTACTTGTTATTGCGGACATATTTTGTGTGAGTCAGTTGCTGTTTCATTTGCCTCTCACTTGTACTGCTGTTGCATTTCAGGGATCCCTCAGGAGGGTCGTTAGGTTGACCCTCCTCTGTGCACATCTGATGCCCATGCACCTTGGACCTCCTGGCTAGGCTCCTAGCTCTTGGTACATTAACCCATCCCACAAGCAAATTGGGACCCAGGGCCCTGCACCAGAATGCATCACTGTGAAGTTGAACATGGTGGAGAACCCACACGGACAAGTACACACACCCCAGCAAACACACATGATTCCCAGATCATCCCGTTTTCATCTCACGGCCTCATCGGGATGACTTGATCTATGCGTCGTCCCCCAGATCTCTGGGAGCGAGCAATGGGAAATCGTACCATATTCATCCCTGTGAGAGCTGCCTGCGAGAATGCAGACGCCGCAAATCCTACGTGCCTCCAACTGCGCTACGTAACCCTTAATATGATCTTACCGAACACGATGTAAAATTTATCAATTTCATTCTTCATGTTTTCGCATAGCAACATCCATTATTTTGTGGTATTAATAAAGATACGCGACTTGCGCTGCTTCAGGCGACCAGTGAGAGCGACGTTCAAATGTTCAAACCGTTAGCAAGCCCGTCCGCGTTGCAGGCTGGAGGTGTTGTGGTGTGATTTTACAACTGTGAGCGAGTTTCGGAAGTCCATCATTTTCCACTGTGCGCAGCTAAGATGGCTATTAGCGACAAATGTTCACTTGTTTGGCTGCTTGTGAGTGTAGCTGGGAGAAAAGACACCACTCTGGAACGGGATTGTACGCGCCATAAAATTGTGGTGACATTATAGGTGCCAAAAAATGTGGATGCCATCACGCACACTTAGACGAAACGTCAGTGTGCTTGCAAGCAATACGTTCCGTAAGCTACAGCGGCGAAACTAACAATGTGATGGCAACGAGCGTAGCCTGTACCCTCAGTCAGGGCACGGTGATACGAGTAACAGCGGTCCAATGCTCTTGGAACACGGCGCGTTTCTATCCCGCAGTCCTCAATTCAAGTGGTTCGCATGTCACGGACATTTATCAAGACGCTTCCGATGAAGATACGGAAGGAGAAATAGTACATATGTTACACCAGCGAGGTTCAGATACCGCTCAGCTCATTTGAGCAACGCTTGGACGAAGCATGCGTTACCGATCGCAAAGTGCCGATGACCAAAGTACAGATGTTCAGATGTACAGATTGCAATTCTCAACGATGCTCTCCACTGTCATACATGGACTTGAGCAACGTTCAAGGTAAAGTAATGTGATCTTCATTACCACAATTTGGGAAGCGTTGAGTCAGTACACTGTTCTTTGTAGAAAATTCTGTCAGGCAAACTTCGGCAGCATGACTGTTTCCCTACACTGAAAGACCTGGCCCTTGTATGTCAAGTGAGACCTTGTTACAGAACACGATAAGTCCTTGTTGAAAATAGGAGAAATGCTGTCACGCTGTCTCTGGTGCAGCATCGAAAAGCGCAGACCAATCCAGGATGTGGAGTACGCCTTCACCAATGTGGCAACCTTATTCTCACCCTGTGATTCATTCCACTGTTTCGTGGCCTTACAATGAATTAACGTGTTGTACTTTAACGCTGGTAAAATTAAGGCATTATCATGCACTGAATGAAGCTGGGCATCCGGACCCTAAATTTCCCACCGGGGTACACAGAATTATGTATTTCCAGCCATACAAAACGCGTTTGAACATGCTTTCAGCATGGTCGGCAAAACAACCCAACCCACATTTCAGAACCGCTGGATGACTTTGACACTTTATGCGCCTCATATGGCTTTCGAGATTGTCACACAGAGTCCGCCAAGTATACAACGATTCAGTGGCAGACGAGGGAAATGGATGAGCGTCTACTTCAGCCAGTGATGGAGTCAGCCCAGCTGTCTCAGTCCCACCAATAAGGCAACCAGACGGACAAACTTTACAGTATGGTATGCCAATTCAGATGCTCCCAAACGATATTGTGATGCGTTGACTGTTGTATGGTGAACTAACTGCAAAGCAAACCGTTTCAGCTGTGCCTATCCCAAGCAGAAATCAACAAGTTGAGCGGCCTCTCCCCCGTACTGCTGCAGTGTATATCCTGTACATGGTAGGAACAGTTTCCTGTAGGTTAGAAGTGCATTGCATATCATAATTCCGTAGTCAGCATCATTAAAAAAAGCACTATACCTACGATTCCCTCTGTCATTAATTTCTTTCTTTTTCTTTCTTCCAGGTATTGTGCGTGAGTAGCTGGTGCTCTTATCGAGTGCCTACATCTCCATTTTTCTTCTTTTTCATTCCATTCATGTTGCACACATTCCTAACATTCTGTAGTCATTAAACAATGATGGTGTTTGAAGTAAAAAATGTCATCTCCTGTTTAGATGCCAACGTCTTGCGCAAGTCAGCGGAGCAGGTGTTTGGCACATCGGTCACAGGTATGTAGCTTTCAATGGTTTCCTTGATTTTGTGGCAGATTGCAGCTTTTGTACGTTGTTTCTTCTTCTAGGTCTTTGGGTGTTAATAGGTGCTTCTCGAGCTGCGGCTGGAGCTTGAGATCTCAGGAGATCTCCCCACATCGGAAGTAAATACCTCCACTTTGCTTCTTTGCTTCCAGCGAAAGGGCACAAAGCTTCTGCGATTCGATGTCTCTTACCGTCACAAGGGCTATAAATTGGAACGTTTTGCGCAATCCAACGCATACATCAGGTGCGTTGTCTACATGTATTTAGGATAAGGTTGTGCGTAAAGTTCTGTTTTCGTCAGTTGAGCAGCTCATGGCTTTTCTTAATGTTGCGGGAGCACGTTCTTCTGAGATGCGGGGGCAGTGACGAAAGGAACACCACTAGACTGATCCTATGTCAACTGATGACAAATGATGTGGCACAGAAGTTCAGTTACAAGGATCGTAAAGGGAAAGAAATAGAACTTCAGCGCCCTCAATCTGGGGCAAGATTGTCATTGGTATGTGCTTTGCTCTGCATACTAAAGTGCTTATAACACTCAAATCATCAATTTGTAGACTTGAAACTGTCTTGTCATGTTCTCATGCATGCTCAAACGACTAGAATGTTGCCCGCTCGAAGGTTAATCCATGGTATAAGTTTGTGGACGTATTATTTGCCTCCTGTAATCCTGTTTTCTCTCGGTGGGTTTAATATCCGCAGTGGTATGTAATACTTCCTTGAGTACTACAGTAATAATAAATTTGTAATAATAAAGTAGTTATTAATACAGTGCAAAGTAATTGTAGGTAATAAAGTTCTTGTTCTTGAGTACTACATCCACTGGAGCACATTGTTTTTCTTTGCTATAGGTCTCTATTGAAAAGAACATTTATGCAGGTGAGTCGCAATGCGATACTTTTTCGCAGCCGAGTAGATCTGCTTGCCAAAAGTGCAGAGGGGAGTTATACTGTGATATTTTCTGGACCATAGTTTATCCAATTGAAGTACTGTACACAATATTTCCTTGTGATCTGACTTGAAACGTTGTTCCTTGAAACTCTATTATGCGAGGGAAAAATCGAAAACTTTTGTAGTATACACTATGTCTCAGCTACATATGATGGAACGAGGAATGTAACAAGACAGTGTTGTATATCAAAAACAGTTGTTGAATGTTCGAAACGTAGTATGCTTTGTTCACATGTATCTTTTCCTTGAGACAAATTAAGTGTGAGTAATTTGTACTATCTCGAATAACACACATCACATGTGTTTGCTGCAATGCGTGCCCTGCGTAGACGAGGTTCGAAGCAAAAAGACCGTGAAATTACCACAATACGAAATAATATCAGAAGTGATAACCTGTTTCAGCGAGCTTTGTGCTTTTCGACAGAATAGCGTCCACGTGTATGTGAAAAAAGTCCACCTTTGCTGTGGATTTCTAGGTTGTAACGCGGTGCATTTTCCTTGAAAAAACAAAAAAGCTGTACTCTGACTGAGACACGGGGGTAGGTGTTTCTCAACACAGCCTAAACCTTCTGGTTGACACGTCGACCCTATATAATAAGTGAAAAAGTTTGCTTTGTTATCCCTAAGTTATTTATTAGCAGCATCGAGGGAAAAAACGGGTAGGCAGATCACGCTGTTAACAAGGTTGAGCAGCTGCAGTTCGCATAGAAGCTTCCCCTGTTTTAAAACCGTGGTTCACATTAGCTGGGACACCCTGTATGCAAACATTTCTCAGTTTGCTGCATGTTCAACCCATCCATTTACTATTTTCTCTTCCGAGAGAGATGAGAGAAGTTTGTGGATGTGTTTGTGAAACGAGAATAGGTAGAACTTTGCACCTCCACTGTGCTTCAGAGGTTTTTCCAACAGAGTGTTTATGTACTGTCGTTTCTAGTATGTGTTGTGTACAAGGCCATTTGTGTTTAGGAAATAAATGTTTTACTTATATTCGAAAGCAGTAGTTTCAGTGCTCTTCGCCATTCTGAGTCCCGGCAGTGGGCGGGTAGCGGGAGGAGGGGCTACCGCGATCTCTGGGCTGCATGCATGCTTCACTGCAATACCTCAAAAGACGCACGCAGTATCATCCCGGCTTGATCGCTCGGGTGATCCGCGGGAGCCTGCAGGAACGTTACTCGGGTGGCCAAGTTGTGCGTTTTTCGGAGTTTTTTCGGGGATGGGCATTCATCCCGGGAACGAACGCATCGCCCCAATGCGTGGTTCGGGGTTCATCGCAGGTATGGATTTTGGTTTGCTGGCGTTCAACTAACATCTGGTTTATTTGGACAAAGATCCCTAGTCCAAACAAATATGTTACTAGTTGAACACTCTGTGTTTGTTGTCCTTGTCCCTGTCCATTCTCCAATACGTTAAGTCCAAACAGACATGCTCTATTGTTGCACTGTAAAGTTTTCAAGATAAAGCAAAATTTCTGTCATGCTTTGCTTATCCTTTTATTGTGCAGTGCAATGTACATCTACACCACATTACAGAGCTGAAACAAGACATGGACAGCAGGAATGAGACAGGTCTCAATGTTATGATGCTTGACATGAGTTACAACTGAACTGATCAGAAAGATTTACTTGTAGCTTGTTAGTTTACAACACGGGATTGCTGTGGAGCAAAAGGATGCACAGAGCAGCAATTTATATGAAAGAAACCTGCATAAAATGGAATAAGTCTGCGAACACATGTACACTCACATAATTTCCATGTCCTACGAATCCAGGCAGTCATCTTCAACCAGCAAGAGACAGGGACACAAATATGCACAATAAAACTATCTACTTCACTATAGCAACTTTTGCAACTATAGCAACTACCTTTTACTTGAAGAAAAATTTAAGAACATTAAGCGCAAGACCTCGAAAATCTGGGATCTCTTCTGGAAAAACTGTGGGCAGCTTCTTCTAGTAATCTTTTACTTAGTTGCTAGTAAAGCAGATTGTCTTGCTGTGCGTGTTCCCTGTCTCTTCCTGTTGGAGGATGCTCACTCAGTACAAACTACTCCACTTCGCAAGTTTGCTCCGAATACAGGCAAGTAGCAAAACTCAGTGTCACCAATATACTGCATTGTAAACAAATTCAAGTTATAACATGAAAATGGAATATGTTATCCTTCTGAATCTGTTAGTACCTTCATATGGCGATTGGACGAGCAACAGCACATCCAGGTAGCCGCAGATCCAGCTGGTGAATCATAGACACCTGTGAGAAAAAAAAATCCTTAAATCTGCTGTGTCAATTAAAAAGGGTAAAAGCTCTAAAATATACCTTGTGCCATGAAAGACAACCAAGCTAAACTCTACACAGGATATAAACATGAAGCAACATATATACAAAGTATGCCACTAAAGTGTGTTTGGTGTGTGTGTGTGACCCTTCTTAGTGTTTGTCCTGTACAGTTAACATCGTAGCCCAACATGCCCAACAAGATGTTTCACGTAATATAATAAGCAGGGTGGGACTGGTTCAAATGAGATGCTTTCCCGAAATTCAGGTGATAAAAAGTGGGGTGCTAGTTGTGGAGAAACATGCATTTCATGTGAAATACAGCACAAAAGGAAGAGATAGACACAAGATTTGATACGGAATTTGTAGCGATGGCTGCGAGATTTCTAGCTATATAGCTGTCGTTTGAAAGTGATAACCAGTGCCCCTCAAAGAAACTGAAAAACCCATGTTACTCTACCTGTTGTCTGTTGGAGCAGGAAGTTGCAGCCGGTAGCATAGGTCGGGGGAAAAAAAAGAGGATGCTTCGTAATGCACTAGAACAATGTGCTAGTGCAGAGCGTCGCTACCGGGCCCACTGCACGGCAACGTAGTACACGTTCGGCTCCTCTGATTGCAAAACCCGCAGAGGCAGCTGTTGGGCTGTTGTTTTTGAAGTGGGCGTCTGTCAAGCACTGAATCGAGAAGCTGCTCGAACTGACGAACGGCGTATGATCGTCGCGACCATTTTCGTCTCGATATTTCTAGTGTCGTTGCAAAGGATCCGTAGAATACGGATCATTGTCCTCTATTACTGCATCACTGCTGTCCTCGCGAGGAAATCTCTGGATAGCGACGATAGGTAACATTCGCTCGCGTCGGACATGTTGACATCCAAATGCCTTGCAGAGCTTGCAGACGACGGCGGATCAAAAGCGTCCCGGTCCAGATTCTGGAGGCCGCGCCCTGATTGGTTCTTAGATAAATACGTTTCCACACTTTTTGAGAGAGGGATTAGCGGAATACAACAACATCTGTCGTCTGCTCTTGTCATGTATTCCATCGAATAACAGCCGAACAACGCCACTATTTGGTGTGGGGTTTTCGATGGCGTGTTTAGCAGTCCATAAGGAATAAAATGACACTAAAGTTACGAAATCGCCCGAAACGGATGCGACTGTCACTTTAATACGCTTTTACAGCATCCTGCTGTGTGGGATCAAGAAGCTACAGAAGCTTATAAAACGTCGCGGAAGTGGGAAGCAACGCTGCCTCAGACATCCCAAAATCGCGCGATATATTTTTCATCCTCAAGTAGATTGAACCACAGTCTGAAACATAGATCGAGAGGTTACCCGTCATGAAGAACTCGTTACGAGTTAAGTTACCGTGTGAAAAATGTAAGTAAGTTAATAACGTTCTTGAGCCTGAAATGTACGCCGCATTTTTCATGGCAAATTAAAAATATTTATAGCGCGTTGTCGGTCGTATGGTTCCGCATGTGGTATTTAGAAGCAACAGAGTCTCTAGTCACATCACCGGCATATCATGCTTGTCTACTGCTTTACAGTACCTTTAAAAAAAAGAACGAGTTACTTCCAAGTTACTTCGGACACAAACACGGAGGAGAAGTAAAGAGAACGAACTCTGCCGAGCCGCCGTTGAGAAAGCGTGGTCTCGACTCCTCGAGTCTAATTGTGGCCGCGGCGCGGCGCTCGCGCTCCGTCAGGTACTTGCTCCTCTGAAATAAGGTTGCTGTAATGCACTCTCTCAGATGTACTCGTGTGTCCAGTGGAAGCAGAAAAGAATATTTTGATAAGTAAACAATCAAGGAACGATCTCTCCGTGAATTTTTCGCCTGCAGTTTTTGTTAGTGCAAAGCGAGAAGCTTTTATTTTAGAATGCGGGGAAGCCTCCGCGTTGGCTGGACGGCTTGAATGTCTCCGTAAGCGTGGTGCTCTCGCAGTCAAGAAGCTATTCTCTTTTTTCTTTTTTTATTTGCGATAAAACACAACACCCGAAGAAGCACAAAGGTTGTTATCCGACATCGTACAGGATGGTACGCGTATTTACATCACCGCCAACGCACGACCACGAGATGTACATTGATAATGATTTGCATTGATCAGTATTGGTTCGCGGGAACACCTCGCAGTGTAGGGTAATGATGTCATTGGGCTGGTTAATCCGCATTTGCATTCTAGCTGTTGCACGAGAGCTTTGTCGCGTATGCACAACGCTTTGGGAAACAGGAGCCTTTTGTCGTAATTGTGATGCATCCGCTGGGATAGAGAGTTACATATATTTCGCATGCCACCATACACGAATTTAATACCAAGGTACCAGAACGCGCTTCTGTCGCAGGTTTTGCACACGCGCGGTACAGGATTCAGTGCATGCACTTCCTGTTTCTCGAAGACGATTTTCATCTTGGTGCACCGGGGGGGGGGGGGGGTAAATTTCATATCTACTGGAATTAGGACTTTTTAGCTTTTCTGGCAGGTATATATTGGTGGTGTTGCAGTATTGTTCCTTTCTTCTTCTTTTTTTTGTGGTGGTGGTGGTAAAATATCCGGTGCAACGCTTTGAGCAGCATATGCTTGTACAGAAGTAACTTGAAACTGAACACCAAAGCGATAGCGTATAATGTAGAAGTAATGTGTTGTTCAAGATTTCAGTGTTCGTCAACATAAATTACAGACTAGATCCCGACTTTATTTTGCAGTTCCAAAAAGCGAGCGATTGGCATGCATGACAAGATATAAGAAACTAAGTGCCAGAAACTTCGGAACCGCACCGTGTCCCATCATCAGAGCGTCCCGCCCCTCCTTGCCCCTACTCTCACACACAAAGGTATCTTAACTGCTTGACACGTACGAAGATAAAACCTTCTCAGTCCCAGCTTATGCAACGACCCACATAACGCGCGATTCCGGAAAGATCGCATCCAGCGACTTTCGATTACACGGCTTCTTGCTTTCTTTCTTCCCTCCTGACTTTCTTTCCTCCATACCACTCAAATGTGCTTTTCGGAACAACGTTTGCTTCCTTTGGGGTATGTTAGCGTGTTAGCGCAGCGGTCAAAGTACGCGCGCATCACAGAGAGAAGGGCACGATACCCGAGACGGCCGGGGACAAGCGACAGAGGATTCCGTCGGAGGCATTCGACACTACACCTTTGGCAATGTCAGACGTTTGTCTTACGTATTAAAGTTTCGTTGTTGTTTTTTTCTTATTTCCGATTCCATTTTTATCGGACAGGTAGCTTCCATCTATGAGACAAGAACGAGGTATCAGAAACCGGCAAAAAAAAGAAAAGAAAAAATAATTGTAATTGTAAAGTAAATAATTGCTGACCAGAAAATATTAACTCGTTACTGCAGACACCGTTGTTTATGCTTATCAAACAAACATTTGTTTTGAACGCTTTTTAGTAGAGTATTCGAGCACAAACGGCGCATTGCCGTGCAGGCGATTTCGCGGAGCTAGTACCGGAAGGAACGCGAGCGCCATGCCGCGGCCAACAATTGACTCGATAAATTGGGACGTCGTTTTTCAGCGGAGTTCGGTCTCCTTACTTCTCCTCCGTGGACACAAAAATAGCATTACGTAGGTGCAGCGCGCATGAGCAGTTGAGTTAGACCTTCAATTGCCTGCGGAGGAGTGCAACACGCTTAGATCGTTTTCGTTTATGTCCAACAATAGACCTCTCCCTGTTTGTAAACAAATGATGGCATAGCGTTCGACAGCGCCACAAATTTGGTAGAGTTGAACTACGCTCGAAGCTAGAAGTGAACAAGGGCGCCCGAAAGCCACGGTTGAAGGGATTACGATGCGACCTCGGTCCTACTTTTCTTTCAATGGGAGGCAGCGAACAAGTGCTCGTTTGCGGAACCCAGCCCTCTCCTTCCGATTTGTTTCCGTTTCAGTCTGTCTACCAAAGTCATGATGACGTTTCTTTGGTAGAGGTCTATTCGAACGCTTTGCATCTTACTCCCTGTGGGCGCACAATGGTTCAACTTCATTTCAATGGCAGCGGTTGTTACTTCATGAATAGAATACTTTCATTCATTGACTCTCACGTTTGATGGCAAAAAAAAAAATGTCATGAGGGAACCGGAGAGAAAGCAAGAAAATATGTGGACGGAAGTGAAAAGCGAATTAAAAGTAACTTGGAACTTAACTGAAGTTACTTTGGCAAAGTTACCTAAAAAAGAAACGAGTTCCTCTGAAAGTTGCCACGGCGCAAAAGTACCGAGTTAAGTTACAAGTTAGCAAAAAAAGGAACTAAGTTACAGTAACGAGTTACCTCGAACTCTGGTCTGAAACACATGGCTCAGGCGATGTAAGCTATGTGAGAACTTGCTGTACAACGCCTGCGATCTGCGCATCAACATAGTCATAATGTTGAGTAAAGGTTTATCTGAAGCTCTGACTTCAGCTCGGAGACTTCAATCAGACTGACTTCAATCAGCTGACTTCAATCAGAAGCTCTTCTTGTAAGAAGAGCGGCCAGAACTTACGAGAATCATATTACAGCACACACGATATTTTGTCTCCGGTAAATAATGTACTCTTTACATTGAAGATTAAATGAACGATACCGAAAAGCAAAGCCCGCAAAAGAAATGAAGAGTATAATTTTTATTCCTTTTTTATACCCAGAGTGTTCGTTGATTCGATTACATAAACAATTGCAGTGTATGTCTTCCGCATTGCAACGTACTACAATTACACTAACAGCGATTTACCTAGCGAAGCGTCGTACAGTACAATTACGACTTTCGTTTTTATTTCTTTTTACGTGAGGGTGATCCACGCTATTCAGCAGCCTCAGTCTGTGTTTGGTTTTGATTTGTTTTAGTAAGAAAAAGGGGAAAAAACACTTTTTCATGGCTAACATTACAATGTGCACTCCTCTCCGACATGTTGACAACATGAGAGATTCGAGTCCTACAGCTGGCTAACCTTTTCAGTGACTTTCATCTTTCATGTTGACAACGACTTGAAAGGAGGAAAACCACAAGCCGAAAGAAACGTTTTATATGCCTTCAGTGCAGTATGTAAAGGACATAGAACAGAAATGATATTTTTGATTCAGATACTGGACGTCACGTTTTGTCCACGTACACTATCGCAGTCAGCGCACCGAAGTTTCGGTATGCAGAGAATCACTGAGACAGAAAAGTACAAAAAGTTGAAGCAAGAAATGCAGCGGGGGCTCAAAATCTGTTTCACAGCCTACACCGCAACATTTGCCTGAGCTTCCTTATGCCCTTCGTGGAAGCCGTACAGAACATTCAACTCACACGTTTCTTGCAAAATGCATGGTGCATTTGCGTTAACTCACCTGGTCGAGGGCTCCAACCAGCGCATCAGTGCATCACGAGAAGCCTTCTTTACAGGTACAAATTTGGAACCAAAATGGAACTTCGAAGACATAAACATTCCCCAACGAAGCTTGCACCAAATGTTTCGCTATGACACAGGCAACGTCCCACTAGAGAACGAATGCAAAGCGGTAACAATGGAACGTGCTGCACGCGGTTTTCTATTCCTAATACATGGATTCTATGGGAGCAGAATCAGGTGAAGCCTGCTTTACGATTTGTCCCGAATTGCAGGGCATATTGTATATAATTGCGGCCCCGTTTTTTTTTTTTTTTTGTTTTTTTTTTTTTTTTTTTTTTTTGTTCTAATAAATATATCCCCCCTCCCAATACGCGACTACATTTTGGTGCACGCGTGCGTTTGGGTATGGCTTGCGTCAACGATACCGACGTTACTTTTCTTCAGTTGCAGAATTTGTTGGGTGCCGAAATCAATCTCTCCATGTCTTTTTCTGACTTATTAACTCATCCACTTATCTGTGTAAATTCAATAGGACAATATATCGCCTTTCTGTTGTGAATCGTCTGTATAAAGTTACACATGATGTCAGCACAAACTTACCAAAAAGTCGAAAGAACAGCTGTAGTGTCTGTTGACTATAAACCCAACAGCCATTTTTGATAAGAGACAAATGACACGCATTTTATTCATGAAAGGATAGCTAGTTGCAACGCGGACACTATATCAGACGCAAGCCAAAGCTGCCTGGCTTCTGTAGAATGGATATCCGAACTTGATGTTCACATATCTAGGTGATCGTCATACAGATGTCGTACTCTGCAGTTCTGATGCATAACATTTAGCGCTTTTGCAAGTCAGCTTCTCATTCTTTTTGTGAATACCTTCAACCGTGGATTTATTAACGTTAATTTTTCTCGAGAAATCGTTCATAAATCGAAGGATTCACAAATAGACGTTTGGAATAAATGCAAGAGTGCGAAAGGGCTAGGACGATAGGAACTGCATTGTGACGTGGGATTGAATATATTTTTGAAAATACTTTGTAATGCTTTGCTCAGGCGCAATGTTAGTAATCTCTCGTCGTTCTTGTTCTCGAAGTACTGTACTCCACTCATATTAATGTCCAATAGTTCAGCCCTAAAGTGACAGCTGCTTGCCTCGTCCGTGCCGCAGAACGATAGATAATACTTCGGTTTTTTTTGTTTTTGTTTTTTTCTTTTTTGCCGCTTGACAGTAGGAAACGGGGTGCATTACGTTGATGCTGTGTTAACCTCCACTGAGCGGTTGTTGGCTCCGGACGACTGTAGTTACCCGTTCATAAGGTAAAAAAGGGTGATAAAAGGGTAAAAAAGGGCGTGATAAAAAAGCGTATTAAAATATGTATTGTCCGAACATTATGGGGTCAGCGCTGCTGATCTCGGGGGACATTTTGTCATTACTTCTGAGCACTTTTATCAAATTCAATGCGAGAGGGATTGAATTTTCCCAATTGATGTCCCAAATTTGCCATGTCAATCTCACTTTTTTTTACACAAGCAGAAAGCCACGTCAGAATTAGCCCACCCATTTAATTGCAAGATATATTCCCTACTAGTTTGGTAACAGCTGAAAAAAAAAGTGAAGCCGTCGTCCTTCCTCTTTCCCTGCTTTTATTTCAGACTACTCTGCGTTGTAACTATGCTGCCGTTATTAGTAGAAGTGAAAGAGCAAGTACATGACCTCCTGGCATCGCTTCTTTCGTAGATCTGAGCCAATTCCACCTAGATAACGGAAGCCCTGAGCACTCTTTCAATTGATGTCGCGCACGTTTGGGATAGATAGATGTGACGTCACCGAAAAAGCGAAGAACAGAAAGGCTCCCTCATTGAAAATGTTTGGCAACAGGTCCAGGTGTGTGACGTTATCGACAATGTGCTCAGGTCTTGTTATCTAGGTGGCGTTGTCTGAGTGCGGCCGATCAGTTTGCAACCTCGAAATGACGATTTTGCTATTAATACGTTAGCATTAGGAGTGTCAAAGTGGAAAAGGCTGTATGCATGTGTGTGATGGTGAAGCCTCACCGAGGCAGAGGTACACGTGGAGATGTAAAGGGGAGGTTGGATGATAAATGTGAATGAGGGTAACTGAAATGGAATTGAAGTAGTTGAAAGTAATTAAGAGTAAGACGTAAGAGTAATAAAGGTAATTAAAGCAAGAAAGTTGATTGTAAAGGTTTTTATTTTATTTTGCTATTACCATTGTAGTAGTAAACGTATATTCCAATAGAATGGAATAAATCCGGCATGTGCGTTCTGTTTCCGTAAAAAAAAACGTGAGGTTCACTTGGCAAATTTCAGAGTTCAATTTGGGAACATTGAATTTATCGAGAATTAAATTGATAACAGTGCTCCGAAGCCATTGCGAAATCTCCCCTAATATAACAGCGTTGACCCCATAATTTTCAGACAAGTAGTGCTTTAATACGATTTTTTATCACATTAGATGAAACACCCCGTTGCGTCTTGAAAAACACAGACGCTAGTATGGCCAAAGGCAAAACAAAAGGCGTCGAAACACAAATTTTCTAGTTTCAGAATATTTCTATTCGCTTAAATTCAAGTGTCTTTCCCAATTATGTTTGAGTCAGTATTATAAAGGCTCTGAGCTGCTCTAAACTGGGTGTGGTAACACGCTGCTATCGTCCCTGTGATTGGCAGGGATGCAATATCGTTCCGTTATGAGTGCAACGGCTTAACATTTGCTTCTTTCTTTGGCGACCTTCCTGGATACTGCCACTACCACCATAACCTGCCTTCCAAGAACCACGAGCCATACGTCGTCTGCGACTGGAACGTAATACTTACATGCCAAGAAAGATCACGAGGAAGAGATCGGTCTTGAGCAACGGTTCGAACAGGTTGGAGAGATGGTGATCTGAACTAACGTCTGAAAATGGTGTAGCTGGTATAGGTTTATGTGGTAAGCGCATGCAGTTCTGTCGTGGTAAGTGTGGAGTTCTGAACGTTGTCATATGTGCGTCTCAGGAAACTAAAACATAACGAAGCCAAATATGTTTGATGGTGTATATTGTGTCCCTGCATCGTCGAAGACGTATCTTAGGAAAAGAAGAAGAAGAGACAATGGTTGTGTTGCACCGAGCCAGAGCAGATGCAAATTCATCGTCGCATTCAGGAGTCAACGAACCCCAAGCTGCCACCGACGACTCCTCAGGACCCTCGCGGTAGCCGATTCAAGCTGTCTCCGCGAGGACTCCTCGTAACCACAATCATGGTCTTTGGAGCGTCCGCCCTCGTCGTAGCAGCCTCTATAGCTCTGTACGACCGGCACAAACCCATGCCACCACCCGTACTGGATTTACGTCCTCCTCGTGATCATCCTTGGCAGACGCATCACATCCCCCTTTATTACACATGTAATTCGGATGCCTGTCGCTCCACAGGCGAAGATCTCCGCAAGAACGTTGCCTGGTCTCTGAGTCCATGTGATGATTTTTACGAGTATGTCTGCTCCAGTGACCGACCTGCAACCAATGTTTTTGAGCATGCTGTAACTCACTACCTTCGTGAGGTGAAGTTGATAATCAAAAAGTACCTGGACATGAGCTGGTTTAAACGTACGTGGTTATCACAAAAAGTAGCAAAGTTCTATTCGGGTTGCATGACGGCAGAGTATTCGCTTTCATCTTGGGCGTCTCAGCTTAGTAAAGTGTGGGAGCTGATGAAACTGCACGACATAGACACGCCTTTTGAAGACCAGCTGGCGTGGTTCAGCAGGTACTTTCATGCGTTTCCGCTGGTTCATGTGGCAGTTGCGAAGGTAGCAGGAAAAAGTTGCTTGATTCTCAGCCGACCAGAAGAGTTAGACGAGGATCCATTATTTCAAGTACCCCACGCCTTTTCAAAAACATTCCTTTCATTCTCAAAAGACCTTATTGGAATGAAAAACACTTCGGGAATCCTCAAAGTTGAATCTTTGCTAGCTGAATATAACGGACCGTTGGGGGAGAGATTCAAGAAGATTCAAGACTACGGCCAGCAACCAGTGCACCAGTTGAAGGACAGATTCTTTGACTGGTTTCTCTACCTCAAGAAACTTCTTGCTGGAGCAGCGGTCGTGGAAACTGACTCCTGTGTCGTTGTGAAGTCTCCACATTATGTGAGTCATATAAGCAAGGTACTCCAAAGAGCGACGCGGCCAGAGCTTTCGGCCTTTCTACGATACAGAACAGCCTTGCAGTTGCTACCTTTCCGTCGCCTTGCCCTATTGAGCGCGGAGCAAAGTGTTACGGACCAGATGTGTACTCTGCTTACGTACCGCCTGTACAAGTACGTTTTTCTCAAGCACTTCAATGACTCGTCGATTCTGCAAGTGTACGTAAATGCCGGTGAAAAAGAAGTGATCACAAGGATGTCTTATCGGCACATGCTCACTTCGACTGAACCTGTCTCAAGCACTCAGAGGGAGGTAGATCAAGCAATCAAGAGGGCAACTGCCACTTACTTCCGTCACATGGTCGATGTCGAGAATTACTACCAAGGGGACCAATCAACCTTGGATATGCACAATGTTATCCTAAGTTTTGTGTCTACACAAGGGACGATGGCAAAGCAGTGGCTGAAAAGCGTCGTTGCATCTGGTGGCCAAGTGTTCGAGAACCAACTTCAAGTTCGCTGGGATTATGATCCAGACAGTGGACAACTTACTGTGCCTGTGTCAATAGCCCCGTTGGACATTAAAGGTTCAAGAGAATTCTTCCTCGAGTCAAGTACCCTAGGGAGTGCGATGCTGCGCTTTATTTACTATGCGTTCCACGAACAATTCCTTTTCCAGCAGTCCGGAGCAAACGCTACAGAATGTCTCATAGCGCAGTATAATGCACTGAAAGTTGGGAACGTACCTGTGAACGGCCATCGAACTTTACGCTGGAACGCTGCGGATACAGCAGTTGTACCAGCTCTGCACCGTGCCTTCAAAACTTCATTATACATTCATAAGATCGAAGTGGTCAATTATAAGAAACTTGTGATGTCTTTGAAGAACCTTCCCGACGTGGACGCTGATCAACTTTTCTTTCTGATGTACGGGCAAACGTTTTGTGACACGGATGAAGATACCGCCAATGTGTTAACGCGTGCACCTTGGGTTCCAGCAAGGCTTAGGCTCAATGTGCCCCTGAGTAACTATCGAGAATTTTCTCGCGCTTTCAAGTGTCCCAGGGAAAGTAATATGAATTCAAAGCATCATTGCAGTGCGTTCAAACTTACCTGAGTTGGACAATGTGTTGAACAGTTGGAGGACACGTTGCGTTGATGTGGAATGTTCAGATTGTCCGTTTGGTTACACTGCAATAAAACATTGTGTAGAAATTGTGCAGAGATACAAAACTATCCTCGGCAGTCGAGAAGCTTCGGCTCATAGTGAAATGAAAAGGTAAAGACAATGATAACAATCTGGTAGACACGAGTAGGAACATAAAAGCATTAAGTTTGCGCAAATTTCATGCATGTGAGCAAAAACGCCCAGGCGAAAATCTGGACTGGTCCCAGAATGGTTCCAGTTGAATCTGGACTGGTTCCAGTTGGATGTTTGATGGTCCCGGAATGGTTCCAGTTGAATGTGGATGGTCCCAGCTGGATTCCCAAGGGGGGTGGCTGGTTCCACTTTGGTGACATCAGTGGTAGCACTCTGGTCTCAGATGGTTCCAGAAGTTCAAGCTGGAGCATCACAGGTACCATTTTGTTCACAGAATGGTCGCTGAGACTCCATGTTGGGCAGCTTCCCAGCTTTCCCCTTTGAGATTTCATCTTGTCCACACTTGCCATGTTTTGTTTGATCTATTACTCTGATCTATTTTAGCACAGGCATGATCTCTTTTTATTGCTTTTTATCCAGTGCGTGCGTCTGCGAATGCTGTATCCCTGTAACTCCGATTCGTGCACATGTCATCTGAGGTGAATATCATAACATATTAAGTGCCAGAGAAATGTAAAAAACATACATTCCAACAACAACAAAAATTAAGCTAAATAACTAGAAGAAAGACAACAACAACAAAAAAAAAGAAAAGGTAATTGCAGAGGCTGATGCAATGTGAAGACTGCCACGGCAATTCAAACTTCAAACGGCGAGAGCCGAGAGGGAGAGGTGAGGGCGAGAGGCGAGAGTGGCAGGTGGCAGTTGGAAGTTGGACGCGTCGTAGCAAGTTGGTTTTGTCTTCAGTAGCCGTCGCAAGGATGGTGTATCTCCTGTGCAGTATTTACGTGTGTTTCAGTCAGATGGGTCAAAGTCGCCATCTTGCCATGTGTTTCGGCCCATTCCCCGCGTAAAACAACGGGGATCGCCATCATGTGGGACGGTTGTTGCGAACATCGCATAATCTGCCACCTAGATTTGTACCGAAGTAGATATTATCTGCAAACAATGTGCACCAAGCATGCTATTTCTCAAAATAGCCACTTCAATCCGTATCCAATCCAGCGTGAGTTACGGCTGCCGTCGCTTCTCAATGGGTGTGTGGATGTGTTCACGGTATTTCCAATCACTGCGGCTTTCAGATATATGTCGGCACAGTTCCCTTAGAAATCGGCCCAGGACGCACATTCCCCAGGGCGTCAGTCGTGAAGTTGCCCACCTCTGTGAGGCCGACAACGGCGGGCCCTTTCATCGTCACCACCACCACCACCAATCACTGCGGACGTACGATCCTCTGCGTTCTGTCCAATTGTGTCTGTGGACTGTGATGTTCGTTAAATATTGTGATGCTCGCCAGCCAGCCGAGGCTGCTTTGGATGTTGTAAAAGAAAGTGCCCAGCGTAACTCTACGACGATATTGTACGAAGAAGTAACTGCATTTGTACATTCATACCCGTCGCCCTGCGTATGTTGGCTAAAACACTTCTTCGTTAGTGCGCAGATTATGTTTTGTGATTGCCAATGAGCGGCAGTGCTTGAAGTAGGCAGCTTCGTTTTCGCTTTCGCAAGTGAAGAATGTTTTCTGTCACAAGTGCTTCGTGAAACAATTTTCTTCTGCAACGACCCTGAAAGCTATGTTACGAAGGTTTGCCAGTGGAAATTGTTTCAAACGCTATTCGTAACTACAAATATTTTTGCGACTGAGTTGTGGAATAATAACACACAGTGTATGATAGCGGTAGACTGGATTTATTCGCAAATATATATTTGGTAATCGGTTACGTGGGTGGTTCCATAAGTTTCCGGCCCGACCAACTTTTAATAGTCATAGAGACGAAACAAGTCTATCACTTTTCAACATAGTCACCCTTAACTTCGATGCACTTTTGACATCTTTCAACCAGCATTCTTATACCCTTGAAAAAATAGTCCCAAGTTTTGTCCGCAAAATGCTGGAAAACTGCCTCTTGCACCTCACTATCGTTTTGAAATCTCCGTCCACTGAGATCCCTCTTCAAGGTTGAGAACAGGAAGTAGTCACTCGGTGCCAAGTCTGGACTGTAGGGCGGGTGGTGGATTTCTTCGAAGCCGCACTCCTTCAGTGCAGCCTTGGCAACAGAAGCCGTGTGGACAGGGGCATTGTCCTGGAGCAACCGGACACCTCGACTCAACCTGCCGCGAGTTTTTTCCTTGATGGCGTCTCGCAGTCGGTGCAGGAGTGAAGCATAATAAGTCGCATTCACTGTGGTGTTCCTCTCTTTGAAGTCGATGAGGAGGATCCCGTGACAATCCCAAGATATTGTTGCCATGATCTTCTTTGTGGATTGTGTGACCTTGGCTCTTCTTCGGGGTGCTTCTCCTGGTTTGCGCCATTCCATCGACTCCTTTTTCGAAAGGGGATCATAATAGAGCACCATAGTTTCATCCCCTGTGACAATTGATTTCAATATTTCTTCTTCGTTCTCCTGACAGAGCTCCAAAAACTCTTCGGCACAGACGACGCGCTGTTGCTTTTGAACTGACGAGAGAAGTCGTGGCACCCATCTCGCACTGACCTTCTTCATGTGAAGGCCCTCGCCGATGATGCGAAAAAAACGGTTGTTTTGGAAAGCCCCAGCCTTTCTGGGATTTCCTTCACCTTCAGACGCCTGTCGCTCAGCACTTCCTCCTCCACAAGAGACAAATTTTCTTGTGTCACCACTTCCACTCTCATCTTCAATGGACTCTCGCCCCAGTCGAAACTGCTTAGCCCAGTCTTTTACCGTTGTGTACGACGGAGAGGCTTCCCTGTACATGTTGTCCAGTCGCGCTTTAATTTCTTTAGGCGAAAGTCCCTCTTTTGTCAAGAATTTTATCACAGCGCGGTACTCGATTTTTTTCATTTTAACTGAAGAGTGCACCCTGGCTGTTCGAAATGCCGCTCTCCAACCGACAAAAGCATGAAGAGGGTTGAGGGTGGTGCTCCGGCCCTCCAACAGATGGCGTTACGCGTCCTTAATCGCATTTTCAAATTCGCGCGCATTTTCTACCTCGGGCTGGAAACTTATGGAACCACCCTCGTATATTTGATAAGGCAAGTTGCATAATCACTTCGAAACCCTCGCAAGTACTCCATGAATCAATTTCAACCTCCATGTAACTTTTCTCTTAAAAGTCTGGTTTGGAAGTGGAACCGCTTTCATGCACCTCTTTTTGTAACCGTCTCATTCACGTCATCCCCTTCCACACTCAAAGACCTTTCCCACCGTCCAGTCTACTGACATTCATATTCACACATAGCATATACCTTTCAGTTCTCCACATATGCAAGCATATTGATGTAACATGAAAAAGGATTGGTTGGTGATTCATGTGAATTAAAAAACGCGTTTTATACGTTATAAACAATACTTCCCTTGCAAAAATGGATTGGGGCTTTATTCAGCATCAGCTGCATGCCACAACATGCCATATGGCATGTTGTGACATGTATATTTAATGTACAAATAACGAAGTACAGCCCAAGTGGAAATTGACGACTGCCAACCATCGGCCAGTGGTCGGTTTTGGTCGGCAAGCGACTAAGTCGGCCACTGCAACTTGGACCAGCATCGGTCTGATGTCGCTCACTGTGGTGGTTGGTGAACGACGTTGGGCTGAGAACGTTGTGCGACGTGTTGCGGGCGTGCTATTGAGAGTTCGGCATAATAAAGACAGGCCAATGTCGGCCCTAGGCTGGCAAACAAACCCGAAAACAATGCAGCTACTACTCGAAACAAAAAGAAAGAAAATACGATTTGACCGTTGGCAAAAAGTCGGAAGACAGTTGGCCAACGACTCTTTCGGCCAGCCAACGTTGGCGCAATGTTGCATAGTGATAGGCAGAGCGAGGTTTGGTAAGCCGTCGGCCAGGGGGCAGGTCTGTACCAAGAAAGAAGCTCGTTGGCCAAGCACTTGCCAAGCACGGCTCGGTTGGCCAGCCAAGCTCTTGCCAAGCTTGGTTCAGTCTCGGTATGTTGCCTCAGGGAGAGGGAAACGCGAAATGGTGTAGCACTGCATAAGTTCCACTTTCGATTGGTGAAGTGACTGTCTCAAACCAAAAGCAGTAAGAAACAGAGACATTATATTCATGGTGAGCTAATACGACAAGCAATTCCTTATTTCAGTGTTGTTTGTGTACGCATCAAATTAAACTTAGACACCTCACCCTTCATTCTGACTCACACGCGAGCAGGACTCTCGAATTTGTGGAAGCTCGCGAGACAAACCTATGTGTAGTATCTGCTGTTCTTCCTCAGGAAAGAAATGCAATTTCTTTTCTTTATACTGACGTGTTTGATCTAGTCATCTCGGGCATATTGCGAGCTTTTACGATTCTCCCCCTACGCCGTTACGTACCTACGCCGCGAGACAATTGAGTATGAATACGAGCGACGCCACAGGACTGCTTTGGCCTAACTTGACACAATGCAGGCTGGCCAATGCTTGGCAAGTCATTGGCCAAGGTACAGATCCGTGTCAACAGACAAGCTTGTTATCCGATCATGCACCGACCAAGGCCGAGTAGGCCAGCCTAGCTATTTCCAAGCTTGGCCCAACCTTTTTTGCGAGGACGGCCCAACGACTTTTAGGTGGGAAGCACACGTCGGCCCGGCATTTTGCCGACGTTGATTTTCTCCTTGGCGGGCAGCCAAAGCTGCATGTTGCGGCGCGCTGCTTAATAGTTGGGTCATGCATTTTTTTGCAACGGGCCGTGGTTGGCCCATGCACAGGTGTTGTTCCATTATTCCATTCCCATGTTGGGCCATTATAGGGCCCACGTTTACCCAATAAGTACCCAAGCTTGGTTCCTTATTGGCCAGACATCGGCCCTACATCTGTCAGGTCGGCCCTCTACGTTGGCCCGAGCTTGTGCTGGCTAAGTCGGCCCGAGTGAGGCCATTGTTAATCCCCAACCTTGGCCCAAGCTTTTTTTGCAAGCTTGGCCCGACAACTTTTAGGTTGGAAGCAGACGTCGGCCCAGTGTTTCGCCAATATTGCTTTCCCGCTGGGAGGTAGCGTTGTCACGCAAAATTTCTCACTGGGCCGTGATAGGGCCATATCGGGTCAGCGTTGGCCAGGTTGGCCAGAAAGGTTGGCCCTATGTTGGTGGACAACGGATGGCCAATCTCAGGTCATTGTCAATCCCCAAGCTCGGCCCAACCATGTTGTCTTAGCTTGGGCCAAGGTTGGCTTGGTTGGCCAACTCCTCTCAGCCGACCTTGAGCCAAGCACGTTTTTTCACTTGGGTTGACACATACGCGAACATAGGTCGGCATTTTTCGAAATATCCATTCAACATCACATCATGTCAGGCCTAGCCCACAGCCCATAACATCACATCACCATCACAGCCCATCACATCATAACCCATCATTCGACATCACCATCACAGCCCGTCACATCATAACCCATCACTCAACATCACCATCACAGCTCATCACATCATAACCCATCATTCAATATCAACATCACAGCTCATCACATCATTACCCATCATTCAACATCAACATCACAATTCATCACATCATTACCCATCATTCAACGTCACAGCCCATCACATCATAGCCCGTCATTCAACATCACAGTCCATCACATCATTACCCATCATTCGACATCACTGGCCATCACATCATTATTTATCATTTGACATCATAGCCCATAACATCCTTATTCATTATTCGACATCACAGCCCATCATATCATAGGTCAGAATTCAAGTTCAGAACCCGTTCTGAGTTCAACTTCGTTGTGTATGATGGACTTTTAATCTTAACTGCAGGGACCGGTTATGAGACTGAGGGCCTTGTATACTGCGCATGCTTGCGCTTCGGCGACGACTTGGCTTCGGGGCTTCGGTGACCGTGCGTCCCGGCTCCTGGGCAGATGTCATCTTTTGGGTGGCGGCCGTTTACAGTGACGTTCGTAAATTAAACAGGTGTTGTGTCTGTGCTCTCGCAATGGTGGTCGGGGCTTGGCGGGGCGCCCGCCCACGTCCCGCAGCGAGCCTTGACGGGACGGGGTGGCGATAGGGTTGTACTGAAAGCGTGAATGCAAATACCAGGTGCGTAGGGTGAGGATTGGCGAGTGGCGTGGCAGCTGGTATGCCGCGCTGTCCTCCTAGTTTACGGGTTGTTGCACAACGCGCCGATCGACTGCTGATATTGTTACATTAGAAAAGGCATGGCAGGTCTTGGCCTTGGCATCCGGTGGCATTATGGTATCAAGTTTCTTGGCGCTGCACGGCTGCCCTCATACAGCTGGCATATTTCCGTCTTCTGCTACGTATGTGGAAGGTGGCAGTTGTGTGGAGAGAGGCGGAAGGGGTGATGAAACTGCTCGTCGGTGTTCGGTAGTCCGTTACGCTGCATCGGGGAATGACCGGGATCCCATGATGGGAAGGAGGCATGTGCCAATAGAGGGTGCAGGGGAGTATCGTGACTTCGCCCCTGTTTTTCTGCGTGCGTTGAGATTTGCTTTTCTTTTCTTTTTTTTTCTTTCAGTCGAGAGGTTTCGACGTGCTGCTGTTCGAACTGGGACTTTTAAACTGGGCTGGTTGAACTGGGGGTGCATTGCAAATATCTAGCAGTGAAACGGCGGATTTTCAGGCAAATGCATCTTTGTTTTCTCGTTCTCTCTCTTTCGATATAGTGTCGTATCTCTACGATAGAAGCACGTTTGATCATGGTTCGGGGCCGATTAGTGCATTCTATAGTGCGTATAAATGAATGTTTCGTACGTTACGGCATATACGGAAAATACTCGCACAGCGCGTATTTTGGGATATTGCCAATTCTCCAATTGCCTTTGTGTGTGTGTGCGCGCGCGTGTGTGTGTGGATGCGTATGCGTGAGTGTGTGTATGTCTTGCTGTATTTCTAGTTGCACTGGTGTAAGCAGCATGGCGTCTGAGTCTGGTGGGCCGTACTCTGCTTCTTCGCTTTCTGTATGCAGTTAGGAAAATTACGGCGTTCGCATTGCAATCTGCACTGCCGGCCTCAGTTGCTCTGTTGGTAACGTGTTCACTTGCTGAGCTCATGATCGCGGGTTCAATCCTGGCCGAGAATGGTAGCAATGTGGGAGCGATAAACATTGCTTCCAGCACCGGCGTGTTAAAGATTGCTTTAGCACGTCTTAAGTACCCCGGGTAGTCGAAATTATCAGTACCCCTACCATGCTGTACGTGCAGCATCTCTTCACACAAATGGGCTAACTTACAATGAGCGTAAATTTACTCCCAATTATATTATTATTCAATGTGCACTGTGGTACTGTGCAAGAAGCGGACGATGTCTGTGGTGCATGCCTTCTTTGTTGTATACCTTCACACCAAAAACGACAAAAACAATACTTACATTAACAAATTTTATTTTGAGGTGCATAGTTGCATGCATACTTCTGCAGAGTTTTTAGTGCATATTTATGAGCACTCCTTTATTGATTATCGATGGGCCGCTGTTCATGTATCACTGAATCTCCCAGCTGAATGTGTGAACACGGTGGCATCCTTTTGCAACAGGTAATGGGATAGGCCTTGTTTTGTGGGATTTTCGCTGCGCAGTGTGCACTAGCGAACTACCTCAAGGACACACGTGCTGAAATAATCTTCTAAATCATTCGGTGCTTTCACACGTCAAGCGTCCTGGAACAACTGGTCGGTCGCACTAGTGCACATACGTGCCCATTTTTTACTTTCTACTTTAGACATAAGTCGTAATGATTATTTTCAGATGTCATAATAAGAATCTCTGAGCACTCGCACAGTCCGCAACGTCCGCCTCCAGAAAAAGAGGTGGTAGGCGATAGCACGCTTGACTCCCCTGGCACTTTCCCCTTCCCCCTGGAAAAAAAATCCTGGGAACGCCCATGGGCGGCCGTGATAGCTGAAACGGAGGACACGTCTCTCCAGTCCGCTTCCCGTCCACGCAGCACTGCACTGGGTTCTGCATTCAACCGCTCACAGTCGGCTTCAACCGGCGCGAACCCTCTTTGGCGGCATGTTTGTGCATCCGCTAGTACGCGGTACGCGGGCCTGCTTTCCCTCTGAGCTCTGATGCCAAAGGGCTTTCTCGGCTTGAAGCACCATTGGTTTGGTTTGATATCGTCTATACGACGTGGGCCGAACAACGTGAATATCATGTGAGTCACGCTCTATGCTAAACCTGGAAGAAACGCGCGCACCCATGCGCAGTTCCTTTGGGATCGTCGTTGTGATCTGTGATCCTATTTCAGAACCGGAGTGTATCAAAAACTCGACGGCGCTCGAAAGGTCAGGCCGGACAACAGTTTCGGCAGTTCGAAGTGTCTATATACCGATTCCATTGCCACGAAGTGTGTAAATGTCCAGGCGTGAGAGCACACTGTACGTGAAGCCGAATCGTTCTACAGGTATTTTCTTTTATGTGAGTCGTCTCTCTTGCAGTGATTTCATTGACGTGTCGAATACAGTCACCTACCATACCTGCGGACCATCACAGTGGTCACTTTGTTTCCTATTCTGCACTAAACCTGTTAGTCTGTTCCTGACAGAAAACTATTTTGACCGTCGTACTCAGAAACAAAAGACAAGTTCGAATAACGAAACCACAAAAACAAAATTGTGTGCAATGAAACATTCGGGCTGCGTCCCGAAGCTGTTCAGCATAATATACTGGGTTGTCGGCTGTACGTGTGCAGAGTACGCGCCAAAATTACGCAACCCAGTTTCATGCCACATTCCCCTGGACAATTTTTCATTTATGCTTGCATTCTGCCTTTGCAAAAAATTTTGAAGAAAAATCATAAGGCGGAAGCGTGGTATGCTCTGGATGCCCAAAACGATGTCGGGCAATTGATGCTGTGATTTTGTTCACGTGACAGTGACTTTGCCCGAGTTCATACTGCACAATACCCGTCCCATTTTTCCATGTACCCGCTCATTCGCCCAGACACCTGGAATGTTTCATTGCCAGCAGTAATGAAATGAAAAGGAAGGAGTGCCAAGAAACTGATTTTCATAACCGATTTATAAGCCCGAACGCGCCGCTTCTTTATGCTGTGGAACCAACCTCCACAACGCACCTGCTCTGAAGCGATGCAAACCAAACAACACGAGAACGCCAAGGTCAACCCTCATTTTCTGTCCCTTACGGATGACATCCAAGTGCAGCACCACAGAGTCCCCAACTCTAAATACAACGCTGAACGGGAAGCCCTTCCCCTCCCACACATGGGATATAACAGCCCGCCGCTCTTAATGCTGGAGCTATCCCCACAACACCACACCTGCTCTGAGGCGACGCAAAACTAAGAGCGCGAGCGCGCCAAGGTCAGCTCACCTCCCCTGCTCCTTGTTATTCATCCAAGTGCAGCTCCGCCCAAACGACCAAGACCCCGACTCCAAAGCCTGAACATGACAGTGAACTGCAAACTCCCCTCTCCCTCCCACCCACCTGCAACAAGGTCACACATACAACTGTAACCTTCCCGCCACTACCGTTAAGCTCAGATTATCACAGGGCACGAGAACAGGTACGCTGAAAATGGGGTACCATATTCATGTCTAGTCATGCATACTTGCAATACTTGCAATGCTTACTTCTATGAGCAGTTGTATGCACCCATCCAACCACCCACGACTAATGTCAACCCCACACCCTAAACCGCAAAAAAAAAAAAAAAAACTTTATTTTGGCTTTGGAGAGTGGGGAGGTTGATCGCCACAGGCGATACTCTACCCCATTGCTGGTGGGAATGTGGGGAATAAAATAACGAGCCCCTTCACAGCAGCCCCTAAACCCCAGATTTCAACTTGAAAAACCCATCGCAGAGTCTTCAAATTCAATATCTCATCTTCGCACATAAGTCAATATCAAACTCAGCATCAAATCATTGCCCGTCACTCAACATTACTGTCATCATCACATCATTGCTCATAATTCAACATAAAATTCAAATTCCATCACATCATTACCCATCATTCAACATCAAACTCAACATCACATCACATCATTGCCCATCATTCAACATCACATCACATCATTGAATCATTCAACATCAAACTCAACATCACATAACATCATTGCCCATCATTCAACTTCACTCAACATAGCATAACATCATTGCCCATCACTCAACATCACATAATTCTGAGTGATGTGATGGTGAATGATGTCGATGATGCACATCATGAGTGAATTCGCCGACCTATTTACGCGAAAAGGACTCTCGAATTTGTGGAAGCTCGCGAGACAACCTATGTATAGTATCTAGACGGGTAAAAATCCAGCGAATCGGTAGAGATGTAGGAAAGGATGTAGGAAGTGTTTACCTGGAAATCACATTTTTTTGTCTAGATGAAGGTTTATGCTAGCCTTGTATGAAATAACAGACACATATCAACATGTATGCAGCTTGTGCGCATTAAAACCAGCCATGTACAGTCAAATGCGTTTTTTTTGTTTTTTTTATATATATTCTAGCCTATTCACTGTTGTTCTTTGCTAATTGCAGGCCTACTCATTCCAGAAGCAAGAATTGTACCATTGTAAAGCGAATGGAAATAAACTGACGTCGACTGAGATAGGTGTTCCTTCTTGGCCAATGACTGTAGGATGTCTCCAAAAAACATCACAACAAAGCCGATGTTCATCTAGCTCTCCACAAGCAGCTAACTCCACCTAGTAGCCTGCTGCTTCACAGCAACATCAACACTACCTTTTTTGGTGTACACATTACACAATATGCTGCATTGTGCTGTGGTATGATAACATACTGATTGTCACACAATATGTTTATATATATGATAAGGGCCCTAAGGGCACACTGCATGGCTTATACCCTCTGGAATGTATATCCATACCTGGCAGCAACATTGCATGTCAATGCACGTTACAATACACATTTTGACTTTTGGCCGTTATGAGACATCTTCGGCCGTAATGAGAATACCTTCGGCCGTATTGAGACTTTGGCCGTAATGAGACACTTGGGGATTAAAGGATTATCGGCCGTATTGAGACATCGGCCGTAATGAGACTTCGGCCGTAATGAGATACAATCCTTCTCCCAAAAAGGGTCTTCCGTTCTTTTGTCCGTAAGCTGCCATAGGTCTCGTACATTGAGCTTTTGTCCGAGCAGGGAGCTGGAATTCCAGCTTTGCGAAGATATAGGGCGTTGGAAAGCAGATCAGGGTGAGTCATGCCTGAGTAACTGTGTCACTGGCCTCACTGCTATGGCACGGGGTCCTGCCTCCTGTGCATCGCCTAGGTCACAAGCGAAAGGCTGTATACAAAGACAATCTTCTCGGTCAGCTCACTTGTGCACCGACCAGTGCAATGAATAGTGCTATGAAGCTTCCGTGGCCGCTCTATGAGGCAACGTTCGAGTTCTTATCATGGAAGGACAACAATAATTTAACTGTAAAGTGCAAGCTATGCAATAAGACGTATTCGGCAAGCAGGACGTCAACTTCCAACCTGAAAAAGCATCTTGAGGTGAGTCTTTGTTCTCGTGCACGCCGGTCTCTACACGCTAAAAAACGTGTGCGTGTCGCCTCTTTTGCGCCGCGATGCGCCACGTCGCGTGCTCATGTCGTATTTTTTGTGCGTGGGATAGCCGCGTATTAACTTCATACATTATATTCATTTATTATTCGTCGTAGACACAACACCCAGAATCTGCAACAAAGAAACGCAAGCGTGCCGAGTCCCCCATGAAGCAACGGCAACCCTCATTGCCATCATATGTACAAGCGCAGTCAGCCGGGTGCAGTCGGGTAGCCCAGGGTGCCCTTGATAGCATGATACTTGACTTTGTGGTTGGCAGCATGCAGTGTTTCTCTGTGGTGGAAAACCCTGAGTTCAAGCATCTCATTCAAACGCTGCTGCCACGGCCGGAGGACTGTAATGACGCGAAAGACGCTCGTGTTGCATCTAAACGACGCCTTCGGTGCAATGAAAGCGGCTGTGACAGCATCTCTCGGTGAGGCATCAACTGTCTGCTGTACAGCCGATTGCTGGACGGCTTGCAACAGGTGGGTGCCGCGCATGTTCAAAAATCCATGTAATGTACTCGGCGACGCTTAGAGCAACGCTCACAGTTTGTTCATTTTTCTCACAGAAGTTTTATTGGTGTAACTGCACACTGGCTGAATTCATCAACGTTGGAGAGAAAGTCTGCAGTGTTGGCGTGCCGAAGACTCTCAGGGCGTCATACCTACGACAGGCTGGCTGAGGAGCTCCACACCATACTGAGCGAGTACCAGATCACAAACAAAGTATCCAGCATGGTGACTGACAACGCCGCAAATTTTGTGAAGGCGTTTCGGTAAGTTTGTTTATAGTGCAAAGTGGCCCTTCTGGATATAGCACGCGTTGTTAGGTCATAGTTCTTATTACATGTGGTCGTATTCTCCGTTATCTACACACAGCATCTTCGGCGGTCATAATGCTGAGGACGATGACGAAAGCATCAGTGCGCACAGCATCACGGACGAGCTGCACAGAACGCCGGATGATATTCAGCTTCCGAAGCATCACCGTTGTGCTGCCCATACTCTGAACCTTGTGGCAACCGTCGACAGTGAGAAGGCGGAAGAAGACCCGTTGTACGGCAGCGTGTCAAATTCTGTGTTCACAAAATGCAAAGCATTGTGGAAGAAACAGAAGCAGTCAGTGCAAGCTGCGGAAGTTAACAAGGAAAAACTTGGAAGGTACCTTCCTGTCCCAAATGCTACACGGTGGAATTCCACTTATGTGGCTATGGAGTTCATCAACACCGTAGGAAAACCGATGCTTGACAATGTTTTCGACGCTTTGTGTCTACCTCGGCTAAAACGGGATGACGTGGCCTTCATAAATGAGTACTGCCAGGTATGTCCCTCATAAGCTTGTATGGTTTCTGCTTTTTAACGTTCTAGACTTGATATCAGCGCATAACCATGCTTTTCAATGCAGGCTATGAGTGGTGTCGCTAAAGCTCTCGATATCTTGCAAGGTCAAGATTACATGTACATGGGTACATTCCTGCCAAAAATCCAGTCTCTTGTTCGCCGCCTAGATACGCTACCTCCAATGCAGTATTGCACACCATTGGTGACCACCCTTTCAGGGGCACTGAGACGAAGGTAGGGACGATTTTTTCTTTCTTTCTTTATTCTGTATATGTGTGAGCACTGCGGGACTAAGGTACACTCGCATTGCAGGTTTCCAGACCAGCTGGCAGAACCCAGCCTTGTCATCGCTGCTGCAGTCCATCCACGTTCTAAGTTTTCTTGGCTGGGAGAAGGCGAAAGGAAGAGGGCTATCGGCCTGGTCAAAGAAGAGTATGAAGCGGCAGCACCAGTAGAGGGATCACCGCTTTCAGAAGGCCAGGATGGCGAGGGTTCAGACGACGACTTCTTCATTTTGCAAAGCACCCCTGGATGAAGTGAGCTTGATCGGTGGAAGAAAAGTCCCCGCGGTGGACTCCAAGCCCTCAACGACTTCCCCCTTATCAAGGACATATTCGTAAAATTCAACACGGGCATCCCGTCTAGTGCGCCTGTGGAACACCTCTTCAGCGTTGGGAGGGACACGTTTGGTCTCAAGAGGGGAAAGCTGACTGACGAGAACTACTTAAGCTTCTTCTTAAGTGCAATAAAAACTTTCATCGCACTTAAGTAAGTGTAAATAAATGTGTGCTTTTAACAGTGGTATCACCTCCTCATGTTTTTAAAGTAACTGTAATGTAACTAAGTTACTTCATCTCAGTAGTTGTAACTGTAACTAGTTACTTGACGAAGAAAGTAACTGTAACTTAGTTACTATTTTTGGCAGATAAACTGTAACTGTAACCCAGTTACTTTTTAGAAGTACCTTACCCAAGACTGATCGCATGTACAGGACACACCCCACCTCCTCAGAATAATCAGAGATATAAACAACACTAGTACATTTGGTAGGGACACAATACTAGCCACGCTGGATGTGACATCACTGTATACTAACATGCCACACAACGACGGAATCACAGCCCTCTGCAATACCCTTTCTACAACAAACACCAGAAAAGACACGGAAACCATACTCGCTCTAATGGACTTGGTCCTTAAACTGAACTACTTCGAGTTCAATGGCGAATACTACCTACAAGTACACGGTACAAGTATGGGCACACCTGCTGCACCCACATACGCAAATATCTTCATGGGGTTCTTAGAAAACAAAGTTCTCAGCTCCCTCTCATTAAAACCCAATGTGTACCTTCGATACATCGATGATATACTGCTAATATAGGAACACGAGGAACATGAATTTCAAAAGTTCGTAGATCTACTGAACACCGCGCATAGCAACATAAAGTTCACATTACAACAGTCAACTCACTAATTAACTTCCTCGACACCACAATATCACTAGACAACGGCAACCTCACCACGACCCTGTACAAAAAGCCAACTGACAAACAACAATACCTTCACTTCAAGAGTCACCACCCGCGTCACTGTAATGTTGGAATTCCTAATGGGCAGAGTGTAAGACTGCGCAGAGTTTGTTCAAACGACACAGATTACGCTGAGAAGCTTGACGAACTCTGCGGTGCACTTGCCCACAGGGACTATCCAGACTCCCTCCTAACCGAATTCCGTGGCAAGGCACTCACACTCGATCGAAACGAGGTTCTGGAAAACCGAAAAAATCCTGACGCGTGCCAAATAAGCTTCATCACAAGATATTCCAACGCACTTCCAAACATCAAAGTCATTCTACAGAAGCACGAGGCCCTCCTCCAAAGCAGTGACCGACTTAGCAATATATTCACCCATCCAATACAGTGACATACCGACGCGCAAAAAACCTAGCAGACTCCTTGGTCAATGCCAAAATCAGCAAAACGAGCTACCCGTACACGGGAACACGACCCTGCAACCTCCCGCGCTGCAAAACATGCAAGCACGTTCAACACGCTAACTCCATCAAAAGCATTGCGAGCAATTACACCCACCGCGTTAACCACGCATTCACATGCACAAGCTCCAATGTCATATACTGCATTGAATGCGGCGACTACTCTATGCAATACATTGGTGAAACCGGCCAACAAATAAACAACCGCCTTACCGGACACAGAACCGACACGTCCAACAAACTCCCCAAAGCAGTCGCCGAACACTTTAACGTCCCTGGTCACAATTTTGACAACATTAAACTATATATTCTAGAAACCGGGTTTAGATCCACACGTGACAGACGTGATAGGGAGTCTTATCTCATATACAAGTTCAACGCTCTTCACCCGTCCGGTATCAACAAATCACAAGGCACCCTAGGAACGCTTCACAAATAAAATATGCTTTTCCCTTCTATCTCCATTATCATCTGTTATGTTCTGCATGGCCACTGCTTTCTGCTTTCTTTATTGCATGCCACAACTTGAGAGAAAAAAAAAACTTCGCTTGTTCTGGAATTTTCCCCACGTAACCACTAACCTCCTTATCTTTCGCTATGCTTGCCAATTCTTGCCTGTTGTCCCGTTTCGTCCACGTGTTCGTGAACCTCCCATTTTTCTGTAACTGGTCTGGAGCCTAGATCACTACGTTTACATAATCCCCTCCACACTCTAACAAAGCGGCCATTTACTCCGGCCGTAGTAGCCCGTACCGACCCTTTCTTCCCTCCGGGCTGTTGACCCACAATTCGCACGAACCTTTAAACACGTCACATCTAACCCTTTAAATACCATGCCAATGATGAGGACGGTGCCCAGAAGAAGAACAGTCTCTGTTCGAAATATCGGCGGCTTCTGTCCTGAGGCAACTCCTTTCATATGTATAGTATCTGTTCTTCCTCAGGAAAGAAAGAGCTGTTTGATTCTAGTGGTCTCGGGCATATTGCGAGCTTTTATGATTCTCCCCTACGCCGTTACCATACGCCGCGAGACAATTGAGTATGAATACGAGCGATGCCACAGGACTGCTTTGGCCTAACTTGGCACAATGCAGGCTAGCCAATGCTTGGCAAGTCATTGGCCAGTGTACAGATCTGTATCAAGAAACAAGCTTCTTGGCCGATAATACACCAACCAAGACCAGGTAGGCCAGCCTAGCTATTGCCAAGCTTGGCCCAACCTTTGTTACTTGGGCATAGTTGGCCCATCGTTGCTGTTAATCGGTGGGCCGCCATCTAGCCGACAAAGGGCCGGCTATTGCCCAGACTTGGTTCTACACTGGCCCTGTGTTGGCCCCATGTCTTATAGGTCGGTCTGTTACATTGGCCCAACGTTGGCAGTATTAAGTCGGGCCGAGTAAAGCCAATGTCAATCCCCAAGCTTGGCGCAACCTTTTTATGCAAGAACGGCCCAACGACTTTTAGGTCGGAAGCACACGTCGGCCCGGCATTTTGCCGACGTTGTTTTTCCCCTTGGGGATTTGCCGTGTGACAGGGGGATAAGGGACAAGCTAGCCAGTGTGTTGAGCATCAATGCCCATGCATGTCTTCCTCATCAAGGGTATGCTACTTGATGATATTGTATTGCGGTCTTAGTCATTGTATCAAACGAGGACTGTATGTTCAGGGCTCACCGTTCTGCATCAGGTATGGTGCAGTGAAGAGAGCCCTTCAGCTTGGGGAGGAAACTGTTTAAATGCCATTTTGTGTGTTTACATAGTACTGAGATTGAAGTCAGTTCTATCTCAGAATCTGAAATATTTTAGTTCTGCTGTGCTTTTCATAATATTGCATATTTCATTGGAAAATAACAGATACACGAAAAACGCTCAAGACTGCAGTTATTGTGCCCTAAGTACGGGGGCCAATCTTTGAGCATTCAGCGCATTATCTCTTCAGTTTTGGAGATATGAACGCTGGAACACAAGCACTCGAAATCCACGGCAGTCCCTCAGATACTCAGCTTTTGATTGAAACTGAAGGCACCTTACTAACGACTGCACCATAAAGCAAAAACAGCCTGTTCTCGGATGAAAGTTTGAGTTCGAACAAGCACTGCACAACCTAAACCAAAACAGTTTTACTCACCGCCGGTAAAAAAACAGCAAGATTTTTTTCTATACAAGGCGACCACGGACCGTTGCCCCGTTGCCACGGACCGCAACCCACAGGACACAACATAACATAACATAGCACAACGTCAGAATGACGTTTACAGTCACATGGTACAAAGTGACGTCACGCCCCACAACCAATAGGAGCTCTCTGTGAGCATCCAGCCGGTTCTGTCGCCAAGTGCTTGTGGCGCGCCACCCTCTTCTGCGGCGCCGGCGGCACAAGTTCTGCTGGCACTGCAACCTGGCGGCTTTACATAGCGGTACATCGATTTCGAAACTTAGTGAAATCGATAAATTTCCTACAAAAATGAGAAAAAACGCGTTCTTCGTATTCCTCTACGAAGAGCTGCCTGACTTCCCGAACCGCACTCTCCGGGTCTCTTAGTCAGCTGGACTCTCATTCCTTCTCCCTATCAAAATTGTTTGGTCCCTGGCCGAGTCCAGCCCAGCAACGCTCTGCGCTCAAAGCTCTTTTGACCATTTTGGACAGAATCAGACTTGGATCCTTATTGTGAAGGGGTTCATTATTTCATTCCACACATCACCACCAGCAATGGGCTAGAGTATCGCCTCTGGCGATGAAACTCCCCATTCATGAAACTCTACGCTGTAAGACACAGCGGCGCCCAGGGGCTCTAAATGCTCTAAAGGGTAGGCGAGGGTGATCTCCCACATTCCGGTCATTTGGATGCTCCTCGAATGGGATACGAAGCGTAGGGGAAAGGGGGACACAATGAAACGCGGGGTACACTGAAACAGTCAACTTTTCTGGTTTCCTTCTGGCGCAAGCAGCTCAACCTTTGGACGGTATCGTTCCACACTTCTGCTCCATTCAGAACAGCGTCACGGTGCTGCGCAGAGCGGATCGCCCCCGAGACAACAAAAGGTGGTTCCCGGCCTCAAAAGCAAATTTTCTCTGACTACACTTATTGTCGGTGTGCTCGAGAATGCTTGCAGAAGAAGCACGAAATTTGGTACGTACTTCTAGGTCCTTCTTTCGCATGCCGCTATGGGGCATTTAGGGTTCCGGGTTTTCGGATTTATCCGAAAAAAATCCGAAAAGCGTACTCCGGTAAAATTTTAATCAATTCGGATTAATCCGAAAACTCCGCTTGGCAGTTATTTTCCCTGATAACAGGGTTATTGTTCTTGGCCTCCTTTGTGCCATTGGTTTCTTCTGACCTCTGATACCGGCCCTAACGCAACATAATAATGGTTTCCGTGACCTAGCGTTTTCTTCGGTATTCATCTCGACCACTTGAGGTTTCACCGCCCGGGTTTTCCCCCAGTCTGTTTCCTAATTTCCTTGTCCTACACGTGACCTGAGCACTAAAATAAGCATCGAACAGAGGTCATACGGAGTGGTCTTTTTGAAAGGGCAACTAGTTGCAGTGCTGACGACAAGATGGGACGCAAGCGAAAGCTGCCCTGCAACTACGTCAAGGAGTACCCTGATTTCGAGGAGTTCACATCGTCCCACGATAGCGATGCAGAGGTTGTCGTATACTGCTGTATACTGGTAAATACTGCCGCATAAAAGTGAGCACTGCACACGGAAAGGGTGCATTTGGAATTGCCGAACACCTCAGTGTGCGTCGCAGGAAATGCATTGTTAATCTTGTGTGCGTAGTGTTGAAGCAATAAATGTGACAACTGCGTTTTCGCTGCACAACCGTGCCTGCGTCGTCAAGATTTCTCCGAATTTCGGATATGAGGTGAGCTGTAAATCATACATTCCGAAAAACTCCGTTTTTTGAAAAAACAATAAACTCCGAAAAACATTCTCCGGTAATGCCCAGAAATAAACTCCGAAAACCCGGAACCCTAGCCCGCATAATGCAACAAGTGCTTCAACCCGGATGTGTAAAGGAAGAGACGGCGAGAGAAATTATGGGCCGGGGATGGATCATGCCCGGGACCCCTCCTCACGTCGCGATAACACCGTCCAAGTACTTATTCTTTTTTGATTACGACAAGCCTTGGGTAGCGCTGGCCCCTGAAGTGGCCCGGGCCCCGGGGCGCCATCCCCGGCTGCCCCACCCTCTCGCCGGCCCTGCGTAAAGGCGATATGTACTGTTGGGGACACGGTTAGCTGAAATCGCTTGTCAGTACTTCGCCGTCCCATATTACCTCTGTTGCGCTTGAAAGGGTTGTGCCAATATTGTATTTGGAGCTGAACCATGTGCTGCGCGTGTTTGTTACTCGAAAGAAATAGTCTTTCAACACCTGGAGATTTGAAATGAGATAAACCACGGAGTGCTGATTTTAGACAGCCGTGTCCCCTACGGTACATCGCAGGGAAAAGCAAGACACGAGAAACATTGAGCAGAGCAAGGCCTAGGACATCCATGCAGGAATAAAGGCACACAAATACTGTTGTGGATGACTGCATGCAATATCACTGTCTGGTGTGACATGAGAAGTACGATGCCATTGTACGAAGCGAACCAGAAGTGGGTTCAGTGCAAAAGTGGCAAAGGCTGGTCACACTGGGATTGTAGTAACAAAGACATATACGTTTGTCATGACTGCACGGTAAATCCGTGATTCCTGCCTTGTACAATACCCAATTGACCTCTCCCTGTTTGTAAACAAATGACATCATAGTGTTCGACAGCGCCACCAATTTGGTAGAGTTGAACTACGCTCGAAGCTAGAGGCGAACAAGGTTGCGCCCGAAAGCCACGGTCTTGAGGGGATTACGATGGTCCCTGAAACGGACCCGACCTTCGGTCCCACTTTTCTTTCAATCGTCGGCAGCGAGCAAGTGCCAATTCGTAGAACCCAGCCCTCCCCTTCCGATTTGTTTCGGTTTCAGTCTGTCTGCCAACGTCATGATGACGTTTCTCTGGTAGAGGACTATTGGTTGAACATACCCGTAGCCTTTTGCTACGTGCCCTAAGGTTGGGGAATATTGAAACACTGTGCCTCCTGTATAAAAGTTTTTGGTCATACTGTCATGAAATATGCGCGTCATTTTTATTCAACAGTGAAGCTAGTGCTCTGATATATATGCCTATACACCCCCCAAGTACGTTCCGAATTAGGACGGTTTTCTAAAAAAATGTTTAAGCTTGCCCCTCCCCTTCCATATGACGTATATTGCTCATCTTGCTCATCCAGGAGCCGCCAAACGCCGCCACGCCAAGAGATCTCAACCCGAGAAACGTCATCATGACGTTGGTAGACAGACTGAACCCGAAACAAATCGGAAGGGGAGGGCTGGGTTCCACGAATGGGCACTTGTTTGCTGCCGAAAAGTAGGACCGAAGGTCGCATGGCCCTAGCTTTGAGCGTAGTTCAACTCTACCAAATTGGTGGCGCTGTCGAACACTATGACATCATTTATTTACAAACACGAGAGAGGTCTAGTGACGGCGATCGCCGCCGCCGCCACACGTGCAAGGGTGGCTCGCCGCCGCCGCCGATCATTTTGGTCAGGCGCCTCCGCCGTAAAAAAATTCTGCCTGGCTCCTAGCTTTACTTCACAGTCACAAAAATGGAAGTGATTACTTTTAGGTGGCGAATTCCAAACATGCACTGATATTCTGATGCGTGTTTTTGTGCACAGGCGCATGGTCCAGCTTCAATTCTAAAACTGTATATCAACTAGACTATAATTGTCTCAGAACACAATAAATACCCATGTAGCACATGGTGGGATAATAGACGTCTAACCCAGGGATAAGTTGAGACTTTAGGGGTTAGGTCTAAAAGTAGACGTCTACTATAGACCTCTACGGGGTTATACATTTAGTAGACATCTCAATTTGGAGGTCTACTAGACCTACAGAGTTTTAGGTGTTATTTATAGACATGTACTAAAAATGGCTCACGAGACACCACCGACGCGTTCCAGGCTAAAAATCTCCCTTTCGCGTCGTATAGCAGCTCGTATGAATTGTGACTTTTTTTTTTTGTGCAGGGGGGATATGTAGAGGTAAAATACGCGGAAAGGTTGCCAGGTTGGTGAGAGCCACGAGGGCCTGATGATCCGCATTCGTTTGCTGAGGCTGCAGGCAAGGCCGGTGAGAGGGGGGGGGGGGCAGCGGCTGATGGGGCCCGCAGAACCAAGACCTGTCGTAATCATACAAAGAAGAAGTACTGAACTGTGTTATCACGACGGTATCGTGAAGAAGGGGTCCCGGGCATGACCTATCCCCAGAGCCTGTCATTTCGCTCGCCGTCCCTGGTTGCAGGCAGTGCACACTGAAATACGTGGTCACTGGGACACTGGAGTAGTCACAGTCAAAAAGTGACAGTCAACGTCGAGCCCAGCCTGTGTCTGTCAGAAATTGTTGCAGGGCGTCTGCCGCAAAGCGTTAGGATAGTGTATTGTTCCATAGCCCTAGAAGAACTTTCAGATACTTTCGTATGCGGGTACTATTTCGTATTTGGAAATAACGTTGAAATTGTTCTACTCTGTTTGGCTGCTGCTCTCTCCTAGCTACTACACTGATCCCACGGGTGATTCCCTTTCTGTTTTCTTTTTTTTTCTGCCAATAAATTACCCCTCTCCAAGGGTGATGGAGTTAGCAGACAAGCTCGACTAGAGCCGTGTATGAGCTCGATTTTTTGCAGCCCTCTCTCCCCCTCTTTCCCACCCCCCTCCCGCGAATGGGATCTCAGGAAAACCAGTTTCATCATGGAGCTCGGAAATGCGACGCGTAATAATTGTAGAAGAAACATTACCTTTGCTAAAGAAACCAAGTGGTTCAGATACCATTGCATAAGCACACGCAAAAAAGCATGTTTTCACACAAAGCGAAGTATCTGCAGCAGAAGTGGAGACGAAAGAGGAGACCATTTGGAGCAATACGCAACATAATTAGCTTGTGAACCGTTCTTGTGCTCTCCAGTTTTTTTTTTATATAAACGGTGAGCACAAAGCACACATGAGAGACCGAAGGAAATCATCGTAACGTTCATGTCAGACCGTCGCACGTTCAAATCACGTCTTCGCAATTACGCAGAAGTTTACAAGAAATGGAGCTGCAGGTGCTAACCAGCGAGACCTCATAGCTCCTGAAACCATCCAGTTATTTGAAGAAGGAGGAGCTAGCTGAAAGAAGGCAAAACACACACACACACACACACACACACATTTGCTGCGTGTTACACGAGCACATCCACAGCTTTCGATGCACTAGTAGCATCTGAAGGTGGTCAATGAAATAATAGTGTAGCTGCACTGCAAATCGTCAAGGATGCCTTTAAAATTAACCGCCCAAATCCAGCAAACTTTCCTCCTACAGTCCGAGGCTCCGAGCGAGCTTCCGAGCTTCGACAGAAAAGACGAAAAAAGCCGAACTCCTCTCTGACTGACTCCGTGCCTCTCCCGCCTCTCCTCTCTGCTTTACCCTCTCCTCCTCTCTTTCGACCAGCGCAGCGCCACGTGACTTCTGCCCCAGGTGATCCTCTCCTTTTGAATTTGCAAGTCTATGCACGCGGTTTTCGCGCTCACAGCCACCTCGTTCGCGTTGGAAAACGTCCGCGTGATTTCAAATGTTTGTGAGCAATTCCTTCATGGTACAGGTGTTGTTGTATCTTCATACTAACTATTGTTTTGGCAATCTGTGCAACATTGTGCTGCATGTACGTGAAAGCGTTTCAGGCTGGTCGCCGGCGGTTTAATCTGTTTAATCTGTCGGTTGTGGAACGTCGAAGCTCGCGGTTGTCTTGGATACCAGTTACGAATCTGAAGCTATTCCCGGGTCCGTTTACAGGATTTCAGCCATTTTTCAGGTAAGTAGACTATGTATCAGATATGCTTTTGTGAATGACAGGCGTTCCCGTTCTTTTTTCTGCTTTTACCTCTTCTTGAAGGCATTGTGGGCGCTGATACGGAGATCGCAAGATGCAATTTGGTGTGACTGGTAAGAACCGCTCTCTGTGCAAACGGTATGTTACATATTTCCATGACTCCTTAGCACTGACATGCAGTTCTAGCAATGTATTTTGAAATGGTCTTTCTTGCAGGCTAAGTCCGTACGAAGCAGCAGGCAATGGATGGTTTACAGGATTTCAGCCAGTTTTCAGGTAAGTAGACGATGTATCGGATATGCTTTTGTGAATGTTAAGCGTTCCCATTCTTTTTTCCGTTTTTACCTCTTCTTGCAAGCATTGTGAGCGCTGATACGGAGATCGCAAGATGCAATGCGGTGTGACTGTCCTCTCTGTGCAAACGGTATGTTACATATTTTCATGACTCCTTCGCATTGACATGCAGTTCTACCAATGTATTTTGAAATTGTCTCTCTTGCAGGTTAAGTCCGTACGAAGCGGCAGGCAATGGATGGTTTACAGGATTTCAGTCAGTTTTCAGGTAAGTAGACGATGTATCGGATATGCTTTTGTGAATGTTAAGCGTTCCCATTCTTTTTTCCGTTTTTACCTCTTCTTGCAAGCATTGTGAGCGCTGATACGGAGATCGCAAGATGCAATGCGGTGTGACTGTCCTCTCTGTGCAAACGGTATGTTACATATTTTCATGACTCCTTCGCATTGACATGCAGTTCTACCAATGTATTTTGAAATTGTCTCTCTTGCAGGTTAAGTCCGTACGAAGCGGCAGGCAATGGATGGTTTACAGGATTTCAGTCAGTTTTCAGGTAAGTAGACGATGTATCGGATATGCTTTTGTGAATGTTAAGCGTTCCCATTCTTTTTTCCGTTTTTACCTCTTCTTGCAAGCATTGTGAGCGCTGATACGGAGATCGCAAGATGCAATGCGGTGTGACTGTCCTCTCTGTGCAAACGGTATGTTACATATTTTCATGACTCCTTCGCATTGACATGCAGTTCTACCAATGTATTTTGAAATGGTCTCTCTTGCAGGTTAAGTCCGTACGAAGCGGCAGGCAATGGATGGTTTACAGGATTTCAGTCAGTTTTCAGGTAAGTAGACGATGTATCGGATATGCTTTTGTGAATGTTAAGCGTTCCCATTCTTTTTTCCGTTTTTACCTCTTCTTGCAAGCATTGTGAGCGCTGATACGGAGATCGCAAGATGCAATGCGGTGTGACTGTCCTCTCTGTGCAAACGGTATGTTACATATTTTCATGACTCCTTCGCATTGACATGCAGTTCTACCAATGTATTTTGAAATGGTCTCTCTTGCAGGTTAAGTCCGTATGAAGCGGCAGGCAATGGATGGTTTACAGGATTTCAGTCAGTTTTCAGGTAAGTAGACGATGTATCGGATATGCTTTTGTGAATGTTAAGCGTTCCCATTCTTTTTTCCGTTTTTACCTCTTCTTCCAAGCATTGTGAGCGCTGAAACGGAGATCGCAAGATGCAATGCGGTGTGACTGTCCTCTCTGTGCAAACGGCATGTTACATATTTTCATGACTCCTTCGCACTGACATGCAGTTCTAGCAATGTATTGAAATGGTGTTTCTTGCAGGTTAAGTCCGTACGAAGCGGCAGGCAATGGATGGTTTACAGGATTTCAGTCAGTTTTCAGGTAAGTAGACGATGTATCGGATATGGTTTTGTGAATGTTAAGCGTTCCCATTCTTTTTTCCGTTTTTACCTCTTCTTGCAAGCATTGTGAGCGCTGATACGGAGATCGCAAGATGCAATGCGGTGTGACTGTCCTCTCTGTGCAAACGGCATGTTACATATTTTCATGACTCCTTCGCACTGACATGCAGTTCTAGCAATGTATTGAAATGGTGTTTCTTGCAGGTTAAGTCCGTACGAAGCGGCAGGCAATGGATGGTTTACAGGATTTCAGTCAGTTTTCAGGTAAGTAGACGATGTATCGGATATGGTTTTGTGAATGTTAAGCGTTCCCATTCTTTTTTCCGTTTTTACCTCTTCTTGCAAGCATTGTGAGCGCTGATACGGAGATCGCAAGATGCAATGCGGTGTGACTGTCCTCTCTGTGCAAACGGTATGTTACATATTTTCATGACTCCTTCGCACTGACATGCAGTTCTAGCAATGTATTTTGAAATGGTCTTTCTTGCAGGTTAAGTCCGTACGAAGCGGCAGGCAATGGATGGTTTACAGGATTTCAGCCAGTTTGCCAATGCTTGATGTGAGTGGTGTTACTATCTAGTCCATTCCTTTCTGTACGTCACTTGGAAAGCATTATGCATGCAGGCATTTTACCAAAGGGTAGTACATTCGACAGCATTTTTGGGCGCTCAGTATCTATTGGAATTTGTTCGTAAATTATTGCAACTTGATATTTTGCGTTTGAGGAGTTACAGAGTCAGCCTGATCAGGGAACATAAGTAACTGGAGTTTAATATTTCAATATTATTTCTAGTAGTTCAACAATATGTGTTGTGATATTATGGACATTATACTATCTAGTCATTGTCTACCCGTTGATAAGCGTTGTTCTTGCTGCATTTTGATGAATGTTTCATAAAGCAGCAAAATGCAGCAGAAATGTGTGCTGCAAAAACTGTAGTACAAAAGCACCACCTTGCTGTACGTTTACTGTTCTGCAGCAGAACATGGTAGAATGCAATTCAGCTACTGTAATTTGCTTAGTGGCAGGCATGGTGTATTCAGCTGATTTCTGATGCATTAGGACTAATACAGCAAACGTGATGTGTTTTTGCTATAGGCCTTCGGGACTAACCAGGCGGCGCCACCGTTTTCGTCCCCTAGCGGGATGTCGCTGCAACTCTCGATAGAATGCTTGCAGACGCGCCAAGCACGTTTCGCCGGGAAGTATGGATGTCATCGTGTTACGCGCGGGCTTCAAAGAAATAAACAGCGAAGGTTTTTTTAGAACAAGTACCATCAACAAGTGCCTTGGCTGATGGACGTCGTGTGTATGCCGTGGAGGAGCAGTTGTGGAGCAGCAGTTCGGACATCGTGGCGAAATGCACAGCGGAAATGAAACTAAACTGCTCATACGACATCCAAATAGAGGTAACATTGAGCGAAAATGTTTTGATCGGACACCTTTTGCTGCCATCTGTCAGGGATCGTTTGTCGCGAACGTCATGAATGGCATCACAGCTTTCAGGCTCCCGGCAAATCAAGCAAGCAACATGTACCTGTAAAGCTGGACTCGATGGGCGTTGCAAGCACGTAGCGGCGGTGGTTTTGTACATGAATAACGGTGACAGTGCCGCCTGCACCAGTTTCCCACAGCGTTGGGGGAAGCCTGCTAAGAACCCGCTGAAAAAAATTTGCGACGATCGACGAGCTTTTTCCAGGTAACTCTACCAGCGCATGTCGTTCGCGGTGGTTGCGATTTGTATGCCACGGATTCTTGTTCAAGCGAGTAAGGTTAGTGACAGCCTTGCAAATGTGTGAGCCCTTGCACCCAAGGATTACAATGTCACAACAGTACAGCTTATGGTTTGTTTATGCCACAACAGGTTCTGAAACATATCCAACTGAGCGGGCACTTGCACCGGCTCTTCAGGAAGCTGTATTGGAACAATTTCCAGACATCAAAAGCGCCATCCACGACCTTTTGCAAGCTGACGCAAAGTACGAAGTACTTCATGAAGTGTCAAATGTGCTTGGTGAACTTTGGACACTGTGTCACAGAAAGTTGAGTAAGATGCAATAAGGTACCTGTTACACAGATTTATGAGCGGGAAAGGGGGGACACCCTATGTGACAACTATATGTGCTCCGATTTTCACATGAACTATTTTAGTGAAAATATTGCAAAAGACAGCTCAGACCTCATTGAAATTTGCTGCCAGACTGTACAACGGTATACCTGTCACAGAAATGGCACAGTGAAAAGGCACTTAGAATTTCAAGCACACAAGCTCATGTCATCTTGAGAAGCAGGGCTCGAAATGAGACTGAAATATTAGAAAGGCTAAAGAAAAGTCGCAACCTCTGCATGTTCGCTCAGTTCAGTATGGATGTAAAATGGAAAAAAACAGCACGACTGTGTTTTGAGAACGTACTAAGTGTGCCAGGTCACCGACAGCTTTCTTGTAATACATTGTGCATCCAACGACACAGCATCCAGCGCCGGCCCACCGTTTCCCCTTTTTCGTATTAGGCTCGTTACACTTTGATACGGGAGCCATCGGCCCTTCGGCGTCCATCTTGGAATGGAAAGCGTTGGCATTTCTGCTATGTGTGACAGGGTGCCAGCGATCCAGCCGCGAACGCTCAGGCGGCGCCGCTTTGAGAAACTCATGTGAGAACCGGCCTATAGGCACATAGGCGGCGCCAGGGCCGTCGTCTGCTAGCTTTCTATCGAGAGTTGCAGCCTCCCTCCGCAAGGGGGACAGGAAACTTTAGCGCCGGAGGCCTATGCCCAGTAACGCAACAGACTGGGTACTTTCTGCTGTGTCTTGCTGCAGAGAAGCATACAGCAGCAATTGTGCTGTAAAGGCTGGTTCACACTGGCACGTTCGCGCTTACGGGCTACGGGTTGCGCTTACGTAGTACCCATCTCGTTGCCAGCTACGTTCCTCCATCGTTCACATTACTACGTTTCGGCGTTCCGTTCCTCCAATGAGGAGCGGCCTCCTAGAGCGCCGTCCTTCCGAAGAAAAGTGAAATAGAGCCACAGAGTAGCATGGCGTCCAGCGTCGAGCACCCCGGTGCCGGCTGCATTGGAAGACAATCAGACATTCCTTGACGATGTTCTTAAGTGTTAACTCTTAATGTCCTTAACTTCGCCATCGTCGACAGTGCAACGTACAACTCGCTACTTCGGACAGATTCATTGAGTAAAGATATCACCTGACAGACCCACTGCTATGCTAATTGTAATCCATGAGTTTTCTTTTTTCGTGGCATCCCTGTAGTCGCTTCTTTTGCTATTGTATAGGCAGGGAAACTTCTCAACTAGCAGAAGAAGAGCTTCTAAGACATCCAATGTTTCCGCCATCTTTGCAAGGAGACGCGCGTGACAAAACGCTTGCGCAGCATCCGAACTTTTCTGCCATCCTATTGGCAAGTGCGCTTACGGTTACGGAGCTTGCGGGAGAAAAGTTGAAGTTGCTTCAACTCCTTGCGGAAACGATCTTGCGGGCGCCGTCTCTTCGTCGTCACCCCCACCGTAAGCGCTCGTATCCCGTAGACGCAAGCATAAACGTGACAGTGTGAACCAGCCTTAACTCTGCAATACGAGGTATCACGATAGCTCTGCTGCACTTTGACGCATGCAGCTGTGTACAGCAAATCTGCTACATATCAGCTGCGCAGAGTTACGCAGCAGGTCTGCAGCAATGTGCTGCACTTTGCTTCATAGGGGCATGGAGTAGCAGTAGCAAGTCTGCTTACATTAGCTCTGCTGTTGTCTCGGGCACACCAGTTTCTGGTCTCTTCACTTACATCGAAAGACAGAGCTCTATGCCTATGATCCAGGATTATAGCAAAGCCCGCGTCTGGCATTTGCGATTGGGATCAGGTCGATTTGGGATTGATCTTGTGTTTGCGTTTTGGGGTTATGCGGCTTGTTGCTTTCAGGTTCAACGATAGCACGTTGTCTCACCAGTACCGCCCTCGTCCATAAAACCGCTAGCATGCCTGTGTCAACACCTTCTAGATAACAGGGAAGGCATCTGCACTCTTTCAATCGACGTCATGTACCTGATCCTGTTGTGCCTGTTGGCGATAGATAGATGTGGCGTCACCGAAAGAGCGAATAAGAGAAAAGCGGACTCATTGAAAATCTATGGCCGGGCGCGTGACGTTTTTGAAAGCGTGTTGAGGCCCTCTCTGTTATCTGGGAGGTGCTGCATTTGCACGTTCCAACATTGTTCACAAACGTCGCAAAACGTCATGCACAAACACGCTTCGCGCAAGCGCTGGTGATGATATACGGGGATGGGATGCATTATCGCGCCTTACGGAATAACAAAATGTTGAGCATCGGGCCTCTGGGCCCCGATACTGATCTGAACCTGAATTTGCGTTCCTTATTGTTATTTGTTATGTCGGCGAGCGCGAAACGTCGCGCGACAGTACGTGCAAACCGTTTTAGCAAGTTAGCTGGAATTACAAATACACATCGCAAACAACATTCGTGCAGGTATTGTGTCGTGCGGGGAAGTGACGCATTATCGCGCCTTAGGGAATAACAAAATAATGGCCATGGGGTCTCTGGGCCCCAATACTGATCTAAACATAGCGCTCCGGGTGCGGCGTGCTCGAAAAGTCACGCGACGCCACGTGCAAACCATTTGGGCAAGCCACGTCGCAAACACCGACGCTTGTGCTGATGACGATACGGGGAGGTGGGGGAAGCATTGCAAGGATTGATTACCCATAAAATACTTCATAGAACACGTCATTCCGCTTGTATTACTGAGACGCTGAATTGACAATTTTGTACTGCAGAGGTTATCAAGTCGTGACTCCCTCGAAGCTATTTTGAAAAGTGCATTTTCATGCGATTAATTTTTCAATGTTTTGTTTTTAAATGTTTTACTTTAAGAAGATTTATTTCGGCGTCATCCCGCTACATTCTAGCAACCATTAAACCGGTACGTTATACGTACCGCATAAACGGTAGCAGCACTACCCGATCGCTATTGGTTTGTCCAGGTTCGGTGTGGGCACATTACATGTGCCTGTGCGATTATGCTTCGGCAGTTGTTCACAATCGGGGACAACGAAACATATTATATCCAACAGTCGACATTGCAACGTGCTTATTGCTTTGAGTAGTATTCAGTCATGCCGAGACTACAACATGTCGAAACTACAACATTGCCACCAGGGCAGCGCCACCGTCGTTCGCGTATTTTTCCCCGCGCGGCGCGTGTGCGGAGGGTTGTCCGTGCGCTTATCGGCGGGGGGAGGGCTGCGTGCGCGCTTACCCGCTCACATTTTTTCAGCCTGGGCCGACTTCTTTCGTCATTTTTCAATCTGTGCCGATTTCAATCGCAATCTTTTTCAGCTACAACAGGTGTGCAGTAGGCGGTTTACATGCAAAGGATAGCCATACACAAAAGTACAAGTGAAAATATATTTATTGAAGTCATTAGTGTCAGGAATTATGTTATGACTCTGTGTGAAGGAGAAAAACTTAGCCAAAAATCTGATGCTATAGCATTGAAGGGGTATCACAATTTTTTATTAGTGATAATCACGCAGTTTTCAATTAAGCAGAAGGAGTAGCACATTTTAATCAAAAAAGATATTTTTAATCAATACGATTACAATCAAAATTAAAAGTTTTATTATAAAAAGTCTAACACGAGCACCCTAGCGGAGTTTTAATTACAAAGTTCTGACAGATGTACGTAACTTCATGCACAACAGCTAATATTCCATTATGACACATTTAATCAAAGAAGATATTTTTAATCACTATGATTACAATCAAAATTAAAAGTTTTATTATAAAAACTCTAACATTATTATACGTGACCACCATAGTGGAGCTTTAATTACAAGATAATACAATAGATGTATGTGAACAGCAGAGAACCTGGAAGGCCATGGGACACGAACACAAAACGAAATAAAATCTATAACACTACATTGGTTAATCAAAACAACAGAGGAGGAGAATAATCTATCATTTTAACTATAATAAAATCATCCTCGTGACTTAATCTAGTCGAACCCCATACAATTTTTATTCTAAGAGACACTACAAACCTTACTTTGTTTTATGAATCCAACACAGAAAATATATTAAAAAATGAACTTCACCGCATAGCACGCTCCTAGCCAACAATCAGCTCTAATAATATCTGCCCTTGAAGACGGGAGGCGTACACCCGTTCTGACACAGTTACGAACATTTTTGAGCGCAATAGGGAAGATTATTCCAACATTACACAATTAATCAATTTCTTATTAAGTAAACAGCATAGACATACGGAAATAATGAGAAACACGATCAACAGCTAATAGAGAACCAAAACCAATCACATAAACAACAGACACATACGGGAAAATAAATGAAAAAGAATCTATCAAAACGATAAACATGCACGGATGAATAGCAGAGAAACACTTTGAACAGCACATGATGGATAATTTAATACAGCACAGAGCTAACGCTGAATAGCAGAGAAACACTCTAAACGGCGCATCTGCCAACGTGTAAACAACAGGCAGGAAAATATTATAGAAACAAGATCAACAGCTAATAGAGAGCCAAAAAATCCAACACGTAAACAAGAGGTACACAAAGGATAAATAGTTGAAGAACAATCTATCAAAACGATAAACACGTACGCATGAATACCAGAGAAACGCTTTGTACGATGCATATGCCAACATGTAAACAACACACAGGAAAATAATAGCAAAACAAACTATCAAACATTAATAAATTGAAATGGAAATAATATATCTTTTGAACTATCATAAAATCAACCTTGCGACCTAACAATATAGAATTTTCATCCTACTCGGGCATTATAAACACTACCTTGACAGAGGTATCCAAACACCCAGCACAGCTAAGCTTTCCACAGTACAACCAGACTGGAGTCCAGCGGGGTCACTCTCTCCCTCTATACAGCCCAAAGCGGAGAACCTGTTGTCAATCTGTGAAGTGGGGAAACCCTCTCTCTTTTTCACATTCTTTCCTCCAAAAGGAAATATTCTTAGGACCGGTGTACAGAGACGAAATTTTTTATGGATTGGAATTATTCGATTCTCAGGAACACAATAAGAATTCTATCAAAAAAACAATAGCACGCAAAAAATCTAAGAATAGACTTTTATGTCAGTGCAAACTGGTTTTAGAGAAACATTATCTAAGCAAACGAGAAATATTATCGGCGCAAACAATACCAAACGAGAAACGATGCATTTTAATGTATTTCAAATCTGACACAACTATTATGCATACATTATTCTCAACTCATAAAATATCGATCGAGTGAATATCTGAAGCAAAAAGCGAAAGTCAAATTTATTCAATGATAGAAACAATACTCATTCGAAAACGAGAATCAAATTTAATTACATCGTTTTATGACAACTTTGCAATAGTAATTTTTACACGCAGAAGCCGCAAACAAATCATCTGAAATGCAAATTAATGTGAAAGTTTGCTACAGTGAAAATCAACGCACACAGCTCAAAAATACATTCCAATCTAGTAGAATATTTTCTATTAATATCAATCGAGTGATCACCTGAAACAAAGTCAAAGCAGTAATTAATTTAGGCAAACATTTTCCTAACCACGCGCGCAAATACAACACAGAAACACGTCTTTTTCATTCAGGACCCACTAGTGGATTCGAAGTGAGAGGGGGAAACGGCGGGGTCACTCTCAACGGCGGGAAGTTTTTGAGGTTTGCTAACGAAGAATTGAAATACACTAGACCAAACGTAATTGTAATCATTGCAATGGGCATTGCATTAATCAAGAAAGCAATCAGATCAAATTATCATATACAAGCAGTCTATATCGCACGATTCATTACGGATTTGTTGAAATTACACCTAACGGTTGAAATGGAAAGTACATAAAAAATCTCATCACGTGATATATTCCACCCTAGAACCTCTACACATTTATTTTATTCCACCAGTCAAGGATGTCGAATGAACAGAAGTTCAATATTGTCGTGCAAGGTCTGATGTATCATCACTTATTGAAACTCAACAAACATATCAATTGTGGTGGGCCACCGGACGATTTTCATCTCATACTCTCTTGTACGCCATTCAAGAATCTTCATACAAAGAAAGGAAACATCAATAACAGACTGTGCAAGTTCATCGCAACAAAGTGCAAGTTGTTGAAGCAATACAAATGCGGCGACAACATATCACATGTGTTAATCAATGCTGGATTCAAGCGCCCAATAATCAGAATAAACTACTTCATGTCTCCGGAATTCATCAATCAAGACAACAAACGGAAACTTCAGAGTTTGGAATAGACTGTAATTTATCGAAATAAACAAGTGTATAACTGAAATAATAAATGTATTCTTTGTCATTGCTGTAATGTATTCTACACATCGCAACGAAAACAGCTTATGATTAGATTGAAGATTGCTAAGGAGACGTTTATTCCACACTATGTACAAGGATCTTCGAATGGAATCAGCGCTGGCAATCACTGAGATTTTACACGACAACACCGACACCCGAAGGAAAGAATTGTAGAAGAATCGGTAATTGAAATTTAGATGTATGTTACATCAATCTCTGTTTACTAAGAGGATCACTAATATTTTGCGAAAGCTTATTTTATGAATTAAATTGCACAGTGTATATATTTTCTCAGACGATTGGACAGTTGGCAATACTATATTGAAAGGAATCTATCATCAAATGACGCGCAGGCGGAGTGTACAATTCTTATCATCATAACATGCGGCACACAGTTCCAATAAGTTTTTGGAGAATCGAATCCCACAACTGTCATCAGAAATGTTTAACCACTATACAATGAAGATGAGCACTATGCATAAGATGTGTAATTATAATAAGTAAATATTCCTTTTGCAAACTTAACCAAAGCAGCACACATAAACGTAGCTCCAATTCACAGAATGTACCTGAGGTTTTTCATTAGCCATACTAAGAAAAAAAACTATGAGTCTATTCATTATGTCACGACATGTGAGGCACTACAAATGGGAAGGGCATACTTTAATTTTAGAAGATTTTAGCTTTTGCGTGTAGAAATTACTATTGCAAAGTTGTCATAAAACGATGTAATTAAATTTGATTCTCGTTTTCGAATGAGTATTGTTTCTATCATTGAATAAATTTGACTTTCGCTTTTTGCTTCAGATATTCACTCGATCGATATTTTATGAGTTGAGAATAATGTATGCATAATAGTTGTGTCAGATTTGAAATACATTAAAATGCATCGTTTCTCGTTTGGTATTGTTTGCGCCGATAATATTTCTCGTTTGCTTAGATAATGTTTCTCTAAAACCAGTTTGCACTGACATAAAAGTCTATTCTTAGATTTTTTGCGTGCTATTGTTTTTTTGATAGAATTCTTATTGTGTTCCTGAGAATCGAATAATTCCAATGTCTATTTGCAATCAATAAAAAATTTCGTCTCTGTACACCGGTCCTAAGAATATTTCCTTTTGGAGGAAAGAATGTGAAAAAGAGAGAGGGTTTCCCCACTTCACAGATTGACAACAGGTTCTCCGCTTTGGGCTGTATAGAGGGAGAGAGTGACCCTGCTGGACTCCAGTCTGGTTGTACTGTGGAAAGCTTAGCTGTGCTGCGTGTTTGGATACCTCTGTCAAGGTAGTGTTTATAATGCCCGAGTAGGATGAAAATTCTATATTGTTAGGTCGCAAGGTTGATTTTATGATAGTTCAAAAGATATATTATTTCCATTTCAATTTATTAATGTTTGATAGTTTGTTTCGCTATTATTTTCCTGTGTGTTGTTTACATGTTGGCATATGCATCGTACAAAGCGTTTCTCTGGTATTCATGCGTACGTGTTTATCGTTTTGATAGATTGTTCTTCAACTATTTATCCTTTGTGTACCTCTTGTTTACGTGTTGGATTTTTTGGCTCTCTATTAGCTGTTGATCTTGTTTCTATAATATTTTCCTGCCTGTTGTTTACACGTTGGCAGATGCGCCGTTTAGAGTGTTTCTCTGCTATTCAGCGTTAGCTCTGTGCTGTATTAAATTATCCATCATGTGCTGTTCAAAGTGTTTCTCTGCTATTCATCCGTGCATGTTTATCGTTTTGATAGATTCTTTTTCATTTATTTTCCCGTATGTGTCTGTTGTTTATGTGATTGGTTTTGGTTCTCTATTAGCTGTTGATCGTGTTTCTCATTATTTCCGTATGTCTATGCTGTTTACTTAATAAGAAATTGATTAATTGTGTAATGTTGGAATAATCTTCCCTATTGCGCTCAAAAATGTTCATAACTGTGTCAGAACGGGTGTACGCCTCCCGTCTTCAAGGGCAGATATTATTAGAGCTGATTGTTGGCTAGGAGCGTGCTATGCGGTGAAGTTCATTTTTTAATATATTTTCTGTGTTGGATTCATAAAACAAAGTAAGGTTTGTAGTGTCTCTTAGAATAAAAATTGTATGGGGTTCGACTAGATTAAGTCACGAGGATGATTTTATTATAGTTAAAATGATAGATTATTCTCCTCCTCTGTTGTTTTGATTAACCAATGTAGTGTTATAGATTTTATTTCGTTTTGTGTTCGTGTCCCATGGCCTTCCAGGTTCTCTGCTGTTCACATACATCTATTGTATTATCTTGTAATTAAAGCTCCACTATGGTGGTCACGTATAATAATGTTAGAGTTTTTATAATAAAACTTTTAATTTTGATTGTAATCATAGTGATTAAAAATATCTTCTTTGATTAAATGTGTCATAATGGAATATTAGCTGTTGTGCATGAAGTTACGTACATCTGTCAGAACTTTGTAATTAAAACTCCGCTAGGGTGCTCGTGTTAGACTTTTTATAATAAAACTTTTAATTTTGATTGTAATCGTATTGATTAAAAATATCTTTTTTGATTAAAATGTGCTACTCCTTCTGCTTAATTGAAAACTGCGTGATTATCACTAATAAAAAATTGTGATACCCCTTCAATGCTATAGCATCAGATTTTTGGCTAAGTTTTTCTCCTTCACACAGAGTCATAACATAATTCCTGACACTAATGACTTCAATAAATATATTTTCACTTGTACTTTTGTGTATGGCTATCCTTTGCATGTAAACCGCCTACTGCACACCTGCTGTAGCTGAAAAAAATTGCGATTGAAATCGGCACAGATTGAAAAATGACGAAAGAAATCGGCCCAGGCTGAAAAAATGTGAGCGGGTAAGCGCGCACGCAGCCCTCCCCCCGCCGATAAGCGCACGGACAACCCTCCGCACACGCGTGCCCTGGTGGCAATGTTGTAGTTTCGCCATGTTGTAGTCTCGGCATGACTGAATACTACTGCTTTGACCTTTCCCGTCGGGAGGAGGAACGGATGGATAAACAGATTTGCAAAAAGAAAATACAGAAGAAGAAAGAAGGAAGGAAGGAAGGACGACTACGTGTGTTCTGCTCTTTGTTCTATGCAACAGCCCCCTTTTTAATATATGACTTCAGATTCCAGCTAATCTGGAAAGAAAAGGAATCAAATTCCGTTGGTGCTGTCTTCAAGTTCGGCTTTAGACGCACCATCGCGTTTCGAAGCTTGTGCTACGCACAATATATGAACCTCAGAGTGTGTACATTTCACGAAAAACCGGTAGCCTCCGTGCAAGTCAGTCTCTCGTCTGCCTTGGACTGAAGAGCTTGGTTTTGGCTTCACGTCCTACTTCGTGGCAACATTTATCCGAACGTCTTGTTGCTACGGTTGAAGTACAACATGTCATTATGAACCCAACTTAAGAAGCCACAGTATGCCGAATAATGCACGACACTGTACAATATTTCTTCTTCTGGACTGAACTGTGCATGGGGAAGAACAACCACCAAGCAGAAATAGGGAGCTTGGAGGAAGCGGACTATCACAACAACAGAGAGGAGGTTTATTTGGCAGGAAGCGGTGCACGCGGCCTTCGTTCGCATTCTGTGCAAATCCAAGCAGACCGTCTTGAAAGAAAAAAAGGCGCGCTATGTAGGAGCACTGTCAGATCATTGGTGTTTCTGTCTTAACTGCATTGTTCGCAATCAACCCTGGTATACCAGGTATTCCAATGAATATCTTGCAACTACATCAATGGCAGTGCAGACGCAATCATACATATTTCTGAATTATTATGCCACGTATCGATGTATTTGTTATGTACTCATAATTCTCGTTTCATTTATTAATCCAGGCTTAACGCAACAGTATGAGTCAGAAAACACAAACTTAACAATGCCTAGATGTGCTAGCGACCGTGGAAAATGTTTGGTGTGCTTCACCAGCATATGATAACAAACGAATAAACTCATGACACATTCATAGGACAGACTGAATGAATGCGCTACCTGACATACATACGCATCGACATATTTAGATAACTTCAAGCAGTTTTCTAATATGTGTGTGATATAATGCAATAGGGCACATATTCACAGAAAATCTGGACTTCAGGTACAGGGACAACACGAATGTGCAAGCAGGCTGTAAGATAACATGCATGTGCGTTCTCTTACCGTGCAAAATTGTGTTTACGCATTAATTCTTTCTAGAACGTATCAATTCACATGATAAACTCGTACAGAAACACAAAACTAATTTCGAACTCAACAATCACAGATGGAAATTTGACCGATTGATTACGATAACAGAATGTTTTAGAGAACAGGCTATAGTTCAGTGATCGAGTTATGCTGTAGACAAAAAAAATACTCCTTTTTGGGAACTACGATTGACGGAATGAAGGCCACCTTTTTGAGAACACCCTTCTACCCATGTTACCGAATCGACGTAATGCAGGTTCACTTTACGAATTCCACATGTAAACATCGAACTCTGGCAGGTACATCAGTGTCTCTCCACAATACACGGTATCCTTGGGGAACGTATGCGATCTGCAGCTGTTTTGAATTTTCAGTTGTGCTCTTTACAAACCAAAAATATATAACTTCCAGATCAGTCAACATTTTGGTATGTCTGCTCCCTATGGACCCATCGCACATGACCCTCAATTTAAGAGAATCGGCTAATACATAGTCGTAGTTCTCACATGTTTTCTTGGTGAATGCTATCTCCTCTCGGTTATCCGCGTCATCCACTGAATTTTTAATGAGTTCTGGGTGTGACATATCTTAACCTTTATTTAGTACGTTTTCCTCTTCTTCTTTTTTTTTTTCGCGGATGCGCTTCCGAAAAACGCAAACCTCTCACCAGAGCGCTGTTCTGAAGTGCTCAGCTTGTGGAGTGCGTCACTTCTCAAGTGCTCGGAATTCAACTTGGATACTCCCATGCAAGTATACGTGCAGCCGATGTTCTCATTAAAGCAGCCCGTACCGTGTCACACGAAACAAATTATGTCCGCGCAGGGTCACAGAACTTCACTGGAATACCAGAAATGAGTGTATTGCAAGACCGTCCATCATCCCTTCGAATCGTCGTATATGATTACACATTCAAAAAATATTCGATTAAATAACGCTGGAGACGGCATACTTCGCTTTCGTTTCTTCTTTTCTTTCGTTCTTTTTTTTTTTTTTTTTTTTTGCACAGGGGATCGCTACCGAACGCATTCTGTATGTTAGCATTTGGAGGTGCTGCATCAATCCGTAGGGTACGGTGGGCGTGGGGAACGTATAACCCGAGATAGCATACACTATACCTCTTCGCGGTGCTTTTTGCCATGTTTAATGCGCGTTGCGCGTACGCTTGGGCCTGTACGTATAGCGCGTGTCCCGGAAACGCTGCTTTTATAAGACACAATAGAGTATTGGTGAGCAAGAAGCTCGCTTTGTTCTCTTCGTTCCCCTTACGTGATTTCTTTGTATTATGTGCGCGGTAATGCTTACTCGTAGAATCTAAAGATTACCCAGAATTTCTTCTTTGCCTCACATTACATTTGAATTAACCGACAAAAAATGTAACATAAAAATGAAGACACAGCCTAAAGCACACAGCTTTGAGGTAAAAGTGGCACCGTGAGAAAACAGACTGGCTGAACGTCCCTTGAAACAGAAGCTATAGCCAATAGCTCATCCCAACCCCTCCACCCGTCCTCAGTGCAGAAGCTTTGTCACGGACCTCTCTCCTCGTTTTTGCCTTCCAGCGTATGCGAGAAGACCACACATGGCAAACTTTTGTCTCGTCTTTCGTTTTTTTATTACACTACAAATACTGCTGTAGCTTCCTCCCCTGTCTCTCTCTCACATGACCATTGGGCGGGAAAAGAGAAATTCGCCCACTTCACAGCCGTCAACAGAGCTACTGAAGTTTGCAAGTTTTCTCGTTTCGTCACGTTACGTCTCGTTTATTGTTTTTGTTTTTCTTCTTCCTGAAACTGGACATGCTCACGTACGTGGTGTAATTGGAAGGTCAACGAAAAAGGTCCTTCAAAGGAAAACACCACTTTTAACCCACGGACACCCGAGGAGGAAGACAACGCAAACGACGTGCTTCAGGGTAAGCTAGCAGATCGTAATATGTTCATGTTCTGCCCATGTATTGGCAATGTATTGTCATGCTGTAGTGCGGCGCATTTAGACCGAATGTACCTAGCTAGAGTCGGATCGAGTGTACCAAACGCTTGCAATTGGCCAGGGCGTATTAAGCATTCGTAGTGCATTCTTTGTCCATAATTACAACATAAACATGGTCGCGAAGATAATTCTTATGCGTTTCAGGATGTCCTGTCTGCCCATGAAGACCTCAAAAGCAAGTATCCCGTTCTGCCGCGGCGAAAAAAAAAAGATAAAAGGTAAAGAAATCGCAACCTGGTACAGGAGCTGCCCGACCTGTAATCTACCCTGCAATTGAATTGGAAGAAGCATGCAGGAAGAATTAAAACAGATAATTAACGATGTCATGCATATTTTAGCAGCGAGCGCGAGTCGTGTGACGTATGCGCTCTTCGAATGCATTGCGATCGTGAATCAAACGCATATAATTAACCTGTAGATAGTGTTGTCTCTGGGAGTGTCTGGGAATGTTAGGATGCCACTCGCTTTGGAATATGTAAGAAAATGCAGGAACATGTGCGCGCCACGCGCTTTCGAAGGAACGTCGAGGTAAAATATAGTTACTGCGTAACTGAGTTTTTACGACATTTTTTATTTCTTTGTACTACCTGTACGCATAACTACTTTCACTGATGGAACCAAGGAAACCGCGAGCTGAAACAACTTTGGGATGGAACCACGGCTGGCAGGGACGCGCGCCACATTTCGCGTTGCCAGTGCGTCCAGCTTGCGGAGTCTGACGTCGATTTATAATTGTTCGCTGTGCGGCGTCTAGTCACTGCGCAATTAAACTTAAAACGACTTGAAAAAGCAGTCAAGGGTTGTGTGGCATGACCGTATTGGAGGCCCGGACCGGTCTCCTGACGCTATCAAGTCCGTGACGTAACATCGCACACAACCAAGACACGTCCTGGGGAGCTATTCTCGATGAAACTAATGCGTGCATTACTTGCACGTCACGAGCTCTTGGGTGGAGTCCACGCGACTCGCTCCGCCCGAACGCGCCGCCCATTTCTATGGACATTTGTCCCTAGCGAAGTCATTTCCAAGTACATTCTTTGCAGTGGCATGCTCTGTTGTAAGATAATGTAGCGGTGGCGCTACGTACAAGATGTAATAAATGTGGGAGCAAAACTCAAGCAGAATCGTAATGCAGCAGTAGAAACGTTCATGAGAAAGTCGTTCATGAGAATATTTTATTTCCAACTTTACTGTTTCAGCAAGAAATTGCAGAGAGTCCTTTATGTAGACATGCATGTGAAGATTTCCAAGGCGATACAGTGGCGCCACACCCTACGCTTTGACTTTTACAACATTACACCGAGGAGTTGTCCCTAGATTTTCCCTAGCCGGCAGACACAAGCTAACATCGCGTTAGGCCGTACGTCATTTTGACGTAGGCAGTGACGTACGGCATCACTTTTAACGCATAAAAGTAAGGCAGCGTAGGGGGTGCATTACTTTGATCAAGGACGGCGGTATGATCGACATAGCATACATCATTTGGGTTGTGGTATTTTATCATGTTCGGCAACTGTTTTCGCGATTCAACGATGGCGTACACCGCATTTGTTTGGGATAATGATGACTGGTGTATGTTGTTGTTGGTTCGTACTTCACCACATAGCACCGTACGTCCGATGTACTTCACCACACAGCATCTCCATTGAGCCGTTTCTCCAATGTAACGTCGTGCAAGCAAAGGGATGGTCTCAGTAGTTTACACCGAATTTCTTGCTCCGGGGGGGGGGGGGGGGGTACTTTTACATGCTTTTGACGAAGCAATGTCACAAAATTGTAGTGGGGTCTCTTCCAGATTTTGGGGGTATTAGGGTAGGTGGGTGGGTGGGGGACGGATGCCCTCCCATTCGAAGAACCTGGCAAACACTGATTCTCAAGGGCAATAAAAAAAGACGTCGGCAATGCGAGCTATACATGGTCACTTCGATGGTCACTGTCGATGGACCGAGCTCGCGAGGATGCGGCTGCATCATATGTTCCATGCACGCGACGATGCCCCCGCACATAGCGAATAACTATTGTGTATTTGTCAAACGAGGAGATTAGAGGAATCTCCTAAAAAAATTTGGTGAAAACTGCGACGGTATTCACAAGACAAGAACTAGCAATCGTTCCAACGGCCATTGTACACTTGCACAAATTTTGTTCGCGCCACTCGGTTTGTTCAAAATCGCACCGAAATTTCATGCGCGAGCGCCACCATACTGTCAGCAACTTCCTAATGCAATGCGCTCATGTTCACATATTTTCTTCTCTTTAGCTCTTACAAGTCCGAGCAAATTGTCTCCTCGCAATTAAGTTGCATATTGCTACACTCTTACACATTCCCAGAAATCTTTCCTTCGCATTGTGCTCTTCCGTTTCCGGCAACGGAATGCAAGTATGGCGGGCCATAATGCAAGGGCGGTCTCGTGAGGCGGTAGCCCAGTGCAACAATGCAACTGCATGCTTAATTGCTTTAGCATTGGTTGCGTGCGCGTGAGATAGCTTCACGCCTTCTTCGCTCGGCGACCAATGATAGCTTGCAAACGAAACAATGCACGCATTACTTCATCGAGAATAGCTCCTCTGGGGATGTCTATATGACGCCACCAACGGGACAATCAGATGTCCATAAGATATCCTGGATTGTCCGAATGACATACCATGGGACATCATTCGTACTGCCATTGCAACAGCCGGGGACTTGATTTGGGCAATCCTGGCAGCGTCCTTTGTGACATTTTCAGGATGTTTTTCTGGGCATTCCAGGACGTTAATGCAGTATGCCCTCTCCACCCGTATGCTATACAGGGTGCCCCAGAAAACATGTCATTGAATTCTAATAAACAAAACTACGCCACCCAGAATCATGCGGTCAACGGCATTTGTTCTTACTAGGTTTCTGCCACTTCCTGATGTGCATGTCATGTAACCTAAGTTTAATTATGTAAATTTTTGCGAATCGAACTCAGAAATTTGCCAAGTAAAGGTCACTTTTTTACCCCACCAACATGAAGAGCGTGCCGAATTTATTCAAAATCGTGATAATTGACAGTGATATTCAGTATCTATCCTGGCGGGAAGAATAGCCGAACACCATGCTTCTCGGGCACTGGAGTATAACGCGCAAGGACTTTTCGAGCGCAATCACTGTCAGTCCGACGGAAGGAGGTTGGAAACCCAACACACAGAGTGATAGTAGTAGAAAAAGTGACAGTTCATGAAATTGGGAGAGGGAAGGTATGGTCACAGCCGAGGCTGGACGCGATAAGCTATGTGTACAGTGCCGGTGTGAGCTGGGTTTCCAAACTCCTTTCGTCGGACTGACAATGATTCCGCTGAAAGATTCGTGGGGCGCTATCCTCCGCGAGCTCCAGAGAGCATGATTTTCGGATATTTTTTCTGATACGATAGCTCCTGAATATTCCTGTTAATTATCATTAATTTGAGTAAATTCGGCACGCTCTTCGCATTGGCGGGATAAAAAAGTCACCTTTACTTGGCAAATTTCCGAGTTCAGTTCGCAAAAATTTATATAATTAAACTTAGGTTACATGACATGCACGTCAGGAGGTGGCAAAAACCTAGTAAGAACAACTGCTGTTGACCGCATGATTCTATGTGTCGTAGTTTTTTATTTATTTTTAATTAAAATTCAATGACACGTTTTCTGGGCACCCTGTATACACATCTGATAATGCAATCTACTCCCTCACAGTAGCCTGTTCACAGTGAATAGTAGTTTGATTGAATATTCTGCATTCCCACACAAGAACCTCATCTGTATATCACCTGGCAACGAGCTAGCTATGTACCATGTGAACATCAGTTCGTCGAATGAGCAGCTAGATCTACGAGACAAATGGGTGAGTACCCTGAGAAACGCGGGAGGTTAATTAAGTTACAAGCACCAAAACGGGAATATAGAAGCAAGCTAGCCCAGACACTTCGGTACGCCAAAAAATATGGAAATTGCTCCCACCCTAATATGAAGATATTACAGTGTAGAGCTGACATGTAGTATAAACAGCAACTGCCACCAAGGAATGTTGGAGACACAGTTTAAGTAGGCAATTGGTACTGAAACAAATTTGCACACAAACTTCCGCTTGCCCTTTTGACCAATCCAGCTGAACTCTTCAGCAACGCAGTCCGTCAGAAGGTACTCAAGTATTTTTCGTGCAGATTGCTTTACTTCACTGCGCCCAAGCCGAGCAAGTTCTTGAACCTGAAAGTTGGAAATGTTCCAAAAGCTCATCGCACTAACCAAAAGAGATTGCCACTGACTTCACGCAACACAAAATTGAGACTTATCCTGTTCTATGCGGAAGACTGGTGGTGTCTTCGCGGTCTGATGATGTTTCCTGCATATATTGTATTCGACATCATGAGCTCATGTAATTTAATTACCTTTAAAAGAGGTCATTAAGAGGTGAGGAAAGAAGAATACCTTTGAACGACGGGTCTCCGAGATGGTTCTTCTGTTCTCGCCGGATCAAAGTGACTGATAGTATCTGGTATCCTACGGGACACCAGCCGGGGGAGTGTGCTGCCACTTACAAGGCACGGCTTTCGTTTCTTTGCTCTGTATTCTTAGCGTGTGAATTTTTCGTACTCAAACCAAATGATATCAGTCCAAGTATACACGGAGGGGCAGATTGGAGGGAGCCATAACATGCCGCCCATCTCGAAGCGGGATCCCCAGTGTTGATACAATTCCAAGAACCCCTGTCTGACTCCACAGGCCATAACCACAACAAGTGTCGGGTTTAACTCGGTTGCGTTACAGCGGTCTGGCTGTACGAGGTGGGTGGCTCCGGTGTGTTTATGGTTCGCTCCGTTTCCTTTTCTTTCCGTTTGTGTACAACGCTTTAGTTCTCTGTACCACGTGACCTTTCTTCTCTGTCTTGTGTCTTATGTAGACCAACTGTTGAGCTCTCGCTCTCTTCTGTCTGAACATGTAACTCAAGGTGAAATACACGAACGTTTTTTCACCTCTCCGCAAGGTTTATCTATCTGACGAGTCAGTTTTCTTAATCATTCTGATGAGGTCAGAATAAGCATACTTCTGCTTATGGAAAGCAGTCTCAATATAGCCTATCCCTCCTTATTGGAGAAAATCTTCTTCACTGTGATGAGCATACATACAGGCAAAGCGCATATGTTGCTTTGCAACCACTTGCCACCTGAGCATTTTAGGTATTCGCATAGAGACAACGCTTTGGAAGTGCACAAGTGAGATATTTTACCGAAGCCACAGTGCACGTGATTTCAAAGTTCGTCGGAATAGCGTGCCATTCAGACACAGGTAACGATCATGGCACATGACAGAGCTCAAGCCAGATATGTTGTACACGTCCATACATAAAAAAAATTTACTTGAAAACAATAAGTAGTCACGTGCAGCAAAGTAATGCCACTATGTGTGCACCCATTTTGTGTACGCAAAGGCGGTGTTCCACATTTCACTTCTATTAAGCATGAAGTGTTTGTGTGGAAAAGGCAACAAGCACATGGGTGGGTGAATATGAATTTTGCACATATTAGTAACTTGTAATACAAACCATTTACTTATATTTTACTGCAGCACAGATTTCTTAATTGTACGCATGCCTCAACTCATGTGAAAGCGAAGCAACAAATTTTGTTAAGAAATCTATAATCAGTGATCTACAGCAAATGATAAAACCCCCTCTGCCGGAAAAGACAAGAACGGAACACAAAAAAGATGAGGATACCACACTGAACTGCCAACCAAATAATTTTTATTTTGTGAAACGAAGCCTTAAATACATAAGAGACGTGCTCTCCCCCTTTTATTCCCTCTCGTGTTGGACTTCCTGTTTACACCACCATCTCTCGCACACACAACCGTTATCATTAAGTGGTCGACATGAATGCTGATATGTTTTGGGAAAGATAAATACAGGGGTTACGGACGCAGTTACTACCTCCTTTCTTGATCTCATGCGCCTCTCGAAAGAGAAGTCTACCTAGTTTTTTACACCTCAACAAAATTTTTGTTTTTTGGAATTCTGCCTGACATCTCACACATCTCAGTAAGTAGTCCCCCAATGCACCGTATCTATTAGAGGTATCAGATGAATATTCTTTTAAACGAGTGTTCATGCACCTTTCAACTAAAAAGAATAAAAAAACAGTGCTGTATCAACCCGCCCAAACACTCGCTCTGTTTATGCACCTTGATGATTGCCCGATATATACCTTATCACATTTTAGTGGTATAGAGTAAACTATATGAATATGGCATTCTGTAAATTTCTTCCCGTGGTCACCAACCAGGCCAAGTTTTAACCGTTTTTCATGTTATATCTAGTCAATCAGGCTTTCTGTTAATTCATATGAATCACCAACCAATCCTTTTTCATGTTACGTCAATATGCTTGCGTATGTGGAGAACTGAAAGGTATATGATCAGAAAGGGTGGTTGCATAGCCCTGCACAATGTTCTTCTTGCCTTAATATCTGTCTCTACTGGCTACATGTAATCTTCCTTGCAACATACCGACCCCCCAACAGCTGTGTGAGTCCGTCCTAAACTGATAAATCAGGTATCATGGAACTGTATAAAAAGCAAGTGAAATTGTCAATCTTGATCACTTGTCAAGATGAGTAGACGGGTCAGCATCGACACGAGGCACAACATCGTCGGCTTGTCGCAGGCTGGGATGTCACAACGGGAAATTGCCCGGCGAATTGGATGCTCCCTTTTCACGGTAAACCGCGTCATCCAAACTTACAGGGATGAAGGTAGCGTAGAAGACGCACCAAGAGCAGGCAGACCACCAGTTACCACTGTGGAAGAGGACAGGGTCATCATCGCCGCCAGCGCCGGCGACCCCTTTGCAACGGCTACGGACAGAAAGACGGAACTTGGCGTGAGCGCGTCTACAAGGACCATTCAACGGCGCCTCACGTCTCTTGGCGGCCTGAAGTGCGGCGTCGCCGTAGAGAAACCACTTTTGACAGCTGAGCACAGAGCAGCACGACTAGAGTTTGCGGTCCACCACAGCGATTGGGACGTCGGCCACTGGAGCACAGTTGTCTTCAGCGACGAGGCCGCCTTTAGTACTCGGTGGCCTCAGTCGAAACGGGTTTGGCGGCCTCCAAATTGCAGGCATACTTACATAGTCTTAATTCACCTTGATTTAAGGAGCACCTATAATATGACTTGTATTTTTGTTCATTTGAAGGTACATGCCTGCCTAAGTTAACAGAGTGCTATCAAGTGGCCGGCAGATCGTCAGCGTGTGGGGCGCGCTCTCCTACCATGGACCTGGTCCTCTAGTGCGCCTGGACAGAAGGTTTAACGGCGGCGCCTACTTGGACGTCATCGAGGGCACCCTGCTACCCTATGTCCTCGACGGCCCGTTCCCTGACGGCTGCTATGTATTTCAACACGATTGCAGCTCCGTGCATAGGTGTAGAACCGTTCAACGCCGGCTCGACGAGCTCTGCATTATGCAGCTGCAATGGTCTGCGAAGAGCCCGGATTTGAACATTATTGAAAATGTTTGGGGAATAATGAAATATAGGATGAGTGCTAGACGTCGGCCTCTCAGAAGTAAGGACGCGCTATGGGAGCTTATATTGCTGCATTTCTGCTGCAGAGGAGTGCAGCAGAGTGCAGCAAATTTACATCACATATTTTTGGCAGGGAGGGTAAGACCTTGGATGTCTAAGTTGAGACGTCTAGGTGGCATAACCTTAATTATGCTAGAGGAATGCTAGAGGAACTCCCCTAGACATTAAGGCTATTGGGAGATGTCTACTAGACCTGTCAGTCGTCCAAATTTAGACGTCGATTAGACATTTATTATCCCACCTGGCTACATGGGTACAAACAAATCGTGTCAGAGGGACGTTACAAATTTTCAGCTTTATTTAGCATTTTCCCGTGCATGATGTAAAACCCCGAGACTAGGGAATACGAAGGGACAGACACAAACGCGAAGTCTCAAACACAGCTGAAAATTTTACTTCACATACAAGGAATATATACACAAACAGGGGGAAGAGAAACTCTGAAACTCTTCCCCCTGTTTGTGTATTATTTATCTGTGAAGTAAAATTTTCAGCTGTGTTTGAGACTTCGTGCTTGTGTCTGTCCCTTCGTGTTCCCTAGTCTCGGGGTTTTACATCATGCATTATCTTCACCAGCTCGCTTGCTTCCTAGCCATTTTTTCATTTTCATTTTCCCGTGTTTTAGCTGCTTTTTCGTGGGCTTTCAGCTTTGCCGCTGTACAGTTTGGCAACACTGGTGTGGGACTGGGACACTCACTCCTACTCACAATGGGCGGAGGACATAACCAACACCATAGAACTAAAGAGGAACTCAAAGGAACCCCCCCAAAGCTTACTACAGATCATGGTGGGATGAAGAAGTAAAGGAAGCTATTAGATTGCCAAAAGATGCAAGCCGAACCCATCGACATTGCTTGGTGCACAAAGAACCTGTAGAAATGATACGACACGCTTGGAACCAATACAGGTCCTTGAAACACAGTGCAAGTGAAATCATTCAACAGAAGCAGATGGCTGTGAACGATAGATTTCTCAAGACAATACATTCCAGTGGGAGAGATGCTCCAAGAAAATTTTGGAAATACATCAAGGATAGTGCCAAACAAGTGAAGTTAAAACATTCAATCCCTCACCCAGTCAAAGACAGGCCAATGAATCTAGATGAAATGCGGGACATGGTTACAAAGCATCTCACAACAATGTACACAGAGGAGCACGAAGCACGTGTAGAGGCGAACAGGACAGAAGCAAATGACACTAGACCTTGCAACGAAATCCAGACAACTGCTCAGGAATGGGAACCAATAACGTCGGATGAACTACGGAAAGCAATAAAAGACACGCCATCAAATACAGCGACAGGCCTGGATGGTGTTCCCGCAAGTGCTGTGAAGAGTCTGAAAGGGAAGGGGCTGGAAGAACTAAGAACCTTTTTTAACCAGATCCTCAGTACAAAAATGGTTCCTAAAGCCTGGAAGGTCAGCTTGGTTTCCCTGGTGTATAAAGGAAAAGGGGACAGGAAAGACCTGGCAGCTTACCGCCCTATTTCAGTCACTCCTGTGACTTACAGGATCTTCATGCGAATACTCAAATCAAGACTGGAAACTATGGTGGACGAGAGAGGCTGGCTAGGTGATCTACAATTCGGATTCCGACGAGGACGCAGGATTGAGGATAACCTCTTCGTTATCACTCAGTGTCTAGAAATTGCAGAAAAGGAACAGCGAGACCTCTGGGCGTGTTTTTTAGACATTACAAAAGCATATGACAACGTGATACATTCTACACTCTGGAAGCAACTGGACGAGCTGAAGGTGGATGCGTATCTATTGGAACTACTGAAGGAGTTATATACAGCTAATACAATAATACGAAGCTGGAATGGAGTAAGGACCCACAAAATGCCTACCGACAAAGGATTACGACAAGGATGCCCACTCTCACCCCTACTATATATGTTATACATACGCCGACGGGAAGCAGAATTGGAACACTCCGAAGCAGGTTTTGACATATCATATCTGGACATGGGTCGGCACGTTAAGCAGTGCATCTCAGCTACAATCTATGCAGACGACATTCTCTTGCTAGCTAATAATAAGGATGAACTCCAAGAAATACTGAACCTCAGCACAGCATGCGGAAAAGCCATCGGACTCAGCTTCAGTGCCGAAAAAAATGTTGTTTTAATGAAATGGAAGAATAGTAATCTGCCAGACGATACAAATACGAACGTGCTGATCCTGGAGAAACCTATGAGATATGCCAACGAAACTAAATACTTGGGAGTGGTTATTAGCTCGGGAAAAGAATACATGGATGAACATGAAAAGACCTCGCGAAGAAAGCCACCAAGTGTATGGGTATCCTTCGAGCTCGAACAATATGGTCCTTCGGTCGATTTAAAGTCCTACGTGAGCTGTGGAAGACAGTGGCGGTTCCGGCCCTCACGTATGGCAATGCGGTGCTGTGTTTGTCGTCCCCACAACATTCCTCTACAGGAAACAGAAAGAGGCAGGAAGAGCAGCGTTTAATGCCCAACGGACGGTCCTCAAAGCCGCACTGCAAGGAGATGTGGGGTGGTCCGGTTTCCCGGCTAGAGAGGCGATATCGAAAAATCGTATATGAGGACAAAATTCGGACGTTACCAGAATCCTGGGTGGTGAAGAAGCTGTACAAGAGCATGATCTTTAAAGACATTCACACAAAATGGAGAAGACGTACTACACATTGGAAAAGAGAAATCGGAATAACTGAGAAGACACTACAGGATGAATCCCTTTACGAAAGGCAAGAAATTCGAGACAAAGTCACAGCATGGGAGACCGACAGATGGCAAAAGGAGTTGCAGTCTAAGCCGTCGTTGAGATTATACTTAGCCGCGAAGAACGTTATAGGACAAGAAAAAATTTATCACAATCGGATTGGAAGCACGTTACTTTTCGAGGCACGGGCGGGGGATTGCGCACAAAAGAATGGTGGGCAAAGATTTCGACAAGGAAAACAGCAAGACAGACAACGGACTCTAATGCACAGGGGTGCCCTACAATACATTCGACCCATAGAGATAGCGTGCTGGTCGACGCCATCTTGTCGGGGCCTGAAAACATGGCGGCGTCCATGGTCGGCGATCAAGCCAGGTGTAAACAACGCGATTTCTGCATCTGCCCGTCATTCTATAACTTCGTGTGCCTCTAGTTGGCTTTCGTAATTAGCTAACATCATACTGGAAGCAAATCAAATACAGAAGGACACCCATATGTTTCCTTACAGTTAGGGTAAAATAAGACGTTCACACCGCCAAGCATGACAAACGGAGTCCTCTGAGCAGATTTCTTCTTCGCACAATCACTTCTGTTGTTTACGAGAGTTGCTCATTGAAGACTTCAGTAACATCATCAATATCACCAATAACATCAATAAGGACACAGTTTCCACCTTTGAATGGTGCAACGAAATCCAGACAAGGATGACTACTGGAATACAGAAGGATGCGCAAAACCAGTCTAAACTGCAAATAAACAAACAAGGGCCTCTAAAAAATAAACAGGGTCTAAACGGTAGAATAAAATGAACATAGCACCGAACTGCGAGTGTGTTATTTGCACAGTGACACAACTAAGCCTGACTAAACCGGACTTCACTATTTACACAGCATAATTGGCATACACAACATCTACAAGGCACAGGAGGACAGAAAAGTAGCTCACGGGATACGGAATAAAAAAATATTTTCTTGCAGTTGACAGCTTTAGCTATATAACTATACAAAAACGTGGTACTATTTACAAACCCCAATCACATGACTTATCAAATGTATCGAATGATACACCTTCTGCAAGTATTGACTACTGCCCTTTGAATTGGGTGAGCTTTGTGAAAAGCTGGCGACACCTGCGCTTATGCAGCTCCTCTGTACGTGTCTTGGCTGCATGACGCATACGTATACTTAAATACCTCTGGGCAACGGACCTTATCAAGTGAAAAAAGTGATTTTCAAGGCATGTCTGTTCAAGCTTGTGCTCACTCCGTATTCGGCTAAAGACACTGCTGTCCAAAGTGGACTCCATAACCTGCAAGAGTACCCTTTGCAGAAGCGTGTTTGACGATATGCCCTCTTGAAGGAGAGCCCTTCGTAACAGCTTTTCTGCTTTCCTACAGATTGTGATAACATCGTCAGATGGGTACCGAAATTCACCGTACTTGTCCTTTCGCTGCATGAGAGAATGGTGGATGGAAGACATGGGCACAGTTAGCTGGGAGATACATTTTTCACAATTCAAATATTCTTGTAGGCGGCATGCTATAATGCTATATGTCCCGCAATGAAAACAATTATTCTGTCCCCAAAAATGGTTGGCTTCGTTGGGTGCGAGAAGTAGTCATGGTCAGGAAGGTCATCTTGGAGAATTCCTTCAGCTGTGTTGCTTCGTCCTCTCGATGTCCAATTTATAACATCTTCTGAACGAGGTTGTGTCACACTGCTGACGTGAAGTATTGAGACGTTTTCAAGTGGAAGGCAGTTCCCCCTTTCAGAGGCTCCTACTTCGGTATTAACAATCAACCTTTTGTAGGCTGCTTCGAATTGCCTTGCGGTTGGGTTGTTGTTGTAGCCGCCATGTGATCTTATCAAACCAAAGAAGTGTTCAAGGTGGTCTTGGCTGACCCTGTGTGTGGGAAGATGCTTGACAAGAGACTTGGAAAGAAGGAAGTCATAGAGCTGAATGGTGCTATTGCAGCACATAAGGAAGCCAAGGAATCCGGATTTTCGGTTTGCCTGCACAAGAAGTGGCCCAGATTTTCCACATTCACTTTTACGAAGAGCACGTATGTACGAGGGGCGTTCAAGTCAAACTGAGACTTTCTGTCTCCTGAGTGTACAAATGGCTCCCGCAACTTCTTTTTCATCATTTTCACACGCGACAGGCCTCCGCGTTCACCACGTAGTGGTCCAAAGTTTGTGCAAAACAGAAGACACGTGCTGGACAAGATGGCCGACAACGAGGTGAGCGCCCACATCGAACAGCGAATTGTCATGAAGTTTCTCGCGAATGAAGGCGTAAAGTCATCTGAAATTCACAGAAGACTTCAGGCTCAGTATGGCCACGATACACTTAGCCGCAGCAAAGCGTTTGAGTGGTGCAAACGGTTCCGAGACGGCCGTACGTCAGTGCAGGACGATCCTCAGAGCACAGTGTCAGAGTTTCTGAGAACATCTAACTTGTGGAGCGCCTGATCCTCAAGGACCGACGATAACATGTCTCGAACTGGCTCGAAAGACGGACCTTTCTGCGGGAACGTTGAACACTATCATTCATGAACACCTCCAGTTTCGGAAAGCCGGGCCTCATCACCAAAGGAGTCCTCCTCCTACAGGACAATGCACGCCCGCATATCGCACATCTCACAACACGCACCTTACAGGAACTTGGCTGGGAGTTGCTGCCACATCTCCCTTACGGTCCAGACCTCGCCCCCAGCGATTTCCATCTCTTCGGGCCACTGAAGGCGTTCCTTGGGGGCCGGCCTTTCAGCTTCAACGACGAGGTCAAGAATGTGGTCCGATCATGGCTGCTACGCGTCGGTAAGGATTTCTACGCTGCTGCCATCCAAGCCCTCGTGAAACGCTGTTTCGAAAAACACACTGCTCGAAAAACACTTATCGGCATCGCCGTGTTGGGGTGTGGAAAGCTTGTGCGTAAGCTGTCGTACTGCAGTGAGCAACCAAGGCTTTGAAGCATAGATAGGTTGGCTGCAGCACCATCGCAGGTTAGGGAAACAACTGTCACGCCAGCGTTGTGACAAAGCGACAACCCTTCGAGCACAAGGTTACTTCATCGTTCTCCGGTAATCCCATCAACCAGAAAGTAGCCAATGGGTAACTTCCACTGTTCACTCAGTGCAACGAGCGGCATCACGAAAGCCTCTTTGGCAACTACGCTGGAATCTTCACAATTTTGCCCAGCAGTTGCATACCCGTACGTCCTCCTCCTATCCCACTCAATGTGTATTCTAATGGCCATTTCGTCAACCATAAGGCTGCACGCAGTTTGTACTCCTTTCTTTGAGTTAGTCACAGCCTTCATTTCCAATGCGGACAGTGCTTCCTTTGAAAATCCTGCTTCTCCATCGATCGACTGGTAGCACTTTTTTATAGTGCGTGGACGGGGCAAGCATGTGTCAAACGTTTTACGCACGTAGTTGTAGGCACGCGGTGAGTAGAAATGAAGGGTGAGTGCAAAGGCACGCAACTCTGGGCTATACTGATGTGGAAAACTGGTTCCTCCCTTTTTCGCTACTTGTCGCATCAGCAGATCTTTGTTCGCCCCAGCAATGTTTTCAAGACAGCCTGCATGTTCTTCAAGCAAAATGTTTTGGATGTGAAATCTGATATGATGTGCTGCAATTTAGCAACCTTCTGCTTTATAGGGCGTTGGGCTTGCTGCAATGCCTTGATCCGCTTTTTGCTGATGGTGTTCAGATTGCCAATCTGTCTTACTTCTTTTTTGAGGAAGGCTTTCACAGGTGTGTCCTCAGCTGAGTTTTCCTAGGACAACATGCAGGTACCTTGTTGCATAGACTCCACTGGATATTCCGGCAAGTCACAAAACGGAGCACGCGTACTACTTCAGGTACTGCGACCTTTTGCAGATTCTGGTGACATGCATTTATATTGCCTTAATAGTACAATTAAAAGGAAATCCCTCATGACTCAAAATAGGGAGAAGAGTGTGCTGGTACTTCATGAAGGGAGTTTGAATAGAGCACGGAGTATAAATTGCCTTATGAGCAATTGCACCTAAGTTTAGATATTTTTTCCGTGTCAACATGCACGTGAAACAAAATATTTACTTCCTTTGGTATATAAAGTATACTTCCCGAATAAAGAAGAGATTTGGCTTTGAATCGTAACAGTCGCAACAGGTGACAAAGTATCAGTCAAGCAAATCACAAGGACCTCATGGCATTGTAGTCGATAGAATCCATTTTTATTGGCTCAGACTGAGTACAATTCATTGTACCATGTATGACGTTTAGTAAGAATCATCAACATGCACAAATGTCGAATGAACTGGACAGTTCCCCATGACATCCAACTGTCTGCAAATACACGTATTTATCTCATTTTTTCCTTTGAAGGTAGTCCTTAATGCAAAAATATTTAACCTGGAACTGCACTACACACAGTGCATTATTATTTGACCCACTCAACAAAACAAATACTACTTTTACCCGTATCAATAATTACAGATTATACAAGTGCATCACGAGAAACTGACCAGGGTGCTTCGTAACAAGAGTGCTACACAGAAACTGGAGGCTACCTTTGTGGCACAAACAAGTGCTGCTCTTGATGTACCACATGTTTGTAACTCAAGTATCTTTTTATCACTCTCTTCGTGAAGTGGTCTGACCAGTTTCTCGCGATGTGACATGTATATGTCAGCCGCAAATGTAACTGTGAGTCTGTTCAGCAGGCATGTACAGCTATGGACACAGTTGCATAAAATCTCTGTTTGACGCCTTAGCGACTGTCCAGAGGTTCCGAACAGAACAATATGAGGAAAGTAGTAGTAAACGTGTAGACTGTGTAGACTTAATATTACTCTTTACTAGGGATGTCCCAGCCGAATCCCCGAATCCTCAAATCCACGAATCCTAGGGAGGGATTCGAGATTCTGGAATCCGAATCCCAATGCCCAAAACGGCGAATCGAGTCTTTCGAATCCACTGACCACATTTGATCGCTTCTTTTATTAATTGGCGCCTCCGGAGTCCGCCGAAAGCCTCATTGACCGACGGGTGTTTTCTTGTTTCTTTGTTTACATTGCTCTGGACTGAAAGGGTTCAGGCAGGAACTGTTACATTACAAGTTTAATACAAGTTTAAAAGTAATATGGCGCAGCTTTTGACTGTTGCTTTAGCTTTATGGAAATAATTCAGACACGAGAATTTATGAATTTCTCGTACTCGATGAACAATATGTTAGATATGCTATATGGGTATACTTCACCCAAAACTAAACTCTTTTTTTTTTTATTCAATAAATGTGTCATATTCTGCTTCAAAACACTCTCCAGTAGAAGTATTTTTTTTCTTGGCTTTTCAAACTATTTTTAAAAAAGGATTCGTAAGATTCGAGATTCGTAAGATTCTTGGATTCGTCCCATCTCTACTCTTTACTATACTTCATTCCCAGCACTGTGTCCACCAGAAATTGCAGAACATAGCCATAGCGTGGAACTGAGATTTCAGACGTCCGTGTCACAAGTTGTAACGTAACTAAAGGTATTGAATCTGTTCCCTATCAGTTACTGCCAGTTCACGACATAACGTATAATATCATATTCAAGTGCTATGTTTATGAGTATTACCCTTACCACGAGCACGTCTCTGCTGGTGCTTGGGCTGGTAAGGGAGGCAAGCGGGGAAGTACCCTGAAAAGGTAAACAGGTAGGAGCATAAATGAATAGTGCATCACAAAGGTGCTCGACTTTGTAGAGTCCGCATATCCTAATTCATGAAGGAAAGAAGCCAAAGGAGAGAGTGGCTGCCATGTAGCTGTTGGTTGAACAAACCTCCTCTCTTGGCTAGCTGCTCGTGTGCTCCGCTCCCCCCGGCCTTTGTTTGACCAACACCAATCGCACCACACTACATCCTCTAATTTACATTGCCCATGTGGAGTAACATCAATTCCGCCACTTTTTGTCCTCCGTTTCCACCACACCTTCTCCAACCAAGATAATGTGGTGCGCTCCCTCCTTAGGTTTCTTTATTCCATGCTTTAATTCTAGCAGTTAACCTCCCTTGCATGCATCATCTAGATACTACCAAAAGTGCAAGGAGACTTACTACGGACGACAGCCTGGATGACTGAACGGATGGCCCAGGTGTCCCAAATATTGAACTTGTGTCATCAGTGAAGCTCTAGAAGCAAAATACAAAAGATAGCATTATGCTGAAAAGACGTTATTGCTCCAACGAGATGCACAATTCATGACACCCAAACCAACAGTCAAAACCCATGTACCCACAAGTTAAATGCCGGTCCTGAGAACAGCATGCATAAATACTTATTGCGTAGTCGGTGATATGTCTCGAAAAACAGCTTACCAATGTGTCATTTTGCTCGTCACATGTAAGAATATGTGCGCAGTCAAACCCAGTGCCGTTCTATAGATTAAGAGAAGGGATATTGTAATGGAAAACTTCCCAAGTTGAGATGCTAAATAGCACCATGACAATGTGCATGCGGAGGTAAGAGAATAACTCACCCCACTGATGTCTTCATGTATGTCAGCCACCGATATGTCCCATAGAGGGGAGGAAAAGGATAGATATGCAGTGTGTTCAACGAGCGAGTGTCAGGAAAAAATATTTAAAGAGAGCAATAAAAGAAAAATGAGTGCTACTTTCCTGCTACTTGAGTAACAAACAGGTGATACTCCTGACATAGAACCTGTTTGTAACTCAGGTAGCAGATTCAAATATTTTTTTCATGACACTCTCTCGTTCAACAGCCTGCGTATTGGACTCTCTGTACTTCAAACTAAGACAGTTTCTACAGGCATAGACTCATCAAAAGTTTTATTGAAGCGACTCCACATAAAGATTGTCGCCCATGTCATAACATACGTGGTTTCAGGACCACTGCAATACGTTTTCAGGAGATTTTTAGCACTTACGAAAGCAGGTGAAGCAGGCACAGAAGGCATATCCGCGACCTCGTGCACCTGTAATCTAAGAACTGCGATACTCATATGTATACTGCCTGCGACACAGTTGTTCGAAATCTGGGTTCTACACTGTGAAGCCTTTCTGCAGTTCCTGGTGAACACCATGGGGAATGAAGTAGTACACACTGGCAGTGGGACCTAGTTTAACTTTTTGCTACTACTTTCCCGACACGAGTTCGTCCAGGACTCATGGGGAGCCGCTAGGACATGAAACTGAGATTGAGACAACCATGTCGCAGGCATATACTGTTCACATGATATATGCTCACATGTCCTGCCTCTTGTGCACTGGGTTCCGGCATGCTCACTCCTGCATGCTTGACTGTTCCTCAAGCAACTGTGATCAGTGGGACAATAAGAAGACGTGCTGTTTATTATAATACACATACTGTAATCAATGCTCTTGCCTCTTGTGCGCTGGGTTCGGAATCGCTCACTCCAGCAATGTCTGGCTCCTTCCCAAGCAACTGGAGGCAATGCAGCCACCGGTAATTGACTACACCATTGCATTTTCTTTACGATGCCTACCTGCTGAACCTGCAGCGAAGGAATGGGCACAGCACCTTCACGTAGACGGACCCGTGTTAGCGAAGTTCTGTCGAAGTCTTCGTTTCTGAAGTGCTTCGAGCAGACCACGCTGTGTTTTGTTGGCACAAAGTCTGGTCTCCCGATCGCATGTTCCCACGACAATCGTAGAGACGGTTCTCGAGGGAAGCTAGGAAGTGTAGTCGGGAAGTGAAACTACAACTGAAAGCACATTCCAAGTGGCGCACTTACTGGTGGTATGTTATGCCAGATGCTTTGCCAGCAAACGTGAACGGTTACTGCAGCCCGGATAACAACAAAGTACCATGTTCGATTATGGATACGCCATACAAAATTCGGAAGATTGATGAAAGCAAAACACAATCGCGTCTGTACCCCAACCCCGACCTTGGAAAATCTCGCCGCTGGCGAAGCAGACGAAACGGAGGAGCGAACAGGCGGAATGATCAAACATAAGGAAAACAAACCGGCGGGGCATATCATTGGATGATGGCTCCGTGACGTGGGTCCATGGCAAGATGGCGGCGTTGCCACAAGCGACCGCTTGAGGGAAGTGACAAAAATGGCGGACATATGCCCCCCCTGTGCTCTAATTAGACCTGTGCGCCGATGCCACTTTGACCGGCGGCGGCGTAGAGCCGGTTTTGCCACCGGCGGCGGCGGCGTCAGCGGCGCGAGGGTGTAAACGCACAAGCCGTCCACAAGCGTACGCAACTGCTGGTGGCCTGCGAGGTCTATACTGCATAGACTAGAGTCGAAGCCACATCCTATAAAGGTTCCACCGTTCCACCGTAACAAATTTATCACACACAATAGATCTACTTCGATCACATTTTGACTAGAACAAGCCGTGAAAGCCCGTAATATGTGCCCAGTAACATGGTTGCACACGCGTTGTACCCTCAGAGGGAATTTTTACAGAGGGCATAGTTGTCATGCACAAAAATCAACCCGGCTAGCGGGGGGAGGAGGGGTAACGGCCCCCTGGCCCCCCTTCGCGGTGCCCATGTGGATCAACCTAATACCATCACGAATGAATGAAAATAACAACAATAATAATAACCACAGTATAAGAGCCACAAAGCTCGAGCGTTTTCTACACGTATCCTTTTACCAATGTTATGCATTCGTTCAGCAACGGTGAGATAATTTTCATGTACCAACATACTCACTTATCGAAGGGTTTATCTCCATCCTTCTCTTTTGCGTTTGTCAGGCACTCCTCGCAGAAGAAATCAGAGCTAATCTTCCGCTTCTTGTCGCCGTCTTGCAAAACTAAGGTGCCGAAGTATCGCCACACCGCGCTCGTCTTAAATGCACTTGAGTCTTATCAACTCGCGAGGTCAAGACCGGCAGCGTATATCCGTAACCTAGCCAGCAGCACGCATGAAGCGCCTATACGGGCCCTGATTGGCTGCTGCGCCGCGGGCGACCCATCAAAACCTGGAGCGCACGCTTCGCCCATGCTCGTCAGGTGTTGACGCCGTTGTCTTGACAACGAAGCGCGCAGATTGAACTGGTTGGAGCAAGACGTTTGTAATGCGACGAGCGTTCGCGCATTGGAAAAACGCAAGTAAAGACAGGCGAGCTGGTGGACGAAATCCATCGAGTAATAACGATAATAAATATAATGATAATTAGGAGTGGATTTACGCGTAAGGCGATCCATCGAAGAAAAAGTTTGGATAAACACGACGTCGGACTTTTAATTTACAATGGATTTCGTCTCGCCAAGCGGGTTGTGGCAAAAATCAGTCTATTGCGTCAAAAACGTTATGTGTTGTATCCCGTTAAAGCATGGTTTCGTACATATTAGTCAAGCATCGCAGTTTTTGAATGACAGAATGGGGCAGCATATAGGAATTGCTATGCCGCCCCACTCACGAAACCATATGTGTGATTCCATCTGGAGTGAAACTGTTCTTTTGAACAGGCTATGTTCTCTAAAAGCAAACTCTTGCTACGAGAAGGCTTGGCAAATCAAGCTTTTTGAAACGGCTCATGTGTTCGCGAGCCGTCGGTTGTAAACCACCCACCCTTGAAGCGGTTTTATGATATGCGCTGTGACATATCCCTTATTCTCAGTGGTCCTTGCCCTTGCCCCTTTTACCCACACTGTACTGTCAAAATGCTGTGCTGTCTTGAGTAAATTGCTTTGCTGGTTTGAGCTCTGGTGTGTTTGTTTATTCGATCCTCGATCCGCGTCGCCCAAGATCAGGCTTTTTCTTTGATACGTTCACATCGCGCTCGTTTGAGGTCTATATGTACGTTCTGCTTCCCTCTGCACATTACGCCTTGCTGTGATGATGGAAGAATATATTATTGTCAAAGATGAAGAGGCGTCAACAACTTCGTTGGAGATACTTAGAGGAAATCTGCTGAACGAAGAGGACGTAGGGAAATGGATGAAGCAGTACTGTTCATCAACGAACACGTCGTGGATTGTTGATGCTGTGCGTAGCAACTGCGACAGGTAAATGCTACTTGCCATATATATATATATATATATATATATAGATAGATAGATATCGATAGATAGATAGATAGATAGATAGATAGATAGATAGATAGATAGATAGATAGATAGATAGATAGATAGATAGATAGATAGATAGATAGATAGATAGATAGATAGATAGATAGATAGATAGATAGATAGATAGATAGATAGATAGATAGATAGATAGATAGATAGATAGATAGATAGATAGATAGATAGATAGATAGATAGATAGATAGATAGATAGATAGATAGATAGATAGATAGATAGATAGATAGATAGATAGATAGATAGATAGATAGATAGATAGATAGATAGATAGATAGATAGATAGATAGATAGATAGATAGATAGATAGATAGATAGATAGATAGATAGATAGATAGATAGATAGATAGATAGATAGATAGATAGATAGATAGATAGATAGATAGATAGATAGATAGATAGATAGATAGATAGATAGATAGATAGATAGATAGATAGATAGATAGATAGATAGATAGATAGATAGATAGATAGATAGATAGATAGATAGATAGATAGATAGATAGATAGATAGATAGATAGATAGATAGATAGATAGATAGATAGATAGATAGATAGATAGGGGAGAAAAGAGACTGAAGTAGGGAGTGGGGGAAAGTTATTTATTAAGCTGGCATTTAAACTAAGTGTCTATCTATAATTTAACTATCTATATACAACATCCTGGTCGTTCGAACCTCCATTTTGTAGCGTATATATATATATATATATATATAAAAGTGAAATAATAAGACTTGGACTACAGATTACAGGAACGTTAACAAAAACTAATTTATTTAATGGGCAATTTAACACATAGATTAAAAAAAAAATGCTCCCCAAAATCCATAAACCTGGGAACCCAGGGCGCCCGATAGTTTCGTGTAACGGTACAGCTACCGAAAATATTTCCAGCTTTGTAGATTATCTTCTTAAAGATATACCCCCAAAACTTCCATCCTACATTAAAGATACAAATCACTTCCTGGAAATATTAAGTCAGTGCCAACCTCCTCCCTCAAGTTTGCTGGTCACGCTAGACGTTTCTTCCCTCTATACCAACATCCCCCACGAAGATGGCATTGCTGCAGCTCAAAGGGCGTTTTTAAAATATTCGGACAACTCATACGATCCTTGTGTTCTATTCACATTCCTTAACCTTATTCTGAAAAATAACAACTTTGAATTTGATGGTAAACATTACTTGCAAGTCAGTGGCACGGCTATGGGCACTAAGATGGCACCAAATTATGCAAACATCTTTATGGGTAATCTGGAGGAGGCATTTCTGTTCCAATGCGAGAAAAAGCCGACGTTGTACAAGCGTTTTCTGGACGACATCTTTATGGTTTGGCCATATTCCGAGGACGATCTCAATATATTCATTAACAATTTTAACCAAGCACATCAGTCTATCAAATTCACCCATTCTTACTCAGCTCTAACTGTTAACTTCTTAGATGTCCAGGTAAAGTTAACGGACGGGGTCCTAACTACGGACCTGTTCCGTAAACCTACGGACTCCCAGCAGTACCTAGCTTTCAAGAGTTGCCACCCGCGGCACACTAAACTTGCTATCCCCTACAGCCAGGCACTTCGTTATAGACGCATCTGTTCCAGCGACAGTGATCTGGATAGAAATTTGAACCAACTCAAGCAAACATTCATCAGTCGCCAATTCCCACCCAGTTTAGTTGAGGACGCAATAAGGAAGGCCCGCAGGGCAGATCGCAAAGCTCTGTTCCAAAACCGCAACCGCAAATCAGACAATGGTTCCGTCAACCTCGTTGTAACATTCAACAATAATGTTTCCAACATCAACAGTATACTTAATCGCCACCACAGTATTCTTTGTCAGTCAGAGCGCATGCGACAAATCTTCCCGGAACCGCCACGTGTGACCTACAGGCGCTCGCAAAACCTCCACGATAATCTAGTCAGCTCCAAAGTCAACCGACCAACAAGTCCGACGGCAGGCTGCCACCCGTGCAATGGCCGCAGATGTCAAATATGCAAACTAATGCGAAGTGCCCACGTGCTTAACAGCACAAATTCTAATTTCTTCGTCAAAATTCATGGTGACTTTGACTGCAATTCATCCAACGTCATTTATGCCATTCAGTGCAACGCGTGTCAAGCACAATACGTAGGTCAAACCAAAACATCTTTTCGGATCAGGTTCAACAACCACCGGTCGGACGTTAATAAAAAGCCAAATCTTCCTGTTTCTCGTCATTTCAACCAGCCGGGTCATTCAATAAATGACGTTGCCCTTTTTATTCTTCAATCAAACTTTAGCTCCGATAGAGGCAGGGAACAACGCGAGTCTTACCTCATTTACAAATTCCAATCAATCATTAACGAAGATCCCGGTGTACTTTCAACAGTAAGGAATCTGGTCGTCTAGATGGGATATACTTTCCCATTTTTTTTCCTTTTATTTTCCTTTGTTTTCTTTTCAGCTATGGCCTCAGTGCAGCTCACCCTGAGCTGGCTCCCCAAGAAAGATGACATCACCACCCGGACTTGACCTTGCGGAATGTTCCAGAATATGACTCAGACAACTGCCACGTGGCATACTTGCACCGATTGTGACGTCACCCAGGAAACCTATTTAAGCAATATGCAACCCTTGTACCTCTTTTGTCCTGACGAAGACAGTGCCACTGTCGAAACGTCGACCATTCTTTTTTTTTTTTTTTTTTTTTTTTAATCTATGTGTTAAATTGCCCATTAAATAAATTAGTTTTTGTTAACGTTCCTGTAATCTGTAGTCCAAGTCTTATTATTTCACTTTTATTCAACTTCGTAGCCGTCTGATATATTAACCTATTTGTTCTATATATATATATATATATAGGTATTCAATAAAGATCAGAAGTGGAGACGGTGCTTCTACAGGATAAGGAATAAAAGGGGGACTTTATTAAAAACTAAGAGGGGGTATTCGACGTTTCGACAGCAGCGCTGTCTTTAACAGGAATGGGATACTATGGTGACGCAAGACAATTGCAAAGAATGAGAGGGGAATATGTACAAGGAGAGAGGGCAGCACACGTGCTTTGTCAAACAAAGGTAAAGGGGTACAATGAATCATAGGCAGTCAAGTTCTTCGCCGGAGGGCAATGATTTCCTGGGGTGACCAACCGGGGAGTCTGAAAGAGATACAAAAGAGTGTATGTATTCTGAGAGAATTAGGAATTTAGGTTGCGAACTGTTGAGAGGACGCCGGGGTCCTCGTTGATCTGGCTTTTAAATTTGTAGATCAGGAACGATTCTCTTTGTTCTCTAAGGCGTTGGGATGGAAAACCCGATTGCAGAACGAAAATGGCTATGTCGTTAATTGAGTGGCCGGGTTTACTAAAATGTCGAGACACTGGCAGATTAGGTTTCTTTGATACGTCGGACCTGTGGTTGTTGAATCGGATTCGGAAGGATGTAGCTGTTTGACCGATATATTGGGCCTTGCACTCATTACATTGAAACATTGAAGGAGATAAAGGACGTTAGAAGAGTTGCAGTTAAATAGACCATTAATTTTTGTGCGATAGTTAGAATTTGTGCTTTCTACTGTGGTAGCAGTTTGCATTAATTTACAGATCTGACATCTGCGTCCGTTGCATGGTTGACAACCGTTGTGTTCCAAGGACTTGTTTAACTTGGCGTTCACAAGTCTGTCTTGGATGTTCCTTGCTCGACGATAAGTAACGCGGGGTGGTTCCGGAAACACCTGACTCATGCGATCAGATTGGGTGAGGATTGCATAGTGCCGTTTAAGTATGCGGTTTACGTCCGGGGCATAACCGTTGAAGCTAATAGTGAGGTTTACCGAAGAATTCTTATCGGCTCGGGGCTGTGTTTGGAATAGGTTCTCTCGATCAGTTGATCTAGCTCTGGCTATGGCATCTTTTACGACCTGATTAGGATATTTTCTATCTGCGAAAGTTTCTTCAAGGCTCTCAAGATGATTGTCTAGTTCATCATCGTTAGAACATATTCTCCGGTAACGCAGCGCTTGACTATAAGGGATAGCTAGCTTAGTGTGCCTGGGGTGGCAACTCTGGAACGATAGATATTGTTGGGAGTCGGTAGGCTTGCTATACAGACTGGTGGTTATGATTCCATTATGTAGTTTAACTTCCACATCCAGAAAATTAACAGCTGAGGAGGAGTAATTGAATGTAAATTCAATACTGGGATGTACTTGGTTAAAGTCGTTAACAAACAACTGAAGGTCGCATTCGGAGTGGGGCCAAATAATGAATATATCATCTAGGAATCGCTTATATAGGAGTGGCTTCAGTGCACAATTTCTGAGGAACGGTTCTTCCAAGGATGCCATGAAGATATTTGCATAGTTAGGGGCCATTTTTGTTCCCATTGCTGTACCATTGACCTGTATGTAGTGTTTGTCGTCGAATTCAAAGTTATTGCATGTTAGGATCAGATTCAGGAGCTCCGTGAGGACAGACGTATCATAACCCTGATCGGGTTGATTCTTAAATGCACGCTCTGCTGCTGCTATTCCATCTGAGTGAGGAATGTTAGTATACAGGGAAGTGACATCTAGGGTTGCTAACAGACAGTTAGGGGGAACGTTTATTTTACGTATATCTTGAAGGAAATGGTTGGTATCCTTAACGTATGAGTCGAATTTAGACGGGATGGGCTTGAGGAGATGATCCACGAATGATGAAAGATTCTCAGTGGCTGTACCATTACAGGAAACAATCGGTCTTCCGGGGTTACCCGGCTTATGTATCTTGGGGAGCATGTAAAATCTACCAGGCCTAGGGTCCTTTGGGAGTAAATACTGGTACAAGCTCTCGACAATCTTTTTAGCGTTTTTTAATCTTGTTAGGACTTTGGTTACATTGGCACTAATTTCGGGGGCAGGGTCAGTTTCGAGAGCTCTGTAAAATTCCGCGCACTGAAGTTGGCGGAGGCCTTCTGTAACGTATGATTGTTTATCCATTACAACTATCGCGCCTCCTTTATCTGCCCTCTTAATTACGATATCCTTGTCGTTCTCTAATGCCGACAAGCTTTCTTGCTCCTGCTTAGTGAGGTTATACCTGAGTTTGCGTTTGGCGCTGTCCTGATACGCACGGAAGATATCCTTCTGAACTGCTTTAATGTACAAATCAAGGGTTTTATCTCGGTTAGGTTCTGGAGTGAACTCTGATTTTATACGAAACGGATTACTGTTCGACTCTGTCTTTTCATGAAAATATTCTGCAAGCCGTAGCCTCCGGGCAAAGTTATCAAGATCTAAATGTAACTGGTATTCATCCACTCTTGCATCATTAGGGCAGAACGATAATCCTTTACCAAGTAGGGAACGATCGGAGTTCGTAAGTTCACGTAAAGAAAGGTTGATAACGTTACGATCTTTTGGTTGTCGGTCGGCATCACGCATTGGAGGGGAATTATTAGTTAGATGCGTTTCAGGGGCGTGCTGCAGATTAGGGTTTGAGGCTCCGGCAGAAGTGGACAAGAAATTGGGCGCGTTTGAGGCGGTGTTATCGGCGGTATGATGTTGTATGTTATCCCAAGTGAGCTTTTTTTCTTTCTGTAGTTTTAGGCTCACACGTTTCTTTTGAAAGAACTCGTCTAGTTCTGCTCTATGAGACTCAGATAAGGTGGTTTCGTTTGAGACGGTGTTTGCCTCCTCTGACAGGGAATTTATTGTATCTTGACACTGCATAATTAGTATTTTGGTTAGGGCTTGGGACGTATTGTGCAGGGTTGATAACCACTCTTTTTCAAGGTTTTGGTTAAGAGGGAACGTAGATATCTTACGAATCTGCAGTCCTCGCGGGCATTTTCCACTCCTTTCATATGTTACAAGAGTATTAAGGTGAGAGGAGTAGCGCGCAATTTTGTCCGCGATTTTTCTGAGTTGGAAAAACGCCTGAGTGTCACTGCTAGTAGTTTCGCCGGGATAAATTGGTTCAGACTCACCGGTTAGTCAATCCTGCTTCTTAGACGTCTTCTGAACGTGGACGTGGCTCCGACTGCTCGCTGCTGCTTCCTGGATTGTGGGCCATACTGGATCAGGCGTCCCGGTGACTCCTTCCTTGTGGACAGGCAGCCGACGTAGAAGCCGGGGCAGTAGGGTTCGCACTCGGTGTGCTATCTGCCGGACTCCCTCGAAGTTAGGGTGCAGGCCGTCGGCTGCTAGGACTCTCGTCGGGGGTTGTCGATGAAAGCCGTGGTCCAGAAAGTAGAGGTCCGGCGATCGCTTGCACAGGTCTCGCAGCCGCATGTTGAAGCCGTACGCCCGCGGGTTACATTGGAACTCACGGCGCCTGTCGGGATAAGATCGACGGCGGTTGAAGGAGCGGGGTAGAATAAGAGTACATACCACAAGATCGATGTTCCCGCGGGAACGAATGTGATCCAGAAGCTGCACGTAGTGCCGGATGGCCGAGTCGGGGTCGCTGTATGGCATGTCGTTTGTCCCACAGTGCAGGACGACGACGCGCACGCTGGGGGGTAGCTGGTCAACCTCCTCCAAGAAGTCCGCAATGCGGCCTCCGCTCCTGGTCACGAACATCGTTGGGGCAGTTCGGGATCTGGGGTCAAAATGGAACCGTAAGTGTTTAGTTTGGGAGTCACCAAGAACAGCAACAACGGGGGCATAAAAAGGGTACTTCCTGATGGGCATCTTGGGTCCGCTTCTGTCGGTGGTCATCGTAGAGGTACAAGTTGAAATAAACGAATGCGGTTGACCACGAAAAATAAAGGTATTCAATAAAGATCAGAAGTGGAGACGGTGCTTCTACAGGATAAGGAATAAAAGGGGGACTTTATTAAAAACTAAGAGGGGGTATTCGACGTTTCGACAGCAGCGCTGTCTTCGATCGTTCCCTACTTGGTAAAGGATTATCGTTCTGCCCTAATGATGCAAGAGTGGATGAATACCAGTTACATTTAGATCTTGATAACTTTGCCCGGAGGCTACGGCTTGCAGAATATTTTCATGAAAAGACAGAGTCGAACAGTAATCCGTTTCGTATAAAATCAGAGTTCACTCCAGAACCTAACCGAGATAAAACCCTTGATTTGTACATTAAAGCAGTTCAGAAGGATATCTTCCGTGCGTATCAGGACAGCGCCAAACGCAAACTCAGGTATAACCTCACTAAGCAGGAGCAAGAAAGCTTGTCGGCATTAGAGAACGACAAGGATATCGTAATTAAGAGGGCAGATAAAGGAGGCGCGATAGTTGTAATGGATAAACAATCATACGTTACAGAAGGCCTCCGCCAACTTCAGTGCGCGGAATTTTACAGAGCTCTCGAAACTGACCCTACCCCCGAAATTAGTGCCAATGTAACCAAAGTCCTAACAAGATTAAAAAACGCTAAAAAGATTGACGAGAGCTTGTACCAGTATTTACTCCCAAAGGACCCTAGGCCTGGTAGATTTTACATGCTCCCCAAGATACATAAGCCGGGTAACCCCGGAAGACCGATTGTTTCCTGTAATGGTACAGCCACTGAGAATCTTTCATCATTCGTGGATCATCTCCTCAAGCCCATCCCGTCTAAATTCGACTCATACGTTAAGGATACCAACCATTTCCTTCAAGATATACGTAAAATAAACGTTCCCCCTAACTGTCTGTTAGCAACCCTAGATGTCACTTCCCTGTATACTAACATTCCTCACTCAGATGGAATAGCAGCAGCAGAGCGTGCATTTAAGAATCAACCCGATCAGGGTTATGATACGTCTGTCCTCACGGAGCTCCTGAATCTGATCCTAACATGCAATAACTTTGAATTCGACGACAAACACTACATACAGGTCAATGGTACAGCAATGGGAACAAAAATGGCCCCTAACTATGCAAATATCTTCATGGCATCCTTGGAAGAACCGTTCCTCAGAAATTGTGCACTGAAGCCACTCCTATATAAGCGATTCCTAGATGATATATTCATTATTTGGCCCCACTCCGAATGCGACCTTCAGTTGTTTGTTAACGACTTTAACCAAGTACATCCCAGTATTGAATTTACATTCAATTACTCCTCCTCAGCTGTTAATTTTCTGGATGTGGAAGTTAAACTACATAATGGAATCATAACCACCAGTCTGTATCGCAAGCCTACCGACTCCCAACAATATCTATCGTTCCAGAGTTGCCACCCCAGGCACACTAAGCTAGCTATCCCTTATAGTCAAGCGCTGCGTTACCGGAGAATATGTTCTAACGATGATGAACTAGACAATCATCTTGAGAGCCTTGAAGAAACTTTCGCAGATAGAAAATATCCTAATCAGGTCGTAAAAGATGCCATAGCCAGAGCTAGATCAACTGATCGAGAGAACCTATTCCAAACACAGCCCCGAGCCGATAAGAATTCTTCGGTAAACCTCACTATTAGCTTCAACGGTTATGCCCCGGACGTAAACCGCATACTTAAACGGCACTATGCAATCCTCACCCAATCTGATCGCATGAGTCAGGTGTTTCCGGAACCACCCCGCGTTACTTATCGTCGAGCAAGGAACATCCAAGACAGACTTGTGAACGCCAAGTTAAACAAGTCCTTGGAACACAACGGTTGTCAACCATGCAACGGACGCAGATGTCAGATCTGTAAATTAATGCAAACTGCTACCACAGTAGAAAGCACAAATTCTAATTATCGCACAAAAATTAATGGTCTATTTAACTGCAACTCTTCTAACGTCCTTTATCTCCTTCAATGTAATGAGTGCAAGGCCCAATATATCGGTCAAACAGCTACATCCTTCCGAATCCGATTCAACAACCACAGGTCCGACGTATCAAAGAAACCTAATCTGCCAGTGTCTCGACATTTTAGTAAACCCGGCCACTCAATTAACGACATAGCCATTTTCGTTCTGCAATCGGGTTTTCCATCCCAACGCCTTAGAGAACAAAGAGAATCGTTCCTGATCTACAAATTTAAAAGCCAGATCAACGAGGACCCCGGCGTCCTCTCAACAGTTCGCAACCTAAATTCCTAATTCTCTCAGAATACATACACTCTTTTGTATCTCTTTCAGACTCCCCGATTGGTCACCCCAGGAAATCATTGCCCTCCGGCGAAGAACTTGACTGCCTATGATTCATTGTACCCCTTTACCTTTGTTTGACAAAGCACGTGTGCTGCCCTCTCTCCTTGTACATATTCCCCTCTCATTCTTTGCAATTGTCTTGCGCCACCATAGTATCCCATTCCTGTTGAAGACAGCGCTGCTGTCGAAACGTCGAATACCCCCTCTTAGTTTTTAATAAAGTCCCCCTTTTATTCCTTATCCTGTAGAAGCACCGTCTCCACTTCTGATCTTTATTGAATACCTTTATTTTTCGTGCGCTCTATATATATATAATCGAAGTTGATGAGATGTTCTAGAACAGCATAAGATACGGACAGGCGCGCATCTTATTAGAGCGCGCGGTTCCGGCCGCATCCCATCGCCGAATGGGAGAATAAACAAACTGAACTTAATTGAACGTTGTTGGTCAGGTGCAACCCAGAAAGTAGGACTTCATTACCGTAACTGTAACAGGAGACTAGTTGGTCCGAAATGAAAAACGAATAACCTCGGCTGAACTGCATGCCAAAAAGTTTATTTAAAGCGAGCGATAAAAGAGAAACGAGCGCTACTTTTCAGCTACTTGACTAAGAAACAGGTGCTACTAGTGAAGCAGTACCTGTTTCTTACTCAAGTAGAAGAAAATCACCACTTGCTTTCTTTCATCGCTCGCTTTCAATATAATTTCTGGACACGTTAGAGCAAATACCATGTATATACATAGCCACGCGGCAGTCTGTGCGCGCGACAGTTACTTCGCGGCCGCTAACATAAAAAAAATTATATGCACCCGACTTCTGCGGCCCTGTGCGCACCGCGCGTCAAAAGTCCAGCAAGTTTCAATGTGTTGAAAGCTAATGCCACTGAGGCCCGAAGCCAGGGGGAGGGGGGAGGTGCAACCACCTGAGATAGTACCTTTGGTAGCGCATTTGGGAGAGGGAAACAAAGAGAAATCGTCCTCCCCCATGAAGTCCCTATAGTCCTCCGATAAGCCTTCGATCCTATCTTGAAATTGAAGGAGAAGAGCTCCAGGTACAAGGAGCTAGGTATGAAACCATGAAATGCTATTCAGATTTGATCAAATTTGAGCTGATGTTGAAGTTTGCACATGCTCATATAGTGGGTATGGATGTGTGTAAGTTGCCACCAACATCCTTTAAACCAAACTAAATATGTCCAAAATCTGTCTCCACATAGATTCTCCACAAAAAATCTCCACATATCTCCAACCGCATAAACCAAAGCACATCTTTGACTCAGAAAACAGAAATTATACAATCGACTCAGCATTAAAATGACCATGCTCTGAAGCACAAGAGTGGTTATCATGGCATTCTGCATGGCTTTGACTGCTCTTTTCAGTTTCCATTTTTCTTTTGTGAGCACAGCATGTTGTCTGTCTGTCCCCTTTGTCATCGCAGTTTGGCTGCACAAAATGCCCCTTGCTTTCATTCTATTACACAAATTCACTTCAGTTGTTTATTTTCCATTCACCGATGGGTGCGGATGGGGGAACAAGCCGCAAAATGCAGCTTAACGACTGAAGCAATATACACACAGTAACACCAATACCAGCACATAAACAACGGCACACAGGGCAACCTAGGAAATACTAGATTAAGACAGACTAAATATACATTACTAGGTGCTGCACAAGACTAGGCACTATTAAGTACTAGACTACGTACACAAAAGTACCACAAAAGTATATACAATATCGGAACTGATAGTGACGATGCTTCATAGTGAACTGCTAACTTTGCGCAATTACGGCTAGTAGCGGCTTCCACGAGATATGCGAAAGGTCCACACCTCTTGCACTCAGGCAGTAGTGTACTACTCAAACTTTGCATACTGTCGGTTGTGCAAAATGTGGAAACGTGCTGATGTTCAAAATGCCTGTTGGGGTAGATACACAAATTTAACTGGAGACCCGCCAAGGCAGTGAGGTTAGTGATATTGCAGTAAAGTACAGAGATGATTGAATACACTAAGACAGCATGAAGTAGGATACACGATTGGACACAAGTTAATAAATTAAAAAAGAATGCTAGCGAGACAAAAGGTATTACGTTAGAACCTAAAAACAAAATGGTTTCGATACCAGTAGACCCACAGCTACGTGTGGTAAGTCTTATGCGTTACTTTCACTAGTTACTTGCGCTGTGATGACCAGCATACCAGTATACCAGATGACCAGACTAGTTATTAAACTTTATCGGATTACAGGAATTATTTCGCATAATTGTTACCTCATCCAAGTTAAGATCAAGCTTTTGTTGTATAACCCTGTTTTTGTCGCATTTGAACTATGCCTCCTAGACTGGGGTACAACCACCTCCGCAATAAGAACAAAATCTATAGGTTATAAAAGAGGTCCTACGCGCTCCTGGTAGTGAGAATAATGCACAACAGAGCTATTGCTGAAATTTAACATTAGAAGTATCTTTATTTATGCGAGGTTTTGTTAATTAATGTTAGTTAAAATTAATTAATAAGGTTATTTTAATTAATGTATTAAAGTAACCTCATGTCATATAAGCCATGTTAAACGTCACCTCATTCCTCTTTTCACCTCTTATCATGTAAACCCTCAAGATACACGTTAAAGCTTCAACTTCAAAACCTTTGTCATTTGCAACTTCTATTTACACATAACATTTTATATTTGTGTTTCACTTGAGATTTTTTAATTCTGCTTTTTTTTCTTGTGTGTGACAATAATTTGCTGTATGAATGGAAGTGTAGACGAGAGCTGCCGGCATTTCGAACAGAGACTGTTGTCCCTCTAGGCACCGCCCTCATAAGTGCCCAGAAGAACAACAGTCTCTGTTCGAAGTATCGGCGGTTCTCGTCCTGGGGCACTTCCCTTCATACTTCCTTACCAGTTTACTAGATTTTCTACCAATCATTTGCTGTATTCTACAGGCATCACACTAGAATGCAGCCAGTCTGAAGACAGCAGCTTGGTTGCCATCCTCATTGTTACACCAATAATGAGGAGACTGCAGGGCAAGGAGACTGCAACGGAGGTTATTTTCATCGACTCAACCTCATCATGTGATTCAGCACACAGCACAGTCACAGTCCTCCTTGCTGGAACAAATGCTGGTGCAGTGCCTATAGCTGTGACACTTCACAATGCACTGAAGGATACATTCTGGCATTTAGACTCCTCAAGAAAACCTATCCAGATTGCTTTGGTGGCAAAGAGGTGAGCAGATGGTCACTCTGGCACTATTCAGGAAAAATACACATGAAGAAATGGCATTTTTTTATGTCATGCTCACACTTTTCTATTTGTTTTAAGGCTTGCCAGTCCCTGACCCAGTCTCCAGACCCTGTCATAAGTTATAAATTCTGCTAGGTTGATAATACCTATACACCATGTTGGGAGTCATAACTTTGTGAAACACTGCATCGATCTCTTCACAAAAACAATGTGAAAGCGATTTTAGCATTGCAAAACACAGGTTTAAGGCATGGCATATTGGATAAGTATATCAACTCAGAAAAATAAAGTGAAACGTAATTTCTTGGACAGAACGCAGAAGAACTCCGAGTATTGTATGACATATGCATTCAGTAAAACGGAGCAATGTCAGCTACAAAAGATAATGACAGGACCTTTGTTATTCTATTTTCTTGTGTAAGGTTTGTTTTAGGAACAGCATCCAAGTTCATGAACGCTGCAAGTCCAATGGTACTTTGTAGACATCTTTCACATTAATGTATTTTCCACATAATTTTTTAGTTGTTTCGAGACATGAAACCTCGAATTCTGAACCCAATTTTGCATGTAAAAACTTGTAAGAATGTACAGTATGGTACACATTAGAATTCCTGAGCTGCTTTTATTTTGTGAAAAATTATGTTTGAATTTTATGTAGAGAGGCCAACGAGGCCCAAACTGTTACACTGCCCACTGTGTGCTGGAAATGGAGCACATGCTGTTTAACTAATTAACATTACCTGACCACAGGAACCACTTGTGTTTATGACCGATGATTCAGCTGCAGAAAGGGCTGCTCTGCAAGCAACTTGGCCCAGCAGCACATGTCTGCTTTGCCATTTCCATGTGGCTCAGGCTGAGTGGAGGTGGCTCATGTCAGCGAAAAACAAACTCAACCCTGCTGAGAGAAGGCCCCTGATGTCTGCATTCCAGAAGGTTTTTATCTTGTGTTACAATTTACTATTATCATCTCCATCATGCTATTATTTCCTGCATCTGAGGCACATTTCTGTAACAGTTATAATCATAGCTACTATGTGGAACCCATACTAGGTCACTCGGGTGATATGTGATTTATTTTCTGCAGACTCGTTCTCTTTGAGAAACAGGATTTAGAGGAATTAGACTGGTGACAGTATCCATCAATCTGCATAGTTCTCATTTTATCCGTGTGCATAATATTTATTCCCTTTTAGTTACTCGCATTAAACTTGTTGAGATTTCAAACATGTGTAGCTGACAGAGCATAAAGTTACAGCACAAAGCAGAAGCTTAAAGCTACTATAGAACAATCAGGTTCTAGAATCTAGATATCAGCCTTCCTCTCTTGTTCCTGGCAACTTTTGGCAACTGTTTGACCCTTTTCAGATTATGTATGCCTTTACTGCAGAAGACCTGGAATCTGCAAAAGCACACCTACAGACACTCTCTCATGAAGCCTTTGTTACCCGCGTGCAGGACTTCCTGCGGAGAGAAGAAGAATGGGTACTGTTCTTCCGAAACTGGTTACCAACACGCGGGCACAACACAAACAACTTTTCCGAGGCGTGCATCCGTATTCTCAAAGACATTATCCTTGGAAGAACAAAGGCCTTTAATGCCGTAGCCCTAGTTGATTTTGTTGCAATCGTGTGGGAGAAATACTTTGAGGCACGCATCCTTGAACACGCTCACAACCGTGTTGCTGCTGGACGCCTCTTATATGACAGGCTACTCAAAAAGATGCCACAGGGGGCAGCGAACAAAATTGTCTCTCTGGAGCACAATGTGTACTCTGTTCCAAGTGCTCAACAAACAGGAGAGACGTGCAGAGTATATGCAGATATTGGAACATGTACCTGTGGGGCAGGAAAGCAAGGTGCATTTTGCAAGCATCAAGCTTTGGTACACAATACAGTTGGTGGTATCTTCCCCAATGCACCAGCACTTACTGCAGACGATCGCCATCAGTTGGGGAATCTAGCTTTGGGAGACCGCTGCCCCCCTGTCGCCTTCTTCATGGACTTTCGTGTAAATGAGGCCTTGACAAGTCAGCAGGAGGAAACACATCATGTCGATAGTACACCTGTACCTCAGCAGCATCCTGCTGATCCTTGCTTCACAGAGCCATCAGAGCCATCAACATCGTACCAAAGTGGAACTGCAGACAAGGTTTGTTCTCCTAATGTAATTCATGTATATGCTTCGTAACATTCAATGAACTGCGCTTTCTTATTACAGTGCATAACTGGTGACATCCATGCCCTTTCGAAAGAGCTCGAACGATGCCATATGCTCGTCAAAGGGAACAGCACCTACAACAAATACCTCCAAAAGGCAATCCACAGCCTCAAGAAAATTCAAACAGCTGTTCCTGCAATATCGCATTAAAGGGGCACAAAAATGAAAAAAAAAAATGCTATCAAAAGTAAGTCAGTGTTTCAATTGGTACAATTCAAACAAAATTAGTTCACATAGCGCTACCGTTTAGAAGCAAAGCGCAATGAAAACAGAGCCGAGTTTCGCGGCAACGAATTGGATCCCTAGGAGGCAAAAATTAGTGGCATTCAATGAGACCACAGGAGAAGCGTGCGCATACCTATCGTGGGAGTGTGGATTTGGAACGGGTCCGATCGTAGTGTTCCATATATGTGCGGCATGATGCGCACTGCTGCACTTTTGAATACAGATTCACTGAATTGTAGCCACAACAGTTCTCGCGAATGTTCCACTGACAACATTTATCTTCACGTCCTTCGGACAGCGACACCAGTACGTTTCGTAACACGCACTATGTATTTCACCGGGACTGCTCCATGACGTGGCACGCGCAGAATGGACTAAAAACACCGATGAACACCACGAACTGAAGCGACGTTCACTGCTTAGCGCCGGCGCAAGAAAGGGTTCGGTAAAATTTTGATTGTAGCTACACAACGGAATCAAAGTTTTCAATTATGATAACAGGTACGAAATTAACACAGCATGTGACGTAATTTGAAGTGACCACGTTTTTGCATTTTAGTGCCCCTTTAAGAAGCTGTGTCACTCCCAGGTCACGCAACATTTTATAGTGGAGAGTGGAGAAAGGATGCACATTCGTTTCCATTGCCATGACAACATACGCACTTATAAAGAGTGGGCAGGCCACCAGACTGTTTTCAGTATGGTGACCTTCGGGGACTTCGGGCAAGCCTGCACAGATAAACGTCACTTCCTAGTCTTCTGTCGAGGTGTCGCAGCATTGTTCCACCGTCAACAGTGGCTTGAAAAAAAAGCATTAAAGCAAGGAACGTGGGCTGCATATAACGTATGTATGACGAATACAACATATGAAATGGAGCCATACATTTAGTGGGTTGCATGTGGTTTCTCAATTCCTGTAACTATAACTATGTGTTTATCATCTTGCTTGCTGTGTGGATCAGTCCTTTTTACTTCCCTGTTTGTGGATACTGGATGCATTTTTACCTGACTTCAGCGTGCTTGCAGGTGTATATTCAAAGGGAAGCGAATTATTGGATGTTCGAAAGAAAACACTTCACATTTTGCACTATCTATTTCTGTAACACCCCGGGACTCCAGTCATACAATTATGAAGATCTACTCCGACATGTTGGTCTCATTCCCCTTTCAACTCAGTGCGACATTACCGATTCTACTTTCTTATATAAGTGCATTCATTCTCAAATTGACTGCCCACAGTTGCTAGGATCTCTGCATTCTGCTATTGCACGTGTGTCCTCACGGAAGCATCCTACATTTTTTTACCCGAATGTATGTAAGGGGGACTATCTCGCGATGCAAGACCCTCATAAACTCGCTGTCATGTGATATTTTTTCTGTATCCCTTCCTGTTGTATGCAAAGAAGTTGTAGCTAAAGTTTTTCATTTGTGAAGTTCACCCTGTTTGCTTGTGCCAAGTTTTCTTTTCCCGACATCCTGCAGTTTTTCTGATCAGTATTGCGTATAATTTTTGTGATATTTTACTCATATATTTAGTCCTAGTTTCACATATATGTAATGTGCAGTTTGTTATTCCAGACATGCCTGTAATTTTAGATATAAGCAGTCCACCAACATTATTGTTATATATATAGCTGTTGCTGTAATTCGTGTTGTGTAGCTGTAACAGTCCTGTGATTTTTGTACGTGCAGCTTCTTTTCTTTATGTGTCTCTCAGGTCAGTGTTGACACAGTTTTTGGTCTTATGTGACCAGACAAGCATCCTGTGAAAGAGTGTGCATAGCTACTAAACAAACTAGTTAGAACTAGCAGGCTACATAATGCTTTCTGACTCTGTTTTGTTCTATTTTCTAGCCACAGTGAGTCATTGGAGGCAGTGCTGCAGCACCAACAATCACTCATTGGAAGAAAGGAATGAGGTGGCCATCAACACCCTGCTGCCAGTTCAACACTCCTCAGTCAAAACACAGGACGCCTGCTTGGCGGCAGAGTCAATCCAGTTTTAGACTGAGTTTTGTACCGTAGACTTCGTGTGTGGTTTACTGTGAATAAATGTTTATGCTGAGATCCGTGTTGCTATCAATTATATCACATTTCTGCATGAATGCATGCCAGGACGGTAGCAGGACTAGTCATGGTCTAAAGTAGGTCTAAGGGTGGCTAAAGTAAGGTACAGGAAATGTATAACCCTAGACCTGTCGCCTGCATGGAGGGATAAAATTGGTCTAGCTGTAGACTTCATGTCTAATACATGGTTAAGTGTCTGACCCTGTTCCAGACATCCAGGTGAAAAGAATGTCTAAATCTCGGCTAGGTACATAGACATCGGATGTCTAGGGCTAGTTGGCTAGGTGGCGTAACAAACTGCGCATGTTGACGGTACTTGGCACAGAGCTCTGTAGGTCGATCTGCGATATCACAATCTGCCGTGATTCAGGCAGAATAGCTATTCGAATGCACGAAGTAGAGGGAAACGTGTAGGTGAATGAAAGAGCAACACACAACTTTGTTGCAACGAAGAAAATCTGTTTATTAATGCGAGTCACGATTTCATTAGAGAACAGTACAGTAAAATGAAGCTGTTTCACGGAGTAGTCAACAGACATGTATCTGCTGCTGCCAAGGAGCATGTAAAAACGTAGTCGTGGATGGGATGCTGTTCTACAGCATTACGTCTGAGCAAACAATACTTGCGTCTGTCTTTTTTTTAGGTATGCTCCCTCGAAAAGGGAAGAAAAATGTGGAGGTACAGTCTCTCAGTTTCCCGTCTGTAAATCAGGATGACATCAGGTGCTGCTGATGCATTTGGGTGTTATAAGCTTCGTAATTCTCTGTGCAACTGGACCTCAGGTAAAGGAAGTCAAATACACAGTTGTCACAATTAATGGTCACAAATGCTGAATGTTGTGATATCAAACCTGCCTTGCATACTTTATTTTTGCGCTAAAATAATTTTACACCATACATATGCATTCATATTGCCACTAATTAGCAAATATGATACATGATTGGAGTTCGGACAGAGATCACGTTCAACCAAAATTGGGGCTCAACTGAGTCGGGGTAATAATCAGTAGGAGATGAGTTTAACTTGAAAAAGTCTGACCGTAAATATAATGTTGTAGGTACACAGGCTGTTCGACACAGGTACACCTCTATATTAAAAGAGTGGATGGTGATCATGAGTGGTCTACTTTATTGTATTGAATACATTTAACACACAACTTATGAATGGTGAATATTCCTGCAAAATATTATAATTAATTGAGATTCATAAAGCGAGGCTTATAATTTTGCAATAAATAATGAAATGGGTTTTGTTTCAGAGGGCACTGTTAATAAAATAAAGGACTTTGTGAATTTCGTCAATCAAGAGATGATTCTATTTTGTTTCAGTGAAAATACAGTTGCATTGACTTTCTTTGCAACAAGCTGTGACTGTATTACACAGGAGCATTCACTACGCCACGCTGCACTGTCAGTGTCGGTACTCCCCATATAAAAGAGATGATCGACTGAGCAGCCACGATGTAGAACATGTAGCATATAGCTGCTTGATGTAGACAGTCGTTGTGCCGCGCACTTTGCTGGAGATTCTTCCTTGGTTTTGGTATAATTGCACAAAGATTTAAGCCATAGTTTTGTGGTTAGTACATGAATTTTAGTCATGTAACACGTGCCAGATGAATACGCCTCACACAAACTATCTGGCCACCCTTTTTTGGCTTTTCTGGATTTTAAAAATTACATTCAGGCAGCAATCATGTACTTTTAATTAGTACTTTACTTTTTAAAGGATTTGAAAACCCTTGCTCAAGCAAAAAGTACGCCGCAAGCAGACTTTCAACTGAATGGCCCAAGTTTCAAGTGAAGCCGTTCCTGTGTCATGGCTTCATGCAAATGCTTGAAGAGGTTTGCATCTGAGACACACTTTGCTGTTGGTATACTCTTGCATGACCTGCACACAAGCACAAGCAGGATAAATTGAGAAAATTCACAGAGAAGTACAGAGGCACACTGACACTAAAAGGAATGAAACAGTGTAAGCTTCATCACCTGAACATGTATACTTTGTTGACCTGGAGCCAGAATGCTAGGGCATGCACCAGGCTTCAGTACAGCTCGACTGTGTCCACTATAAAAGAAGTATTGCTGAAAATGAGTGGAGCACATGAGGTCGTGTTTGCAGTCATGATTTCACATTCACTTCCTCAAGTCGCTGAACCCATATCGAATATCGTTCCGTACGTTGTTGTGGGAGTCTGTGAGGGCGACAAATTTTCATTAACAATGTTACAGAAACAGCAGAAGTAGTGCCCTCTTTATCTTTATGTAGCACACGCATAATACACCTTCAAATGTGTTGGAAAAAGCTATAGGATCTCCAGCTGCAGGTGCATGCATCCCTCGAGCCTTCCCGAGTGGAGCTGTTAATGGGTTGGTGCAGCATCTGCTTGCCGTATTCCCAGAGTGAAAATATCTGAGTGCCTCTATTATCTTGAGGAAAATACAAGGTGTTCCTATATGTGCGTGTACTTGTATCTGAAATGCAGTTATTTTCTTAGTAACTTGCACTGTATCTTTCGGTACCTTTTCTTAGATGGTTGAACAAAGACATGGCAGATGGGATCAAACAAATATAAGTAACTGGGATAAGGTGGGTGCTAAGCGGCATGCTACCTTGCGGCATGTGCCCTCTAGTCAATGCTATGTTAGTAAAATATTTCTGATGTTTAAATTTATAGGTTTGGGTGAATGTTACAAATATAAAGCTATGTTTGTACATATTGACACTCTGATGTACAAAGCTGCACGGCCAGGGAAAGACAAACTTAATGCAATCAAAAACATAGAGGAAGAATTTCACACACATGAAAGTAGGAAAAGCAGGCTACTTACTTTAAGAAAGATGCTCCTGATCCACCCTCTCTGCACTGCTTGCAGTTCTCTTTTATGCATTTATTGGGCAACAACAATAACAACTTGGGAGTTCCATCGCCAGAGGCCAATGGGGAGTTTCATGTTTATGTTGCTGACTTCCGAAACAGAGCGTCGAAGCTCTCGGATTTCGGCTCTATTTAAAGGCATCGGTAACCACGATATCTTTGAAATCGCCAATAAACTTACTAATTAAAGACACGTCCACGCGTTTTATGGCTTGACAGGTTTGACAACCACGGATAAGAAACCGAAATCTAAGTAGGCTCGAGTTAGAAAGCTCAGAGGTGGAGGCCAGTCTAAAAGAATACATCGGAACAATAAAACACACAACATATAACCCCACTCTAGATTTAATCGCTTTTTATCACGTTTCACACGTCTTTGTTTGGTACACACAGTCACAAAACGACAAACATGAACCAAAACCATTGTTCAGATTTTCTCCGCCAAAACTAGCGTGCTCCGCCAGTTCTGGCCTGGCAACACGGGGACGCTTAATGGCAGCTTCCTTAGTTTGACGGCAGTTTTGGATGAGCTCCGGTGACCTGGGCGGGGAGGTAAGATTGATATGTGCACGGCGGCAGAACTGTTTGCAAATAGGGCAATTTATGCGATTTTTTGGGAGTTCTAACTTCAAAAAAGGTATTAAGAGCGGTTATATGTACGTAGGTCGTCAGACTGAGAACACGATAAACATTCCGTTAAATGTTCCGTTGAAACAGTCAGCACTCTAGCACGTCATGAAATATTATTTACGCTGTTGCCAGTGTACTGCTGTCCGAGGCGTGTTACCCCATTACGGCTTCTCGAATTTAGCATTATGTATTCGATGCACGGCGATTTTCACATTTATCTTACTTCACAAAACAGTATAGATTATCATGGCTATGTGTAACTTTTGTACGTGTAACGTGTTTACTCTCATATTAGCCTCTGTGAAGTAGGGTAGGGTCCTGAGGCTACCAGGGATAAACATCGCACATCATCGTAACTTCTCTATAATTTATTATTGTTGTTGTACGTGCTTCCGAATTTCGAGATATAGATATTAACAAGAACAGATACAGAGTCACAGATACAATAATCACATGTATATTGCTCTCAGTCTATTCTATTGCTCTTTTATTTTATTTTATGTTTCCAGCGATTTGAGCACACATTTGAATCACAGAGACAACTGCTTGCTCACACCTGTCGCACTTAGTGTAAATTGTGTTATACTGCAGTTGTCCGGGTGTTAAGGTGACGTGACAGAAGACGAAAGTTCAGGGAGTTCAGAACAGTCCTCTTGCGATTTGTAGTTGTTGATTGCAAAATTTTCCGAAGTTCAGCAGCAGGCACTTGTGTTGCCGTTCGGCAAACACTGATCCCCGTCTTGCGTTTCCTCCCCTTTTTTATTTGGTCTAATAAATATATCCCCCACCCATCTTGCCCGCGAAGACTAGTGAACGAGTTACTCTTCTCCTTGCAATCTGGAATGATATGCTTGGTTTAATAAACGAACAAAAGCTTTCCTTGCCGTATGAATTATTTTGAGTGACAAATACCCAGCGCTGTCACCGGTCGGCTTTCCTATTTTGCCCGGGGAAGCGGTGAAACTTCAGACACTTCCCCGTTTCGCTCGAGAGGAAGAACCACCTGAATGCACTCAGTGTAGCGAACCTCTGTCGGTTTTACACAAACTCATCTCATGTCCATCCAGCAGGGCTATGCAGTAGTGCGCGTAAAATACATTTACCTTATAAAACTACGAGCACATGTCCACATTCCACATCCCCAGCGCGCGGGCAGAAGCGACCTTCTCACGTGACACATGACGTTCGCCGAGAGGCGGAGCCCGTGTGACTCGAACTACAGCCGAAGAGAGTTTCCCTGTAGTTCACGATGATGATGATCTTGGGACCGTTCCCTTTGTATCGGGCGGACTCAGCAGCTCGTAACTGCGAGTCCTGGTCAGGACTAATCTACCGTAGATTTTAGTGGAGGGCTCTGGGATTACTTCTTCCCCACCAATATTCCAGTCTTTTCTTAGTGATGTTCACACACTCGTCGTCGCCGGCGAAGCCCAGCGCTTCTGCCAGAGAGTCTGTTCCCGCCTTGGGGGAAATACGAGGGCACCCCAACACAATGTGTTCAGTTGATTCCGCAACCTCCTCACAGATGGCGCACGCTGAAGCATTAGAGCTAGACCACTGATTTCTATTGTAATAGGCTGGATAGCGGATTGAGGGTGCAACCGTACGGTCACCGGCCGCCATCTTGGGAAGCTCAAAACATTGCCGTCCGCGACTCAGCTGCATTATGTGCATGCGCCTTTGCGTAGCATTTTTGTGGTGTCATGCCCGCCTGCTGTGGTTATGGGTGTGCTGACCGTACTGGCAAGGCACCGGGGACGACATTTCACAAGTAAGCGAATTGGTTTTACAAATAAATGTGATTTATTAGTCCACGAGCGGGGTGACAAAACGTTGCTGTTGAAGCATGTGCGCGGCACTTTGTGAATCGTATCTCAAGATCTAAACGTTGAACTTTAAGCAGTACGTTATCTGGATAGAGTCATTGTGATAGTCTAGCCTTCCTGCAGTTCACGGGTATGGTCTCGGCACGCAGCAGGCGTTGAAGTGCGCTTGTCAGCTGTGGTATCTACGGCTCAGGTTGTTGGTCACGGTATCGACGATTGCTTGCTTGAATTAGCCTTGTCATCCCTTCCGTAATTGATGGCATAAATTGTTCAATGCAGGTTCCCTCACGGCCGCCCAGAACATGCGGTAAATGTCAGGCGAAAGGACTGGACGCCGTCGACGACATCACTGGTCTGCAGCAAACATTTTAAAAACAAATGCTTCGACAGAACGGGCCAAACCGTTTGACTGAGGCCTGACGCTGTGCCCAACAAGTTCGACTTCCCAGAACACCTCTAGAAAGTAATAATGCATGCGTCATATGTAGAGGCCGTATTTATATGTACTAAAAGCTGGTTGAACACACATGCATGAAAAATTCATTAATCTTGCTCAAAATATGCACCTCTAGGAATTCACTTGCATGCATTTAAAACACGCTAACAAATTCACTGGGGCAAAAGTATCTTACTTTATGTAGTGTACAAAAAGCATGCAGAGTTGAAAGCATAGATCGAGAAGTTGCCCGTCAAAAGGAACTCGTTACAAAGTTACCGTGTGAAAAATGCAACTAAGTTAATAACTAAGTTATTCAGCCCGAAACGTAGCTCGAAACGTTACAGAGTTACTTTAAAAAAAGAACGAGTTACTCCCAAATTACTTCGGACACAAAATAGCACTACGCAGGTGCAGTTGATTTCGACCCTGAGTTGCCTGCGTTGAGTTTTCGTTTATGTCCAACAATTCGAACGCTTTACATCTTATTCCCTGTGGGCACACGATGGTTCAGCTTCATTTCAATAGCAGCAGTTCTTACTTCCTGAACAGAATACTGTCATTGACTGGACATCACGTTTTATGACATCAAATGCCGTGGAAGAACCGTGAAGAAAGCAAGGAAATAAGTGGACGTGAGTGAAAACCGAATTAGTAACTTGGAACTTAGCTTAAGTTACTTTGGCAAAGTTACCTGAAAAAGGAGTTCCTCTGAAAGTTACCACGGCGCAAAAGTAGCGAGTTAAGTTATATAGTTACCAAGAAAAGGAACTTAGTTACAGTAACGAGTTACCTCTAACTCTGGTTGACAGTGTGTATTTGCATGAAAATCTAACCTCTAGAATCATGTTCCCTAGATAAGAGTTTCAAGCGATGGTTGATGATTGGAATCAGAACTGCACGAAGGGCACCTTAAAGCTGCAGCTAGTCCAATATATGAAAACACTCCTGAATTATGCATTCACACGCAGTGAAAGCCACTCCATATTGGATAGGACAATACTAAGATGGGCAAAAGCATATAAAGAAAAAAGTATTGCATGAAAATTTTGCCTAACGTACAAACTCGTATTAGTGGGACATACAAACACACCAGCCACATGTCTCTTTGGTGCGTTCCAGCATGTTTACTTTACTTAGAGACAATAAATAATTTTTCAACCTCGAATGTCTACTCTTTATTCTCCCTGCTTAAGTTTGCGACAATATATGTTTGAATGCAGCCCAAATGAAAACAATGTGATCCGTCTGATCAAAGAAGATTCCCAGTGCTACAGCAGTATCGGACTGTACTACCTTGCCAAGGAATATACAGAGAAGGTGACAGCCAGGCCTCATCTGCGAAAGAAATTGTCAAGGTTGATCATATTCAACAACCAGTAATGCACTCTGCCCACTTACCTGGTTGACTGCTTCAAACTTTGTGTTGCAACTGGACTTGTGATACTTTGATGTTGGAGCTTTCACCACAAGACCTTGCTACTTAGCCTTTTTATGACTTATTCACTCTACCTCTAGTCATTTTGAACTGTCTTTACCGCAATTTATTTCCCTAGTGCACATATGTCTAGTTGATATGTTTTTACCGTCATATAGCCTTTGTATCACATATCATTCTAGTCCTTTGGAAGTGCTGTAGTGCCGTTCGGCATTTCGTGTCATAACTAGTCATATGTAATAGCGTCCTCGATAAACTTGCTCCGGAATTGCCCCGAAACTACAGTGGTGCGTGGCGCTCTACACTGGCGGTGCCCTGGGCGGAGGCATTATCGAACATGAAACTGCACTGCACTGGTGGATCTGATGGATACTAGCATGCGCTACCTAGAGATCTGTGCTCGTTGTGGCTCGTAGGCTGCGCGACCCGTAGCGAGAGGCACCTGGCGAGCGGCACCGATCGAATGCCATGCTGACGATGACTGTCTGCTGCAACTTTCCCGGCTACACCTGGCTACTTGCCGCTTCCGCCTTCCTCCGTGCTTCCGGCAATCGCGATGTTTCTTGGGATTGCACTCTGGCGCTCGGCCGATTTTCTCGGTGTGGGTTCGGGGCAACTCCGTGCTGCACTGAACGAGTGCACTCCTTTAATCGAGGACGTTCAGTGCGCACCAGTGCAGTTTATCGAGGATGGCAAGCCGCAGCAGGTCGCACCGGGGCGCACCGGTGCACTTTATCGAGGACGCTATAAACTTCCTGTGCAGAGCATAATATTTATACCCAAGCATATTAAGGTGGTTACATAAACAAACGTGCCAAACATTCCCTGGCATTCCACACCCCCGAGCAGAAAGGAAATGGGAGAAACACGAGAAGCAACACGCTGCACACGCTGACAGACGACAAAGGAAACGTAACACAACAAACACCACACAAAACCAGCAAATCACATAATCGAAGTTCAAAGTACAAAATTGGAACGACACGACCTCACACGAGTACAAAATAGACAGGAAATAACATGAATGTGACGGGATTTCACACAAAAAAAACGTAAGGAATCCAATCACGAGGGATTTCTGCAGCGATCCGTGGCAAAATTTTATAGCGTCCTCGATAAACTTGCTCCGGAATTGCCCCGAAACCACAGTGGTGCATGGCGCTCTACACTGGCGGTGCCCTGGGCGGAGGCATTATCGAACATGAAACTGCGCTGCACTGGTGGATCTGATGGATACTAGCGTGCGCTACCTAGAGATCTGTGCTCGTTGTGGCTGGTAGGCTGCGCGACCCGTAGCGAGAGGCACCTGGCGAGCGGCACCGATCGAATGCCATGCTGACGATGACTGTCTGCTGCTATTTGCCCGGCTACACCTGGCTACTTGCCGCTTCCGCCTTCCTCCGTGCTTCCGGCAATCGCGATGCTTCTTGGGATTGCACTCTGGCGCTCGGCATGTATCCGCTTTCTTAAAGGGACAGTCGCATCGACCACAGATCGATTCCGAAACCACAGTGAAATGAGATTCCCCGTCCTTCACTGACCATGACTCCGAAAGTCCCATTCCGATCGACGGAATACTTTTTGCATAATTCGTGTGTAAGCGGCGCTACAGCAGACGACGGATGCGGTCGTCAGGCGGAACTCCCTGCTGAGAATCTTTAGCAACGTCACAAGGAAGGAACGCGGCGAGCCAGAGGAGTCCCCGCGGCTTGCAGCTTGCATGAGCAAGGTCAGGGAGACGAAGGCGAAGGCACATACGGAGATGGAGGGCTCGGAACGCGGAAGTGGCGAATCGTGCTGTTCAAATGCCTTTAGTAATAGCTCCCGTGACGAATATACATGTTTGATGACGGCCCATATTCGACGGATCAGCTTCTTCTGCAAGTCGCTGGTGATGTACGTGCCGCAGCTACGTTAGCGCAACAGAACGAGCCTCAGGACCACTGCTTTTGGTACGTTCATGATCGGAGTGCTCAATACTTAATCCCGTGACATTCACACTACGATGCACGAAACAATCAAAGTGTTTGTGCGGCGTCTGTGCTCCCCAGGAACCGGATGAGTACCTATATGAAAACCAATCATGTCTACCACATTCCACAAAAGTCACAGGTTCAGTAACAGGGAAAGTTTCATGATAACGCGTCCGACAACGAGAAAAGCCAATCACGTTCATGTGAATGACACCATGTTCTTTTATTTCTTTATTGTATTTTATTTATCTAGTTATTAATCATAGGTTAGGGGAGACCTTACGTTGTACCGATTTCGTCTTTTGCTGCTAAGTTACTCACGCGCAAGAGTGACAGATCCGATTGGGAAACTACATAGACATTGTGACTTACTGTCGAAGTTGCTGGCTCGCTTTGTTCGTGGAACACTGTCGGAACGGCGTCAAGTTTCAATTCGTTCCTTTTTTGTGTCAATCCAAGTTGCACTTGCATGATGTTCTCATCCAGGTACACATTATCGGTGAAATGCGAGGAGCATACACGGACAGCATGAACACTCCTTGCTTCATCTGGATACCCGCTAGTGATGTAGCTGCTTCCAACTTTCGCTTCGTCTGGGGTCTGGCTGTAGCTGTATCCTTGGCGTGCGAAATCAAACATCGAGGTTTTCGAAGGAAGTTTTCCTGGAGTCAGGAACGCTGCGTCGGTTTCCAAACGACATCTCACGCGAAGGATGCAAGCGTAGAGATAGTATCCGCGTCACTAGAAAGTGTGACATGTGAATAGGGGCGACGTGCCGGAAAAAAACAAAGCAGCCCCAGACTTGGCGGCAGACGACAGCGTCCTTCACAGCGGATTAGCTAGATTCCACCTTGCGTCACGCGATGTTGTTGGCGCTGGCGCTTTCGAGGATCAAAACGAAACCGGATCTTTTAAATGCGATTCCTCATCACCCGGTCCGTTTTGGAAGGAGAAAATTTGGCAAATAGCTCGGTGGTAGTGTACCGAACACATTGGTATTGGATTCGTAACCACGGTTCCGGATGCGACAGTCCCTTTAAGGATAGGGAGGTAGCAAGTTATGGATCCGCTTTCTTGCTGGTGTGTTGGTAGATGGGTGAAGGTGTTTACTTGTACCTCTTAGCACCGCTGTGAAGATTCAATATTCTGCAATTATCAGCTGCCTGTGTGTTCTGGTTCTGTGTGTACACTTCGTCAAAGCGCCATGGCGCTCTACGCCTGTGCTTTGTTTTGGTTGATTGTGGGTATGGTGAGCTGCCGCTATCACGGTATTACCGCGTTCACACCGCTGTGACATGTGTCCGCTTTCTTTTTGTGGGTTGGTAGATGGGTGACGTTTACTTGCACCGCTGTGAAGCATCTTATGCAATTATAGCCTGTCTATGTTATCTGGTACGCCTATTTGTGTTTGTAGTGCTCTCTCCCTTGGGCGTCGTCTTATTGACAAGATAATGCGATAGTTTTCAATATGTTCCACTGCAGGCCTATAACGAACGTCCTGTGCTATTGCACAGTGCGTAAGTCACGTGCTGTTGCCACCTTACGCTTTGGACAGAACTAACTTGACCTTCTTTTATTTACCAATACTACAGCCTACTTGGCGATGTAGGGTTGCGATACAATAGCGTAGCATATAGCCACCATAACATTATACCTTACTACTTTAACACGATAACACATTTATCATCAAACATATTCTATTTAAAACTTTTTCAAAATGCATCAACTGAGATTGATGCACCTATTTTATTAGGCAAGGCATTCAATGCGAATAAGGTGCAAGGGAGAAATGAGTGCAAAAGGCACCTGTTGGGATTATACCAATTTAGTAGCTTCTGATTGGTGTAGCATCGACTTTGTGGTAAAGATGGATGTGTTTTCTGATCATGTTACTTTAGATGTGGATTTAAAGGGGGAGTCCAGATATCCTGCCCCTCTGCTATGTTTCTGTCTTGACAAAGCGTTTAATTCCCCCCCTTATGTAATGCCCTCGGGCCTTTAAGGGTTAAATAAATGAAATGAAATTGACACGTGATCATGTGACTAGCATTGTGTCTGAGGCTAGAATCCGTAGAGGAAAATACTGGATATGCCCCTGTGTTACAATTTGCATACAAGTGCATGACAGATGGTGCACGATGCCAATTTCTGCTACTGTGAACAGATAACTAACATGTATTTGGCCCATATTATATTTAAAAATGAACGTATTGCCTGTGCGTGAACAGCTTCTATTTTGATATTCGGGCCAGTATAAGGATCCCACACTGCATCTGCATATTCAAGCACAGACTGCACACAGGATCTATAGGCTTGCAGTTTGGTAACTGCTGTTGCATACCTGAGATTCTGCTTTAGCAAACACTCCTTGCTGAAGGCTACATGCGTGATGCGATCAATGTGCCTGTTGTACTTAAATCCTTAGAACAATAACATCAAGGTACAACATCGCAGGACACTTTGCCGAACGTAGAGCGTTCGAGCTGTCTTGACATTATACACTTTTTTCAACTACGTACGTTTTGTCCTCATTATGTATTATGTTGCTATACCTTGCTTGAATCTTAAATATTAGCAGGCCTTCTGGACTAACCAGAGCTGACAACATATTTTGTAGGAGGTAGATGGACCAATGTAGAAGAAATATTGTTTGATGCGTTGATTTTAGATATATGTTTTTCCAGTGATGAATGAGATTACATTCCTCGTTGGAGGCATCTTTGTGCGTGATCACAATAGCGAACAAAGCACAAAATGTGATCTTTGCCATATTCTGAGCGTTGTGGAGAAGCTTTAGGGCCTAAACCGAAAATGTAGCGTCGTGAAGCTCTGGAAATTACATAATTCTACCAGACAAGATGTATTTCACACAAATTGAACAATTTCTCTCGATGCTGTGCGCTATTGAAACTCTTATTGCACCTGAAGGGTGTCACATGTTTGAAATAGCGCTTCATCCATTGTTTCCCAATTTTGTGGTCAGAATCCCTTTCTGCCAAGTAACTTTCACCTACTGATGCAAAAATGAAACAGAACAGACATCAACAATGTACGAAACAGAAAAATTGGACAGTCAGGATACATAACAGATAAAGTCAATCAGAATCCCTGCAATGATTTGTCAAATGAATTGCTATTAGCTAGTGGATAACAAATAATAACACTTTTTATTATGTGCCCAAGAACAGCCACAAGGGCCTTGGTGTTTGTAAACGCTCTGAAAGTTTTTCATAATGCTGAAGACGACAGATACCCAGGAAATGGAGCATACACTAGCAGCTTACGTAATACACACATAGGTCACAGAACATATATATATGAAGATCTGTTTGTGCATGACTACCTGATGTGGACGCTAGAGCCCTGCACCATCCGGAAGCGGATATCCGCAAGATACTTGCGGATTCGGATGAAAATTTATCACTTTCTGCGGTGTGCGGATCGGATGGCTCGAGGTCGGATGCGGATATACCGCATGCTGTCATTTTTCTACTAGCAATTTATTTGTATTGCGTGCCGACAGCGAGCGCATACCCGGGTTCACCTTTGACCATGCATGGCCAAGACGGGAGAGGAGGCATTCTGGCGTCCACGCAAGCACTGGCGATGTAGCATTCCACGCGTTCCAGAAGTCTCTCCATATCGCGTTTGTTGAAAGGTTTACCTTTGCTTGTCGTCGTGAGTCCTTCCGTAAGAGCATGGAGGCATCCGTACCAACATTCTTCCGGCGGTGTTTACGCGTCCTTCGAAACTTGCGGATTTTGCGGATCGGATGCGGATGTAAACGGTTGTGTATGCAGCTGTGCGGATCGGATAACGTGTGTGCGGATGCGGGTCGGATGCTAAAAATCGTATCCGCGCAGGGCTCTAGCGGACGCTGCCAGGATCTCAGGGAAATGAGGATGTAACAGCTGTCGCTGTGAAAGTACATCAGTGTGACAGGTGCTTTCTCGTGACACACGACCTTACCTGGTCGAGCAGGCGACTGCGAAGCACTCCATGATTGGCGCAGCAATTCCATCACTGCATTACGCTAAAACAACATCGGTGCTGCTCTCATAACTTTGATGCAAAAATTCTGTACAGGATAAAAATAAACACTGTGTATATTATAAAAGACAATACAAAGCAAGAGCTGTATCACCACGTCAAATATTATAAGGTTTATTCACATGACGTCATCCGCAGGAGACCGCCACTGTCGCTAGCAGGCAGATTTGCTGCCATCGGCCTTTGTAGATCTCGGCCCTATTGTAGATTTCAGTCAAGCTGTTACCCATATTATACTCACCGTATATCTGGTGTTTAAAGGGACTCTGACCAGAAGTTCGACAAATTTTTCGTTTGCATCTATTACGAAGGTATAATATGCCTCCAAGCCACACGCGAAATATTTTGGCTGTGCGCGGCGGCAAAGTTTGCTAAACGGCGAGCTGAAAACCGGCTTCGCTTTTCCTCCTCAACTCGCGCAATCGGGGCCGAAATCTAGCCTCTTTGTAGTGGACATCCTCCAATTTACGTGTGCGTGACGAAAGCACGAGGTCCACGTTTCATTGGGCGCCCGGACCGGAAGTTATGTTGTTAGTGAGTTTGTGAGAGCGCCGGCATCCGTCGGGAAAGCGATCTTCAATATGGACGTCGAAGGAAGAAATGCGGAGATTTCGAGCCCGGAACTTCTTTCTGACCTTTCTGCGATCGAGAAGAAAATTCTGCGTGCTGAACAGCTCGGTAGGCTTTCGAAACGTCGCCGATGCCGCGAATGCGAGACGAAGTTAGAGCTCTACGAACATCGGTCACAGATGGAGCAAACAGCATGAGTCGCCTGTCTTCAGGTAAACGATGAGCCTTTTTAACGCACACTGTGATCGAACACGTAAACGTTCTCTGAAATTTCGTGTTCTGATATTTAATGCGCACTTGCTGTTCATGGTGCCGGTGTGGTTGGCGTGTCATAATGCCGAAGGAGATCGAATGCTTGTGCTGCCAGGAGCTCGAAAACACTGCCGAATGACTGCAGTATGAGTGCATTACCACCCACGAAGATTTCCAACTTCTATGCTTCAATATGACTGTCCTGAAGGTCGCATATTGAACTCCGTGGGCAGCGCGAACCTATGAGCGACTATATTCACAAGTAAGTCACGTGTGTCCTTGTCGAACGATGTTAAAATTTGGGCGCCCAAAACTGGTTTGGTCCTGCATTAATGTCGTTAAAAACTCCAGTATAGGGCGCAGCACGTAAAAAGACTGTACAGTACACAACTCTGAACTGGAGAAAACCAATAGAGGCAAATTTGTAATTGTCAGTGTGCTGTGTCCTGAGTCACGTTTTTATGTATTGCCCTGTGCATAAGGTTTTAGCGTAGGTTTTTAGCGATATTGAGTGTTCTTGATTGTCGATTCAGTGAAAAGTAAAACAATGTAGGTTTCTAAAAGAACACAGCATGTGTAGTAATGTACAGGGTGTGGGCAGGTAAACTGCAGTTGCTCTCAGGTACATGTAGAAATGACACTGCACACACACTGTACTGTAACCGGTTACCTATTTGCCTAAACTATATTTTATGTACATCTGTGTAGACGATGCAGATACACTGCGTACCGCCAGTTTGCAAGGTGAGTGTGGCACAAGCTTGGGAAAAACAAGAGCATGGTCATCCCAGCCTGTGCAGTGAAGAGGGTCTGGCAAGCCTTTCCCACAGAAAATGCCACAGGCTTCAAGTACCCAAGATCCTAACTGGAGGTACCTCTTCGCACAGCTCGTGTATCGCATTTAAAATAATTCAGCATCTGTATTTCGGATGATTTATAGCTCTCAGGAGGATGCATGGTTCATGAGTTCAATATGTTGTGTTGAAACACAACACTAGTCCTTTTTAATGAGTCTTGCGGAACGATAGATGAGCACTCCTTTCGTGACATTGTGTATCATTGCTACAGTGAACAATTTATTGAGCAAGACTGATGAACGAACGAAAAACAGAGTCTGTCTTCCAAATATGTATGTTCCTTGTAACTTCCGTATTTGTTAAGTGACCCATGTTGATGTTCCCCCCCCCCTCATGTAATGCCTGTGAGGGCCTTTGAGATATATTCATAAATAAATAAATATCAAAACCGGAAAAAGATGTAACACTTATCCTCTCTTTGTGTGAATGATACATAAACATTCTCAGAAGATCCATGACATGAAAACCCGAGACGAGGTAGGGACGATAACAGACAAACACGAACACAGTCCCAGAGACCGTGTTTGTCTGTTATCGTCCCTACCTCGTCTCAGGTTTTCAAGTCATGGATCGTCACCACCAGCTCACTTGCTACCTAACTTTCCTTTCGTTATCATTCTCAGAAGATTTGTACATAGTCACACTTTGCCTCATTTTGCCTAAAGCCTAGTTCCACCTCTTACATCATCTCCACATCTTCAATCCCCAAAGCAGTACAAGGCTAAAGTAATCAGCTACTACATAAAAAGAAGGAGGGGGAGGAAAACAAAAGCTGGCACATCTAAAATTCGAAGAAACCCTGGTGCTTTCACGGGGCCACTCACGGCTCAGTCCTGGATCAGATCCCGATGGAAAACAGCTTTTCTGAGCCTCAGTGATAGATTCCCTTGATTGCACTGACTGTGAGGCACAACTCATTGGCTTGGTGGCAAGTGAGCTTGCGTCTGATAGTACAATTTGGAATAAAGGGAGCAAGGAACATCTCTCTACGGTCTTAAGAAGGATATCAACATTACCTGTCAAGGTACAGCATTTCATGTTGCTTTCAGTAAGTACAACACTCCTCATAGCAGTTACCATTCGTGTTGGGAAAGCATGCTGAAGTTAGCTCGGGCAGTGCATCCAGAACTATGAATCAGGTTCATAGAGAGCACCTGGTGAGAGGGACAGCAACAGTGTCCAGTAAAGACTCTCCAGGAATTTTGTGCAGGTTTGGGGGTCACACCTTTTAATAGTGTTGATGGAAAGCAGGGTGTGTGAAACACTGACCTCTGATAGATGAATTCTTGTTATTTATAACCAGGTACCCATGTTCTAGTAATCTAGAAAAAGCCTTGGCTCTCTTGGAGGAAATTGCTAATGAATCTTGAGTGTCTTTTGTGGAAACAGGTTGTAACTGCCTTTCTATCCACCCTTCTTAGTTGCCCTAGCAAAAGCAAATATGTAATGCTGTACACCATATCTGATGCTAGCACACTAATTGCGTTGACTGTTCTCAGGCTTCTGAAACGGAGCTACCTCGTACATACGCTGTGCCATGTCGGCAAGAACATAAATCAGACTGTCTTTACTTTTTAAATTGGCCCTTCAGTGCTTCATGTGACTGCAAGAATGGCACCCCCAAAATGATAGGCAATGAGAATGATTTCTGCAATGTATTGAGCTTTGTAAAACAACGACTTTATTTGAAAATATATTCCAAAAGCCGGGTGACGACCTCATAATGTAGCGTCCTTTACTGCAAACACCGCTCAACACAACGATTAAAAACAGAGCGTAAACGTTTTGTCGCCTATCCGGGTGGCATCATCAGTACAACAAAGGCCAAAGATGAGCACATCAGCCTATCTAAGAGAGCATCATACACATCCGATAGGGGGCCACGGTTTGTATTACAGGCTGAAGCATCACGCCTGATAAAGCAGGATTCTAAGAACTTTCTAGGGCCCCATCGCTAGTCATGTGCAAAGGTTACTGCACCATCAAAATATATGTCCCTTAGGACAGCAATGGTAGCTTAATTCGGTCTTGGTTAGTTAAGCTAAGCACTAGTAGCCCTGGCAACGTCCCTTGTGTGCTCTTTTAGTCTTGTCCCGCGTCTTTTGTCTTTCTCGCCAATGTAGGTTGCATCACATTCTATGCACTCAACTTCATATGCACAGTCAAAATGCCTGATGGGCACAGTGCCCTCCAAATAGCGTATGAAATACGTTCGATGAAAGGAATGCGCACCACCGATTTCACTCCTTTGATGTTGTTTTTGATTGTTCTCTGTTGTAGGGATGATGCCAACTGGATAGGCAATGAAACGTTTACTCTATTCTTAATTGTTGTGTTAAGCCGGTGTTCTCAGTAAAGGATTTTACATTATGAACTTTGTTTGAATGATGATTAGTGGCGAGCTTCATACCCTGGGCCACTACTCTAACAATTACTTGTGGTAGTGTGGCGAAATGGAATAACGAGCCTTGTAAACAATGTACTTGGAAATATATTTATTTATCTCTCATAGGTTGAAGAACCCAGTGTGGGGTTACATAACGGAGGGGCATGTAATCATACAAGACCGATCACCAAAAGGCCTTGCTTTTGACTAGATTAAAATGTGAAGTGATTGTAACATAACAAATGCTGCATGGTGGCGATATGATAGGTTCTCCTCACGAGTTGTCGCAACGGTTACGGTTAGTTGAGAAACTGCATATCCAGTTAGCAGGATCAAATTTTAATTCGGCTACTTTGGCCAACACGCAAGCATACAGCACAGTGTCAAAAGCCCTTACAAAATAAAAAAATACTACATCTACGTGGACCCAGAAATCAAGACAGTTCAAAATGCTGTGAACGAATTCCACTAAGTTAGTTCTGCTTGAATACCCTTTTCTAAAGCCATGCTGGAATTTAAAAAAAGAAATCGACAGACTCAACTTGGTTGACAACGTGGTAGTACATGATGTGCTCCATTAGTTTACAGGGAACCCTAAAAAGTGGAGCTGGTTAATAGATAGAAGGAGCATAGTTGTCACCTCTTCTGAAGACAGGAATTAGCTTGAGACCTATGTCCTCGACTCGCACACATACTAAGAACCTTTGACACAGATTAACGTATCTTCGTTCCAGCTCTTTCACTTTCAGATGTTCATCTCTGTTGAGTGGTCTGTCATTCTTGTAATACAGATTGGAATTGAAATGCAGGTGCATAAGGGATGCTCTGAAAGAAAAGTTTTTGGTTTTAGTCCTCTTAATGTTTCCGAAAATGAAAACAAACTTCACGGTGACTATACTTCTGAAATGAGCAATTCCAGGATGACAGCAAAAAATATATCTCGCCATATGATTATATTCACCTTGCACTTCAATTGAATAATGGCAGTTGAAGATGATGATGATTCAATTTAATAGCACATAAGCAACTCGGGCTATAGTGCGCCAAAACCATGGTAAAACTGTGACTTGTTAAATATCAGACGATTATACTAAAATAATATACTTTCTTGGTTGGTAAATTGAGATATAGACAAAAACATGATATGATAAAAATAAGCAATTGAAGAAAAGACAATTGTTGGTTTTGTGTGACTGATGTCGAGTTTGCCACACTACGTCTTGAATAATGTACGCTGATATGCTGTAGGGTAGTTTCATTTATAATCGAATGATGCCCGCCGGTCATATTTTTTATTTCTCTTGAAAAAAAAATATATGTTATCCCACCCACAAAGAGATGCAAAAGGTGCCTGACCGCAGGTCTCTGCGATATTTTCTTCTCCGTCCACGGCGCTTCGAAGCAACCGGCGCGATTTCGCGGCTTAAATTTTTTCCAACTTTGTGACCTTGTATCTCTTGAATGAGATGTCCCATTTCAACGAATTTTTTTTTTTTTTTTTTTTTTTGCTGAGAGAGTGGATGGTGCACGTTCCACCGTGTGCTATTAAATTGATATGGTCAAGAGAAAAGTATACGAAAAAAAATTCCAAAAACGCAACAGAGAACCATTTTACCGCAGGTTTGGAATGTCATGGCCGCGGCTCTGGATCTCCGACTGTGATATTCTTCGCATGAGCACAAAGATCATTCTTTGCTCTTTCGTTTGACGTCAAACACATTGCTTTATCTTCAGCCATTATCCCGTAACAACGCCGTGAACACGGAAGGGTAGGGGAAAATTCTCATTTTCGCGGCAGTTTTTACCCAAAAAGGACATCTTGAAATTTTCCAATATTTCGTACTAACATAGCTGAGACATAGCTCTTTCACGATATGCAATAAAATGTTTGCTTATTTTGGTCCCAGAGGGCGCGCAATTTTTTTTCGCACCCCTATAGGCAGCGCTCGCAGGGGTCAGACAGACGTACAAAGAGTGGACTTCTACCCCACCCCCTGATTTTTTGCTTTCGGTGAGGGTGCCGTCATGCCAAAGGCCGATTATAGTAATATGTACATATCACTGTGATGTCCGCAGACAAGCAAAAGTTCGTTGCTTAGGCTTTCCCACCCGGTTAATCCCTGTGGAGTTGTTGAAATACTGCAAGACTGTTGCCTGTTACGTGCTTGAAGGAAATCGGGCATGGGAACATGACATTTGTAAATACTGCGGATTTCCCGAACCGAAGTGCGAGACGTCTATTCTCTCGTAATTTTGTTTTGTTATTTGCTGGTTTCTTCTACTTGTGAACAAAGACGGAATTTGAAACACTCAGGTGGTATGCCACGATGCCGACAGATCGCCCAAGGACTGGTTGCCTGGTCTTCCTGGGAGTGATAGGACATGTCCGGTCCCTTATTTCTTCAAGGTGAACTCCTTTTAGAAATATTATTTGAAGGAGTTAGCCTTCCAATGGGTGAGAAAGTCGGGGCGCTGCGTGGGAAAAGATGGTCTTTAGGCGTCTACGGGGTTCCCGCCGCCGTTCACATTTTAAGGCAAGGGCCATGCTTTCCTGGATGCTACGTTTGGATTTCGTTTTGTCGTCGGCGTAGCGTGTACTTCTGCGCTCCCCATGGCCAGCCGTAGCCACACCAGAAGTCGACTATACTGCACGGGCTACACCCAACGACAAAAGAAAAAAATACCCTGGAACAAGAACTTCAGGGCGGTATCGTTTATAGGATCAGGGCTTTTGAATACCATCTTGAGCACCTCGGAGGCAGTTCATGTCCACGACACCGACGAAATATGTGTGAACTGCTACAACACGTTTCGACTGCAGGTTGCTGAGGCAGGGCCTTCAGGTGAACAAGATCCTCCGGTTTCAAGCCCTGATGACGCTGACTTCACTGACCCCACCGAAATTGTGCAGACTGTGAACAGGAGCATATCAGAGCAAGATATTGGTGTGAGCCCACTGAGGCACCCGTAGTAGACAAAATAGAAGAAACAGAAGTAGAAGAAACCAGCAAATAACAAAACAAAATTACAAGAGAATAGACGTCTCGCTATGTCTCGCCCTTCGGTTCGGCAAAGCCGCAGTATTTACAAATGTCATGTTCCCATGTCCGATTTCCTTCAAGCACGTAACCTTGAAGGGATTAACCGGATGGGAAAGCCTAAGCAACGAACTTTTGCTTGTCTGCGGACGTTACCGTGGTCTGTGCATATTACTATAGTCTGCCTTCGGCATGACGGCACCCTCACCGAAAGCAAAAAAAAAAGAAAAAATCAGGGGGTGGGGTGGAAGTCCACTCTTTGTACGTCTGTCTGACCCCTGCGAGCTCTGCCCAATAGGGGTGCGAAAAAAAAAATTGCGCGCCCTCTGGGACCAAAATAAGCAAACATTTTATTGCATATCGTGAAAGAGCTATGTATCAGCTATGTTAGTACGAAATATTGGAAAATTGCAAGATGCCCTTTTTGGGTAAAAACTGCCGCGAAAATGAGAATTTTCCCCTACCATTCCGTGTTCACGGCGTTGTTACGGAATAATGGCTGAAGATAAAGCAATGTGTTTGACGTCAAACGAAAGAGCAAAGAATGATCTTTCTGCTCATGCAAAGAACATCACAGTCGGAGATCCTGCGCCGTGGCCATGACCTTCCAAATGTGCGGTAAAACGGTTCTCTGTTGCATTTTCGGGATTTTTTTTCGTATACTTTTCTCTTGACCATATTAATTTAATAGCCCATGATGGAACGTGCACCATCCACTCTCTCAGAAAAAAAAAATTTGTTCAAATGGGACATCTCATTCAAGAGATACAAGGTCACAAAGTTGGAAAAAATTTAAGCCGCGAAATCGCGCCGGTTGCTTCGAAGCGCCGTGGACGGAGAAGAAAATATCGCAGAGACCTGCGGTCAAGCACCTTTTGCATCTCTTTGTGGGTGGGATAACATATATTTTTTTCGAGAGAAATAAAAAATGTGACCGGCGGGCATCATTCGATTATAAATGAAACTACCCTGTAGCATATAAAGTACAATCATACACACGTTCAATATGTGGTGGATATGTGAAACCAATATACACATACTTAACATTTCAAACTTTCTTGAAAAAGGCTGTCCAAGTCTGTCGGATTTGCCAGACTCTATACAAAGCCAGTAAGCACAGTGTGGAAAGACTGTTTCGTCTTTCGAAAGCGGAGGTGCAGCTACCACGACGCTTCCCCATCTCAATGCTTCGGAGCGGCATAGCCTAGTAAGAAGCCATCAGAAGGATCTCATAAAGATAACTTGGGGCTCTATCCTGGTCAAAGTAATCTACCTCGATTACTTGAAATTTCTTCTGTCATTGGTGCACAATCGAAAAAGGCGTGAATATTAAAAGCTGTTGACACCTTCTATCAACCAATCGCCCCACGTGTTATCTTGGAAAGCGACCCGCCTTATCGGCCACACCTGTGATCTGCCCGGCCTGCCTTGTTGCTTCGGTGCTTACATGGGTGCTTAGGTGTCGGAAACAGAAAACTCTACCGGCGTAAAACTGAATTTCGTGGAAAATGCGCGGAAAAGCACGCTCGTAGTTTCCTTTTTTGCTGTTTGTCATTTTTCTTGACGTACAGGTGTGCAAGACGGAAATGTTTATGTGACACCGTGATTGTACTTTGCATTTATAATTCGGTATGTGCCCGTGAGATGGCTCTGATGGCAGGCAACAAAACGATGAAAGCGCGAAGGATCATTGCAAAGGGTCGAACGGACAGTGTGGCGCGAGCCGTAAATGCGTTCATGAGAAATCTGTTCGTGTTTAAATCTTTAGCTTTATTTATGAGCTTTTCTTTATATTTTTCTGTGTGTTCGTGTGCTCGATATGCGAAATGATAATTCGCATTTCAATATGCTTCTTTTTCTCGTGAGCTGTGGGGGTGGTAATGATACCGCAAATGAGCGTTGATAGTTTTACTCAACAAACAGTGAACTTTGATCGATGAGTTTTTTGTGTGCACACCGCTACGTTGCAATAACATTGATCGTACGACGTACGGCTCGGACGACGCTTCGAAAAGCCCGCCACTTTCACGCATACGATGCCGCGATCGGCGCAGAGAAACGGTGTTACGCGGTGCTTTTCTATCATTATTAAACAAAAACGAAGAAAGATAGGACTTTTTTGTTGTGACGAGCACATACAGACTTTATACAACACAGTAAGTGGAAATGCACATGCGGACCCATCACGAAACCCATCGCCGCTCAAAGTAAATGACCCTCTTTCGCTACATTACTTTTCAGCTTTGAACCTAATCTTTTACGTCATTGTTACGTCAAAATGACGTAGGGTCACGGTCCTAGATTAGGGCCGAGAGGCTGCGAAGGAAAACTAGGTATAAATTTCAATTGAAACGGGCGGGATTTATGGGCGGAGTATTTCGTGGCAGCCCCGCCCTACAGCTTGTGACGTAAAGTAATCGAGGTCGATTACTTTTGACGAGGATAGGGCCCCTGGTTGAAAAAGTGGAGGGTTCTGTGGGATACGTAAGAAAGCATACGCGTTACACAACAGCTACGAGAATGATCGACTGCACTTGCATGGTTTTCAGTACGTAGACTTGGAACTGAAAAATAAATCTGCTAACCTTGTTTAAACTACTTTTCCGTCAGGACCACACGAGAGCACACTTGGTTTCTTTAGTTGAAGGTATCATCAGGTCCCCATGCTCCTTTGAGATGCAGCAGACAGAATTTCGCTGAGGCGAGTGACTGCCGTTGCGGTTCGTCGCTTCGCAGCAGATCAAGAACAGTACACCGCAACGATAGGTGAAACGTTCAGAATATGGCGACCAACTCCAACACCAACCCAATGACCCGAACAAAGAGGATGAACCGGGAGTCACACATGTTCGCAGTTCGCAAGCTCGGCATACGGCATCCATTACAGCTGACCGGATACGGAAGCATATATGGAACGCGTGTACAGATTGAAAAGAAAATCGTAGAAACTGTTGCAGGTGATAAATGCAGGGTATATTTTTCTTTTTGAGGCTCTGTAATAAAAACATATTAACATAGAAATGCCATTTCATGAAAGAAATTGACAGGTATTGCGTGACCACGTGACGCGTTTGAGCCAATTGTGGATGTTGCGAGTGTGACGTCATCTTGATGGTGGGCCGGGGTGGATATTCTATATAAACGTATGTTTTCTCGGTTTGACGCTAGGCGTGCTGCACTCGGATGAAGTCGAATGTTTAAAATTCGAGTTTAGAGAAACCGCGGGGTTTTAACCCAGGCAGAAATCAGGACTGGTTCCCGAATGGTCCCCAAGTGGTTCCATTTGCAGTTGAATGGTCCCAGATGGGTCCCCAAGTGGCGTTAGTGGCCCCATTCTGGCTTTAAGCGGGTTCCATTCTGCACCCAGATGGGTCCCAAAGTGGTGCAGTGTTCCCACTCTGGCTTTAAGCGGGTTCCATTCTGGGCCCAGATGCGTGCCAAAGTCGTGTGTGGTTCCCACTCTGGCTTTAAGTGGGTTCCATTCTGGGCCCGGATGCGCGCCAAAGTGGTGTGTGGTTCCCACTCTGGCTTTAAGCGGGTTCCATTCTGGGCTCAGATGGTTCCAGAAGTTCCAGCTGGAGCCTCACAGGTACCATTTTGTTCCCAGAATGGTCACTTGAGACTCCAAGTTGGGCAGCTTCCCAGCTTCCCCCTTTGAGATTTCATCTTGTCAACACTTGCCATATATCCTTCTGGTTTTGTTTGATCTATTTTAGCACAAGCATGATCTCTTTTTATTGCAGTTTATCCAGGTGCGCGCGTCTGCGATCAAATATACAGGGTGTCCACGCTAACTGTGAACATATTTAAAAATATATATATAACACTTTTTCCAAGATGAAATGAATTGCAATATAGCATATGCTGAAGGGCACTCCCTAGGAGGGCATTAGCAAAGTCCAAAGGCAATGTCTTAATTAACTTTCATTAATTAACTTGTTAATTATAAAAGCGACAAAGTTGTCCCAATGAGAACATCTGTTCCTTTCGGTCACCTGATATCGTAGCCGTTTTCAGAACAAAAATCCGTTCGATAGATCGCCCGCAAAAAATGAGTGAAGGAACGCCATTTTTTTGTTTATTTTGTTCAGGCATATGCTTTGTGAGTGATCAGAAGACACAGTGAGTGATCAGACTTATACTACGTAGTATGAACATGTAGAGATGTATTGATTATTTCTTTCTGCTCAGTGTATGCTTTTAGCAGAATAAACGGTATTTACTTGAGCAATATGTGCATTTCTACGCATTATTTTCGGTCATGCATTCAGTGGTCCGAGCTGCTAAGTGGCCGGATCCTGGACCACTTAGCAGTGGAGACCACTGGATCAATTCCACTGGTTCCACTTCAAGTGGGACCATCGTGAAGCTGGTTCCACTTTCAACTGGTCCCAGTCACTAAGTGGGACACACTCAAAGTGGGACCTGTCCAATAAACCACTTTGAAGTGGTCCCACTCCAGAGTGGTCCCATTCTGAAGTGGTTTAACGAACTGGTCCCCCATGGGACCACTTGGCAAGTGGGACCAGAGTGGGACCATTACCAGGGTGGGGCCAGAGTGGGACCAGTTCGTTAAACCATTTTGAAATGGTCCCATTCCAGATTTCTGCCTGGGAATGCATGAATTTTCGCATGGAGAGTCCTTGTTGGGTGCTTTATCGACTGCAAGTACGAAAGAGCTCCCACAGTTACTGGTCAGAGTCCCTTTAAAACTTATTGCTCTGTGATTTGTAGAATATCATAGCAATTTCCATGTTTTTGGTGTTAATAGTCGCCTAAAAAGCATAATGCAGTGCACAAATGCAAGGACTTAACATTGAGGGACCTATAGTATGGCGCTGAGGTGACTTCAATGAATAAACCTTTTAGGAACTCTTGCACTACTGCCAGATAGCTGTTTGGGTGAAGTAAGACGGAATGACATAGTCACGCTGTTCTCCATACAATACGAAGGATGTTTCAAACGACTAAGCACAGAAATAATAGTTTTGTACCGTTTGATGAATATTTTGTCTGCTGCCCACACATGTTGTGCGGTTCCTTAGCAAGCTTCTGGCAGTCGTTTCTTCTACACCGCACTTCCCTGCTGACTTTCACGGCATGTGAAAAAAAGTTCGATTTCGTTAGCCACACGACAACCATGTAAATGGAAAGCAGTTAGAGCCTTCCACCAACTGTATTTGCAATACTTTGTTGACAAAAAATTTAAAGAGGCTCCCTCTAGAGTAAGATTAGGGAGCACATCGAACATCAGGAACATTGGAGGACAACACAGTCACACGTCAGAGACAACTGCTTCCCCTTACCTCACAGGGAACTGTTAAGCTTATGTGCAAATAGATGTTTCGTAGGGTAGGTTACCACTATTTTCATATCCACCGATGCAAGATAGTCCAAGCACCTATAAAAAGAAAAATGCAGTTGCTATGAAACCATGATATGCAAACAAAAGTACTTGCGCAAAATTTTCAGTGTGTGGTTTCACTACCAGAGAAAAATACAACAACCGAGTGAACTCACCCCTTAAACTTGAAAGCCAGAGAACAAAGAAACGCTGTCCACCACAGTACTCTGGGAGCTCTGCTGCGTTCAACAGTTTTTATCATTGGACAGCACGGCGTACGTTCTCGCTATGCTAAAAAATTGCAAGACAAAACGCGCGGGAGATTAGAACTTCGAAAGATTTTCGTATAACAACCAGTCGAATGCAGCCGCCAAGACCCAACTGCTACCCGTTGCGCGTCCAGAAAGTTTGGAGTTTCAACGGTTGAAACTGAACAGGTTCGAACTGGTTGGATGGATTGGATGATGGATGGTGATTGGGTAGACCGGCAGACGTCATTGCCATTGCTTTAGCTCGAGTGCTTATTTTTTGTAATATCTTTAATTTCCGTGGCCGTTCATTATAATTGGGTGGTAGAGGTTAAATGTTAAATAACACATATGCCAACCCAGCGGAAGTGACACCAACATCATCATCATTATGCCATCGTCATCGTTGTTGCAGCGACGAGTGTCGTATTTTGGTGCTGTGTGTTGAAAACCGCTGTTCTTTTTGCAAACATTTTATCAGTGCCTTTGCTACTGAGCTACAGGTGTGCCTAATATGTAGCGTATTGCCTCTTCAGCGGTTTCAAAGAGATACCATGGGCAGTTTCAATATTTTATGAAGGGTCCTGAAATCCCTGAGTCACGTCAGATTCCATTTTACTGCTGCAGCTGTGTAGCTTGTGGGAAAATGTTATGTGCAGTAAACAAACATCTGCTATCTGCTGCCCACAGTACGTGCAAAGTGCTTCTGTGTTTGTGGAGCTATGGTTTATAGTGCTGCGCTGCACGATTCGTCGGAGTCGTCGACTTTTTTATTGACGCTTCAGTGATTCAATAATTTAGTTGCTGATTTCTGTAAGTTGGTGTAGCGTAGTATTCTGCAGGGGAGTTACTGACGTACAAAATTTACATTTACCAGCAACGGTAACGCCATCAGGAACGCTAGTTCAAGAAACATTGCCCCAAACAAATGCGGGGTTTCGTTAAGAAAAAGATATATATTCAGTAAAATAAAATATTACTTCACAGCACTTAGATTCTGGTAATGTCTTCTAGTTGTGGATGCTATATATATGCATGTCAGTGAGCCAAAAAAACTCGGATCATCATATGTATGGGCATTATTTAAATTATCTACGTACCTCAGTCAGACTGCCTTCATCTGACTGATCTTTTGTTACAATATATGGGCATACAACTCACACAGCATGAAAGACTACATACTATCCATTTGGTCATAATATAATTGGACAAAGTTAATGTGGTTCATTCATGCATAATTTCTGAATTCATGCATAGTGACTGGCACGCCCTGGAGTGGGCACGCTATTTTTGCGGCAATACACTGCAAGCTTCCCAATTTTTTCCTCCACAACGCTAGACGTTGTACTTTTCTTCAAGCTCTCTTATGCATTTGAATGAAATGAGTTGAAACTGCAGTTACTCTATTACACTTCTGTGATCTGAAGTTCGCAGCAAGCAGACGTAAGTGATCAGAAATACACGATTGTAACATTGAACGACGACGGCACCTTGCAGATTGATCTGTGCATTACTTTTCTCGTTAAAAATATACGTAGAAAATTAAAGCAAAATAAAAAAGCGAACTAAAACATTACGTTTTCTATGTTGATGTTCTCGAACCTTTGGAAAACTGAATTGCAACATCATTTTGTTGTAGCTCCCTTGGTCGAGCCACTTTAAAGTTTGGGACTATATTACTTGATTGTGTTTAATTGCGAACAGGTGAACGAATGAACTATTCTTTTAGACAGTTCAGTGGAGTGAACAAAATGAATTAGTTCACAAAAGTGAACTGACTTGCCCATCACTAGTTAGAACAGGTCTGGACGTCTAGTAGACTGCCATGTGTTCCCTGGGTTCTCACGTGACATATGACGCACGCCATGAGGCGAAGCCTGTGTGACTCGAACTACAGCCGAAAAGAGTCTCCCACTCACTACTCACTCGCGTGGACGTAGCCCGCCCGGCTAGATCCTGAGGGGTATCATTGCCGCGTCACTCACTCTTCCAGGTGCTTCCGCGCAAAAATGTAGCTCCTACTTCTCATTGGCTGCTGTGTGGGACACCTTGCATTCTAGTTGCCTCCGCGGGAAAAACGAAGCCATTATTTCAATTTCATCTATTTTTGTTGTACTGTTTATTAATAGGCCTGTTCTTTCACACGAATGTTGCACGGACGATCTTTTTCGCGTTGTTGAAATACTGGAAACTTTTTACCTGCTTTGTAGTTTGTTGGGTTTATGTGTTGAAGTCGTTGAAACCGGTTGAAGCCGTCATGGCTATAGAAGCCCGCTCATATTCGAAACGTTGAAAGTGTATCTGAAGCATGCGAAGCACTTTGTAATTTGTCATTTTGCACTGTGTATCACCGCTATGTTTATCATGGGTCATCATGAGGCACCTCACACTAGTGATATGGATTTGATGAAACAAATCGGATTCAAGTCAACTCTTTATTTTCGAGAAGCAAATGAAGTCATTATGTATCCAGAATTATTGTTTTTTTTTATTTATTTATTTCTGCTCTTACGTAACAACGCCTTACGACATTACTGTGGCGGGGCACTGTACTGTGGGACTGTACGACGGGTACTGTGGCATACAAATAAAAGTAATAAGTACAGCATACCAAAAGAAGAAAGCACACTAAGACAACACGTACTCAGGTCCCCAAAAAATAAGCTCTATACATCCGTTGGGCTGAATTTTTCTGTGATGATCAATCTCGATATGTACGCTGGATGTTCCTTTGTCATATACTAATTTTATCATTAATAATTTTATCTGAAAATTGCAAACGTAACTGTTGTCTCCTTGTCGACAAACTATCCCAACCTAATCTTGACTTTATCTCGCTTTTACTAACATCCATGCAATTCATCTGGCCGCAATATTCTGAACCCTCTCCTGAATTAAAAACATTTCGTGCGGATCCCATACTGTACATGCACAATCCAAAGTAGGGCGAACCATAGTAATGTATGCATCCCTTTTAACTCGAGTACTAGCCCGTTTAATATTATGGAAAACAAAGTGAAGCATCTTTCTTGCTTATTTGCCTTGTTTCATGCCAAATCAAATCCCATTTCAAATCCGGGTTTGTCAAATCCTCTGCGAAATCCAGAAATTTTGGGAATTTGGTAGAAAACATGGCCAGGTGGTCAACTTAAGAGCGTCGTGCTGCTATTCACTGAAAGTATATCGTGTCAGGTTAGCCGGAGATGAATAATAAAGCACACGAAGTTTCAAATTTACAAATGCAACCAAACTAAGGCAGACACTTGGGGTAGTTGGTACGGTGTAAAAACAGCACAAAGAAGGAGAGAGATATACACCACGACGCCGAACGTCCAAACGATTTAATAAAATGAAAAATATACATGTACAACAATTATTAATTATTATGTAATGTTATGTAATGTATGTAATGTTGTTATTATGTAATTAATTATGTAATGTCATTATCTGATTCTTCCCGCGATTACAGTTTTGTGGCATTTTCCACCAAACTGTTCTCTTTCCTAGCTCTTTTTTGTTTTTCGTTTTCTTTTTTTTTTTCTTTTTCCAATGTCCAGGCACGCAACGCTTTGGAACCGGTTCTGCAGTAAAAAGTTAAAGGTATCAAGAATATATATGCGGAATACTTCAGATTTCGAAGAATACAAGTTGACACACGTGTGGAAACAGTCTGGGTGCAATATGTCACGAGGAGCTTTTACAATTTTGCTGCGATACCACACTACTGTATTGAAAACAATGATCATGTATGAACAAATTAATATAGTGCAAGAGAACTGATGTACTCTATAACATTTTTTTTAGTTCGTATTTGAGTCTTGTATCGTCCTCGTCGTCTTCTGTGTTCTTCAAACTCAAGGAAATGTTACATCTTTCAATAGCCTTGTGCCCAGCTAGACAAAAAGTCCAAGTGAAAATTGCCGAAAATCTGCCGGAGATCGGTATTTGGTTGGCACAAGTCGCTGCAACTTGGGCTGACGTCGTCGTATAATGTCACCTGCGAAGGCAGTTCGTAAACTGCGTTGGGCTCAAAGCAGTGGCCTAGCCCAAAAATATTTATCGAGGAGTTCTATGGGGACTTTACATGGGTGAGGAGGATTTCATTATCATCTCCCTCTTCCAAATGCACTAACCAAACTTAGAATTTTGGGGGTGGGGGGGTTAAACCCCCAAACTCCGGCATATAAATGCGGGCCAATATTGGCCCAGCGTTGAGAGGAAACTCCAAAACAGCAGCTGCTGCTCGAAACAACAAAGCAACGATGCTAGTCTATGTAGTTCAATTCGATATACACAAGTCCATTTCTACATTTTTTCTTCATCTTGCAAAATTATTTTCATACAAGGTGAAAACCAGCTTCATACATTGAGCCATATACCGACACGGAGAGCATTACTTAAACGAGTAGGAATTTCCATTTCCTACTCGTTTGTAATGTGCATAACCTTTGACAATAACAGCTGTCGAACAGGTTGGTACGTATACATATCTGTTCCAATAGGGGCAAAACGATGGTAAGACAGGCCACACACGACCAGCAGCAGCACTTTCAATCTTTGGATTTTATTTTTGCAATATACACACCTGCCAGATACAGTTGTAAGGCACACTGGTGTTATAGAATAGAACATCGCGTAGAGGGGTGCAGAAGCTGCATGGGATACCTCATAACCATGGTTGGTTGAGAATCTTATTAGATTTGGACCATACTTGGCCCATCATTGCTGGTGCCTCATGGGACGCCAACCAATGCCCGACTAAAAACCAAGCTTGGTTGTACAATGGCCCCAACGGCAATGCATGCTGGTCCCCGTGTTTGTTAGGACGGTCTGTCACATACTGGCCCAAAGTTGGCGGTATTCAGTTGGCCCGAGTAAGGCCGATGACAATCAAAGCTTGGCCGAACCCTCTTTTTCGCAAGATCGGCCCAACTAGGCCGAACAACGTTTAGGTATAGGAATCTCGCTTTTCTCCATGGGAAGCACATTGTTCTGCTTACTATTAACAGATTCTTCGTCCCGCTCTGGTTCATAAATTTGGTGCCCCGTGTGTTTCTTTTCTTTCATTTTTTTTTCTTTTAAATACAGACAGGCAAGCTTTGTGCTGATGGCATGTATATAGTTTCCCTTCAGTTGACAATTGAACCCCTGTATGCAAGAAGGGGATAAGTCGAAAAATCCCAAACCGAGAAAACTTCAAGTGAGTATTTCGTAAAGTAATTGCAGCCGGGTTACCTCGACTAATTCAATGAAAAATGTGTAACATATATGTTTGTGTTTTTTGGGTCTGTGACTTAGCAGAAATTGTCCGTGAGCATGATATATCATTTTTCAATGTAACACCGCATGCACAAATACAAGCAGCTTTCACAAGTCGTACTTTGATTGCTGAAGAACCAGGTAGGGTGAAGTTACCTGTGCGGTTGCAGAGCAGTCTGGGTCGAGCGTATCGTGCTGCTAAACGAGCACAATCTTGAAAATAATATCGTAGGTGACCAGCATAATATGACTTATTAGCTTAGTGCTCACGTCTTTTTATTTCTTCTTTTTTTTTTTCGATTACAACGCTCAGTATAACTGCCGACACAGTCGTGTTAGTTAGGAAGAACGTGTTTTTCGAGTGGAAGCCGCAGTTCAATTTAAGCTATCATTTGAAGGTGTGTGTAGAAAAGGGGCAAGATCTGACTGCCAATCCCATTGACACACATACATTTCTCGTTTCTTACCCTCCTGTAACAGGTCAATAAATTGCAATACGGTCCTAAATCTTCTATGGTAGGTACATGCTGGTATGTGGATATCATTGCAGCAAAAATACACGAAAGGGGATTGCATTACATGCATGGATTGCTTATTGCATACAGAGGTTCAATTACTTTATATATGGTTATCTCTAAATTAAAAACCAGAGACTGGGGGACAAAAAACGACAACGACCACCAGCTCGCTTGCTGCCTCTCTATCCTCTCGGTACTGTGTATATATTTTTGTCATTTTCTTTGGGGACTGTGTTGCACGATTTGCCCTAAACATACCCGATCATCGTGATCATTTTGTGACCTTAGTATCAATAAAGAAGTATCCTTGATCGAAGACAATTTGTCGCCTTCTCTTCTGTTTTTGTCATTTTTATCTGCCTCTCTTCCTTTCTACTTAATCTGCATATCAATATACTTTAGTTATGGACACTTCACTTTTTGTAACCAGTTGGAAGGAGAAGTGGTCATGAGATAAGGGTATTTCGAGGTTGTCGGGATCCGGGGCTCAAGAGCAGTGGCAATCATATAAGGCCGAAAATCACGAGACCGAACTATCAGAAAGCTGGAAAGTCGGAAGACAGAACTATCGAAAAACCGAACAAAGAGAAACCCTAAGATATGGAAAGCATTAAAATTACAATTACTACATAACGTATACTTTCACTAAGTCGATGTTATATGTGAATTGCTGTAGCAAATGAATCATAAAAAAAAAAAAGACAGAAATCACGTGACCCGCGGTGTTGGATATACGTATATAAACTCAATAAACTGCAAACTAAATTTTGAACATCTCTCAAAGAAATTCTAGAAAAATCTTGGGGGCGACACATGATTCACATTTACCACCTGCACTTGTGTCTGTTTTCCCACGGTGGTGGTTCCTCGGAAAAACCCGTTCATGCCTTTGGAAGACCTGCTTTGTACATGACCTATGGTGCTTCTGCGCAGATATAGGACAGCGTTACGTTTCTGATCCTTGTTGTTTACTTTCGAAAGCGATTGCCCTATCTACCGGGATCTCAAACACGCGGCCTCTTGGCCACCAAAGAGAACGAAGCTACCCTCTCGAAAAATTTAAAGACGAATTAGGAGTACAGATTTTCAGGCATTGTTTTCAGCCTGGCCCGCCGTACTGCTGCTGCGCTGTCCATGTTAGGTAGAATACCATGTATGCAATACCAATGTATGCGAGCAGTTCTTGTGGCTCTCGAACCTCACATTCATTACCTCACAAAATTACGGACACGGCAACCTGGTATTCGCGTGCGGTATGGTACACTAGCACACCGTAGCTAATGCGAGGATTGAGTCGATTTTCTGTCCATCCTAATTCTTACACTAAATCAAATAGTGACATTAAAACCCGGCTTTTGAAAGAATTCAGCCAAAAAGAAAAGCAAACTGTCAGTTCGAAAGAGAGGTAGTCGAAGTGGCTGAAATAAGAAGTGGCTCTTCCAGTTGTACTACTGAAGCTTCTATTTGTCTGATGGATAAGGAACTTGAATTTTTATTCAAATCTTAGGAATTTTTTTCACTTGTGTCACCCCTTATCAATATGGTGGTTTTGTTTGCACATGCCTAAAAATGTCATTTTGAGGGTCTTGTCTGACATACTTGTACAGACTTCTTAACTACGGAGCTATGGCAGACAAGGACAGCAGGAAAAGATCACCACTAGGTGTAAAGTTCCTTTTTAATCAGGTCATCTCAAAACCCCCAATCCCAACGTTCAACCTTCCTTTTCTCTTTTTCCAGGAATAAACCAGTTGATCGTGGAGTGGTGTGTTGTCCTTGTCTGACGTAGCTCCATAGTCTAAGATGTCATAGCTGGCAGCGAATGGTATCGTACGAACTTGCATACAGGTGACTGGGCTACCTATACGCACATGTCTAAGTCTGTACGGTCCCACTCGCTGTCACTCTGAGGAAGGAATGTGCCGAAGCGTGTTCTCTAACATTTGTCTAGCACTGTACTCGTTTTGACATGGTGGGATAGCAATGCACCTGTGCACATGACTGCGTCGGGTTTCCTATCATTATAGTTTAGTTGTAAGCAGCTCTGTCTCTCCATTGTCCCGTATGTATGCTCTTATCCCCTTTTGCAGTTAAATACCAACTGGCCCAAATTTCTGCATTTCTCATTAAACACAACATAGCAAACCAGAAGCCATAACCCACTGTGAATGCCAGCTAGCTCTTTCTCTTTGATTTTCCTTGCTTATTTTTCCAACTGTGAGCTAAGGCAGCAATACAGTAAGTAAATGGATAATTTGGAGTGCTCCTGAACATTCTCCTAAACCTTTGTGAAGGTCGAATAGTTTTTCATACTTTCAGCACTCTATTTGAAAGGACGCCCATTTATTGGTGTTAGCCTAGTAAGCCCATTAATTTTTTGTGTTATCCACTATCCGGCTCCACAATAACTATGTCGGTCCTGTTTTTGTGTACAATGTTATGTATGATATACCAAAGTTTTATGGTAACTACAGTCATTTCTTTTCCTTGTGGCCCTCCATGATGTGGTCTAAAGTCAATGTGCCCTGTGGCTCTAATGACGTTCTTCGGACCCAAATATACTGTCTCGTAAACTTTGTCCTCAGTGCCACGGGGTTCAATGATATAGACTGGCACACAATTATGTCAAGTACACCCAAAGACCTTTTTTCAAATTCTCGTATTATTGGACTACACAAAAAGAACTACCTTTACAGTACAGAGAGAAAGGGGAAAAATGGAGACGTCCAGTACATCCTCCACGTCACTTTTGTCGAGAAACGGTGGTAGCTTTTGCAAAAGACATAGAACAGACATAGTACAGGTCTCTCGCAACAACCTCTACATTTTCTGCTTCATATTTTCTGTGCGAATGAATAACAGGAGTTTCTATCAGCACTGTTGTAGCCATCGTGCTTGAGTTATGGTTAGTTTAGTGATCTTCTATCACCATCAGGGTTTGTTCTATCAGCAGAACGCTAGCCATTGTGGCAGACATATGGTGGCCCTGATAAGGGCCGTTTGTTTACTTCATCCAGGTCTGCTGTTTCTTCTCCAGTGCACCATGAAGCTACTGAAGGATTCCTTAGCATGTCCACAGCCAATCTTCTAGTGTCCATAGTTCCCTACGGGAGGACGCTGTTGGCATAAGACAATCCGTGGGGTGGGGCATCGTCACACAGCTGGGGCCTGTGGGATGCCCTGGACAGCATTCAGGCATGAATGCAATAATCCTGTGGGAGTGGCGCACTTGATTACAGTATGCCACCAGAGGCCTTCTGCTGGGTCAGCTCTGTTTGAAGAACTTGAACTGAAAGTAAAACATAATTGTGAGTAGTGTGAAATTACTGGGAGTTATAAGTAAACAGTGTCAGTTACAAATCAGTCAGCTCAGCACGAGAACAACCGTGTTCCTGCTTTGGTTGGCCTAGTGAGGATTAGCATAAGCAGGGGTATGCAAATTCTCTAATAGAATCCCAATACTTCTCTCTCTATCCCATACCCAATTCATGTATGGCATTTGACAGTCCAGGCCTTTCTGGTCAGCTACAGGGGTTCTACCTGGAAACAGAAAGAAATGTATTTAGGCAACAAAAAGCTTCAAGTTTGCAGCTTTTAACATGCTGGACAGCATTTCACTCTCCGTAATCATCATTTGGCAATGTCATTTATAAAATCCTCTACAATTTTTGAAAAGAAAACCATCTGATCAGTCACTGTGACATTTCTAAGATATCAAAGGCCATATGAGGACAGGAAAACGTTGTTTGGTTGTTCAAATCAGGTCGGAGCGTAAAACCTGAGCGGTATCATTCGACACTGGTGCTTGATTGCGGGTTTCTGAGCCTTAAATTCTGACTGTATCACATGTTACACTGTGGCTTTTATAAGCTATCGAAGGCGATATGAGGAGAGGAAAGCTGTGTTCTGTTGTTGATATTGTAACTTAAAACCTGAGGGGTATCATTCGTAACTGCTGCTTGACCGCAGGGTTTCGAGCCCTAAATTCTAACTATCACACGTTAACTCACTCAGAGGCTTGTATAAGCTATCGAAAGCTGCACGAGAACAGGAAAACGTCGTTCGGTTGTTGTGATTTGGTCGGAGCTTAAAACCTGAGGGGTATTATTCGTAACTGCTGCTTGACCGCAGGGTTTCGAGCCCTAAATTCTAACTGTATCACACTTTAAATCACTCACTGAGGCTTGTATAAGCTATCGAAAGCTGCACAAGAACAGGAAAACGTCGTTCGGTTGTTGTAATTTGGTCGGCGCTTAAAACCTGAGGGGTATCATTCGTAACTGCTGCTTGACTGCAGGGTTTGAGCCCTAAATTCTAACTGTATCACACGTTAAATCACTCACTGAGGCTTGTATAAGCTATAGAAGCTTGCACGAGAACAGGAAAACGTCGTTGGGCTGTTGTAATTTGGTCGGCGCTTAAAACCTGAGGGGTATCATTCGTAACTGCTGCTTCACTGCATGGTTTTGAGCCCGAAATTCTAACTGTATCACACGTTAAATCACTCACTGAGGCTATTTATAAGCTATCGAAGACTTTATGAGAACAGATATACGTTTTTTGATTGTCCAAATTTGATCGGAGTATCATTCGGCACTGTTGCCTGTAAATGAACTTATTTAACGGATTTCACAACAGCTGAAACAGGGCGCGAATGTTTCACTAAAAATTTGGGAGTACAAACATCAAGGAACTAAAATTACTTACCTCCATGTGGTAATTAGCATGAAACAAGAAGCACAAGACACACACACGTCCACCTACGACAGCGCGATACCGACGCCTGAGAACAATTGATGTCTTCATGCGCTGACCAGGGCACTACATTCATAGCCACCGCCGCGACCGCCGCCGAGGGGCCGAGGCGTACGAACCACGACCTACTATATTATAACGACCATGTCAGGCGCACCCCTTCTATGCGCCGCATTTTTGGAAGGTAGCGGTGGCGCTTCTGATCGTCCCAGTTATTGCTTCCTCAACTTCTACAATACTTTGTACTTCAGCTTACCTTAGTATTTCTGTACAAGCGGTGGACGTTCCACAGATGTTTCATTCTGAGGTTGATTATCATCATCATTCTACGCGTTTTCATAGGGGCTATCGCTGTCGTCTGCTACGGTAGTCGTACACCCGTACACACTCTTCTGTGCGTTCAGAATTCAAATTTCCATCGTCCAATCGTGTTGTGCCGATCAGTAGCGCCCCTGGCGGATCGTGCGGACAGGCTCCTCATAGGGTTTTCTGATTGTGACGTGGTCGTTGTAATCTAGTAGGTCGTGGTAAGAACACAACGAATGATACCCCTCAGGATCTACGCCCGCCGCCACAATGAAGAACAAGTGACGAAGTGCTGTTTGTTATGATTCGTGTGTTTGTGCCCAGCTTCCGAGAAGTGGATGAACCCAATGGCCGTAGTTACGTTGTTTATTCTGTAGAGGTGAATGTCTCCGGCGTCTGTCACAAATTGGAACGTCGCTACAGAACTTTTCACACCTTGCACAAGAATGTGAGGCGGTTACTGGGGAACCGAGCACCTTCCGGGTTTCCCCCAAAGCGAATTCGGAATCTTAGCCCAAAGTTACTTGAGCAGCGAAGAGCTGGATTAGAACGTTATCTTCAAGGCCTTCTACGGATCCCGTCTTTGTCAAATCAAGTCCTGTCGTTTTTAGAACTCCCAGCAGCTCAGATGTCACCCATTGGAAGCAACGCCTCAATCGACAGCGATGAACAGGAGTTCAGACCTGTACATCAACCACTGTTGAGCTTTTTGCCCGATCCTTACCCAGATACTTGGAGCACAGACACACTACCAGATATTGTAACCAAAGGAGTTCTGAAGGGACTGTTTGGTTCTGACTACGAGGACTGATGTGTTGCAGGTGAAGCAGTCTGTGCTTCATTTTTATTCAGTTTTAATTACGCATTTTCAGGTATACACAGTTGAAAATTAGTGTTGGTGCGCTTGTGGTGTCAAGCAACTATATTACTGGAAATCTTAAAACGTTATACCGCTACACATATTCTTGAGTGTTCCTGCTTGTTTTTCAAGTGGATTTATTTATATATACAGCTATATTTAGATATACTTATATTCAGTGAGAGCTTTTATTCATGCCTAATGTTGCTGGCATTGAATCATACTGTACTGTAGTCACAATAAATTTTCTACTTACAATTATATTTCAACAATAAAATAAACAGCAAGTAGAACACACAAACAGCTGTTTTGCATCATATGCATCTGTTTGTAAAGGAACTCCACTTGTAATGTGTGTTTTGTTTCCATGTGTCTGTTTCCCATGGGAAATGAACTGCAAGGAAGCTTCATTACACATTGACTTATATGTTCCATTTTTCTCTTGAATTCCCAAGCTCCATCCACTTTTGTGCTAAAATCCTGAGTTTTCTGCCAGCTATTGATTGTTTCAAGGTTGCAGGGGAGTTGATGACATGTTCCATAAAGCATTTGTTCAAGAAGCTGACACTGTCTCAATTGCTGTTGGGCTACCAGATATGTGGCTCTGTGGTTCACATCCTTGGGTCTGACAGAGGAATATCCCATGTGAAAAATGTCTGCAATCCCAAGTGGTTTATGAAAGGATTTTCACTTGAAACCACTTTGTACATAAGTGGTTTCAAATGGAAATCTTTTCATAAACCACGTGGGATTGCAGACATTTTTCACCTGGGATGTGCCATCAATATTCTAGCATACATTCCAGCCACTAGTGCAAGCTCTTGTACTTGTCATCCCATCTTCGCACAAGTGGTCAGAAGCTGGTGACACTTTAGCAACAAAGTTTGTTGGTAAGTGACCACAAAGGCTCTTCCACCATTTGTTTCAGCTGTTTCCTCTGTAAAATCATGCAGAAAATGAGAAAATCCACATTTGCACTTTTTTCATGTAGGTACTGTTACACTTTTTGAAATTTTCCTGTTAGATGCAGAAACGCAGAAGGGATACATCCTTCTAAATGCAACTTCGTTTGAATATTTCCTTGTTGCTTTTTGGTTTGAACAAATTATTCTCTCATTCTTGATACAGGCAGACTTTTTGATGTGGCATTGTAATATGTTGTTTTGTTAGTTTGGGATTGGTGGTACAACACCATGATTACGTCATTTTGTGTAAAATGAAAGAAAGTTTCATGTGCATGTCATCATCATCATCATATTGTTTTTGAAACAAGCATGGAATCCAACCCATTTTGGGTAGTACATAATTCTCTCTAATTGCCACTATCCATCTCAGTCTTGTTCAGGGCACTCTTAAACCCGATTTCCCCCTCCCCCAAAATTTACTGAATTTACAAGTGTCTGCTGTGTCAGCAAACGTCCTGAGTTACATGCAGTATGACTTGCAGCTTCATCCGAAAGTGGAGGGGGGAGATTTTCTACCCTCTTTTTTACAGGGATATAACATTGAATTTACCTCAACCGATACATAAAATTTGTCACCTGTTTTCAGCATTACATTATGAAGCGGCTTCGAGGAAGATAGTTGGATGCTTCAAACCCTGAGAGCGCTACAACAACCTTATTGTGGTTCATCGGGCAACAAGTTCCGACAAGAAAAGACACCGAACGGGTAAATATGGCTTAAAGATTTCAACGTGTAATATCAGTTACTTGAATGCAACTCCACGTCACAGGCAGGAAGCAAATAATGCAAACACCGGTCTTATACAGTGCAGTGCATAAATATAGGGACCCTTCTCAATGTGAAAGTATCAAGTTGCAGTTGCAGTTTCACATTTTCAGAGATGTGTTATCTGATTCAGCATGGCTGAAAACTGCAGGAAATGACAGTATATTTATTATAATTTTTGTCATAAAATGTTTTCACTACTTTCAAGATATGAGCCGGTGCAAATTATCGGGACATCTATGTGGACTGCGTCACTAACACAAATGGTACAATTCAAATGGGAAGCATGACGGCAAGCACATGTGTAAGACTTCGGCATCAGTCTCATGCGCAGGTCTTGCGCACATGCCTGCTTAATTTAGCTCGTGGTCTTACACGTCGATCGTCGCTGTTCGTACGCAAACATGCCCCATGGATGCCGTCTCACAGCGAATGAGCAAAGCCAAGCCTATACCCTCCATGCAGCAGGGCTGACTCTTTGGCGCATGACTGTGCAACTGCATCATTCAGTCAGCTGCATCAGCCGTTTTTTTTTTATGAAGGGTTGTAAAAATGGGCAGTTCAGTTCCAGAAGGCCCAGGAAGCTGTCCTCACATGATGAGGCGAGGTTGGGGCAACGCGTAGCCAACAGCACCATATCTGCTGACTAGCTGAAAGCAGAAATGGGCCTCACTGGCTCCAAGTGAACAATCCTGAGGGTTATTCACCATAAGAAAGACGCAGTCCCAGAAACCATGAAGAGTACCGAAGCTCACTGAATCGCGCAAGTGCGCTCGAGTGGAGTTTGCCTGCCAACTGCATTGACTGGATAAAGGCATGGCATCTTCCCATAGGTGTGTCTTTCTAAAGTTTCAAGTGGCCTTTAGTGATGAGGAGAAATTTCTCCTGGACATTCTGACGTCCCCATCACTACTGGAGGGATTTGTGCAAGAACCTGCTTTACGACATCAGTGATGGTTTGGGGTGCCTTTTGCAGCACAGATGTGCTTAAGGTTGCCTTTGTCAGCTGTAGAATACACTCAATACCCTATTAGACAGTCCACTAAGGTCACCTTCTTCCATTCTTTTGTCATTAGGGCTGGTATTCCAGCAAGACAGTGCGCGTGAGGCAGTCAACCCGAGCGTGGCTTGAGGCTAACAAAGTAACGGTCCTGCCTTGGCCAGCGCATAGCCATGACCTAAACCCAAAATGGAGATTGGAAATCCCTTGGCAATTGCATGCAGGATTTGCATGAAAGAACACCAGCAATGGTACCTGCCAAAGGCTCAAAGAAGCACTGAGTGATGAGCGGCAGTCCATCGATACCGACACTACAACAACAACCTAATTGAGAGCATTCAACAGCATCTCCTCGATGTTATTGCTGCTAATGGGGGCTCTATGGAGTATTAAGTATGTTATTATTTTTGCTTGTGTGTTATAAAATACATTTATATAAACTTCCAAGTGTCTGTATATTTTTGCACAAGGTCAACGTACAAAATGTGCGAAAAAGTTGTACGACACAAGCCTGTAAAAAAAAAATGTGTCATTTCTGTCGTTCTGAACGATGCTGAATCAAATAGAATACCTCTGACAATGTGAAAGTGGGACTGGGACGCTATAGCGCCATTTTGAGGGGTGCCCATATAGTATTTATGCACCGCACTGTATGCATGCTTTGGCTTTGTTGAATATCACTGCAATGTAAAGGTAGCTAATTACCAACAGAAAGAGTAGGGCCGGTTGGTACAACTCCTAGCAATTACCTGCAGGAAAATGCCACACTTTAAAGTCTCATTTGCAAGGTATGCACCTCTGCTCATCATTTTTTTGTGCGCATGCCCAGAAGACATACACGCATGGACCTTGTTGGCACACACAAGCATAATTTTGACCAAGCCCTACCTTCTATCTTGTTCTTACGATCTCACACAGCTCCACTGCGGTGCTCGTAAAGCTTCCATACATGTAATAGTAAATCAAGTGAACAAAATGGGTAAACAGAAGCAACACAATTGGTGAACAGCCGTAACAAAATCGAAAGCAGAAAAGACGCCCTCCTCGCAATAAACCTCTCCCTGTTTGTAAACAAATGACGTCATAGTGTTCGACAGTTCCACCAATTTGGTAGAGTTGAACTACGCTCAAAGCTAGGGGTGAACAAGGTTGCGCCCGAAAGCCACGGTTTTGAGGGGATTACGATGGTACCTGGAAGGGACGCGATCTTCGGTCCTACTTTTCTTTCAATAGGAGGCAGCGAACAAGTTCCCATTCGTGGAAGCCAGCCCTCCCCTTCCGATTTGTTTCGGTTTCAGTCTGTCTACCAACTTCATGATGACGTTTCTCGGGTAGAGGTCTATTGATTTTGTCAGTGCTGTAAAACCTTGCACGAACCCAGGTACACAAAGGGAAAAAAATACATTTCTGATGACACAAAATTACATCTTCATGACTCCACTACAGTTTAAAAGCATTACTGGACTCACTAACCTGCTGAGCTGTCATGGGAGTGGGGGGGGGTATCAACTGGTATTGTGAAAGAGTCATGTCGATGTGCACCACACCCCATTACAATTGATTGCTTGTGTTTCAATAATGTAGCAACATGTGCAGTAGAAGGAGTTCATAAGTGGATGCTATGTCTGCCTTGCTAGCTGTATTACCAGGTCAAAGGCATGCACTGCCATAGCCGTTGGCAGCTTTGAACAACAATTCAAGATTTGCTAAGCAAACAAGTACAATATGAGGACATGACAGTGAGACATAGTGGGAAAGAAAAGAAAGAACAGAAAATACTCTCATGATTCGTGCTACCGGGATGCTCTGATGGAATATGGATAGACGCATCAGTCCTCAGTGCAAGCTGCATCTGACAGAACTTATGAGTTTAAGGTTTTATGTCCTCACATGCACTTTTACAGGTCTGAACAAAAGTAAGGAGTGGGTGAGACAGCCCTCGAACTTGAAGAATTCTAGACTAAGACAGATGCAACGCAACCAAGAAACTACATCTTGCCAAGCACTACAATATTCCTGAATGACAAGAGGAAGCAGTATTTTTCATTTGTATTCCTTGCACTCATCTTGTGAACAGCACAAAGTTTTCGACAGGCTCCCTCTCTGTTTCTTCTTTCAGTTATTAGAACCACTGTTGGGAGTAACTCGTTACTGTAACTCAGTTACTTTATTTGTTAAATTTTAACTTCACTTGTTGCTTTTGACCTTCAGTAACTTAATGAGGAACTTGTTCTGTTAAAGTAACTTGGGTAAGTTTGATGTTCCTTTGTTCACAAAAAATGCGAGCTGCATCCTCTGTTGTCCCTCTCTAATGAGACCAACAATGTGCGTGCCAATTGCACGTGCATGGTGCCTTCTCGTCCGTCTCCACTCCCAAACTAGCAACTGAGGTTTATTAACAAAGTCACATCATTCCTCCATTGTGACATCAAGATCCGAACTACCGTATTTTCACGCGTATTAGCCGCACCGCAGATAAGCCGCAGGACTCGTTTTTAGATACGTTTTGGAAATGTTTTTGCAGATAAGCCGCACTCGCAGATAAGCCGCGGGTAATACGACGCGACTGCTTTGTGCGCTAAACCAGTGATGCACAAACAAAATCAAAAGAGACTTTCAACGCTCGTCGACGCCGTACTCCCTGGCAGCTGCCCTGTTCCCGTACTGGTCCGCGACGTCGACGACTTTTAGTTTGAACCCGCTGTCGTAGCTGTGCCTCCGCGTTGGAGCCATACCTTACCTCTAACTGCCGTGCCCGTGTCCACGAATGCTGCTGCTCAGGTCAATTGAGAACTGACGCTTAGCTGACCACGTTTTATCCCGATGTCAGGGGTATTGAACCCTTCCTGTGGGTCTGCCGACAAAGGAGACTGTTGGGAAGGCCACAAACCCTGTGGTCCACGTTCCGGTGTCGGCATGATGTATAACAGTGGAAGTCAGTATGCTCTACTAAGATCGGATTGTGCCCTTGTTAGGTGTTTTTTGTGGATTGACGAGTTAGTGTTGTTCCAGGAGACATTAATCACTGTCACCCCTTTTGTTAAAGCTGCGTGGGGGAATGTATTCGGAAGGTCAATACTCTTGAATGTGGACCCGACGCTGTTCGGTATTGTTCGTGCACTGGCAGCGCGGTCCTGTTCCGGAAGACATGAGGCACTGTCGACCCTTTCGTTTAATCTGGGGTATGGGGAAAATACCAGGGAAAAATAGCCATCATATAAGCCGCACCGGTGGATAAGCCGCAGAGCATCCGCGAAAAAAAAAAATCGCGCATAAGCCGCGGCTAATACGCGTGAAAATACGGTAATTCTGCAAAGGTCATGAACTCAAGATTGCACATTATGTAGCGAGTAACTTGATAACTCGTTACTTTTCCAAAAGACCTTGAGTTCTTCAAGTTCATTTTGATAATTTGCAACTTTGTTAGTACCTTAGTACTAAGTAACTTAACTTAGGTATGATTTTTACACAGTAGCTCAATTTGCAACAAGTTCTATTTGTAGGGAAACTTCCTCATTTGTGATTAAAACCAGCTAGAGATAATCACGTGCGAAGTATTTATGTATATTTGTATACTTGTTACAGAGCAGTGTTCTTGAAGGGGTTGGGAAACCACATGCAGCCCACTAAATGTATTGCTCAGTTTTATACATTGTAGTCCGTGGATTCGAAACGCAAAGTCCCACAGCCCTCATTGGAACAGTTTTCTAACTGTTGGCTTTTTAAAACTACAATTTTTCCAAGCCACTGACGACGGTAGCACCAAACAGTGCTCAGAGATGTTGTGAGACAATCGGTAAGTGACGTTTTATACACGACTGTAATGCCAATGAGTGGCCTTCAAGTAAAGAGGTGGCGCTATGCATGCTGGGACTTTCGGTCCGAAATTTTATTTTCGCTCTGTCTTAAAGAACAACCAAGATGAGTTTGCCTGGGAACGCCTGCCCCCCCCAAACAAGTAAATTACTTTAACAAATACTTTGCACACACTTTTCTTTTGGCAAAGTGTAGATTTCGTGACATTTCGTGCATCTTTCGGGTCCATTTGGCGCCCGCTTTGAAATCGTGATCTTTTGCCGGGCAAAATGTTTCATTACAATGCGGTCAACTTGACGTTTCATACAAGAAAGATAACAAGCAACATTTCAGATATGGTACGACAAAATGTACAGGCAGTATTTCACACAGCAATCTTCCGCACTTTGTGGATCATATGCAGGTAGTCATTTCCTTTTAGTTTGAGATGAAGTTGTGACTTCAATGAAATTTTTTCTAAGTTTATAATGTTATCACAGCCACACACAATTTAACGTGGTAAGTACACAACACGGCGTTTGGTGAAAAGTGCTTATTCAATTTAGCAATTGTGCTTAGTTCGATTTTGTTTTACACTCATGATATTTTTCCAAAGGTGCAGGATCCCAGGGTATGCGATACATTTACAGAATTAGTGCAGTTAAGTGCTAAACATCGGCCTGCGCTATGCAACTCCAGCAGAACTTCGGACCTTAAGCGTAAACCCATGTGACATTGCAACTTCCCTTATGTCATTCTGACAGGAAGTTGCAAACCACCTATGGCAGTGCACACATGTGCGAAGTGCCCGAAGGTCACTGAAGGCGGTACTCTGGTGGCCGACTCCCTCCTGCAACCACTTTTGTCGTCATAGAAATGGAAAAGTATGCACTTCTTTATTCCACGATGAAACGTCACTTCAAAAACGGGCTAGGAGGTGAAGAGTTGAGGGCGATGGAGGGGCTCACCTAGCGCGCAACATTTGGAGTACAATAGCTTCATAACGCGGGATCGCAGAAACATAGCATTTTGATGTGCATGATTCAAAAGTCCGGGGCTCGTGTACCTCAATGAGTGGTAGGAAGTGAGTGGTAAGACGACAATTAACGTTTCAAGCAAACACTCTTCATCAGAAAAAAGAGGGAATGGAATGCATGTATTGATGTGGATATTTAGTTCACATAAAGCAACATGTACAATGTTATTTCTTGAAAACAGTTTGGAAATAGTTTCCCAACCCCTTGAAGTGCGTACAAAACACTTGTTTTTTTTTTTTTTTTTGTCATAGCAGCGATAAATAGTGTCCTGTTTAAATAGATTACCATATCTGTTTCACACCACACTTTATTCAAGGATAGACCACAATTTACAAATCGTTAATCAGGGCTTGTGTGTGTTGCTGTTGACAGTACTCGGGAACATGATGTTGCTCAGGAAAACTTCATAAATAAGGTGATCTTATGTGTCCTGCAAGTTTCTTGGTATCAGGTACACTATGAAAGATGATTACTAGTAAATTGAAAACAAAATGAATTTGATTTAAGTTTTATGCAATCCACCCACACCACAGTTGCTCTGTCACCGTGTAAGAAAGCACTACATGTGCTGCAGACTTTTAATGACAAATTAACCGTTAAAGGGCAACCCCTTGGCTAAACACTGAAGCAGTGAAACCTGCACAGAATGCAACTGCATATAGCATCTTCTGCATAGGGTCTCGTCTCGAGGGCGACATTGTATCATAGTAATCATTGTAGCCAGAGCGATACAGTGCAACTGAAGTGCGAACGAGTGGCTGCTTCTGTCTTAACAAAGGAAGCTTACATAATTACAGATTAACAAGCAACAAAAGACAAAAATACTCTCAGCACGCTGCCTTCCAATATTTATTTTATAATCTATTTTTGAAAAACTTGGCCGAGAATGAAAAATTTTTGGGGGGAAACTTGATCAACCAGACATTTACAATGTAGACAGCAAGTGGTACTGCTTGGTAGAGTGACACTACAACAACACTATAGTACCAGCACTCCTCTCTCTCTCTCTTTGTATTCTTCTTTCTATTCTTTCTTATTATGTATGTTACACAACACAAAGGCTCCAGACACAGTCTAAAGAGCACCACAGCAATTGGTGACAAGAACTATTGCACAAACTTCAGAAAACTACAAAACTTGTTATGTTCATGAGTATTTTCACATCAGATTATGTGCTGTATGATTGTTATGCTTTCCTCAGGATGATGCCGGTAATGCTGTTAGTACCGTATGGGAGTTTCAAGGATATTCTTTTGCGCTGCCTCCTGCACCAACATCCTGGTTTTGTAGTTGGTACGAACATGCACTAGACATAGAGCAATTTAGGCACCTCCTTCAGCTGAAACTTAAGCTGGAGCGAAAATCTGCGATCCAGTATTTTTCTTTATTTTTTTTCCCTTTTACTCAGAGGACAAAAAATTCCTTTGTGCTTGGTACCAGATCTTAGCTTTCGCCCTTGAAATATGTGAGGAATCCCACCTACCATGATTCGTTAACAACATTGTGCTAGGAGAAATGAAATGTCCCCATATAGGACGGCATTTTGTAGGCAATCAGAAGAGAGTGACATGGTGGAGAAATCGCGTATTTTACCTTCTTCATATGCACAAATTAAAAGATCAGTAAGCTACAACCAGCTGAGAATGTTCAAATGCAGCAAAGTAGCATGCGTTAGAATATCGATTTATTGAGCTTAATTTGTTAAGTAAGTTGATTAAGCTTCTGATTATAGCAATGGCACGCTATGTGGAAAAACATGATAGTCACCTCTGAAATGTTGACACAAAATTGGTTGGGGAATGGGCAAAGGGTAAGTAGTGATGGAATGTTCCCAGGTTAAGAGTAGTAAGCAGCCTAGTAAGAAAACAAAATGACACAAAAAATAAAAGAGTGACACAGAAAGGTTTTGCTACACAACAGCCTACATGATGATTTGACGATGATTTGGAGATTCTTTGGTTAACAATGATTCTGCATTTCGAATAACTTGCACATTTTCGGACATGTGTATGAAACTCTCTCTTTAATTATGTTAAGGGAAGAACCTCAGGATGACAGCCGCTGATGTTTTGAACAGAGACTGTTCTCCAATCTGGGCGCCCAGGAGGACAGTCTCTGTTCGAAATATCAATGGCTCTCGTCCTGAGGCTCTTCCCTTACCATTTCCTCACTGATTCGCTGGATTTTCTTTTTCTCTCTCTTTCATTAGTACTTAGTGATGTGGTACTTGACATGCATAGCTTTCTTTCAACGCTGCACTTAGGTGCCTGAAAATGTTTTCAGGTAAGCAAAGTACACTGAACTTTACAGAATTTGCAGACATATGACGGCCATAGATCTGGCATAATCCTTTGAAAGGTATTTTCACAAGAAACAGCGCATAAACTGGCATGGTGTATGCAACTAAGGTAGGTTAAGACACAAGCCTAAATCTATAGTACATATCTCTGTGTGGTGTTTACCTGCTGCACCCTTCTTGCTACCTACTGCAACTTGTTTCGCTGCCAGTGGCAAGAGTTAGTATCCCAACCAGAGACTGCACAAAGTAAACTCCTGGGTAGGAAGAAATTTTTCACAACCCTCTCAGGTGCATTTCAGTGTTTTTTTATAATGCGGTCCCTACAATGGTTACGAAATGTCCGAACAACACTTGGTACACCCTGCATTTATCAAGAAGATAATTTTTTGTGGGAAATATTATTCCTTCAGTATTCCAATGTACTATACATCTTGCTGCAGAAGTCAATCAACTGAAAGAATGCAAGAGAGCATTGACGCTCCCTGAGCCACATTTCTGGTCCTCTGACAGTGATGTGAGACATATTCTGACCTTTTCTGTGATCTTCAGTTAGGATTGTCAATTTTGAAACAAGTGAACACTGCACAGTGCCAAACAAATATTTGCTTGTAGTACATATGAAAACTTTCATTCATGCCTAAGGCACCAGGTAAGAAGAAACTGACTTCAACTGCTGGTCATCAGGAGTTAATACACTGTAATTGTGGATATGCCATATATTCGCTGTTGTTACAAATCAGTCATGTTTCGTTTCATCACCATGTGTGATCACTTGCAGAGGCTGGAGATGGCCTGTCTGTCTGTTACTGCATGTCCTGTTGCAAGGCTTAAAGGGACTGTCGCATCAGTCTCGGTCAATTCTGAAACTATAATGCAGTTTTACTCCTCTCATCACTGACAATAATGCCAAAAATCTGACACGAATAAGTGCGCAAGTTTCTATGCAATTTGATGTAATGCATGGCAAGAGGGGCATGACTGATGTTGAGAGAATGCCGGAATTCTATCTCTGGAAATCGAAGAAAATGTCACTCAGACAAGGCCAATCAGGGTCCGGAGAGCCTTTGGCGACAGATGGGCGGGTAGGCGGGACAGTGTCTGCAGGTCGCGGAGGGTCTGTGACCGACTTGTGGATTGTCACTTGGAAGTTCGCACCGGACGTGTTCACCATGTTCCTCGTGACATGGTCGCATCAGAACTCACACTGGTAAGCAAAAGTCGGCGTATTTCCGAGGACTCTTCAGTTAGTATGTTGCAGTGCGAACATGAAGCAGACGAGCTCGGAGACAATCACCTACGCTGTGCTACCATTGGTGTGCCTGGCTTATGTCATCATGATATTACTGTCGCTAGGGCTTCCTTAGCGGCAGAGGGACTGCAAATCTTTAAAACTCGTTTATTTAATACTGTAAAAGTGGTTAGGTAATTTTGTGGTCTTAATAATTTGCAAATTTGTGTGGAAGTGAGTTTCGGGAAAATTTTGCCAAACCTTAACTTCGCAGGTTTGAGCTCCAATCCCGTGACAATGATATACGGGCTGGTTTTGTGAGAGTAGGTACCTGCAATGCCAAGTGATACAGTATGCGAATAAACTACTGATGTTAAAGTGGCATTTCAATTCCAGTACCCATACTTTCTCATCCCCAAACCTTAATTTCGCGACATTTGCAAAAATTAAGTCCTCACGAAAATTTCTACTTTTACAGTACATAAAGTGTTTCTTGAGGAGAAACTTTGCCAAGTTGACTGTGACGTTTTTTTATTTTTTTTAATTCCGTGTTAGCATCGCGAAGCAACTGTGGCTATGAGGGGCGTATAGACGTGGACAGATGAAGAGAGGACAGCAGGAAGGAGTGGGGGACAGGGGTATGCGTCCTGGGCCGACTTCAAGGGGAACTGTGCCGACATTAGTCTAGAAAGTCTTCGGAAAACCCAAGACTGACGTGGTTCGGAACATTACCATATCGGTCTCACACACACTGATGCGATAGTCCCTTTAAGTGACTGTGATATAGAGATGTTGCAAACATACTTTTACATGAGAAGTATTCAGGATGAAATGCGTATAAAAATGGCATTTCCTGTTTTCTCATGTGCAAGTTACAAACATGTTTTGCTACAGTAAATACATCCGAATGCACAGCACTGTTCTTTTTCTCGTAACCCTTCCCTTAACACAGTGAGCACAAACTACTACCCTCATCCCTTATAAATATGAAGCAACAAGCTCTCCCAAATATCCAGTGCACAAATATAACTAGCATTGCATCACCAGCACTAACAAATTCACTTTTTGTAAACATCTACAATTTTTCTTCATCACGTAACTTAACAAACAGCTTTCCTTTAGTCCAAGGGTTCTGCAAGCGCAGAGGCTCATAGTCATCACTGAGACATCGTTCCCGTGAACCCACCACAGCCACCAAGCAGAACTCTCCAAAACGTTCTTCCCCATAGATAGGCCCATCTTTTCCCTTCACCCTCACAGCAGTATTGAGCTGTCTCACAAACAATTCAATTACTTCCCTCGCTGTTGTTTCCTCTGTCACATGGATCTTCATACTAGTCCCTGTTGGTAAGCCGCAGTCATACGCCGCATAAATACGAAGCACACCTGGCCCAGACAATCTGTATGATGCATCCAAATTACGTGCCCCATCATCTTCTGGGATTAGGGCATCTGGAGAGCGGAGCGAAGGGCACATGACGCTGATGGGGGCATCGTTGTCAGTGTAATCATCCTCAATTGCTGACGAAGCTGAGTCGGTGTTGCTGCTCCGGCACTCTTTGGCAACCTCTTCGTGGTCACCAGAAAGGATAAGTTGTGATGCTGAAGCACATCTGCGAATTTCCAATCCGCCGCTCACTCCCAAAGATGCAGAGGTAGTGACAGGTGGGCCAAGAAACATTTTAGCATCAATGAGGTCATCTACACGCGAGACTCGTCGTACAGAGATTGGTGGCAGAATAGGTGCAGTCAGTTGTAGAGTAGGAGTTGGTGGGTCACCTGGACGCCATATGGCACTGAGTTGAAGCCCCGCACTGAGGGAACGATTGCGAGCGTATGTGAGGGCATCCATGATCCACCGGGTAGCACGCCACGTCTGTTCAACTTGGGCCTGGAAGCTTTGGAGCTGTGCTAGACGACCTCGTGCTGTAGCCACTTCTGTTGATGAAAATGCCTGCAAAGAGACATTACCTAGTTTTTCAGCCCTATATTAGAAGGTGGTTCAACCCATAGTGACATGGTGACCTGAGATGCATGCTTGAAAGCTTTTCAGCTTTATGTAATGTTCACTGAAAGCATACAGTACAGGGTGTTTCACCTAATGAGAAAAAAGAAAAAGAAAAAGATCATATTAAAAAACCTACTACTCTGAACGTTATGAGGTCAACGCTATTTATCTCGGCAGAGATCTTGCCATTACTTGTCAGCCTTTCGCGCATGTCCCTTTCCCATCGTGCATGTAGAAAGTCTCATTGGATCACTCTCAAATAAGATACCACAACAACTGCACGGGAGGTCCACGTTGCTTCATCTTTTTCGCCATAGTGTTGTGGCCCTGCGAATACCCCCTTATTGCTGCTTTCTGAGCGGACAGACGCTTTGTCACATGCTTTCTCCAACCTTTTCTTTCTCTCATGCGCAGAGATATACTGTCGTAGCATATTGATCTCCGAAATTAACCAAGTCAACCTCACATATTTTCTTGACAGAAACAAAGCCCATTTCAGATTTACCCCCACTCCATTGTAAAATACATTCTCTGCTGCTTTGGTAATAAGTGAAACAAAATATGTGAAAAACGTCGTTTCGAGGCACGAAAAATTGTTGGCGAAGCTCAGTTCTCTGTCAAATTAATGGAAGATGCGGCGGAAGAAAAATGGTCACCCGTCCATTCCTGTTTCCTTCTCGCTCTTCTTTCAGATAACTTTGCCTTGCAACCACGCTGCCGTTATAGCAGAAGGTTGGATAAGGGAAAGCTAATGGGAAGCTACATGGCCTCCTCGCATTCGTGCTCTCTCGGTTCTCGCTGCTTCTTTTGGAGATATGAGTGCGGCCGGCAATTTCCGCATTTCCAAACGACACTTTTTGCAATTTTTTTACGGCTATTACCATTAGCCATATTTGCATTTGGACAGCGGTAGTGAATGTATTTTCCAACAGAATGGGGTAAATCTGGCATGCGCTTTTTGTGCCCATAAAAACAATGTGACGTTGATTTGGGAAATTTTTGTGTTCAACTGGGAAAATTCCATTTCCCACGAATTCAATTTTATAAAAGTGCTCAGATGTCATGCTGAAGTCTCCCTCGAGATAAATAGCGTTGACCCCATGGCATTCAGACCAGTAGAGGTTTTACTAAGTTTTTTTGTTTGTTTTTTCACGTTAGGTGAAACACCCTGTATATTTTCCTTATTCAGGCAGTGAGTGGCATCGTTTTATACTGTGGAATAGAATAGCCATCACTTCTGAGTTCATAGTGGCTCTTTAAACAGTGTGTGTAAAGTTGGAAGATGTTAACACCTTTTTGGTCAGCAAGCCTGATCCCGTCGGCTGACTTGTAATGTCAAAATTATGGTTTGCTCTGTAGCGATTGCACAGCAAAATGTTCATGACCTTCACAAAAAGAAAAATAAAAAGAGAAGAAAAAATTCACTGTTTCAATGTGTGTGAAAATCCTTGAAACAGTGCACACACTTTCAGCCTAAGTTAGCAGTGTACAGGCAACACCAATATTATAAGAGGCACTGAGTTGCAGTAAGGCAATAATTTCACTGTGGCGTTCCCCATATTGTTTTGTTAAGAAAAGGCACTTGTGCATCTCCTGAAATACTTATGATGTTGGCAAATATGTAACACAACGTAACACACCGATGTCGATACAGCCAAATTTGACTAAGAAGACTATGTTTTCTCCCAGCAAATGAGGCAATCAAGTTAAGTCATACTCTTTTCACAATGGTACACAAAGAGCTATGCAATGCCAAGTAGAGCAGACAAATTGACAGTGCGACCGCTTATCACATGGGGAACCGTAAAGGTGAGTTTTCATAGGTTACACAAGGATATGCCTACCTCTCTATTCGCGTGCTGTGCCAGCATGGTATCCATTTCTAGGATAGAGGAGACTCTAGCGTAGCAGGCAATGAAGGGTGGCTGATAGGTGCGTAGGTGAATGGCCTCAAACATTTGCACAGGTAGTGTCAGGCAGTCAGCCCTTGAAGTCAACTCGTCCCTTTGGCCAGGTACACAGCACACTTCTTCAACAGGGGGCAGCACCAGGAGCAGGCTCACCTCACTGCTTAGCTCAACCACTTCCATGTCATAGACACTGCACGAGTCCATTACGGGTGCATATTATAACAGCAGCATTTTCACATTATTTGTACTTAATGGTGATGGCTGTAATTGGATGTGCATGCTATGAAGCTTTCATTGTGTTTGAAACTGTAGTATGATCTCCAGAAACTTATTTCATCGGAAAGTGCTGTTGCGTGCAGCAACTTGGTATTGCACATGTTTGTAATGCATATACATAGTGCATGTTATGTGAAGTAAAACCATTCTAGCTTGGGTGGCAGAACTTGAAGTAAAACTACTGGATACGACAACGTGCAGATCACAGATGCAGGTGCGAGACCCTAGTGGTTGTTTTGGGGCACCTAAACAAAAATAAAGTTATTATTATCATTATTATTATTTGTCCAAAATATGTAAGGCCAACAGTATTTGAACATTACATGGAGAAGGGACAAAGCGCAGGCTAGTTGGTGAAGCATGATGATGGAGGAATACCCCGAGACATGGAATGAAGCTGATTTCCAAAATGAGCCCCGCTAGCAGTTCACAAGGCCGTAATGTCCCAAAGAGTCCACCCAAAATTATGGCACAGAAAAAACGAAGAAGAAGAAGAAGAAAAAAAAACAGTGTTTGTGGCAAAATCAGTCCTGTGCGTGTAATGCCTCAAAGTAATTTAGGTTGCTTCAGCCAATGCACAACCAGCAGGAACACAAACTAGCTTGGTGGGTATCTCGTAAATGGTTTTGTCAATGGGTGCATTTAAGTAGGCGCCCCTCTTTTGGCACACCCAAACAGGGAGTGTGAGACACCCAGAGCGGTCACTCAACAACGGAATACAGCTTTGGGGCATTACACTGCTCTCTTGCTGCTGTCGCTTCCTGATGTCTGCTTATGCAGTGCACAGACTGAGGATGTAGTGGCCGTAGTGGCTTTGTTTCGACGACAGTGGTCTTGAGGACATTTGCTCGCAGTAGCGAACGAGACTGTCACAGGGCGACAAGCTTGTTTGGTGGAGTTTTTTGTTTAACACTTGGGCGAGTTAATTTGAGAGCAGGCACTGGTTTGGGTGGGCCATGACATCTTCGGGATCAAATTTATGGCGTACAGATGTTTGGTCAGAGACGTGGAGGAACAGCCCCCGTTGAGAAACCTGACAGTTGGACGCGACTGTGTTTGCGCCCTCCAGATTGTTCCTGGCACCCCGCGGCGCGACCAGTGCTGCTGCTTTCGGGTTGTTCGGACCGTGTACACTAACCAGATGCCACGTGTTTTAGTCTAGAATTTTGTTTTGTTGAAGCCAGGGATTTGGAAGTCGTCTTTGCACTGATGCATTGACAGAAGAAAATTATTGTTTTTGCATAAAATGGCAGCTGTGTTTTGTGACAGAGGCGTGGTGATCTTTTCTCAGAAAAAGGGGGAATGCTCTGTGAAGTGACATTTGGGAACTCCGTTTCCCGAGGTAATATAAGGGGTAACTGAGGGAAAGTGGAGCAGTCGTCGCAGGGCGGTCAGCTAAGAGTCCCAGCGAGGGAGTGGTGGGGAAGTTAGAAGGGTGGCGGCAATGTACTGCAGGTGAACGATTCAAGTTAGAAATGCTACATGTGTGAAGGCTGACTGCGTTTGGCAAGTGTTGTGACGTGTGTGAGTGAACCGACGACTCAAGAGACCCACCAAGAACCACCGTCAGAAGGCAGCGAGTGACCCCCCTCCAAGACACCGCAGTACTGAGGTAAGTGTAACTGTTCAGTTACAAGTGTTATTACATTGTATTGAGATTTTGATTGTGGATACTAATCAAGTGTAACGCCTCTGTAAAATTTTAATGTTCTGTGGAAGCTGTGTCAAACGTAAGCGGTAGCTCTGTGTTAATCTCGAGTTTTTGCAACATAACTGTAGTGTGAGTAAATATGTTGTTGATTGTAGCTCTGTGTACGTGTGCAATCGTTCAGCCACAGACTGTAACCCGCTTGACCCGCTGACTCTGAATCTTAATTAGTCATGGAGTTCCAGACATTACTCGGTATCGTCACCCGAACCAGTGACAGAGACATAAACGATGGAAATTTCAATGAAGGTGACTGCTTGACATGGGCATGACCCGCAAATAACCGCCGCAATCCATATGGAAGTTGCCCAGTAATAGGAAAGTATAATGGCAGTTTTTTAAAAATATATATAGTTTCCCGAAATGGGAGAATTTGGTTAACAAGTATGTCTCTACTTTGCTTCCAAGCGTACCATTCGAACAAATTAGAAGTACTTTTATGCCAGCACTAGCCCCCTGCTCCCGGTGGATCGCATGCTCAACAAGATATGTTACGCGAAATGTGTCAAGCCCCAAGCTCTTGTCGTCTGCTTCGGTGGACTCCTTTCCCGTTTGGCCGCGCGAAACAACTCGTTGGTGTCTGACACTCCGGGGTGCGCCGATGGCACATGTGTCGCGTTAAGCAAGTGGCTCTGTTTTCATTGCGTTTTTCTTCTAAATAGTAGCGCAGTGCGAACGAATTTTGCTTGCATCAGACCAATTGAAACATGGGCTTCCATTTGAGAGCAAGTTGTTTTTGCATTTTAGTGCCCTTTTAAGGGCACTGGAACAATATGTGTTTCAGACCACTCCAGAGTTGGCATAAGACATAATTGCTCTTAAATCAAATTTAAGCAATGCACACCTGCAGTAAGCAGGACCAATGGTACACAACTGGCAAGTCTGTACTGTGTAGCATGGGTGTAAATAGATTATGTGTCAGTTATCAGTACTACTGCCTTTATCTTTTTATTTTTGAACAACTGCATGTGTTCCATAAGTGGGACACCTGAAGTTGGAACCAGAGGTGTCCCAGATAGAAAGGGTTCGCTGTTTTTGTGGCTGGAAAGAGAATTTTTCAAAGCGCAAACACACTGGAGACAGGCTTGCAATTTTGGGAAATCATAAGATCTAGCATATTTATATTATTGAACAGTTAAAAGGTGGGTACACGAAAAGACGCACATGTGCTATGCACTGTGATAGGCAGCGCAGTGACTTGTGTGCGTGTTCCCAAGGCCTGCTTGTATGCCTGATTTTAAGATTGTTCCTTCTATTAGCAGTTGTCGTATGCAATGATCATAATGCCTGATTGACTTCTAATTATTATACAAGGAAAAAAAGAATAGACTAAAAGGTACACATGCTTCGTTTTAACAACTTTAGGTTGGTGATGATGGGTGGGGGTGTATCATCAGCAGAAACGGTATTCTATCTAATTGCTCGTAGGAAGAGGAAGTATTTCATTGTGTATTAATTTTAAAATTCATAATTGCAAATTTTTATGCATGTGATATGCTATGAGGCAGCAGGAGTGCTCTGAATAGTATAGTTTCTGTTGTCATGGCTTTCTCTCTCTCTTTTTTCTCTTTTTTTGTGTGAGAGTGAAGCATACCTTCGTGGTTTAATTACACTAGAACATTTCACTAGCAAGGCTGTTTCCTCTGCATGTGTAAATCCAAATTAACCTGCCTGTTTCAGTTTGTATTATTGGATAACTAACAACTAGCCAAGCTTCATAGCTGGGTCATTTCATATGAAGCGATCCAATCGCGTGGCTCGACCACTACGGATCTTGTTTTTGTTTTCTGTTTGTTTACTGGTTGACACTGTGGAGAAACCAACGCTCACAAAATATTTTTGACGGATTCGGAGGCATTTTCGTATTTGGTGGTGGTGGCTGACCTAAAAGTGAGGTGCCTCTGAAGGCTTATCCTTGGAAAATGGGTAAAGGTATTCTATGTATGGAAAGGTCACAGTAGTCATAAAGGATTGCTCTTTCATTCTTTGTAGGGAAACTGTCATGCTGATGTGTCTTTCGTACCGTGCTACACCTAGAAATCCACATTTTTGCTGTATGTCTGCTATTTTTTACTGAGTCACTGCCTGCACACAGGGACATAAAATTTTGTAGATGTGGAGCTGGTCGCTTGGTGAACATGTGAAAAAATCATTATTTCTCAGGATATAAAAGAAAATTGAAGAAAGAAGTTGTGAAACATGCAGTATTTGATAAATTAGCTGTATTGGTAGCGGAAAAAAATCAATGTGGCGAACGCGATACTGGCATTCTGTCAATGCTAAAATGATGGTGAATGTGTTCCCTTGAACACAAATTGGGAGGGTACTCTTTCTTGTATTTTAGCAATTTTTTAAAGTAACACAGTTCACAGTTGCTACAGGAAAGCACCCTGCTGGTGTATGATCTTGCCCCACTAAAACAAATACTGTAAACGTATTTTTATTCGCGATGTATTAATTTTCGCAAATCGCATTTGGGAAGTTATACGTGAGTATTTAATTTCACGATTCCAGGTCTGTTTCCTTCCGTGGGATGAATGTCAAGTTGTGTTAGTACAATTTTTCGCGTTTTTTTAGTGGTCGCAAAATTTGCGAATATTGTTTAATATACAATGGGCATCAGATTAAAAATACACTTTGAGTGACGTCATTAGATGAATGATGAGGAGTAACAACACGCTATCAGCAGTTAGGAAGAAGAAAAAGTAAATGTGATTACATTACAATTGTAAAGCAATCGCATTTGAAGCCATTTCGATGACTGGAGCACCTAACGTTCTTTCGCCCTGACATTGTACACCTTGGCTGAGTATATAGTGATATTACACGGACCTTCACTTTCTCATAGAAAGGGGCTCTAAGCAATGAAAATCATGCGTGTGGGAATAGCTTTGGCCATTTTGTATAGTGCTTTCAAAGCAATCTGCTCCTGTGGCACATCAGTACAAGGCACCGACATTGGCAATATGTTTTGTAGGTATTCTTGAGCCCACAGGAAAAGCTCCCGAGGAGTTACAATTTGCTGTTCAAATGATCTCTGAAAGCTAGCCTTTGCTGCTTCACCGTACCTCCAATCCCGTCACACGGTTCTTTTCCATGTGATGTACCAAAAAAGTTCCATGTCGCTGAAACCCTGAAATCTTCTTCGTCAAAGCACAAGTTTATGAAACTTTTCTTAATTTTAGTATTATGAAGCAGCACCATCTGGAAAAATGATGCAGCTTCCTGGGGGGGACATCATTTTTTAGGTTCTAAGATATATGCTTTTCTGGTCTACCCTCGAACCGTGTTTCCGTACCCTCAGCAACAGGTGGATTTTGTTTTGTTCTGTGCTGCTACGAACCGTGGTCACTGCAGTGTTTGGCAGGGGTCGTGGGTTTAAAATCTGCAGTTCCCGACAACGTGATGTGCGGCGTGTAGCACGCGTTCAAAACTGTCCGCAACGCATACCATTCTCCGTGAAAAGGAGCGGGTGGCAGTGCAGCGAGGGCAAGATGGCAGGATACCATGGTTTTAGGAAAAGTTCCGTCTATGCTGTTGGGTGTACTCTCGCCTGCGAGGGGTTTCAGTAGAAACATTGCGGTTAAATCTGTGAAGGTGTAGTTTTCTGAAAAGGTCAAGCTGCTGCATGGTAGATTCATCCTGAGGAAGTTCAGCTTTTATTAGTTTTAGATAAACATACTACAATGAGCTTATGAAATGATGCCTCTGGAGGGCTTGCAGTGCATGCAGAAGAGCAGCGAAAGTCTTCACTTGGTACAACAAATCTTTGAAACGACATGCAGTCACCAGACGCCCATTGCTGGAATGTGATAGTGTCCAAGAACTCTGACATTCGCTGCAGCTTTTCATTCAACTTGTTCTGGACAGCTGGCAGCCCCGGGCAGTCAGTACATTGAGCGAGCGGCTCAGCCCGTCACCGGATGCAGTCTACCTAGCTGTAATAAGCCACTCGTATCTTTACTGCGTCTATTTATTGCCACCACATACTGAAATTGACCTCTGAGAACTCCGGAGGAAACCTCAACCATGATGTAGAGAGATGTAATATTTTTTTTAAGGAGCAATGGAGGTGACATTTAACATCGCTCAAAATCCTGCCTCGTCTGTCAAGCTGTCCACCAGGAGTCACCATGCAAAATATTTTCGCTCTGTGGTGCATTATAGCTGTGCAATCCAGTTTACAACAAACTGTTCCAGAAAGCAGCTGCTGCCGGGTTGCCGGCACAATCTTCGCGTATTGGGGGAGAATGCCCTGAGCCTTTTTTCCTTCGTTCTCTCTTCTCAAATCACGTGCCACTTATACGAGCTTGAGCTGTGCCGCTGTACGTCACTGGTCACGTGAGGGGAGTAGCATAGGCCATGATGTCCTCTCATTCTGCGATGCGCTCTTTTCACAAGGAGGATTTTTCAAAGGTGTGCGGAACACAGCCCTCGCCCTGTAGGTCACCTGCACTCATCGTTCCTTCGCAGGAACTCTATTTTATTGATTGGAGAACACTCTACACCGAAAAACGAAAAAAAATTTGGGGTCACCTCAGTGCTCCCAGCGTTATCGCGCTATAGGTGCCGAAAACAGACATGTGGAACAGAAAAGTCATACTAAAAGTGAAATACTAAAAATTTTTTGAAAAATCGTTTCTAAAAAACCAAGGAAAAGTACCCTCCCAGTTTTTTAATATGTTCAAGTGGAGACATTCATCATTATTTTAGTGTTGACAGAATGCTCGTATCACGTTAGCCACAAAGATTTTTGCAGCTAGCAATACAGCTAATTCATCAAATTCTGGATAACTCACAATTTGCTCTTCACTTTTCTTTTATATATTGACAAATAATATCTTTTTCACGTATTCACCAAGTGACTAACTCCACGTCTACCAAATTTTATGTACATATGTGCAGGCAATGGCTCAGAGAAAAATAGCAAACCTACAGCGAAAACATGAACTTCTAGGTCTATAGTACAGTACGAAAGACGCATCAGCATGAGAATTTCTTTATACAGAATGAAAGAGAGCTTTGTGACCACTCTGACATTTACAGATGTAAAATATCTTTAGCCCTTTTCCCTAGGAGAAGCAGGCACCTCACTTTTAAATGAACCATAGATGTTTTGCGCCAGCTAACGTGAAAATGGCTCTGAATTTTACAAAAATATTTGGGAATGTTGATTTCTCTACAGTGTCAACCAGTAAAAAAAAAAGTTGGACGAGATCTGTAGTGGTCAAGCCACACGATTGAATTGCTTCATGTGGAACCCGGCTAGTCCTTGCCAAAAATGCTTGCTGCAAGACATATCCTTATCTATGAAAGCTGCTTGTGTGATAACATCGCCGTGGCTGTGCTGATACACAAGCTTCCGTACTTACCCATCTGCAACTTCTCTCAGTAGATTCATACTCCGGCGAGCAACTGCAGTGCCCAAAGTGTGCAGCCAGCTGAAAGTCCATCTCAGCCTTCATCACTTTATTGATGTGCTCACGAAGCCTCTCGTTTATACAATGGCCCATCTCTCATATCTACCTTTTTCCAGAGGAGAGACGGACCAAGTACGCCACACCGACCTGGCGAGAGACATATTTTGCCTCTGCCTAACACCACAAACCCTCTGAGCAAGGCCTCACTGACACCGGCAGCGAAGCCAACTTGTCTTTTACACTGAAAACAACCTAACCCCATGGTTTTCACCAATTTTCTTTAACCGGTGAGAAGCTGCATTGGGCTGCACACATTGGGCAGTGTGGTTACTCACCAGAGTATGAATCTACTGAGATTGTTTTCAGGTCCGCTCAACTCCACGTCAGGTTATAGAGATGTTGCGGAGAGATAAACACGGAAGCTCGTGTACCAGTACAGCCATGGCGATGTTATCACAAGCAGAAAGCTTTTATAGATGGGTGACTCCATCTCAACTCAGGCAGGGTGGTCCGGACACCATCACCAATTTCCTTTGAAAAAATATATGTTGTACCGCAACACACATGCACAGAGGAGCAATAAACATTTTGGCTCTATGTGTTGTGGTCCGTCAGAAAAAAAATCAGAAGGAAATTGATTGGGCTGCGGAGCTTTCTGACGGAGCGACTTTGACATTTTATTCCTCGCCAGCGGACCGTCCTAAACTATAGATTTTTTTGGTGCAATATGTCAGGTACAACGGCTTTCAGCTTGCGTAAACATCACGGGTCAATTCTGTTTTGAACTTCAATGAAAAATCGCCAAAGTTGCCACAAAGTTCAGATTTTCTTCATATTTGTCTTTACGCTGTACTCCTCCTATGCACGCCATCGAGATATATGAAGTACCGGCGTGTAGGTCGAAGCGTGCTCTTTAAACCGATCTCAAATTTGTATGTCTGTGCCTTGCCCCCTTTCGACGAGACGGTGTAGAGTACAGCTATGCTATCAAAAATTGGGTTTTTTTTACGCTTGTTTCTCAGAAACCCCACCTCCGATTTCCTTCATATTTTGTATTTGTATAGCCCAGGCTATGGCCTACACGTGTACGCAAAATGGAAGGTTCCCTCTCAACACAACTCAGAATAACGCGCAACAAACATGGTGTGCGGAGCACACGATATACATCTCGTCCGGGAGAACCACGCCAGATAGTTAACAGGATTATTGGCCTCTGCTATTTCCGACGTCTCCGGCCTTGAATGACAAAGCTCAGGATGGAGACCTACCGCGAATCCCGTGCTAGTGCTATACCTGAGTCTTTCTGACTCATTTTCCCACAGTCGAACTTCAATGCTGTTCACATGAAGTTCAGCGACGTTCTGAGTTGGTGACTTCTGTTTCCGACATGAACACCAAGTACCAGTAGGGATCGTGTGTACTGTGCCGACTATTCGGTGCTATGGTAGCCAAACCAAGCTAAAAAATCGAAAGGACTACGATTTTGTTTTTAGAAGCAAGTTCCCTATAAACATACCGGGCCTCAAAAAAGGGAAAATGGAAGACAGTGCGGGCGGCTGTCGGAATCCAGTCTTGCCACATGTGGACGAAAAAAGTGGAAGGAGATGGACGCGTCACTGTCAAGATGTCTAGAGTTGCCGTGTAGAACAGCCAGAGTAGAAAAGGAACATCAACGGCGGCGTCCAGCCAGGTTATACCTCAGAAGTTACATGACCTGTATTGTCGTTTTTCTATAAGATATTGTATGCAAATAAACCAGTACTTGACGACTCAGTGCTTAAAATGTGTATAGTTCTGTTTTACTGCACGCGATTTTTACATCTTGATGGTGTCACAGTTCAAGGCATCAAGCTGCCCGCCATTCCCAATTTGTTGCATGCTACCCTGAACTGTGCTGAGAGGGAACCTTCCGTTTTGCGGAAGCATGTAGGTCATAACCTGGGCTATGTCACTACCAAATATCAAGGAGATCGAATGTGGGGTTTTTGAGAAACGAGACTCCAAAAAATCCCATTTTTGGGAGCATGGCTGTACTCTACACCACCTTGACGAGGGGGACGGAAGGTACAGACATGCAAATTTGACATCAATTTAAAGAGCACCCTTCCATCTCCTTCCACTTTTTTTGTCCACATGCAGCAAGACTGGATTCCAACGGCCGCTTGCACTACCATCCATTCTTCCTTGTTTGAGGCCCAGTATGTTTCTGGGGAACTTGCTTCTAATATCAAAAAGATCTCTCAATTGTTTGGCTTAAGATGGCTACCACTGCACTGAATAGTCGGCACAGTACACGCGGTCCCTACTGTACTTGGTGTTCATGTCGGAAACAGAAGTCACCGACTCAGAACGTCGCTGAACTTCACATGAACGGCATTGAAGTTCGACTGTGGGAAAATGAGTCAGAAAGACTCAAGGTATATTACTAGCACGCGATTTGCGGTAGGTCTGCATCCTGAGCTCTCTCATTCACGGCCGGGACGTTGGAAATAGCAGAGGCCAATAATCCTGTTGACTCTCTTGCGTGGTTCTCCCGGACGAGATGTATATCGTGTGCTCCGTACACCATGTTTGTTGCGCGCTATTCTGAGTTGTGTTGAGAGGGAACCTTCCTTTTTGCGTACACGCGTAGGCCATAGCCTGGCCTATATAAATACAAAATATGAAGGAAATCGGAGGTGGGGTTTTTGAGAAACGCGAGTCCAAAAAACCCAAATTTTGAGAGCATAGCTGTACTCTACACCCTCCCGCCGAAAGGGAACAAGGTACAGACATGCAAATTTGATATCAATTCAAAGAGCACGCTTCGACTTACACGCCGGTACTTCATATATCTCGATGGCGTGCATAGGAGGAGTACAGCGTAAAGACAAGTATGACCAAAATCTGAACTTTGTGGCAACTTCGGCGATTTTTCATTGAAGATCACAACAGAATTGAACCCTGCTGTTTACGCAGGCTGAAAGCCGTCGTACCTGCCCTATTGCGCAAACAAAATCTATAGTTTGGGACCGTCCGCTGGCGAGGAATAAAATGTCAAAGTCCCTCCACCAGAAAGCTCCGCCGCAGAGTCAATTTCTTTCTGATTTTTTTTCTGGCAGACCACAACACATAGAGTCAAAATATTTATTGCTACTGTGTGCATGCATGTCGCAGTACAATATATGTTTTTTCAACAGAAATTGGTGATGGTGTCCAGACCACCCTGTTGAGTTGAGATGGAATCACCCAGATACGGGTGTGTGTTTCGGGTGAGTGATATGGTTGGTTTTTTCCAGTTCCCGCTAGGGTAATCTGTTTTTTTGTGTGTGTTTTCGTTTCACCGAGTGTCATTAAAGGTTGAAAGTTCGATGTTCCCTGTCCGTCGTCTTCGCTGTTGCTATGTACCAACCAGCCCCGTTTGTCTGTTACTTCGTATTGTACTTGACCCAGTGTATCCTACTGTACTGTACTCTACTCTACTGTACTTTTAAGAACAATTTTGATGGAATTTAACAATCACTGATGGCTTCCACATGGAGCACATGGTGACAGTATGTGCAATCAAGTTTCCAACAACCGTGAAATGAGCAGAGAGAAACAACAAAATGGGACAGTTGGGTCTGTCCTCGGGAACCCTTACCGGTGTGCATTATAGAGTTCCTGAGAAATTTCTAGCTGTGAGAAGAGCGTCTTTGCTGCAGCTGAAATCGCCCTCTGGAACTTGAGCTGCATGTCATTAGCTGTTTGCTCTGATACATCTTGGCCTAAGCTCTTTAGCCACTGCCACTCTTCACTGAAATGAAGTGGAAAAGATATGGGAATAAGATGAGATTAATATAGCACAGACATATGCAAACTGTCTTGAGTTTGTAAACTTAGTTATTATTGCTCATTTGTTAGCAAGGCTGTACAGATATGCTTTGTGGAAGCATCCTTGACATGTACCTCTTGTTAGTTACTACGGTCGTGTTCATCTTAAGAATAAAAAGAAATCTAGTCCGTCAACTACATACGCCGTTGGAGATAACGAGACGCAATAGCATGCCAGGGGGATTACTGTGGCGCCACCATGCACCATCAGTAAGGCCCTTCCTTTTCTGCGATTCTGTAAAAATTTGCGGAATTGTGGGTCTGCCGCGGAATATGAGGTTCTACGCAGAATTTTGCAGAAACCGCATGCTTAACTCAGTTTATGTGCGAGATGAACGTACTTTGCTCGTACCGGTTCAGCTTGCATTACAGCATAGATGTGCCAACCAGACATAGCCCCATCTGTGTGCTGGAACAACTAACCCTCTAACATATTGGGATTCTGGAGCGGAATGCAAACGCTGACCCCTGCTTTGGTGTCCATAGCTGTCAAGTACCTCTGTGTGACAGTAAACTCTGTACATGTAGAGAGGTCACTTAGCAAGTACAATTTGATAGTCAGTGACAAACGTCACTCCCTCTCAGAAGAAAGTACAATGTACCTTGTTATGCTAAGTCATAAAAGTTTTTGGAGTTGTAACCGTGTTCCTCCACACTAAGAGCTAACAGAGAGTATTTTCTGTCTGAACTAGGGCAATTTGCCTTTTACCGTGGAAAAACGCAGAATTCATAGTTCCCGGCTGCGAATTTCAGGATTTGCCGCAGCAGAAAAAGAAGGGCCTAACCATCAGCATGGGAGTGCACGTTCTGCTGCAGCGTAGTGTCATGTTGCCAGTCCTAACAGCCAATACGGAAGCAGAGTGAGTATGATGAATTACATTATCTAGTGCAGGAGACCAGTTTCACGGTGGTGCCACTTGAAGTGGAACCAATGGAATTTATCCATGGAATGCATGACAGAAAGTGATGCATAGAAAAGCACATACCGTTCAAGTAAATATTGTTTATTCTGCTATGAGCATACACTAAGAATAAAGAAATAATCGATACATCTCTCACGTACTAAGTCGCACACGGGTAATCACTCACAGCGTCTAGACGAGGCATGTGCAGTGGAGTGCAGCTGTAGCTTCCAGTTTCGCCACGAACCCCCCCCCCCCTTGACCACGTGGTCATCCGTAACGAATCACGACAAAGTAGCCGGAAAACGGCGCCAAAAAGCGCGCGCTGGCTGATCGAACTGCGTGCCCTCTCCATAACCTGTCACTCGATTTCTCTCCCACCCCCTGCTCCGAGCACTGATCTCTATGTATAAAGGCTGGATGGCGCATGGGAGAGGGGCTCGCGGGGGAGAGGCGTGCATTCGGGCCGCCATGTTGGGAGGCCCTAAAGCGCAGTGTGCGCCCATAGAAAACAATGGGAGGCAACGGAGAGTGTGAGTATTTATAGCGCTGCAGGCGTTGATCGTTGCTTGTCATCACACAATTTTGTAAGGTGCCAGTATACTGATGTATCCTAATAGTGTTTCACAGGTGTCCTGCCGTTCGATTCTTAATTACGTTATGTTTTGCATTCCGAAACTAGACCGTCACAGCAGTGCAGCGCTGGGGATTGTACTACAGTACGTTTCCCAGCCAATATTTCAACAAGAAACGATGTGAGGTTAATAACCACCATGTATGTAATATCCCGTGCTGCGTTCTGGACAAAAATTGTTCCATAAAGAACGGTCCGGGAAAGGATATACTCGCATGGCAGAAAGAGATCGTTCTGTAGAATCAGAGCCGTTGTTTTAGCCGTGTATCGGTTTCGTATGATTTATATCAAGCACCGCCGCAGAAAGTGTCTTTTAGTGAACGACTGCGGTGCTTTGCCTCGCAAATATGGACACACCGAAGCAGCCCAAATACGTTGCGAACGTGATCTAATTGCTTCACGCAATTAGAACACGCTCGTTAGGACAGTTAATCAGGTAGTGATGTAAGCTTAATCAATTAAGTTACTTAAAAGTGGTAACACCTCCTTGAGACACAAGATTTACCTCTTTTTGAAGTACAGCCCTTCTATGTTTGTTTGTTTCTTCGTTCATTTGTTCTGATTATTTGCAGGCGCGGTTGTGCCAAACTGAATGTCCTTCTCGAGTACTCACATGCTTTTGCTGAATACAACTGCAGCGTGAGCAAAGCTGCTTAGGAACGGGGGCCTGCTATTCAGTGCTGACTTTGTCATGCTTGTTATGTGGAGCACGTTCGAAAAAATGCAGCTGCACATCTGAAACTCCAATGAGTATCATCGTCATCTAAAAGAGAGCGTCGTAGCACCGTTGTGAGACCAGACACGCTTTCTGAATATCTTCTATGGCACCTTCCGCAGTTTGCACAATTTTCTTCAGCATCGAAGTCTCTCATAGGAACCACTTTGCATTAACTGTGACTCCCATCTTACATTTTGATGTGCAAGGGCCTTCTTGCACTACACACGTATGGTCTGCAACAGGATAATTGCAGCAGGACGATTTTGAGCTTGAAACAGTTGTGATTTTGTCATTTTGGCCCTCGTGTACCCCGTCTGTGAAACGTAAACAAAAAAAAATCTAACACGATATGCTTTTGTAAAGAAGGTCACTGATGGTGAGTAAAGAGAATATACAAGTTCAAGTTTATTCAACATTTTATATCATACATTATATTATTCAACATTTTATATCATATGTTATATTATTCAACATTTTATATCAAGTTTATACAACATCAAGTTTATTCAAGTTATTTCTTGCACTTATGCGTTTCAGGATACCATGAACGTGCAGGGAGGTCACAAAAGACTACATTTATTGTTTTGTGACCTTGCTACAATGGCAATATATATTTTAGGAATGACAATGGTCAGGTACGCTCTCTAAATTTGTAGCACTCAATTTTAGGTTGGAATGAGCAATGAATAGCAACTTCCCCACTGATATTTTCTCATTAATGCTAAATTTTAAATTTAATGTGATCGAATATGTGATAATACAATAATAATATATAAGAATATAATATGTGATAAATGAATGTGATCAACAGTAGATGTAAACAACATGAGTAGCCAGAGAAGTGCATTCTCAATAAATAATTGTCTTCTTATAGCGTATATGTGCATGCCTATTAACTGAAACAATTATCACAGTTCCCTGACAAGTTTTAATTTCTGAGAGTGTACTGTAGAAGCTGCTTAGATCTACAACAGTTCATACAAGGTATTATATACTGTGAATGCCTTTAAAAATCCCATGTGACACATATCCCTTTACTTTCTGGAGATGCTATGGTAGTCAAAGTTTGCGGGCATTACGCAGGTTCTGCACCCATTTCTTGAGTATGTCGAGGCAGCTGTGAAGTAACCTGCATTGATGATGATTATTCCAACTTTTATGGTGCATCGACAACAAAGGAAATAATACATCAGAACATTGGTTTGGGTGCAACCAGTTAAAAATGAATATGTTGTTTAATAAATGCATTGGACAAATGTTAAAACATCAGTTTAAAACATGGTTTACAATCCCTGTATCTTCTAATAATTAAAAAGATTAAAAACGATTCTAAAAAGAATATGGGGAACTCTTCTAAAAAGAATTATAATCTCTAATTATTATATTGCTGGGTTAAGGAGCCTAAAGTGTAAGGTGTGTTTCTGATGTGAACATGTAAGAAAATATGCAAAACTGAGAGAGGCTAACCACAGTGCGTGCACTGAGGTTGTTCCTTCCTGTAAAGTAGAAACCAGTGGATGAGGAACGTGATACTTACCTGTACACCCAGCCGTATCACGCTGCACAGATTATTCACTGGGCAGCCCTCATGACGAAACCTGTATTGAGAGACCACTTTTGCCTTAAAACTGCTACAAATAGCACGACACGCTACAAATTATTACTATCGTAACAAGCTGACGATACAGCTCAGACACAAAGGCGTTATTCAAGTCGCGCCACACCACCGTTACGTAGGATTCTTTGTCACAAATCAAACCAAGGCACAAAACAATACCAATATATGAAAAAATGTGACAATCGTGGTCTTATTATGACGTAATACCGAACTTGTGCGCGAAGGTAATTCAAAGAAATGAATGTGGCACTCACTTCCGCAGAGAACACCGTGTACCATGCTAGCAATGCATGCAAAAAAGCGCTCGAGTGCTCGCACATATATTGATGACAACACTACCTATGTAGTGTAACATGTTCTTTCAAGCATATTATGCACTCAAACTGTATTTGCCGCCGGGTAAAATGCAAGTGTGCTCGATTGAACGTCGGAAGAGCGATCAAGCAACCTGCATCCAGTGCTCGTTTTGGGCAAAAAAACACTTCATAATGGTCAAATAAATGTACAGAATGGACGCCTATTTATTCCTTGATGAAGAGTGACTCACCTGTATAAGTTTAGGCCCTGTAACATTGCCAGTACGGTTGGTACGACCGTAATTGCAGGAAGTTGCCATGATCGCTGCGGCGGCTGTTGTGGGCACCGTAAGATGGCGGCCGGTTTCTTCACGCTCGCGCTCCCTATCCGCGATCCAGCCTTTTACAATCGAGATCAGTGGTTCCGAGCGCTTCGCCAGGCCATCTGCTAATATTATCGGGAAGCAGAAAATGAAAATCCAGAAGGCGAATGAATTCACATGTACAAATTTATTGACACGAAAAACATATAAACAAGAAGCAACATTTGAATTCAAGTAAATCTACACGATTATTACAGAATACTGCAGAATAAATAAAGAATAAATAGTGCCGAGCAACAGAAAGCGTGACTATCATATTATACAATCCTGGGAACCTATTCGGTTTGGAGAAAGTAGGTATTATTATACACATACATAGCACGTGATGAGTCGCAGAAGCCATCCACTTCATCCCAACACAACTGAAGAATTTTCTGGTGACAGGGGCCACATGCTCGCGGATCGCAGGGCCACCAACAGCTGTCAGTGTCTAAATGAAAAAAAAAAAAAAAAAGAAACCTGTTAATGATATGGTAAACCCGAGCACAGGCAACGTTAATTGGCTGAATACGCTATGTAAGACATGCTATCGTTACGCGGCTAATGTCGACTAATGACAAAATTCGAAGAGCCCTGCGTGGGCGATGCACGCTGTTTTCCTTTTCATGCACACCAGTGTATTAAACATCAGACACATTCAAATAGCGGAACGTATTTGTCACGAATGTTCGTAGATCACAGTGAATGAACGGCTGCGACGTGCATAAGGAGCAACTAGCATAACCACACATAATTTGATTAGCGGCATATCAGAAACGGCAATGCACTGCACGATGAAACGCCGCTAACGTACCGAGTGAGTCGTAGTATGTTGTACGTAATACACTTAAAGTGATAAACCTGCATTACTTCCTTCGGTCACAAAAAAGTAATCAAACTTGTCTTACCGTTTACCTGCAGTACGTCGGAAAGAGTGCAGACTTCCTCTCTGACGATTTCTGCGTCCATTGGAGGTGCAGGGATTCCATGTCATGTTCGTCTTCCCGCTGTTGTGACGATCAGGTGGATTTGCCATTCCGTTCTCACATTAGCAGTTCGCCACAATCTGAATCTAAAGCATTCAAAACCCTCAAACTACCCCTAGCGTCTGCGTGCACAACGGTTGCAGTCCGAAGTCCGAGAGAACACGCGTGAGAAAGAAAAACGACAGAGGAGACATCGCGTCTGTCCGGCCGGTCCGGCCGGACAGACGCGACCTCTGTCGTTTTTCTTTCTCCTCCGTTCGACCGACCGTTTGGATACGCGCGCCTCAATCAAATGACTCTCGCCCAATCAGCGCGAAGGAAACTGACGCCAGTTCTAGGAGACCAATGAGCATCCAAATATTTATACATATACTGCGCAGCCAATCAGAGATCTTCCGAGCTGGCACGCCGGTGGCGACAATATTTTCGAGGCGGTGCGTTTCGCTTTAGAGCCGGCGGCTGCTACAAATTCGACGCTGCCCGCCGTTCGAATTTGAATTGGAAGCCTCCCGCTGCACCGGCGCTCCCTCATAATTATTGCATCTGCTTTGGGTCAGCCCGTGCAATTACCTCTTTGTTTTTAGTTCTTCTAATTATTTGGCGGAGAGTGTCATCTTTTGATTGTGTCTTTTGGCATTTTGCTGGTACGTTTTATGACATTTGCCTTTAGATGAGAATATGAGCACGGATGGAAGTTACAGCATATATTTTATCGAAGACGTAGACGGACAAAAAACAATAAATATAGATCATACGTGTGCTAAAATACATCAAAATAATGGCTAAAAAAACAGAAGGGTATATGGCAAGAGTGGACTCTTCTTCCCTTAACGGATCTCAAAGGGGGAAGCTGCCCAGCTTGGAATCTCAAGTGGTTCAATTGACCATTGTGGGAACAAAATGGTACCTGTGAGGCTCCCACTGTAAGTTCTGGAACCATTTGAGGCCTGAGTGGTACCACTGATATCACCAACGTGGAACCAGCCACCCACTTGCGAATCCAGCTGGGACCATCAAGATTCAACTGGAACCATTCCGGAACCAGTCCAGATTTTTGCCTGGGGAGAGCATGACCTTTCTGTGTCCAGCCATCCTATCTGCAGCGCAGTGATATCTTGAGCGCTGACGGAGTAGATTTCTTTGCCTCTTAAGTTGAACACGACTATATACCATAGCGCTCGTCTGGTGTGTTTGTATTTGTATTCTTTGTTTTCCCACTAGATGCTGTGAAGCGTTATGGATCCTAGTGCCAGGAGTCCAGGTTTGAAAATTTTGTGTCATCATCACTGCATGTACTGTATAGCAACCACAGAAGAGTACAGTTCTGCCATCAATTTTAGACGTCTCTAAAAACCTTTATGAAGCTGTCGGGTCACTGTTCTGTCAAAAGAAGGATATCAGGCATGTCTAGACGATGTAGTGTGGTGAACTGCGCGCAAATATTCTTTACAGCCCTTGTTTTAACCCTTTAAATTTTGTGATACAGAGCAACAGAGGGTAGTTGTATAGGGCATAGGGTATGTGTGCACAGGCACTATGAGATGGTGTGCCAAACTTTTGCATATTTCATACTGTGGTCTGCATGCTGCTAATGTCAACGTCTCATCTTAAAAGTCTTCATCAGGTGTTGTATGTATTGATACTTCCTCAGAGATGTTTGTAAACACATTATCAGTACTGCAATCGCAGAGTGCTAGAAAGGCACTACAGAAACACACACACAAACAAATACACACAAATATACAATGCACGTTCCTCCTCATGCAATGTGTCCTGTACAGGACACCTTTGAGAAAAATAAATTAAATGAAATATGCGACACAAAAAATGACGCAAACATCCACCAGGACAAATCTCTTGAGGTTTTTCTGATCTATCCCAAATGATGTATTTGGATTAAATTTACATTTGCATAATATATAGGGCATTATGGAATTTTTAGTAAAGTGTAGATGTTATTGTAGTGGAGTTGTATACGTTCTGTGAGCTGTGTAGGGCATAATCAAGGTCTTTTATTGGCCCTCATTGTGGCTCTGAGTAACAAACAACACGCCATATTATCAGAAGATATTCTGAAATGCATCAAATCACAGAACGTAGGAACTCTGACATCTTAAGTAACACTTTCTGGATAGCCCTGCATACCAGCTACGCATCGATCAGAAGGTCGACATTAAGAGCATGTATACATGGCGAAATTTTGTTCGGGGATTTCATTCATGCGCGTACATCAGCAAAATGAACTGATGGCAACCGTACATCTCACCCAAGGGTGACATGACCAACTCCATCTGTGGTCTTCATTTTCAATGGACCTTTTTCACAACGGCTTATGCGCATGCACATGACCTTGAGGCGCCGTAGAGGGTTATCTCAGTCTTCATTAGATGGCACAGTATACGGATGACAGAAGTGGGGACCAGTGGGGAGAAAGGCGCGAGCTCGTCTGTCCCACTCTGAGCTGGTTTCGGTCCTTTGTGCTACCCACATGGATTGGTTTTGACATGCTCCGTGCGTGGTTCGCTGGAGAGCCACTAGGATATGTGAAAAAGGTCCATTTCTTCATTTTCCTTTTCACATATCTGATCTTTGCATTCTGTGGTTCTTTGATTTTAAACATTCTTGCAATTAAAATTAAGTATTAATACATATATGTGTATTAAATATCCAACAACACTCAGTAATAACGCACATTCATGTGCTACAATAAGACGTCCCAAAATGATTTCAGGTGGTTGGCTCTCAATCTACAGCGTGTGCTAATCAGTTAGTCTGGCTACGCAATGCCCACTGGTTTATTGCAGTAATGCTTTAATGCCCACTGGTTTATTCACTGACGTCACCTCGCCGCCATACCGTAGGTATGGCGGCGCCGTACCTCGAAGTTATGTTCCCGCATTCGTTCGCTGCCGTATGGAAATTACTTGGATATGCCACAAATCACACAGCACAATAACTTTGAAACACCAAATATAAGGTGAGTGCTATATGGGTAACAGTTTGGATGGGACAGTTTGGGGATGGCAGCAGCACATCTGCCTGCTAGCGACAGTGGTGGTCTCCTATGGATGATGTCATGTGAATAAACCCTACAGCACGGAGTACGCCATTAAACAAAACTGCAAGAAAGTAAAGAGATTACTAAAGCTGCAACTCTCGAAAATTGTCAGTCTTCTGCAACTGTAATTATGTAACGTTGTGCTTACTACAGTCACTTAGTGTTTACCATGGTGCTTACAGTGCCGCTCTAGACCAAAAAGTAGTATTTATTTTATTCTATGTAATAAAATCATCTTGTTGCATTTAAGCATGGTAGGGTGTCAGTAGGTCACGGGATACGAAGATATTCCATGGGCAGAGGAATAGCAAACCATCCTTTCTGGCTGACTTTTCCTGCCAAAATAAATAGATTCCGCCCCCCCCCCCTCCATGGGCAGCTGAAATGCGGCGCCATAGAGTGGAAGGCATGGTTATGGATAATAGCTAGAGTGACTCTTTTCTTCGAGTTTCTGCAGAAATGGGCACTATATAGTGTAGCACTAGGTCTGCGGGCATTCCTTTGGTAGGTGTCATCATTTGGAAGTTGGCTTCGCCTCATTATTGAAACAGATTTGGGAAGCCAAGGCAAGCTGCCACAGCCACACTAAACTAACCACGTTTATGATGTCTTAGGTTAGTTTAGTGATAGCAAACACGGTTAAGAACATCAACTGTTTACTATATACATTAAAAACAAGACTTTCGTGCAGTAGGCTGCACTTCTTCAGGTTTGAGGACCAGTTACAAGTGGTGAAGCATATATCAAAAACCAAGTCACGTGGTACAAGAGAAAAGGGTAAGGGTAAGAATTACAACAACAACAACAACTTTATTTTCGACCTTGGAGAGTGGGGAGTTTCATCGCAACAGGCGATACTCTACCCCAGTGCTTGGTGGAATGGGGGGAATAAAATAACGAGCCCCATTACAAACGCAATACAAATATCAACAAAAATGAAAAACAAAACGCAATCAATAGGAGGTGGTCATGCTCATAACCTCCAAACGCTCATATGCACCGAAAAAAAGTTGGTGGTTTTGAGCGTTTGGTGGAAATGAGCAGGAGGGTAGAAGCTGCTCATAAGCACCAAACGTCCAAAACATCCGAATGCTCATATGCACCGAAAGGCGGGAGACCACAAAGGCCGGGTCTTCCTCTCCCGCATTTGGAACAAGGTCATAGGGTGAGAAAGGTGGAATGAATGGCGACTACCAAGGCCGCTTAATGTGTCAGTTTGAAGTTTATGTAACAGCTTGGTCCTGCTTGTATGTAGTCAGAACGAATTTTTATGGAAGTTTATTTTTATCTGTCGTGAGTCAATGGGTGTTTGAACGCCGTAGTGTCCGCCCATTTGGTCGAACGCCGTTTGGTCAAATGACGTTTGATCGAACGCCGCTTGGTCTCAAACCGTTTGATCGAGAGCCGTTTGATCGACGCCGTTTGTTCGAAAGACGTTTGTTCGAAGGGAGTTCAAAACTGCATGCACTGTGTCATTCGCACCTCTTTTTATGTAACGTTTGACTCGAGCATACGGAGCTGGCAATCAGGGTACTCTGCTTTTTTTTTTCATTTTTATTATTATTATTTCTTTTTCTTTTCTTTTTTTTTTTTTGCAGGTAGACCGCTGGTTACTTGCAGACCTTTGTAATTTACGAACCAGTCGGACACATGTTGAAGAAAGTTGCCCCAGGTTGGGAGCAGCCGATAGTCTGTTTCTTCTGAGCACCCTTCTCATTGCTGGTGACATATTTAAAGGGAACGGTCTGAAACGGGATAGCCATATGTGCGCGAAAGCCACTCGAAGTCTGTGGATGCTAAGAAGGAAATTTCGCCATGGCACAACGAAAGATATCAAATTAACAGCATATCAAACCTTAGTTCAGCCTCGTTTAGTGTATGCATCTGCAATCTGGGTCACTACACATGCACGCTATCCGAAAAAATAGAGAAAGTACAAAGATCTGCTGCCCTGCTTATCTTGTCTAGGTTTCGAAGGACTTCTTCGGTTGCATGTCTGTTGCATGAACTAAATTTAGATTCACCTGCACATAGGCGAAAAGTAAATAAACTAAAACTGTTCTTTCTCCTATACAATGGTCAGTTGATTGTCAGAAACAATAATACATTGTTAAAATTTATCCACATTCAACAGGAATAAATAATCGAAAAATGTCATTAATTTATTTTTTATTTATTTGCCAAGAATGTTTAATACTTGAAATCAATTATTATTTGACAAAGTGGGTTAGCATGAGGAATGCGTTTACGAGCAAACGTGTTACACGCAGTTAAATGTTGCTTAGGATAACGGCGTTTAGAACTCCGGCGTTCAACACTCCAAGTGAACCAATAAAAAATCGATCAAACGACCGCTGCCGTTTCGATCTTCGATGAAATGTCTTTCGACCAAATCATATGTCGGTACAGTTCCTATAGAAGTCGAGCAGGATGCACATTCCCCAAGGCCGTCAGTCATGACGTTGCCCACCTCTGTGAGGCCAACAACGGCGAGACCTTTCATCGTCACCACAGTGAATTAAATTCGCCTACCTGAGGTAGAGTGTGGTTGACAAAACGTGTAAGAGAAAATGTGGCCGATGAACGGATATCAACATGGAACGCCGTCTACTCCATAGCGCCTTAAGCTACATAAACGAGTAAACACAAGAGAAAACGAGTAGTAAAAATAAACTGAAGAAATAACATTAAACTGAATATATGTTAGAGGTTCAACGATAACACCCAGTGAGCTTGAACTAGCGGTGCAGGAAGGAGGATTGACGCTGCACAGCGTCGCAGTCAGGCACTGGCGTCATCGAATGGTTCTGTAGCATTCGCTACAGTTCCACAGTATAAAGTCTGCGTCGTGAAGCGTAGTTTTGGCATGTGCTACAACGTGTCTGTTTGCATGTTCTTGCCTGCTTAGGTATTTTTTTTGTGTCTAAATATCTGTCTATTTTCATGGTTTTGGCACGTAAATTTCCGAGTTCTACTTATAAGAGGAAGTAATGTTGTTCTTGAATGCCTAAAACGGTGGGCAAACAGAAATGAGTTGAAACCAATCATCCAAAGAACCAAGCCAGTCATCTTCCAGACCGAAGGTAGAATAACTATAGGAGCAAGAATGTGTAGAGCATGTTGGATGGAGTTTCGGAAAAGAATAGTCCCGGAAAAGTTCGTCCCGGAAAAATTGGTCCCTGGTTGCGTGGCGGAAGAAATGGTCCCGCGCGGTTCCGTCCGCCCAAAAATACAGGAGCGTCGTTGTGGACATCTGATGAACCGAATCATAGCCAATCAAGTGCTATCATTCGCACTCCTCATTTGTTCGAAATTGGAAGACATGCTTTTTTAAATTAACATTAATATTAATGAACAATAAATGCTGCACGCAATTTAATGAGGAACATAAAACCGGTTCCATTTGCTGCACCGCTTGTATTGTACAAATTGCGTCTGTTCTTTCTGTTCCTCTCTTTATTTTGCGGAGTACAGACAACGCGACAAGATCATGAAGCAGTTCTGCAATGTCTGCTACCTTCTCCTAAAAGTGAATAAATAAATAAATAAAAAGGAAGAGTCGTCTTTCTGCAGAACGAAAATTCAAATCTCAGTTCTTTCTTATTCTCTCTTTCTCACTGATCAGGCCTGATCAGGCCTTCTGTTTTGTCGACCAACTCGTGGAGTCGTAAAAGTTGTTTGGATTTCTGTAAAACGCTAACAACTTGGGGCAGTGTCAATGGGAACTTGAACTGGAGAATCGCAGCAAAAATTTTGAAGTAAAAATGGTAGACATCGATGCCAGCGAACTTATAATGGAATATCCTTTTGTGTCATTGAGAAAAAGAGAGGACGCCAAACAAAGAGACGCCAAACAATTTTTAACGTACACATACAAGAAAGCCTCCAGGAGATATATCTGAATCCTTGCATTTGCGTCAGCATTCTATTTTCTGACCACACCAGCTACTGTCGCTGATGCTGAAAGAAGTCTCAGCACAATGAAACTGACCAATCAAGAATATCCTGCGCTCAATTAACCATAAGAGATGTCAGGCTTTCTGAGTTCGTAGTCAACCGAAAACATGATTATCATATCTCTAGACTATGACGCGTTGATTAACCAACTTGCGAAGAACAAGGCTCGAAAGAAGGGTTTTGCGCAAATGTTCGCTGCAGGCCTATGTATGCATAATATAAACCCTATATAAATATCGTATTCCAGCTTCTGCACTGTAAGTGAACCCGGACATATGTTCGGAGGAGACCACGCTCTTTATTGCTACAGCCCTGGGAGCCGAGTGCCTTTCGAGCTAGAGTCAAGTCTTTTGTCCTAGGCTGCCTCCATGTCTATGAAAATAAAGCTCAAATTGAAATCCATAAACGAGAAGGCGCTATTCGTTCTGACTACATACAAGCAGGACCAAGCTGTTACATAAACTTCAAACTGACACATTAAGCGGCCTTGGTAATCGCCATTAATTCCACCTTTCTCACCCTATGACCTTGTTCCGAATGCGGGAGAGGAAGACCCGGCCTTTGTGGTCGCCCGCCTTTCGGTGCATATGAGCATTCGGATGTTCTGGACGTTTGGTGCTTATGAGCAAGTTCTCCCCTCCTGCTCATTTCCACCAAACGCTCAAAACCACCAACTTTTTTTCGGTGCATATGAGCGTTTGGAGGTTTTGAGCGTTTGGACGTTATGATCATCTGGTGCATATGAGGCACAACCAAACCTCCAAACGCTCATATGCACCGAAAAAAAGTTGGTGGTTTTGAGCGTTTGGTGGAAATGAGCAGGAGGGGAGAACCTGCTCATAAGCACCAAACGTCCAGAACATCCGTATGCTCATATGCACCGAAAGGCGGGAGACCACAAAGGCCGGGTCTTCCTCTCCCGCATTTGGAACAAGGTCATAGGGTGAGAAAGGTGGAATGAATGGAGACTACCAAGGCCGCTTAATGTGTCAGTTTGAAGTTTATGTAACAGCTTGGTCCTGCTTGTATGTAGTCAGAACGAATTTTTATGGACGTTTATTTTTATCTTTATAAACGAAGTTTATGAAGTTCGAATTTGACTGAATGTGTGGGTTTCAATGGGGTTATCGTGAGTCAATGGGTGTTTCAACGTGACAAACACGTCCGCCGTAGTGTCCGCCCATTTGCTCGAACGCCGCTTGGTCAAAAACCGTTTGATCGAAGGCCGGTTGATCGACGCCGTTTGTTCGAAAGACGTTTGTTTGAAGGGAGTTCAAAACTGCATGCACTGTATCATCTGCACCTCTTTTTCTGTAACTTTTGACTCGAGCATACGGAGCGGGCAATCAGTGTACTCTGCTTTTTTTCATTATTATTATTATTTTGATTTTGCAGGGAGACCACTGGTTACTTGCAGACGTTTGTCATTTACGAACCAGTAGGACACACATTGAAAAAAGTTGCCCCAGGTTTGGAGCAACCGATAGTCTATGCATCTTCTGAGCACCCTTCTCATTGCTGGTGACATATTTAAAGGGAACGGTCTGAAACGGGATAGCCGTATGTGCGCGAAAGTCACTCGAAGTCTGTGGATGCTAAGAAGGAAATTTCGCCATGGCACAACGAAATAAATTAAATTAACAGCATATAAAACCTTAGTTCAACCTCGTTTAGTGTATGCATCTGCAATCTGGGGTCACTACACATGTACGCTATCCGAAAAAAATAGAGAAAGTACAAAGATCTGCTGCCCTGCTTATCTTGTCTAGGGTTCGAAGGACTTCTTCCGTTACATGTCTGTTTCAAGAACTAAATTTACATCCACCTGCACATAGGCGAAAAGTAAATAAACTAAAACTGTTCTTTCTACTATACAATGGTCGGTCGATTACAAACATTGTTACATTGTTAAAATTTATCCACATTCAACAGTAATAAATCATCGAAAAATGTCATTAATTTATTTTTATCTATTTGCCAAAAATGTTTAATACTTGAAATCATTTATTATTCGACAAAGGGTTGGGGGATTAACATGTATGGCATGTTTAGTCACTATGTGTCAGAGCGGAAAAGCCTATCAGGTTGTCGAACGGGCTAGGGTGAACAACATGGACCATTGGACCGCTTCTTGGACACAAAAAGGTGGGTTAGCATGAGGAATGTGTTTACGAGCAAACGGGTTACACACAGTTAAATGTTGCTTAGGATAACGGCATTTAGAACTCCGGCTTTTTTTTTTTTCATTTTCAACACTCCAAGTGAACCAATAAAAAATCGATCAAACGACCGCTGCCGTTCCGATCTTCGATGAAATGTCTTTCGACCAAATCATATGTCGGCACAGTCCCTTTAGAAGTCGACCAGGATGAACATTCACCCAGGCCGTCAGTCGTGACGTTGCCCACCTCTGTGAGGCCAACAACGGCGAGACCTTTCATCGTCACTACAGTGAATTAAATTCGCCTACCTGAGGTAGAGTGTGGTTGACAAAACGTGTAAGAGAAAATGTGGCCTGTGAACGGATATCAACATGGAACGCCGTCTTCTCCATAGCGCCTTAAGCTACATAAGCGAGTAAACACAAGAGAAAACGAGTAGTAAAAATAAACTGAAGAAATAACATTAAACTGAACATATGTTAGAGGTTCAACGATAACACCCAGTGAGCTTGAACTAGTGGTGCAGGAAGGAGGATTGACGCTGCACAGCGTCGCAGTCAGGCACTGGCGTCATCGAATGGTTCTGTAGCATTCGCTACAGTTCCACAATATAAAGTCTGCGTCGTGAAGCGTACATTAGAAGTAGTTTTGGCATGTGCTACAACGTGTCTGTTTTTGCATGTTCTTGCCTGTTTGGGTATTTTTTTTGGTCTAAATACCTGTCTATTTTCATGGTTTTGGCACGTAAATTTCCGAGTTCTACTTATAAGAGGAAGTAATGTTGTTCTTGAATGCCTAAAACGCTGGGCAATCAGAAATGAGTTGAAAACCAATCATCCAAAGAACCCGGCCAGTCATCTTCCAGACCGAAGAGAGAATAACTATACGAGCGAGAATGTGTAGAGCATGTTGGATGGAGTTACGGAAAAAAATAGTCCCGGAAAAGTTCGTTCCGGAAAAATTGGTCCCTGGATGCGTGGCGGAAGAAATGGCCCCGCGCGGTTCCGTGCGCCCAACAATACAGGAGCGTCGTTGTGGACATCTGATAAACCGAATCATAGCCAATCAAGTGCTATCATTCGCACTCCTCATTTGTTCGAAATTGGAAGACATGCTTTTCTTTAATTAACATTAACCTTAATGAACAATAAATGCTGCACGCCATTTAATGAGGAACATAAAAGCGGTTCCATTTGCTGCACCGCTTGCAGGGATGGGCAGTATTTAAATATACATGTATTGATATTTTGTATTTAAATAGAGACTTGAAAAATGTATTTATAATTATATTTAAATACCAATTTTCGGGTATTTATTCTTGTAAATACTTTATAAATACTCTTAAATACAGAATATACTGACTCATATCTTAAAGTTGCCCTGCATTTGACCTTTCGGGAATTAGGGCGAGTTTGGGGCGCAATTATGCCGGGTTTGCGCTAGCATGCGCATGCGACAAACCATTTTAGATGGCGAGTTTTTCACTGTTGTTGCGGACAACGGTCGTGACTACCCGATTACATTGTTCTACGAAGCATCTTCGTCAAATTTAATACAAGCATTTGTTCATCGGCACCTGTGGAGATGCTGTTCTCCTTTGCGAATCTGAATCTACGGCCGAACAGAAGATGCCTAAAAGAAGCAGTCTTCGAGAAATTTCTGATGTTAAAATCGCCATGATAATCTAACAAATAAATGCTATTCTTCCCGCAATTCCAGATGACATCTTCCTCACAGTATTTATGGTAGTAGTTACGGTATTTAAATACCGTATTTATATTTTGTATTTAAATACTCATGTTGAAAACTATTTATGAAGAGTATTTAAATACCCCTGTCAACAAAGTATTTTGTGTTTATATTTAAATACTAAAAAAATGTATTTATGCCCATCCCTGACCGCTTGTATTGTACAACTTGCGTCTGTTCTTTCTGTTCCTCTCTTTATTTTGCGGAGTACAGACAACGCGACAAGATCAGGAAGCAGTTCTACAATGTCTGCTAACTTCTCCTAAAAGTGAAAAAAAAAAAAAAGAAGTAAGAGTCGTCTTTCTGCAGAACGAATATTCAAATCTCAGTTCTTTCTTATTCTCACTGATCAGGCCCTATCTTCTGTTTTGTCGACCAACTCGTGGAGTGGTAAAAGTTGTTTGGATTTCTGTAAAACGCTAACAACTTGGGGCAGTGTCAATGGGAACTTGAACTGGAGAACCGCAGCAAAAATTTTGAAGTAAAAATGGTACCCATCGATGCCAGCGAACTTGTAATGGAATATCCTTTTGTGTCATTGAGAAAAAGAGAGGACGCCAAACAAAGAGACGCCAAACAATTTTTAACGTACACATACAAGAAAGCCTCCAGGAGATATATCTGAATCCTTGCATTTGCGTCAGGATTCTATTTTCTGACCACACCAGCTACTGTCGCTGATGCTGAAAGAAGTCTCAGCACAATGAAACTGACCGATCAAGAATATCCTGCGCTCAACCATAAGAGATGTCAGCTAGGCTTTCCGAGTTCGTAGTCAACCGAAAACATGATTATCATATCTCCAGACTATGACGCATTGATTAACCAACTTGCGAAGAACAAGGCTCGAAAGAATGGTTTTGCGCAAATGTTCACTGCAGGCCTTTGTAGTAGTTTTTGCCACTGTAGTTTTTTTTATTATAATTCGATGACACGTTTTCTGGGACACCCTGTATAGTAAACAGTTGATGCTCTTAACCGTGTTTGTTATTTTTGATCCTGCATCGCAGGAAACTTGTACATTGTTTTTCTTCACGTTTAGTGATAGGTTAGGTTAGTTTAGTGCTGCCGTGGCAGCTTGGTCTGTGGGCACCACGTCGTTTTGACATAAGACTGGCTTAAAAGACGAGAACGGCGCTCTTATTTTTGAATATCATGCAAGTTTTATTGAGCACAAACAACATCGTCGTACTTACGGTGCCATTCAGGGGCGTACAAAAAAAGTTTCGCATGAACCGTCCATTCTTGACAAGCACCGAACACTCGAAGTCGCCGATAGAGACGTCCTTTTTTTTTTTTTTTTTCGCCCTTGGACATGGCATTGATTATTACAAGTTTCTCGTCAAATGATTCGGACTGCACTAATCGAAAAGAACCACAGGAAACAGATCCAAACAGACCAAGCACGAAAGTGACACGGGACGGGATTCGCCGATGCAGTCTTTGTCGGCGGCGGCGGTTTTTTCGAATGCCATTTTTAGCGAAATACCTGTGGGCCTCACGATGGTGCCGGTTTCAGTCTCTTTTCTCAGTGGGTAAGAAAGTTCCCGTTAGTGATAGAATGAGAGTTGGAAAGACTGGGAACGAAAGAAGCACTCGACCTCATTTTTGTGTTGACCTGCGTTCTCACGATGGGAGGTTCGTAACTGTAGAGAGCGAACCGGAATTGGTTTATCAAATTTTAGTTGAAATTAATTTAATATCGTCAAATGAACTCCGAAGTTTGCAAAGTCAACGTGACCTTTTCTCAGAAACAGAAAGCGCGTTTCGGATTTACCCCATTAATTATATTAAAAGATGCATTCTCTACTACCCTGGTACAATAGTAATATGCTGAAAAAAAAAACACGAAAAGAGTCATTTCAAGACTCACAGAAGAACCATTTCATTCCCCACATCACCACCAGCAATCGGGGTAGAGTATCGCGCCTGGCGATGAAACGCCCCATTCATCGTCGCGAAATAAAGTTGTTGTTGTTGTATTTTAATGATAATGATTGGGGAGTTTCATCGCCATGAGGAGAGGGAGGCTTGCAGACCTTTGTACTAACAACTATTAATCACCATTGTAATGGAATAGGGCAAATCCGACATGAAAAACTTTCTTTTTTTGGCAATAAAGAATGTTACATTGCCTTGGCAAATTGTGGGGTTCCATTCAAGAAATTAAGTTTCTACTAACACTTGATAAAATTACCTGTAGTGCATGGCAAAAGATCCCTACAAATAAATGTCGTTGATCGCATACTAGAGAGAGATAAAACGAAAAGAGCGTGTTGGTTGAAACATACTGGCTGGACTGAAATATACTGGGCCATCGCGAAGAAAAACACAGAAAAACGCATGCTTATCTGTAGTGTAGTTTCTTTTTACACAGTTACTGAAATAGCCTGTATACACTGCCTTTGTGAATTGCTGGTGTACACGGGCTGCTCATCCGTTCACCTTGCATACTACCAAAGCCAGGACGTTTTCTAAACAGTGGCCTAAATAAACGCTGCAGTGTAAGCGATCTCTGCAGAGCAACTTGTGTTTATTAAAACAAATGTATTGGTAAGTACGCGTTGATTGAAACAGGTTTTACAAAACACAATTTTGCAAACGCAAAATGACATCACACAACACCTCCAAAGCGGAGAACTGCCGTCAATTGGCATTAAAACGACTATGAAACCACAATATCCCTGAGGCATCACCTCTCATCGACCCCCTGCAGGACTTTACTATTGCCTGCCTTTGCAATAGAGCTGAAGAGTCACTCCTCCATTGTCTTCGAATGAATATTGCACGCACACCCTCATCCTGTACAAAATGCGCCAGACGAACTCCCCCAATTGCACAACTTGCTGCGTGGAAGCTGACACTGAGCACTATCTATTATACTGCAACCGGTACCTCTCCCAACGATTCGTCCTCCAACGCCACTTGCGACAACTTGGTTACCCCAACATCTCTTTGGCCACTCTGCTCGGCCCAATCCTGCACAACCAGGGGGGGGGGGGGGCGGTTACGACTGCCCTCTTGAGCTTTCTTGATGCCTCCGGCCACTCGACCAGCCTCTAAGGCCCCCCTCTTGTATGTGTGTATGTTTCTTTTTCTCTTCTTTTTTTAAAGGAATAGCAAGTCGGCCGACGCATGACTAACCTTTCCTTACTTTCGTTTTTCAATACACATATCCCCCCCCCCCTTAGGCAAGACTAACACTTTTCGTGAATTTAAGTTAATGCGAATCACTTTTCAAGTAATGCCATTATGTTATCCCGATACTAGCCCATTTCATGCCCATTTTCATGCTCTGGTAGACGCGAAGTTTTCTACGTTTACGGCAGCATATACTGATGGCGCATCCCGAAACAACAAGTCCGCCTCAGCCTTCGTCATTCCATCCGAAGGCGTCGTGCACGGAAGACGCCTCTCACATCCAACCTCCTCCACAGCTGCGGAACTCTATGCCATTCTTTTCTTTCTACAACACATCGCTGATTTTCCACCCCGGGAATGGGCAGTCTTTACAGACTCCAAATCTGCCCTTCAAGCAATTGAAAATTCCGGCATACGAGGCCCATCCGCACCCCTAGTCACAGACGTGCTAATGGCTTACCACACTATCTACGCCGCAGGCCACAGGCTAGTTCTCCAGTGGGTTCCAGCCCACTGTGGTGTCGTGGGGAACGAGCAGGCCGACAGCGCCGCAGAAGCAGCACTCTCGTATCGGAAACGGACCCGTATTGTTCTGCTGAGAGGAGACCGCCGTTCCATTCTGCGACGCCTAGTGACACCCCTGGCTTTCCGCCAACGGACAACCGACATTCTTCCCCCCTCTATGTTGAACAGAGTTGATCCCACGCTCGCATTCCGCATGCCACGAAACACCTCTCGTCAAGATGCTGCATTAATCCACCGAATGCGCCTCGATGTGGCCTTTACAGCTCAGTGGCGTTACCGCTTGAGGCAAGTTGACTCTCCCACCTGCTGCCACTGTGGTGCTCTTGAGGATCTGGAGCACATTCTTCTTCATTGCCCTCACTACGAACCTTCCCGAACCACACTCTCCGAGTCTCTTCGTCAGCTGGACTCTCGCCCTTTCTCCCTCTCGAAATTGCTTGGTCCCTGGCCCAATCCAGCCCAGCAACGCCCTGCGCTCAAAGCTCTTCTGACATTTCTGGACACCATCGGACTTCGATCGTTATTGTGAAGGGGCTCGTTATTTTATTCCCCCCATTCCATCCAGCAATGGGGTAGAGTATCGCCTGTGGCGATGAAACTCCCACTCTCCAAGGTCGAAAATAAAGTTGTTGTTTGTTCCCGATACTAAACCGTAATATTTAGTGACAGGTGACCTGTCGTGAAAAAAAAAATTACTCTCCGCTCCTTAGCGAAACAGAAAAAAAAAAAAATCGATGTACTTTCTTGTGAGCACAGGCCACCAGGAGCGTGGCCGGGCGCCGGAGGAGGAGCATACACAGTAGTCTGCGATCGGTTCGCGTGACGTCTCGTGGCGTTGCTTCAGGGCTGGCGATAGGAAGCCGCATCATCTCTGCCAGGGAAACGGGAACGCCCTCTTGTCGTCACATTGTGGTCATTGTTATTGACGTCGCGCGTATGTCATTCTCCGCGGTAAAGCCTACTTTCGTGGATCTCGTTGCATTCAGATGCCTACAATAAATCATACCGCTCGAGCTGCCCGAAACTAATGCCCGTACCAGATAACGTTCGAAATACACTACAGTCTGCAACAGAAATCAACAAATCGATGCTTGGAGAGCGAAGTATCCCTTTGACCGTGAGTGGACGCAGCTGTTACTTTTTGGTCTTGAGTCGCATCAGGACACATCGTTTCTGTAGGAGTACTGGTCGCAGAAATACGAATGAATATCGTAGCAAGCAGTGACAATGACAGGTACCACCAACACTTTCCCAAAACCCTAGCAAGTTTCTTCGTGGCACTGAACTCGCAAAAAAGTGGCCCTTCCCTGAAAGAATTACGCACACACATCGCATGTCTAATCCGCCAAATTGAAGAACTCAGTGTTGCCCAGAAGAAGAACAGTCTCTGTTCGAAATATCGGCGGCTTCTGTCCTGAGGCAACTCCCTTCCTACATTCTACCGGTTCGCTGGATTTCTACCCATCTACCTCAGTGTTGCCAGGTCACTTTGCCGGGAATTCAGGAGGTCAGCATCAGAAAACTCAGTAGAATTCAGTAGCTGCGCTAAAAACAACTTGATTGCAAAAGAAAAGGGCTGTGGAATACATGGATAATGCATTTGCTATAAATCGTTTTACTTAGGCAGCCGCTCACTTTTGTAAGGTGACTGCCTGCAACTGCCACACAGCACGTAGACCCCTCACTACGCCAAAAATAATTATTTAGGAGATTTGTGCAGCACTCAAATCGTGCTCCCAGTGCGATTGACATGATTTTCCCGCTTTGTACGCGGACTACGATGCAGCCGGAGAGTGTCAGCAAACGTGAATTGGAGTTCGGTAAGTGAAACCAGGTTTCATGCAAAAAAATCAGTAGATTTAAGCGCATCTTGATCTTTTTTCAGTATTTCAGTAGTCAGACTTCAAATCCAGTAGAAATTTCAGTAGAACTGGCAACACTGGAAGAACTTTCTTTTCTCCGCGTCTCCCCTCCAGATAATCGCAAATCCGCCTCAGTTGCAAAAAATCGCACTTTTTCGTTCGTGACACCGTTCTGTGCTTCTTCAAACGCTCTTTCCATTCACATAAAAGGGATTGTTGGAAAATCTCGGACATGCTTCCTGACGCTCGTTGCCGAACTTCCCGAATTGCGAGGAAGCACAGTACTCGAAATGGTCAGTCTTGAAGATTTTTTTTAACGACTATAAGATATTTTCAGCTATTTCCTCCGCCAATGTACTTCCTAAGCACTAGGCTTCAATATATATTCAAATGAAAAAATCTGAGGCCGACCAGACCACCCTGCCTGACTCTGCTTGAAACCACCCAACTATTTTTCTTTTGTGTGATGCATGAACACCTGCACACGACGATTCCTATGGTTCTTTTCTTTTTTTTTCTTCAGTGTTTCACCGTTATCCCATGGAACCCTGTGGAAGTGCAGTCGGGGTGTAAAGTTGTTCATCCATTAGTTTGCGGCCCGTGGGACATGGTTTTGTCGTATTATGGAACTTATGGAAAGGGTAAACGAATCGGCACAGCGAAACCGAAAACTGCCCACCTCTGTCAGCCAGGTGCCATTTTTCGAGTCATTTCGACAAGAGTCACTTCGCTTTTTAGTGACTCCAGAGTTATTAAATGACTCTTACCCCAGTCTACGGAGTACCCCCTTCCCCCTGGATCCGCCCATGCATGCGTCTCTCCGGTGCAATGGAAGAACGAAAGTGTAATGCATGGTGCCCGAAGATCGGAGTTGCCTCCCAAAATTGAGCACAAAGCGGGAACCGAATTCCATTTCTCAGGTTCGTTCTTGTGATAGTTTTATTTATTTGTAAGACCCTCGGTGTATAACTTTACAGAGGGGAATGTGTTATACACAGTAGAGAGCAATACAAGATCAGGCTCAAACCCGTGACTACCCCGAAAACACGGTTTTCAATAACCAAGAACTTAACTTCCTGACGAGCTTTTGCCGAACGTAAAATATAGTCAGAAAGTAGCCAGCCAAAATATTTATTACACACAAGGACAAAAAAGTTGCCATTTTGGCGGAAAGTATCTAGAGTTGGGAACCCTCGAGATAAATGCCCGATCAGCCGATTACATCATTCCGCGTGACAACGTCAGTAACCAATAAGGACACACCGTGACGTTGACGTTACTCCTCTCTCCCTCACATCGGGCGTGGCACTAGATATGTAAAGGAAGAGAAAAAACAACCGAAAACATTCGCCAAGAAAACTGTTTTTTCGTGTGTATTTTTTTCAGTCGCTCAAAGCCTGAAAAACACACAAAAAATTCCAGATGGCGTTTTTCGTACGTCAGCACATTGTGAGGCGTCCGAGGTTTGGTTTCACATTCAGCATACAAGGTGCTTCGATGACCAGCGGCGAAAGATCGTCGTCGTCATTCATCGCTTTCGCCTTGACAAGGCACTTTTGTAAAATCGTCCGCTATTGAACATTGGATGCATTTCTCATTGTGCGAATCGCCAACCACAGGAAAAGGGGTAAATAATACGGAGACGTCTCTACCAAATCGACACGTCGGCGTCTGGGGAACAATCTCTATATTGCGCTTCTCACCACCGCCATCTGACTGTTTTGAACACGTGATTCGTACGTTGTGCATCACAACTTTGCACTGCGATGCTCAATCCCTTTGAAATCTACAGGAATTGAATGTCCTTCAGAGCTTTCTATTTTGTTATGAGTAATCGGAGGAGCACGGCACGCTGGCACGGGAGGCTTTTATTGGGTAACACTCTGTATACAGGGTGTTTGCTCTAACGTGTTCAGAAATTGTATTTAAAGCGAGCGATAAAAGAGAAACGAGCGCTCCTTTTCAGCTACTTGACTAAGAAACAGGTGCTACTAGTGAAGCAGTACCTGTTTCTTACTCAAGTAGCAGAAAAGTACCATTTGCTTTTCTTTTATCGCTCGCTTTAAATATAATTTCTGGACACAGAGCAAACACCCTGTATATACAGGGTGGTCCACCAACAATGATAGAAATTCATAGTAAGAAACGTAGGCCACGGAGAGACATGCGGTCAAGGGATTTTTTTCTGCCAATAACTTTTGCCACATATTGATAACATTTTAATTTCATTTCAATTGACGGAAAGCTAAAGTTTTCTTTGCGGAAATGTTCCCCGTGGTCATTTTAGATCTCCGGCACATTCAATGATTAGCAACTCTGTCGTCGTGGGTCAGAGCAGTTGAAGCTGAGAAGACAACCGATACAACGTAGGGCCGATTGTGAGCGCTGTTATTACGGCGCCCAAACAACGTACGTGAGAAGGAGTTTCGTTTTATGTGAAGCAACTACTACACAGCCCGGGACTCTCACAAAAAGAAGAAGACTCCTCGTAGCAATATCCAACAAAAAAGAAGACAAAAACAAAATACTAAGCGCAGTCGAGACAGTGTGTCAAGAATGACATGTGATCAAGAATGACATGTAGTGCTCATTCCTTGTACAGTGCTGGACAAAAGTTTACGGAACGCGCGAGCGATGTATTTTCTCCTCGGTGCGACACCCTGGCGGCGGCCGGAAGCGGGCTCGTTCATTCGTTCAGAGGGAGGAAAGGAGTGCGCCGGTAGTGACACCAATCCAAAACACTTCGCCGGCACATTCAACTGATGCCGAAACTACCTCAGTGTGTCGCAACCAGCGCACTCGCCCATCCCTGTGAACGAGTGAACTGGCCCGCTTCCGCTCGCCGCTAGGGTGTCGCACGGAGGAGAAAATACACCGCTCGCGCGTTCCATAAACTTTTGTCCAGCACTGTACGTATCGACCCTGATTGCACCTGTGATCTCTCATTTAGGAAGACACAACTTTGGAGTCCGTAACCCATCGGTATTCGATTCAACGCTCCTCAGCACTCGTCTACAAGATATGTGTGGCTAATACGTTTCACTGTCGGAAAAGCATCTACACTTGCTTGTAGGGCCTGCATATAGCAATCGTGGGCAAAGTACCTCTATCCAAATTGTACTTACAGTAAAGAACGAAGTACCTCGCATCATTAGTACTTTAGTACAAGACACCACATTACAAACGTACTACAAGTAAAGAACAAAGTGCTACACAGAGTACTTTTTTCGTTTCAGTGTTTGGTAGTTATTTTCTTAGCAAGACTGTAGTAAATATCTTTGGCAAGTGCCAAAACCTTGCTATTTTACTGCTTACTCGTGACTATCAACTGAATCGCATAGCATAATTTGTACTTACATGCATATATAGCTGTGCTCTAATTGTGCCCTGGGACATGAAATTCCTAATACATTGTCAACATTTCAAGCATGTGAACCATAGATTTGGTTCTCCAAAAATGTCCCTTCAAGATACATCAATTATACAGGGTGTGTGCAGAAAAACGTGACCCGCATTTAGGCAGATAGCTTGTTGCCTACCTAACTAACGAACTTCCGGTGGCGCACGATGGCGCATTTATGCGTGCGAAATCTGCAGAAAAATTGTAGAAGCCATACTCAGCTTAAAAAATAAACGGAGCAACGAAAACGTCGGCTTCCGTGCATCAGAATAGGGCAACATGGTGGCCATAGGAGAGTTGTGCTCAAATACCGCTAGGGGAGCTATCGGTGCATAAATCGAAACGATGTCCCACATCATCCCACATGGATGCTCATCCGCAGTACCCCTAGCGGTGCCTGCACATAACTCTCCTGAGACCGAAATGCACTACCGTGCACTGTCATGACCGCCCTATTCAAATGCATGCAAGCGCATGTTTTCGCGCGCTGTTTATTTTTTTACACTGAGTATGGCTTTCAGGATTTTTTTGTAGCTTTCGCACGCATAAATACGCCGTCGTGCGCCACCGGAAGTTCCTCGGCTAAGCAGACAACGAATTACATGTAAAAACGCGGGTCACGTTTTTCTGCACACACCCTGTATTTCGTAGTTTCCGATTTGTAATTGTCTCGAGCCCCAGTTGTGTACTTCAGAAAAGCAGCTTCAGTACAGTACAAAATGCTCAATTTGAAATGTACTGAAAGTAAAGTACAAGTACCCTGATATATACTTAAGGTGATACTTGAGTACTTGACACTTGAAGTGCTCCTCTCCACTGACTTATAGCAGTAGAGAAATCTCGCCGTTCTCTCCGTTATCCACACATACAGGGTGTCCCAGAAAACGTGTCATTGAATTATAATAAAAAAACTACACCACATAGAGTCATGCGGTCAATGGCATTTGTTCTTACTCGGTTTTTGCCACCTCCTCATGTGAATGTCATGTAACGTAAGTTTAATTATGTAAATTTTTGCGAGCTTAAGTCGGAAATTTGCCTAGTAAAGGTCACTTTTTTAACCCAAAAATGTAAGGAGCGTGTCTAATTTAGTCAAATTGATGATAATTGACAGGGATATTCAGGAGCTATCCCATCGGAAAAAACGGTGGTATTCACTAACTCAACGTCTGCGCGGCAAGCAATTGAAAATTCTGGCATCCGAGGCTCCTCCGCACCGTTGGTTATGGATGTGTTAATGGCTTACAAACTTGTCTACCAGCAGGGCACAGGCTCGTTCTCTAATGGGTTCCAGCCCATTACGGTGTCGAAGGCAATGAACAGGCTGACAGCGCCGCCGAAGCAGCTCTCTCGTCTTGGAGACGGACGCGTGTTGCACTGCTGAGAGGAGATCGTCGGTCAATACCTTCCACGCCTCGTGACTCCTCTGGCTACCCGCCAACGGACCGCTGACAATCTCCCCCCTCCCCCCCTCTATGTTGAGCAGAGTTGATCCAGCGCTCGCTTTCCACATGCCTGCACATATCTCTCGACGATGCCGCATTAGTTCATCGAATGCGCCTCGATGTGGCGTTGACAGCACAGTGGCGCTACCGCTTGAGACAAGTGGCCTCTCCCCACTGGAGCCACTGCGGTGCTGTTGAAGATCTCGAGCACATTCTTCTCCATTGCCCACACTACCAACCTTCCCGAACCGTACTCTCCGGATCCCTCAACGAGCTAGACTCCCGCCCCCTCTCTCTCGCAAAATTGCTTGGCCTCTGGGCACACCCAGCACACCAACGCTCTGCCCTCAAGGCTCTCTTCACCTTTCTGGACACCACAGGACTTCGATCCTTATTGTGAAGGGGCTCATTATTTCATTCCCCGCATCACCACCGGCAATGGGGTAAAGTATCGCCCACGGCGATGAAACTCCCCAGTCATCATCCCGTAATATAGTTGTTGGTGTTGTTAGGTTAAAGGGATGCTTCCTTAACACTACACTAGGACTCAGCAATGTTTGTTCTGTTTCGTAAACATACGTCACAGCAGGTTACAAACGCGATTACAAACATTTTTGTTTCGTACGTAGACATGGGTACTAAGTTTTAGCTACTCTCAGTTTTGTGATTTAATTATGTGATTACGGTAATTAAGTAATACAGAATAGAGTATTGAATACGCAGTACAATATTCAGTTTTTCGTTTCGGAGTATTACTACTAAGTTTAGGCTACTAAGTTTTAGCAAGGAGCTCAAAGTAACCTCACCATGAGACATGTTGGTTGTTCCGTATCTTGCAATAAGGCAGCATGTTTGGGTTCTTGTATGGCACCAGAACACTTATGAGGTCCATTGAGCTTTTCAGTTTGAGGTAACCCAGGTAGAGACCTCGCGGGAGAGGGATGTTGCTGACCTGATGATATGTCATCATTTCCTGCATGTACCGAGAGAAGATTACTGGTGCAACTTTTTTAGGATAAAAAAGAGAAAGGTCTGAGGTCTATCAAGTGAAATTTTATAGGACGTCATATGCTCCTGTCACTAGAGATGCATAACGTGGCATTCCCAGCTAAAAACGATTTTGTATCACAAACTCAACTTCCAGCAAAGTCTCAGTGCGCAAGATTTAAATGCCGTCACTTGAACGACTTTTGGAATGAACCCGCAAAACTTGATAGTCTCGTATTATCCAACTGTGGGTGACGTCATCATGTTCCAGACCAATATGGACCAATGCTCCCTGATGCTCACTACGTTGCCGTCACGTCACGATGGTCTCCCTACGTCGCGGCGGCAGTGCGGGCTTCAACTACAAGGTCACGCACATGGCTCATTTTTCATAAGGTCTTCTTAAATTGAATTGCGCAGTGGTAAGAAACCTTCAAGATATTTTCGTTGTCTCTCCTGATAGACTGCTTGGTGAATTACTAAAGGGTTCGAGCTACCTTTAAATGCTACTTTAAGATCCATGAAGAGAAACGCAGTGACTACGCAAACACACTCGCGACCATTCATGTTGACGAGAAACACCTATCGACCCAAGGCGTATTGACGTCTGCTTACAACCCAGTCAGAACACTTTATCCTGTGGACGTCCGAAATAGATGCTAATGTCCGCATCCAAAAATGGATGTCCGTCGGACACCTCTGGGAGCATCATAGATGGACGTCCCTGGTTGCATATCGGCAGAATGTCCCATGTCGGTTGTTTCAAGGATTGCCCAAATGAAGTCCCTGACAGGATGTTACACGGAACATCCCTTGCGGGAGAAACGCGTGATTTTGTAGCAGTGCCGAAGTGTAGCAGTGACTTTCGGTTGACCAAATGAATATCCCAAACGAAACCAGTAACAAACATATCTTATGCTGATGGTGAATAGTACTCCAACCAATTCCTTACTTCAATGATGTTTGTGTGTGTAATTGAATTAAACTTAGGCACCTCACCCTTGTTTTTATATCAGAAGAGAGCAGTACTCTTGAATTCGCGGAACCTATTAAAACTACAGCTTTTCCCGCCGTTATTAATCGTCTTGTCGTACATTTTAATCCTTATACCATGACATTTAATCCTTTTGCTATCCGAATTAATCCTGCTTGCATTAATTTTAATCCTCATTTCACATAATTTAATCCATTTATCATGCAATTTAATCCACGTGACTATGTGTGGGCTACGTGACTTTTTTGTATTTAGGGACAATTGCCATGTCTACGGGTATTGCACATGTTTTTCATTATTAATGTGGGTTTCTGCACCATAATGGGATACTGTGGGACCATCAATCTGGATTATGGTATTGTGGGACTATTCCCATGTCTACGAGTTTTACCCACGGTTTTCATTAGATATGCGGGTTTCTGCACTGTAATGGGATACTGTGGTACTGTCGATCTTGACTACGATATCCTGGGTCTATAAGGGCGTCTACGGGTATTCCGCATGCTTTTCATTAAACATGCGGGTTTCTGCACAGTAATGAGATACTGTGGGACTGTCAATCGCAATTACGATACTGTGGTACTATTCCCATGTCAATGGGTACTACCCATGCTTCTCATTAGAAAGCGGTTTCTGTACTCTATTGGGATACTGTGGGACTGTATCTGGACTACGTTATTGTGGGACTATTTCCATGTCTACGGGTATTACCCATGCTTTTCATTCAAAATGCAGGTTTCTGCACTTTAATGGAATACTGGTGGGGCTGTCTACCTGGATTATGACATAGTGGGACTATGCCGCTGTGTACGGGTACTGCCCATGCTTTGCATTAAAAACGGGGGTTTCTGCACTGTAATGGGATACTCAGGGACCATCAATCTGGGTTGCGATATTGTGGGACTATTCGCATGTCTACAGGTGTTACCCATGCTTTTATTAAAAACCCGGGTTTCTACATTGTAATTGCAATGTAATGGGGTACTGTGGCACTGTCGATCTTGATTGCGATATCCTGGGTCTATAAGGGCGTCTACGGGTATTCCGCATGCTTTTCATGAAACATGCGGGTTTCTGCACAGTAATGAGATACGGTGGGACTGCCAATCGCAATTACGATATTGTGGTACTATTCCCATGTCAATGGGTATTACCCATGCTTCTCATTAAAAACGCGGGTTTCTGTACTCTAATGGGATACTGTGGGACTGTGTATCTGGACTAAGTTATTATGGGACTATTTTCATGTCTACGGGTATTACCCATGCTTTTCATTCAAAATGCGGGTTTCTGCACTCTAATGGAATACAGTGGGGCTGTCTATCTGGATTACGACATAGTGGGACATGCTTCTCATTAAAAACGGAATTTTCTTCACTGTAATGGGATACTCTGTCAATCTGGGTTACGATATTGTGGGACTATTCCCATGTACACGGGTATTACCCATGCTTTTATTAAAAACACGGGTTTCTACATTGTAATACGATACTATGGGTCTGTGTATGTTGAATACAATATTGTGGGACTATTCCCATGTCCATGTGTATTACCGATGCTTTTATTTAAAACGCGGGTTTCTGCACTCTAATGTAATACTGTGGGACTGAATATCGATAACCATATTCTGGCACTATTCCCATGTCTACGGGTATTACGCATGCTTTTCATTCAAAATACGGGTTTCTGTACCGTAATGGGATACTGCGGGACTGTCGATCTTGATTACGATATACTGGGACTATATGCATGTATACGGATATTGTCCTCGCTATCCATTAAAAACGCGGTTCCTTGCACTGTAATAGGATACTGCGGGTCCGTCAATCTGGATATCGTAATTTCGATTGACAGTCCCACAGTATCCCATTACAGTGCAATTACAATGTAGAAACCCGCGTTTTTAATAGAAGCATGGGTAATACCCGCAGACATGGGAATAGTCCCACAATATTGCAACCGAGATTGACAGTCCCAGAGTATCCCAGTACAGTGCAGAAATCCTCGTTTTTAATGAGAAGCATGGGTAATACGCGTAGACAGCGGCATAGTCCTACTATGTCGTAATCCAGATAGACAGCCCCACAGTATTACATTAGAGTGCAGAAACCCGCATTTTGAATGAAAGGCATGGGTAATACCCGTAGACATGAAAATAGTCCCACAATAACGTCGTCCACATACACAGTCTCACAGTATCCCATTAGAGTACAGAAACCCGCGTTTTTAATGCGAAGCATGGGTAGTACCCATTGACATGGGAATGGTACCATAATATGGTAATTGCGATTGGCAGTCCCACAGTATCTCATTACTGTGCAGCAACCCGCATGTTTAATGAAAAGCATGCGGAATACCCGTAGACGCCCTTATAGACCCAGGATATCGTAGTCAAGATCGACAGTACCACAGTATCCCATTACTGTGCAGAAACCCGCATATCTAATGAAAAGCATGGGTAATACTCGCACACATGGAAATAGTCCCACAATATCATAATCCAGATTGGCAGTCCCGGAGTACCCATTACAGTGCAGAGACCCGCGTTTGTAATGAAAACCATGAGTAAAACTCGTAGACATGGGAATAGTCCCACAATACCATAATCCAGATTGACAGTCACACAGTATCCCATTACGGTGCGGAAACCCACATTAATAATGAAAAACATGTGCAATACCCATAGACGTGAGAATTGTCCCAAAATACAAAAAAAATCACGTAGCCCACACATAGTCACGTGGATTAAATTGCAGAGAAATGGATTAAATTATGTGAAATGGCGATTAAAATTAATGAAAGCAATATTAATTCGTATGGCAAAAGGATTAAATGTCATGCTATAAGGATTAAAATGTACGACAAGAGGATTAATAACGGCGGAAAAAGCTGTAGACGTGTATAATATCTGTTTTCTCCGAGGAAGGGAGTGAAGGATGTGTCTCCTTTCAAATCCGTATACTTACGTGAAGAGGGGGGCAGAAGTCCGCCTGCTTTGGTGGGCCGTGTCTTGGTTGCGAACGGTTGCGGGGCAGTATTGCTTGCACTACTGCTCCATAGAAAGATTTTCCCTAACCTTTTTAAAGCTTCGTGGACTTAGTTGTCCTATCGACTGCCTCTGCTTTTTGTTTTGGGTAACATGAAATAGCGTACCGCGGTATATGCACTAATTCCGTGCAATATCTGCGTAGCTCCGCGTTAGATGCAGATACTGCCAGGGAAGGTCCGAACCCCGGCCACTCGTATGTTCGCAGAATGTCCCTAAAAGAAATAACTTTCTCACACGGAGATTGCAATCTTCGTGAGTGGATGACCCCCCCTGGAAATCCTCAGGACATTTTGTTCTGTCTGGGAATGTGCATGCATTCATTTTATCGTTTAAGCTTATCGGTAATTTGCGGCACCCAGTGACTTTAATCTCGACGATACTACTCCATATACCCACGAAGACAAACAAAAGCGACAGGTGATATATGCAGTGCCAAAAAACTCCCAAATGGCGCCATGAGAACTGAAGAGCGGCTTATGTTTTCTTCTTATTCCGTGTTAGCACCGCAAAGCAACTGCGGCTATGAGTGATGTACAGACGAGCGGGGGACAGGGGGCTAGTGTACGTCCTGGGCCGACTTCAGTGTGAACTGTGGCGACATTCGTCTGGAAAGTCTGCCGAAAAACCCAGCGAAAACCTCAGACAGCGCAACCGGATTCGAACCCAGCACCTCGCAGTCTACAGGACGACATTGGAGTAACCACCAACGAGCGGATGCATTTATCAACTCGCCCGCAGGTTGGAGCGACTTGTGCATTTATCAAATATCTGTACAAGACGCAGAAACAGGTAACATTCCACAAGCCTTCGTACTGAAGCGGCAAACAGGAACACTGACAGATGACAGAGTCAGTGTTCCTGTTTGCACTTCACTACAAAGTCTTCTTCATACATACCAGGAAGTCAGTACGGGTTAAAAAATCCCGTTAATGCGTGCATGCAGATTCGTATTGTACCTGGAGTGCTGATGTCAGCAGCTCTGTGGCTGTGGACGGTTCTCCTCCGTCACTGACGCTGGGCATCCTTCTTTGTATCTTAGCCAATGGAAGCCAACGAACTGACAAAGTGTTAATACACTTTGGCTCTTCGACATACTTGATCACGCAAAAGGTTGTCGTTCCTTCATAATCCCGTAGTGGCTTGTAGTACAGCTGGCCCAGATCCTGGATGCCCAGTGCAGACTGCAATACAAAGAGCATCTAGTATTACACGGTCAGGCCCCATGTTAGGATTATGCAGCGAACAGATAGAGGCTTCAGACGGTAGACGAGCGCTTTGGTAAATCAGATTCGGTGGTACAGACAATAGGAACCTATAATAGACCCAATGTGGCGCTTCAAAAATTCAGGAGAGAGATTATAGGGCGATAGTAAGGCATTCTAGCCAATACCGTAGCCAATCTTTAGTGCTCTTCTGGCACGCTGCAACCCTGTTTGAGTGTTGCTCATTTGATTATTACACAATTTCATTTTACCTTCAACAGTGAACTCGATAACGAGTACGGTGATAAGTACATTGTTGTAAGGATAAATTTTTATAAAGACGCTTGCCTGCATCTGCTCCACAGCAAGCAGTAACTTGCTCCGAAAGTGTACGTTAGAGGAGCTGTGACTTTTCTCCATGTCTTGCCTCAGGGTCTTCACATCCTCCCACGTGCAACCCACCTGCTCAAAAAAGGTACAGAGGTCGCTGTCAAACAACTGCTTAAGTGAAAAAAAAAAGAAAAAGAAAAAACACAATGAAGAAAGAAAAAGACGAAAACAACAGGCTTTCAAATCCAAGTAGTCTACCGATAATACAGGCGGAGCACGGGATACAACAAGAAATAAGTCTAAAAAGTCATGCTCAGCTCTTGACTTGCCCAACTGTCCGATGGCTACATTCACGTATAGGATGAACTCGCTCGAAGGTAGGAGTGCATAAGACTATGGTATGGTGGAAGAATATGTTCCTATGGGAAAGAATATAAAACTCAGTGCTGTTCGCCCAATCCACCTCTTTCCTCGTGGGGACGCGCCTTCTATCGGATCGTGCGGAGTCTGAGATGGAGAGCATCCGGTAGGAAAATTCTGCCCATACTTAGGTGGGTGGAAGGCACGCCGGAGATTGTAAGGCCAGTTGTCGAGTCAGCGAGCTTCTTGCGGGAAATGCTGATGCCAAGTCTGAAGTGGTGAAGAAAGTCGGCCCCCAGGATGGGGTAGGGGACATCGGCTATGACGAACAACCATTGAAAGAGGCGCCTAAGTCCTATGTCGATGGCGCGGGAACGCAGGCGAATGTCGAGATCTGGGAAGCGTTGACAGCCTGGAGTTTCGAAGTGGACGGTCCACGGGCACGGTCAGCTCGCGTGGGAGGTACAATACTGACCTCAGCTCCGGTGTCCACTAAGAAGCGGTACTTCGCAATTCGGTCGGTGACAAAGAACAGGCGGCTTCCTGGAGGGCCGGAGTCGTAGGCCGCCACTATCGACCGGCCTCCGCATTTCCCCACCAAGAGCAAGGCCGTGTGCATTTGAACGCGTTGGCGCCATATTTTTGATGGTACCAGCAAATATCGCTGGACGGGCGCTGCTCATCGGCTTGAGCAGAAGGAGAACGGCGGCGGGTGCGAGAAGGAGAGCGTCGAGTGCGGCATCGGCGAGAAAAATCAGAGCGCAGACTCTCGACGGCATCCGACAGTCGTGCGACTTGTTCTTGCAGCGATGCAATAACATCGTCAGCGGCGCAGGAAGAGGTAGCGGGAGTTGCACGGGAGACAGGCGCGATAGATGGTGAGGAATGCTCCATAATCCTGTCCGCAAGCTGAGCGAGGTGCTCAAGGGAAACCTCTTCTGAGCCCGCTAGCACCAAGCGCACTTGCTGTGGTAGCCTCTGGAGGAAAAGCTCAATATTGGACGCTGCGTGTCGGCTGCGCTGCCAAGCAGCTCCGCATGCGATGGAGGAGCTGCGACGGTCTGCGGTCTCCCAATTCCTCACCGGAGAGCAGATGGCGAGTGCGCGACTGTTCTGAGCACCCGGTGCGGGTTAGAATGGCCTCTTTGAGTTGTTCGTAAGGATTATCGGGCGGCCAGGAGATAATCCACTTGATCAGCGATATCCGGAGGAAGAGCAGACACGACGTTTAAGTACTTTGTAAGCGGCGAGGTGATGCGACGAAGGGCAAATCGGGCTTCGATTTGCAGGAACCATGCCCGAGGGTTCTTTGTCCAAAAACGGGGCAAGTGAACTTCAACGCCAACCGTGCCGCCGGAGGGATTCTCGGTAAGCTGAGCTGAACGGGGCGGCGGTGGCTCCAAAGGAGCGTCGGGGGGAATGTCCATTGTTCGGGTCACCAGTTGTGGCGTGTCGCAGAGAAAAGTACAGGGTGTTACCCTATAAAAGTCTACCCGCGCCGGCATGCCGTGCTCGCCAGTTACTCAATGCAGGCGGTACAATGTGTTGCCTACGTATAAAACTCATCGAAATATCGAAGTGATTGAGCACCGTAACGCAAAGTTATAGCGCAAAACGTGAGGTTCCCGTAGCCAAAACAGCCAAGATGGCTCCTCTCAGTTAGCAGACGACATCCCTTTTGGGTGTCGTCTGCTGAGTATGCGTCGGCATTTTTCGTTCCTCACGTTGCTTACTTCTGAGCAAAATACGACAGTTACACGAAAGCGAAATGAATACTGCAGTTCCATCCGGCTGGCAGGATATGCGACACGTTGTCATGTGGGGAGCAGCATGTCAAGTGCTCTTCTCAACGCCGCCATCTTGTTTGTTTTGACTATGGGAATTGCACGTTTTGAGTTATAACTTCGTGCTGCGGCACTCAATCACCTTGAAATTTACCAAGATTAATTGTCCTTATGAGCTTTATATAAAGATCGGACAATGTGCCACCTGCATTCAGTAATTGGCGAATACGGCATGGCGGCACGGGTAGACTTTTATAGGGTAACACCCTGTAGACAGGCAGAGAGCAAGGAGGCAACAGAATGTGGCTGCACTCGGCTCGCTAAGAACTGGAGCCCGTGAGCGCGCGTCAACGTTTATTTTTGGCGCGTATCTTCCGGTGGCGCCGACCTGCGGCCGCTACAAACCTACTTTTAAAATGTACCTGAGTTTCGTACAAATGTTTTAAAAAAGTATCCGAGTTAATTACAGATGCTCCAGAAATGTACCCTTTTTTGTTAACCTTGCACCATTACATCAGTTTAATTAATTTTCATGCTTTCTCTTTTGAAAATTCTGGGACAGTAGAACCAGTGCCCCGAAAACCCGAGTTCCTTTGCAGGATAAAGTGAGGCGCTTCATGCGTTCCACGTCATCGGCCTCAGAAAACGTCACAAATTTAACGTCACGACGACATCCGATGGCTAGTGCTTACTGATTGGTTCCCATGAGGATGAATTTGTTTTCTGAGCGATGATTGGCCGTTTTCAAATTTTTTCGCGAGCGCTCAAACAGGCGATAGCGCGTCTGCAGTGCCGGCTGGAACCGGCGTCCACGGAGTCGCCGGCGTCCGTCTTGGATGGCTCATGTTGTGTATAGTGGTACAGAAGATAGTGCTGGGAACAGACGACCACTGAGAAGATGTAGACGGGACGAGCGCTTACTTACAACTAGCTTTATATGACACCAGCCCAAGATTCAGCCCAATGTTCAAAGAAGCACAAGAAGGACAAACAGGTTCAGACCGATGTCTGCAATCAAGCAACAAGTTTATCTCTTGTCGCCGTTCCAGCATTCCCAGAAATCCGGGACACGGTTTCTTAAAGTTGGCTTGACCGGCGTACTCGCTGCCCTCCATTGAAGCAATGCATTCCACCTGGTTTTGTTAGAATATCTGTTGACGCTGAGCTTTAGAAAGAAAAGCCCACACATGGGTGTTGCTGTGAGAGGCCCATCGATGGTGTACTAGTGGAATGGAAGCGCAAGAGCGTCGCAGTTTTGTTCCTGGAGGACTTATTTGCGCCGTGTTGGCTTCATGGCAGATTGCACTGGTGTGCTATTTTTGCTGTACTTGGCTAAAACAGTGGGGTCTCAAGAAAATGCGCATGTAGGACATGAAAGTTGAATTCGTCTTGTACGCTTTGCAACTTTGTGCGCTGTTGTGGGACGCTGCAATTTTGTTCCCACAGCAAAAGAAGTATTGACACGCTCGGTGTGGCTTGCGAAGCGTCTGTACCTTCATTCCTGCAGGAAGTAGGTACGGGTAGCGTTGGCTGAGTGGTAAAGATGTTGGTCACTAGTTTCGGGGGCCGCGGTTCGATCCGCGGTCTGCTCGGTTTTGTTTTTTTTTTTTCTTCCTTTTCTCTTTTTTGTAGAGGTAGTTAACAGAGGTAGGTATGAGAGTAATGGCAGGGCGGGAGCGTCAGAGTTTTGGCTTAATAATGCCGTACTGGACCTATGCCACACTGCATGTCGTTCAGTTAGATTTACTTGCCCTAATGCTGTGCGATCGCCTGTGCAGTTAATATGTGAATAGCAGATGACTTCCCCTTGCACTCCCGCTTACTTCACCGCTACAGGAATCCCCGTTTTGCACAATACCACGCGCGTTTGTTGTAATGTAGATTATTGTCATTCATTTAAAATAAATTTCGGACTTGTGGCATAAACGCCCTTTCTTGTCTGTGAACTCCAGGTCGATGTGACAACGGAATCAATTATGTGGGTCAACTTTGACGCGCTCTAATGGTAAGGGTATTTAAGATGAACGAATTACCACGCGTGTTTGTTGTGGCGTTGATATGTTGATACATTTACCATAAATTTCGGGCCTGTAACGAATGCAAACATCTCAGGGAAAAGAGCTGTAGCTTAAACGTCCTTGTCCCTGTCAAGGTGGAACTCATCAAAATTTCATGGATAGAACTCGACCTGACACGGAATCGTCGTGCGGGTACACTTTAACGCTTTATAATGGCGAAATTAATAGAAATGCATAAAGTGACACGCGTGTTTGTTGTAGTGTAGATACTTGTCCATCATTTACCATAAATTTGAAACATGTGACTTAAACGTCCTTCGTTCCCAGTCAAGGCGGAACTCATCAAATTTCCGTTGATAGAGGTCGACCTGACACGGAATCGTTACGCGAATATATTTTAACACTTTATAATGGCAAAACGAATTGAAATGCATAAGGCGTCACGGTGGGTTTGTTGTAGTGTACATGCTTGTCCATCATTTACCATAAATTTGAAACATGTGGCTTAAACGCCCTTTGTTCCCTGTCAAGGCGGAACTCATCAAATTTCCGTTGATAGAGGTCGACCTGACACGGAATCGTTACGCGAATATATTTTAACACTTTATAATGGCAAAACGAATTGAAATGCATAAGGCGTCACGGTGGGTTTGTTGTAGTGTACATGCTTGTCCATCATTTACCATCAATTTCAAACATGTGGCTTAAACGCCCTTTGTTCCCTGTCAAGGCGGAACTCATCAAATTTCCGTTGATAGAGGTCGACCTGACACGGAATCGTTACGCGAATATATTTTAACACTTTATAATGGCAAAACGAATTGAAATGCATAAGGCGTCACGGTGGGTTTGTTGTAGTGTACATGCTTGTCCATCATTTACCATCAATTTCAAACATGTGGCTTAAACGCCCTTTGTTCCCTGTCAAGGCGGAACTCATCAAATTTCCGTTGATAGAGGTCGACCTGACACGGAATCGTTACGCGAATATATTTTAACACTTTATAATGGCAAAACGAATTGAAATGCATAAGGCGTCACGGTGGGTTTGTTGTAGTGTACATGCTTGTCCATCATTTACCATCAATTTCAAACATGTGGCTTAAACGCCCTTTGTTCCCTGTCAAGGCGGAACTCATCAAATTTCCGTTGATAGAGGTCGACCTGACACGGAATCGTTACGCGAATATATTTTAACACTTTATAATGGCAAAACGAATTGAAATGCATAAGGCGTCACGGTGGGTTTGTTGTAGTGTACATGCTTGTCCATCATTTACCATAAATTTGAAACATGTGGCTTAAACGCCCTTTGTTCCCTGTCAAGGCGGAACTCATCAAATTTCCGTTGATAGAGGTCGACCTGACACGGAATCGTTACGCGAATATATTTTAACACTTTATAATGGCAAAACGAATTGAAATGCATAAGGCGTCACGGTGGGTTTGTTGTAGTGTACATGCTTGTCCATCATTTACCATCAATTTCAAACATGTGGCTTAAACGCCCTTTGTTCCCTGTCAAGGCGGAACTCATCAAATTTCCGTTGATAGAGGTCGACCTGACACGGAATCGTTACGCGAATATATTTTAACACTTTATAATGGCAAAACGAATTGAAATGCATAAGGCGTCACGGTGGGTTTGTTGTAGTGTACATGCTTGTCCATCATTTACCATAAATTTGAAACATGTGGCTTAAACGCCCTTTGTTCCCTGTCAAGGCGGAACTCATCAAATTTCCGTTGATAGAGGTCGACCTGACACGGAATCGTTACGCGAATATATTTTAACACTTTATAATGGCAAAACGAATTGAAATGCATAAGGCGTCACGGTGGGTTTGTTGTAGTGTACATGCTTGTCCATCATTTACCATAATTTGAAACATGTGGCTTAAACGCCCTTTGTTCCCTGTCAAGGCGGAACTCATCAAATTTCCGTTGATAGAGGTCGACCTGACACGGAATCGTTACGCGAATATATTTTAACACTTTATAATGGCAAAACGAATTGAAATGCATAAGGCGTCACGGTGGGTTTGTTGTAGTGTACATGCTTGTCCATCATTTACCATAAATTTGAAACATGTGGCTTAAACGCCCTTTGTTCCCTGTCAAGGCGGAACTCATCAAATTTCCGTTGATAGAGGTCGACCTGACACGGAATCGTTACGCGAATATATTTTAACACTTTATAATGGCAAAACGAATTGAAATGCATAAGGCGTCACGGTGGGTTTGTTGTAGTGTACATGCTTGTCCATCATTTACCATCAATTTCAAACATGTGGCTTAAACGCCCTTTGTTCCCTGTCAAGGCGGAACTCATCAAATTTCCGTTGATAGAGGTCGACCTGACACGGAATCGTTACGCGAATATATTTTAACACTTTATAATGGCAAAACGAATTGAAATGCATAAGGCGTCACGGTGGGTTTGTTGTAGTGTACATGCTTGTCCATCATTTACCATCAATTTCAAACATGTGGCTTAAACGCCCTTTGTTCCCTGTCAAGGCGGAACTCATCAAATTTCCGTTGATAGAGGTCGACCTGACACGGAATCGTTACGCGAATATATTTTAACACTTTATAATGGCAAAACGAATTGAAATGCATAAGGCGTCACGGTGGGTTTGTTGTAGTGTACATGCTTGTCCATCATTTACCATCAATTTCAAACATGTGGCTTAAACGCCCTTTGTTCCCTGTCAAGGCGGAACTCATCAAATTTCCGTTGATAGAGGTCGACCTGACACGGAATCGTTACGCGAATATATTTTAACACTTTATAATGGCAAAACGAATTGAAATGCATAAGGCGTCACGGTGGGTTTGTTGTAGTGTACATGCTTGTCCATCATTTACCATCAATTTCAAACATGTGGCTTAAACGCCCTTTGTTCCCTGTCAAGGCGGAACTCATCAAATTTCCGTTGATAGAGGTCGACCTGACACGGAATCGTTACGCGGGTACACTTTAACGCGCTGTAATGGGGAAACTAATTGAAATGCACAAAGTGCCAAGCGTGTTTGTTGCAGTGTAGATGCTTGTCCATCATATACCATAAATTTGAAACATGTGGCTTAAACGTCCTTCGTTCCAAGTCAAGGCGGAACTCATCAAATTTCCGTTGATAGAGGTCGACCTGACACGGAATCGTTACGCGGGTACACTTTAACGCGCTGTAATGGGGAAACTAATTGAAATGCACAAAGTGCCAAGCGTGTTTGTTGCAGTGTAGATGCTTGTCCATCATATACCATAAATTTGAAACATGTGGCTTAAACGTCCTTCGTTCCAAGTCAAGGCGGAACTCATCAAATTTCCGTTGATAGAGGTCGACCTGACACGGAATCGTTACGCGGGTACACTTTAACGCGCTGTAATGGGGAAACTAATTGAAATGCACAAAGTGCCAAGCGTGTTTGTTGCAGTGTAGATGCTTGTCCATCATATACCATAAATTTCAAACATGTGGCTTAAACGTCCTTCGTTCCAAGTCAAGGCGGAACTCATCAAATTTCCGTTGATAGAGGTCGACCTGACACGGAATCGTCACGCGGGTACACTTTAACGCGCTGTAATGGGGAAACTAATTGAAATGCACAAAGTGCCAAGCGTGTTTGTTGCAGTGTAGATGCTTGTCCATCATATACCATAAATTTCAAACATGTGGCTTAAACGTCCTTCGTTCCAAGTCAAGGCGGAACTCATCAAATTTCCGTTGATAGAGGTCGACCTGACACGGAATCGTCACGCGGGTACACTTTAACGCGCTGTAATGGGGAAACTAATTGAAATGCACAAAGTGCCAAGCGTGTTTGTTGCAGTGTAGATGCTTGTCCATCATATACCATAAATTTCAAACATGTGGCTTAAACGTCCTTCGTTCCAAGTCAAGGCGGAACTCATCAAATTTCCGTTGATAGAGGTCGACCTGACACGGAATCGTCACGCGGGTACACTTTAACGCGCTGTAATGGGGAAACTAATTGAAATGCACAAAGTGCCAAGCGTGTTTGTTGCAGTGTAGATGCTTGTCCATCATATACCATAAATTTCAAACATGTGGCTTAAACGTCCTTCGTTCCAAGTCAAGGCGGAACTCATCAAATTTCCGTTGATAGAGGTCGACCTGACACGGAATCGTCACGCGGGTACACTTTAACGCGCTGTAATGGGGAAACTAATTGAAATGCACAAAGTGCCAAGCGTGTTTGTTGCAGTGTAGATGCTTGTCCATCATATACCATAAATTTCAAACATGTGGCTTAAACGTCCTTCGTTCCAAGTCAAGGCGGAACTCATCAAATTTCCGTTGATAGAGGTCGACCTGACACGGAATCGTCACGCGGGTACACTTTAACGCGCTGTAATGGGGAAACTAATTGAAATGCACAAAGTGCCAAGCGTGTTTGTTGCAGTGTAGATGCTTGTCCATCATATACCATAAATTTCAAACATGTGGCTTAAACGTCCTTCGTTCCAAGTCAAGGCGGAACTCATCAAATTTCCGTTGATAGAGGTCGACCTGACACGGAATCGTCACGCGGGTACACTTTAACGCGCTGTAATGGGGAAACTAATTGAAATGCACAAAGTGCCAAGCGTGTTTGTTGCAGTGTAGATGCTTGTCCATCATATACCATAAATTTCAAACATGTGGCTTAAACGTCCTTCGTTCCAAGTCAAGGCGGAACTCATCAAATTTCCGTTGATAGAGGTCGACCTGACACGGAATCGTCACGCGGGTACACTTTAACGCGCTGTAATGGGGAAACTAATTGAAATGCACAAAGTGCCAAGCGTGTTTGTTGCAGTGTAGATGCTTGTCCATCATATACCATAAATTTCAAACATGTGGCTTAAACGTCCTTCGTTCCAAGTCAAGGCGGAACTCATCAAATTTCCGTTGATAGAGGTCGACCTGACACGGAATCGTCACGCGGGTACACTTTAACGCGCTGTAATGGGGAAACTAATTGAAATGCACAAAGTGCCAAGCGTGTTTGTTGCAGTGTAGATGCTTGTCCATCATATACCATAAATTTCAAACATGTGGCCTAAACGTCCTTCGTTCCAAGTCAAGGCGGAACTCATCAAATTTTCGTTGATAGAGGTCGACCTGACACGGAATCGTTACGCGGGTACACTTTAACGCGCTGTAATGGGGAAACTAATTGAAATGCACAAAGTGCCAAGCGTGTTTGTTGCAGTGTAGATGCTTGTCCATCATATACCATAAGTTTCAAACATGTGGCTTAAACGTCCTTCGTTCCAAGTCAAGGCGGAACTCATCAAATTTCCGTTGATAGAGGTCGACCTGACACGGAATCGTTACGCGGGTACACTTTAACGCGCTGTAATGGGGAAACTAATTGAAATGCACAAAGTGCCAAGCGTGTTTGTTGCAGTGTAGATGCTTGTCCATCATATACCATAAATTTCAAACATGTGGCTTAAACGTCCTTCGTTCCAAGTCAAGGCGGAACTCATCAAATTTCCGTTGATAGAGGTCGACCTGACACGGAATCGTTACGCGGGTACACTTTAACGCGCTGTAATGGGGAAACTAATTGAAATGCACAAAGTGCCAAGCGTGTTTGTTGCAGTGTAGATGCTTGTCCATCATATACCATAAATTTCAAACATGTGGCTTAAACGTCCTTCGTTCCAAGTCAAGGCGGAACTCATCAAATTTCCGTTGATAGAGGTCGACCTGACACGGAATCGTTACGCGGGTACACTTTAACGCGCTGTAATGGGGAAACTAATTGAAATGCACAAAGTGCCAAGCGTGTTTGTTGCAGTGTAGATGCTTGTCCATCATATACCATAAATTTCAAACATGTGGCTTAAACGTCCTTCGTTCCAAGTCAAGGCGGAACTCATCAAATTTCCGTTGATAGAGGTCGACCTGACACGGAATCGTTACGCGGGTACACTTTAACGCGCTGTAATGGGGAAACTAATTGAAATGCACAAAGTGCCAAGCGTGTTTGTTGCAGTGTAGATGCTTGTCCATCATATACCATAAATTTCAAACATGTGGCTTAAACGTCCTTCGTTCCAAGTCAAGGCGGAACTCATCAAATTTCCGTTGATAGAGGTCGACCTGACACGGAATCGTCACGCGGGTACACTTTAACGCGCTGTAATGGGGAAACTAATTGAAATGCACAAAGTGCCAAGCGTGTTTGTTGCAGCGTAGATGCTTGTCCATCATATACCATAAATTTCAAACATGTGGCTTAAACGTCCTTCGTTCCAAGTCAAGGCGGAACTCATCAAATTTCCGTTGATAGAGGTCGACCTGACACGGAATCGTCACGCGGGTACACTTTAACGCGCTGTAATGGGGAAACTAATTGAAATGCACAAAGTGCCAAGCGTGTTTGTTGCAGTGTAGATGCTTGTCCATCATATACCATAAATTTCAAACATGTGGCTTAAACGTCCTTCGTTCCAAGTCAAGGCGGAACTCATCAAATTTCCGTTGATAGAGGTCGACCTGACACGGAATCGTCACGCGGGTACACTTTAACGCGCTGTAATGGGGAAACTAATTGAAATGCACAAAGTGCCAAGCGTGTTTGTTGCAGTGTAGATGCTTGTCCATCATATACCATAAATTTCAAACATGTGGCTTAAACGTCCTTCGTTCCAAGTCAAGGCGGAACTCATCAAATTTCCGTTGATAGAGGTCGACCTGACACGGAATCGTCACGCGGGTACACTTTAACGCGCTGTAATGGGGAAACTAATTGAAATGCACAAAGTGCCAAGCGTGTTTGTTGCAGTGTAGATGCTTGTCCATCATATACCATAAATTTCAAACATGTGGCTTAAACGTCCTTCGTTCCAAGTCAAGGCGGAACTCATCAAATTTCCGTTGATAGAGGTCGACCTGACACGGAATCGTCACGCGGGTACACTTTAACGCGCTGTAATGGGGAAACTAATTGAAATGCACAAAGTGCCAAGCGTGTTTGTTGCAGTGTAGATGCTTGTCCATCATATACCATAAATTTCAAACATGTGGCTTAAACGTCCTTCGTTCCAAGTCAAGGCGGAACTCATCAAATTTCCGTTGATAGAGGTCGACCTGACACGGAATCGTTACGCGGGTACACTTTAACGCGCTGTAATGGGGAAACTAATTGAAATGCACAAAGTGCCAAGCGTGTTTGTTGCAGTGTAGATGCTTGTCCATCATATACCATAAATTTCAAACATGTGGCCTAAACGTCCTTCGTTCCAAGTCAAGGCGGAACTCATCAAATTTCCGTTGATAGAGGTCGACCTGACACGGAATCGTTACGCGGGTACACTTTAACGCGCTGTAATGGGGAAACTAATTGAAATGCACAAAGTGCCAAGCGTGTTTGTTGCAGTGTAGATGCTTGTCCATCATATACCATAAATTTCAAACATGTGGCTTAAACGTCCTTCGTTCCAAGTCAAGGCGGAACTCATCAAATTTCCGTTGATAGAGGTCGACCTGACACGGAATCGTTACGCGGGTACACTTTAACGCGCTGTAATGGGGAAACTAATTGAAATGCACAAAGTGCCAAGCGTGTTTGTTGCAGTGTAGATGCTTGTCCATCATATACCATAAATTTCAAACATGTGGCTTAAACGTCCTTCGTTCCAAGTCAAGGCGGAACTCATCAAATTTCCGTTGATAGAGGTCGACCTGACACGGAATCGTTACGCGGGTACACTTTAACGCGCTGTAATGGGGAAACTAATTGAAATGCACAAAGTGCCAAGCGTGTTTGTTGCAGTGTAGATGCTTGTCCATCATATACCATAAATTTCAAACATGTGGCCTAAACGTCCTTCGTTCCAAGTCAAGGCGGAACTCATCAAATTTCCGTTGATAGAGGTCGACCTGACACGGAATCGTTACGCGGGTACACTTTAACGCGCTGTAATGGGGAAACTAATTGAAATGCACAAAGTGCCAAGCGTGTTTGTTGCAGTGTAGATGCTTGTCCATCATATACCATAAATTTCAAACATGTGGCTTAAACGTCCTTCGTTCCAAGTCAAGGCGGAACTCATCAAATTTCCGTTGATAGAGGTCAACCTGACACGGAATCGTCACGCGGGTACACTTTAACGCGCTATAATGGGGAAACTAACTGAAATGCACAAAGTGCCACGCATGTTTGTTGTAGTGTAGATGCTTGTCCATCACATACCATAAATTTGAAACATGTGGCTAAAAGGGACTATGAAATTTCCCGAACCCCCATACTTTTTTTCGATGGAAACTGTTCTTCCCGCAGAGAAACTAGGTAATATGCCACAAATTTTTCCGGACGAAATCGCTCCACTCTGCGAGGAGCGCGCGCTGGAAATGTCTCTTCCGCGTTCCTCCTCTCCCGCGCATATTTCCCTGCCGATGGTGTAACTGTACGGACCGCACTTCGGTTCCCCGTTACGTCACAGGTGTTGCACAATGGCAAGTAATGCCGCGAGCTCGCGCTGTGGCTGCCGCCACTGCCGAAATCTGCCGATCACGCGAAAGCTGCTGTCATGGAGATTTCCACTCCCGATGAACGCATACGCGGGATCCTACGGCGCATGCTCCTGGCGGGATTCCTCGGCTCGGCAACACGTCACGATGACGTGTTGCTGAGCCGGCCGTGGTCGCGTCAAGTTGCCCGTTGTGTCTCCGCTCGACAGCTCGCCACGGCGCGGCGCTAGCTGTCCTCCCTTCGCCGCTCCGTTTAAATTCGCTCCCGAGAAATCCGCTCGCGCGACGAAAGTAAAATTTCGGTTCTAGACTCAGAAAAATGTCTTCTTTCGAACGAAACGAAGAAAAAAATCGTTTCATAGTCCCTTTAAACGTCCTTCGTTCCCTGTCAAGGCGGAACTCATCAAATTTTCATTGATAGAGGTCGACCTGACACGGAATCGTCACGCGGGTACACTTTAACGCGCTATAATGGGGAAATTAATTGAAATGCACAAAGTGCTAAGCGTGTTTGTTGCAGTGCAAATGCTTGTCCATCATATACCATAAATTTGAAACATGTGGCTTAAACGTCCTTCGTTCCCAGTCAAGGCGGAATTCATCAAATTTTCATTGATAGAGGTCGACCTGACACGGAATCGTCACGCGGGTACACTTTAACGCGCTATAATGAGGAAACTAATTGAAATGCACAAAGTGCCACGCGTGTTTGTTGTAGTGTAGACGCTTGTCCATCATATACCATAAATTTGAAACATGTGGCTTAAACGTCCTTCGTTCCCAGTCAAGGCGGAACTCATCAAATTTTCATGGATAGAGGTCGACCTGACACGGAATCGTCACGTGAATACATTTTAACACTTTATAATGGCAAAACTAATTGAAATGCATAAAGCGTCACGGTAGGTTTGTTGTAGTATATATGCTTGTCCATCATTTACCATCAATTTCAAACATGTGGCTTAAACGCCCTTTGTTCCCTGTCAAGGCGGAACTCAAATTTTCATTCATCGAGATCGATGTGACTACGGAGTCCTGGTGAAAGCCAACTTGGACGCGCTCTAATAGTGAAACTAAATAGGATGCACAAAGTTACAAGCATGTCTTTTTTGTAATGTAGATTTTTTAATGTAATGTATATCGAACTTGTGGCTTAAATGTCCTTTGTTCCCTGTAAAGACACAACCCGTCAAATTTTCATTCGAGGTCAATATGACGACGGAACCAATTATGTTAAACGATGTTAAATGTTAAAAATACCATGCGTGTTTATTGTCATATACACGGTGTCCCCGCTAAATGTGACCATATTTTTTAAAAGTATATTTATTACCTTTTCCGAGATGAAATCAATTGCAATATATCATATGCTGAAGGACGCTCTCTAGGTAGGCATTAGGAGACTCCTAAGGCAATGTCTTAATTAAGTTTCAATAATTAACTTCTTAATTATGAATGCTACGAAGTTGTTCCAAACATCTGACCTCTTCGGTCGCCAAATACCAAAGCCGTTTTCAGAACAAAAATTCGTTCGATAGATCGTTCGCAGAAAAAAAAAATCGTGAAGGAACACCATTTCTTTCTTTATTTTATTTATTACACATCTCTAGAGTCGCGCCTTTCCTTCGCCCCCAACACGTGAGAATAAAAGAGCACACTATCGCCTCTTGCGTCCGGGAAAAAGATAAAAATAAAAAAAAAAAAACGGAAAATGCAGCTCAAGATAAGGGCAGCTCCGATAGTGCCACCCGATACATTTGTTTTTGTTTTCTTTCCGCAAGTTAAAGCCAATTTTCGACGCATGAGTCGGCACTGTGCTCTTTCACTCTCTCGCATCGGGGGTCAACAAAAGACGCTTTTTCCAAGATGCACAATGAACAAAATAAAAAAAAAAGTGTTCACGAATTTTTTTCATACCATATATCGAACAGACTTTTGTTCTGAAAACGGCTTTGGTATCTGGTGACCGAAGAGATCAGATTTTCTCATTGGAACAAATTCGTAGCTTTTCTAATTAAGAAGTTACTTATTGAAAGAATTAAGACATTGCCTTATGAGTCTGCTAATGCCCTCCTAGGGAATGACCTTCAGCATACGCTATATTGCAATTGATTTCATCTCGGAAAAAGTCATAGATATATTTAAAAAGAATATGGTCACATTTAGCTGGGATACCCTGCATACAGGGTACGTGAAGTAAGACTGAATGAATTTGATGAAATCCGCGAATGACTTTCTTTTTCGCAAAAGTCGTTCAATATATCTATTCCGGACGCGACCAATTCAAAGGTGGTGGCGTATAAACAAATAGCGCAGCCGTTAACTAACGTTCCCGATTAATCAATATAATTAGTGAAAATACGTTGAATGCGTAATTGCAAAGATGTAGAGCATAACCCTGAGGGGCCTGCCATGCAAGAACCGAAATCACAGAGCCTTTTTGCGCTCTAGTAAAAAAATGTGCGAACATACAAAATAATTGAACACTATGCGGGTTTTGCGGCAATTTCTCCTCTCCTTGTCTCGGTGTCACCACTTCTCAACTGACAACAGGTTGTTCCTGAAATCATGGAACAGCCCGCTTTGTCCCTGGTGTGAGGGAAATAGCGATGTTGTTTCTCAGTCTGCATTATTATAAAACGTGCCTTTCTTGATTTTCTTTCCGTCGTTACCTCGTTTGATCTGCACAACACAGTTCGCGAAGTGATGTGATAAACGTCACGCAATAAAACTACAAATGCATTACTGTAAAAACCTCGCAGATAATAAAAACACAATCACCCATTCCACTGCTCAATAAATGTCTACGTTGTATCAGATTTGAACAAGCGAAAAACAACGAGGACGCTAGGAAGCGGGGGGCTCCATGTTTTGAGAAACAGCGTGATGTCAGTATCGTCAAACGGTGACAGTGAGGGTGATAGGAAAGAGCGGCTGCCCGAACTCGCGCAACTCTCGACGATAGTATATTTTCGCTACTTTTTTAAGGGCACAGAGAAGTGTTACTGTTTCGATTCCTGCTGATTAGACTTCTCAGGGTTGTGCTCTCCAAATTTGGAATTGCGCGCTCAGCTTGTTTTCAGGAATTATGAGGATTCATTATAAAATAATTAACGGCCGCACTAATTACATTGATAAGACACATCCCGTCCACAACTATTGCACTCGAGTACATTGTGCTGCTTAGGCATCTCTCTTCCTTTTGTCTTTGATTCGAGCGCCTATTTGAGCAACACCTCCAGGATATGGAAAAGGCCTCTGCCTTGCGTCACACTGGAAGGCCTGCTGCTACTATTGTGGATGCTGCCATGAAGTAAATGAAAGAACGAATGAGAAGAAAGCTCGAAGCAGGTCGCAGGCCTCCATATAGGTGACGTAAGCGTGCATGCCCGACATTATTTAGGAAGTGTGGGTTTTCCAATCACTTTTTTGTGCCGAACGTGACTCTGCTTTCACCTCTAGATGTTCTGAAAATAAGCAGTCTTCCGCTTGTTTATTTTCTTATTTTTATTTCTCTAAGGGAGGGAGTTGATAACCGACAAGCATTCTTGATGGTGCCGGGAAGAGACTAAGACGCAAAATTTGGAATTAAACATTGAAATGTCCTCATGATAAGGCCAAGAACAAACTGAAGCGTACGATACAGTGATCATGGAGTAACAAGGTGCAAGTACAAAAGTGAGGTGCAGTTACTGAATTCGCTTTCTTAGCTTATAGAGCATAATTTCTTTTCAGCATAATGCAGGATAATTTCTGGGGTTTTCCTCAGACGCTGTCACACATACGGCGGCACATTTCTCTCAGAAGTCGCCCCACGACACACATTGGTCATCGTCGAAGGCATCCCCATTCCCCACAGAGAGAACAAAAAATGGACCAGGGCTAGCTTAACAAGTGGCAATCACCCCGTTCCACACGCTACGAGCAGCAGCCCACAATTCTGAGCAGCAGCACAGCGAAGAAAAGTTTGGCAAAGCTTATCAGAGCTGATTCATCACGTTTTCATTCTGCGCTTGGCAATTGCTGCTGATAGCCGGGCTCCGCGCGCGATATCTGATGTACAAATTCCCTTCCTCGTCTGCCCAAGCCTCTTTCCATCTTCGTTCCTCCTCGCCGCATACTTTTGCATACACCGCTTACTTCAAGTTGGCTTTCTTACACGTTCTTCTGCTATCAGGCAGAACTTGAATCAGAGGAGGTGTCCCTGAATTCTGGTCATGAATCTTGTGCAAGTATATCGATGTGCATTTACACATTTTTCACCCAGTTTTCTTATATGATAGGCTTCTGCTATCTCCCGTGCCGTCACATCCCTGCTCCTACACAATATTTTTGACTCATTTAAACTTGATTTGCGTGCGCAGCTTTTACAGTGGGCGGGCAGGTGTACGAGGGAACAGTTTTTTACGGACAGTTCATGTTCGCGTAACCGTTCATTCACACAACGGCCAGTTTGCCCTACATATACCCTACCACAGGTGAGGGGTATAAGGTACACAACACCTGCCCAGCACTTTACGTAGACGTTGTGGTGGGTCACCCTCTTTATCCTCCCCGGATTGTTGTGTATAGTGGTTGGGTTGGTTTATGAAGTCCCATTCTTCCTGTTTAAAAACGCTGGCCGGATCATGTCAAGTGTCTTCGAAAAGTCACAGCCGCCACGGAAGATGCCTGCGCACATTTCTGCTCTGCTTCTCGGTGTAGAAACGATTCGAGAGCCGAACGCCTAGATCTTCCGATACCCGGTCAACGATAGTCGGCAGGTAAGTCATTTGTTACTGCTTAATTGTTGCCTTACAACACCGCATTCACTTCGTGCATTGTAGATAAGTAGCGCAACAGTCACTGTAAATCCCGGACTACGTTGTGACCGACCGCGTAGCTTTGCAGTTACGATGGTAGATTATAGTATTTCTTTTCGTAAAACCATATCATTTTCATGTCATGATTATGTGGTGGCCACCGATGCTGACGACGATGTGACCCTGCTGCCACGCGCTACTGCGCCGTCTCGTCAGTTCTACCGGCACCTTCCTAGCGTGAGGCCACGCACATCTGCCCGCTGGGACATTCCATCATCGCCGGTCAGGACTCGTGTAGAGGAAGACCATCATCCTCTACATCTGGTGACCCGAACAATAGATGACGCCAGCACCCCGGAGGGAAGCAACGCCGAGTCGCGTCTTCACGTTGGCCGTGTATCCGTGGAGCTTCCGCCGTTCTGGCACGCCAGCCCGAACGTGTCGTTCTCTCAAGTGGAGTGCCAATTTCACCTCGCTGGAATTACGTCGCAGCTTGCTTTGGTGACCGGGACGAAGAACATCATGTTCGGCGTAGTTCGGCCTCTTACCATCCCAAATTTCGACAATCACCGCCACCATTACGCATCAATTCGGCCCACCTCACCACCACCCAACCCAGTGCAGACAGCAGTCGATGGCGCTACGGCACAACTTGTGAGTCCCCGAGCACGTCTACCAGCGGCACCTGGTCGAGCAATGTGTTCCCTCAGCGCATCGCCAAGCCGCTGGTCATTCGCCCGGACGGCGCGTCAGCTCGGCAACGCCAGAACACGCTCGTGACTACGGCTCCCGTCGCCCCCACCGCACACGCCCTGCCTGCCTTCACCACACTCCTCGACGCTCCGGTACTCGTGTCCCACCTGCGACCGCCAAGTGTCCGCTCATTCCTGCGCCATGCCTCCTGTCGCGTCTGAGGGGAGGAGTACTGTGGTGGCGGGTGGTGCACGATTCCCCCGAATTCTATTCTCCCGTATCGATTCCCCCGGCACGGTACGCCCGGCTCATTTCGCCCGTCGCGTCTCCCCCGTCCAAGAATATGACCCAGAAAAAGGATAACAAGACAAAAAGGGTTTGGATGTTGAATAACAGTTTTATTTTTCACCTGAACACTTTTGTTCATCATATATGTTTGTGTGTTTTATATGTTTATAATGCCTATGTGCCGCAAAAATGTTGAGCTTTGTCCTGGAACTGTTCGAGGTTGATCTCACTGCGGCTCAGACGTTCCTCCAGCTTCCGTATTTCTTCATCTTTCAGGTCCCACTTTTTCATCCTCTTCCGTGTTCTCCCACCACTGGACAGCTGAAGTAGGGTTACCCTGCCTGTTGCTTCGTCTTTTTTGATCATGTCGATGAACGCGTAGATATTTGGGTGGGCCTTCCCCAGCATGTGGTTAATCTTCCTGTAAAAGGAAAGTGTGATTCAGTTTTTTGTACAAACCGTTTGATGTGAATAACTGCGCTAGAGCAAGACAAATTTCGTTGCCATTCATAGCTCACCGGTGCCAGGCCTCCTTTAGATTGTTGGTTCGAGCACTGCGGTTGTTGTAATGGTTCCACTGTTTTATATCGAAGGAGCCCATCATCCACACGTCCTCGAAATATAGGATGAAGGCCGGAATCCCTGGCACCAATGGGGATGTGGCCTTCAGTTCATTCCAGGCGACACGAACAAATGACACCGGAACAAATGCCAAGCTAACAGACTTCCTGACGAAAGCCTTCACTGACAGGTCGTCGCTGTACGCAGTGCTCAGTCCAAGTACCTGGACCTTTCTCCATATCGCTTGGCCGAAATGGAAATGGCAGCCCCTGTGGGTTGCTTGAGGAAACGTATACAAGAGTGCCTGAATCAGCGCCACTTCAAAGTCCGTCCTCACGACTGTCACTCTGTGTCGGAGCTCGTGGTCGCTAAGACACTCAAGGAAGCGCATGAATGCGGCGACATACACTTCTCGTGACTTGCCGGGCAGGAGGAAATAGGCGGTATTAACACTACATCCGTTTTTGACAGAGCTAACTGTGAGCACTTGAAAGAATATTGAAGGGCACGAAAAGAACGTGCCATCAACGAAAACTTGGGCCTCGCAGAACACCGTGAGACCTTCTTGCGTGGCGAAACACAAGATACGACCTGTACTCATCGTTAGGTCAAACAAAAGGAAGTCCTGTCCGTTCAACGTTTGAGTGTATGGGGCAGTTAGCTGCAAATCAGCTGCAACCTGCGGCAGATTCGGTTGCTGTCGGCGTTTCTCCCGGTATATGGTACTTCTCAGGCTCTCGAATGTCGGAATATGGGCAAGAACTTGGTCCTCCACCTGCATAAAATATTTAAGTGGCGGTTAGGATATGCAAACGTGTTACAATCGCGATAACAAATAAAAAATGCGGTAACGTTTGCTACAGGCAAGCTGTAGACACGCGTCGCTGTTTGAACAAGACCTTAATAGGAAGTGCGACCACAAAAAGTTTTAGTACAAAGACAACATTTAAAACGTAACTCACATCTGGTCGTTATATATCTCCGGAGCAGGAACGTGTGGTGTGCACGCTCTTTCACAGCATTCGTAAAGCGAACGTTCTGGACATCCACCGCGTCTGGCGCATGGCAATGGGCCCCTGCGATGTCAAGATGTCAATGAGTAACAAATAGCGAAAATGAACCATAAATAATGTGAACCAGCGATTAATGAGCTCGGAGCCCGAGACATAAATACGTCGATATCTTCCTCTGATGTCTCTGTCTCTACATCTGGGCATAGTATTAAGATATCCTTGTCCCCGTCCTATACCCTCCGTCGCAATGAAATTGAAAAACACTTACCAGCGCTTTTCACGATGTTGTTTGCCTCCGTCAGCATACTGGATTTGCAGCCGTTAGTGCCGTACTTCCAGCATCGCCATGCAATCGTCCCGTTCTTGTTGCGGCGTTGGAGGTTGTATCTATAACCATCACGTATGGCAACATCTTTTCCCCTCTTGCTCTTAAGAACCTCCATGGCGAAATTAAGGCAAGATTGCCAGGACGCCTTTTTAAGTCCAATGTTTGACACACAGCTTCATGTCATTGGTCGTTCCTTTAAGGATTCTCAGAAAATGGTGCTCACAGAATTCTCAAGTATGCCGGCAAAAGCGACAAAGCATGCTTGCCGTACGTGACCTGACCTTACTGATACCGATGACACAAGCACTAATTCGGTGCACTGCAGACCAGCCAGAGGGGAATAACCGCGGGGGAATGGGTACGGGGGAATCGGCACAGGTGGAAATGACACACGGGAGGAAAGGCGCGGGGAAAATGGGGCGGGGGAAATAGAGCGGGTGAATCGTGCTACACCCGTGGTGGCCACCGATGCTGACGACGATGTGACCCTGCTGCAGGGCTGGGCAGTATTACAAATACATTGTATTATAATACCGTTACTGTGATACTTTAGAGTGTTTGTATTACGCATTATAATACCCATCCGATAAGTGTATTTGTATTACGTATTATAATACAAAAAAATTCGAGTATTACTTGCATTGTATTTCTGTAAAGCTCGTAATACTTATGACCTGTCCTGCCTGAGGTGATGGGTCTTACACGTGTATGCTTTCTGTACCATTCCAGTCCTACGAACACGACCTAGTTCTGCCAACAGAGGATCACACTTCAAGGTGCAACAAGGGGACGATTACAGGAGCCGGCTGACTCAAATTTCTGAGGAACTTCTCCACTCTGGATGAACAACCCGGAGCCCTTAGGGGGTGATATATCATAGAATGGAGCCAGGGTCGGTGCATCAGAAAGTAAGGCAGAAAAAAAGGGGATTATAGACACACACACCTGCGTCCCGCGAGAGAATGCCCTGAGAACTGTCAGTTAGTCACTTCGGTGACCGGACCGGTGGCTTCAGAAATATGTTTGGGATTCCTTTTCTACTACTGTCTTCCACGGCACGAAAGTATTACTAGTATTACTTAAGTAATACAGGGAAGTAATAGTATTATGTATTATAATACTTGAAAATAAAATGTATTGTGTATTAGTATTATAATACAATTTTTAGCAAGTATTATGTATTTGTATTATAATACAAATTTTGAGTTTTCCTGCCCAGCCCTGCCCTGCTGCCACGTGCTACTGCGCTGTCTCGTCAGTTCTACCGGCACCGTCCTAGCGTGAGGCCACGCACATCTGCCCCCTGGGACATTCCATCATCGTCGGTCAGGACTCGTGTAGAGGAAAACCATCGTCCTCTACAATTAAAGAACCGCTCGCGTCGTAATGTCTAAAGGCATGACACTACGGTAACTCTCTGATTCCCTGTGATTTCGCAAGTTTTATCTGAAGTTGTTAACTTACTAGTTGTCCTCTACGTAGCTCCAAAGCAAAGTTTGTCTGGGTATTCGGCCTGGAAATAGCATTGTGAGGTAGGTTGCAATTAGGTCACTCATCACACCCCATAACTGCGACCATCTCACAACCATACCATAATCGTTCTTATTTCTCGCATTCAATAGCAGCTTTTGTCTTTGTGTTTCCATTGCAACTTTCACATGCATAGCTGTGTACCTGATCGCAACTTTAATCTTGCAGTCTCTAAGCTCCAGCACCCTTAGCAGCCCTTGCCCGAGGTAGTTCGACGTCGTCAGGCTTCTTCAAGCAAATTCCGGATCAATATTAATGTCATGTAGTTTTCGTTACTGCATGCATGCTGTGTGCGTGTCTCTTGCATAAACGTATACCGCAGAATAAAATATTGAATGTGATAAAAACAACCAGGCTTCGTCGTTTTTCTGTAACTCTCACTGCATTCGAACAAACGCGATCCTAGAAACTACGAAAGAGAAAAAAGAAACAAAAACAAAACCGGGTATAAAATGTTGCCTGTTGCCTACAAATCCGTGATTGATTATATGGCTGCCACCGCTTTCCGACGACCCTCGTATCCATGATCCTCTTCGCTCAGTTTGCGAAGTTTGGCTGAAGGAAACCTACGTAACATCATACCATCGCTTCTACCATGGTAATTTTTGTAGCCAAACGCTACACAGATCGTTGGGATCACACCTCTAAACAGAGAAAATCTCTACAGCGGTATCTGTTTTCCTACCAGTGGAAGGCGGACAAGCGCCCGCGCATGCGCGCTGACGACGGAGAAAAAAAGGTGGACACGGAGGTGGATTACCATGTCTTGAAACTGCATATTGCGCAATGCATATTGCCCAGGGATCGGACCGTTATTTTTTCCCGTTCGGTTCGGGTTCAGGTTCAGGCATATTGGTTCAGGAAAGTGAATTTTGAGGAGATTGAGATGGATTAAATGCAAGCACATCCTTACGATTCTCAAACAACACAAATATACCTTTGTTGTTGTTGTTGCCGACACAGCAGGGGTCCACAGCAACACTGTGTGTTACAGATCTGCATTCCAGGTGCAACGTTACGGTAGCGTACTGTACACTCTATGTTCACTCACCGCATACGGCTTGTTACATCCTGCTCAGGGACTGACCGTTATTTTCACAACCCAAAATGAAAACTTTGGGTTGCAAGACGACAAAAATCGCGACCAAGGAAGCCTCCAACTGCCAAAAGGACGGCCTCAAAACACAACTAACACAACTGAATGAACGCAATAGCTGCGACGATGAAATACCTCGCGCACTTGGATTGTAGTTTTGTTCAGTTTCGGTTTGGAATTTGTTTGGCAACGCGGCTCAGTCCACTGTGTAACGTAGTTCCGATCTCTCACAACGCACATTACGTCTGAACCGTTTCGCAAACCGGTAACCGCCTAAATTTATTTAGGTTCAGTTCCGGTTCGGTTCAACGCGAGAAAAAAAAATATTTTGGTTCGGTTCAGTTCAACGAAAAATACGGGTTTTTAGCGGTTTTCGGGTTCAGTTTCGGTTCCGATCCCTGATATTGCCCTATGCGTTGTCGAACATGTGAATACAGGCAAATTCTCTTAGATGCTTATTTCCCTGCTTCGCAGACACGTGTTCGCCGCCAAGTACAGAGGACAGACTGCAACGCTATCCGGATTCAAGTACAGCCCCCCTGACAGTGCGGCTTTTTTGGATTGTAAAGTCTTGCCGTCTTGTCACGTGCCCTGCCACCCTCTCCTCTCGCTATTAGTTTCTTTGTTTATTTTTATTGTTGTTTGTAAACATATGAAGGTGGTGCTATCTGGAATAACTGCACTCCTGTGAGAGAGAAATTGCACAGGTGGGTATATACAGTGTGTCCCAGCTAAATGCGAACATATTTTTAAAAAATATATACATCCCTTTTTCTGAAATGAAATCAATTGTAATATAGCATATGCTGAAGGGCACTTCTTAGGAGGGCATTAGCAAACTCCTAAGGCAATGTCTTAAAGGAGTACAGAGGGCCACCCAAAAAAAATTCAGAGTAAGACTTCTGATGAAAGTGTGTGTGTCATTATACCGAATAGCGCGAAAGGTTTTGATGTGTGCAATTTGTTTCCCATAAAAAAACTCACATAAACGTAGCTCCGCGCCTTCACCCTTAACTCGCCACTCCAGCTATAACGAGGATGAGGAGGTATGATGGCACGTCACCGATGACGGCATAAGGAGACTCGTTCTGGTTTGCCGGTCAGTCGGGGTCAGCGCATTGTCCCTTTGCCGCCGTAAACCTGTTTTGCCAGTTCTCCCGGAGAATTGGGGATAGAAGGAGCGGCCGAAGCATTACCGAGCAAGCAGAAAGGCTTTATCAGAACCCCGAACAGCCGAGTAGCAGACGACAGCGGAGTAGCAGACAACATTTCTCTAGGCCAATCAGTAAGCGTTCTCCTTATAGCGTCAGCGCGAGGTTCCAGGCAGATCACAGGCTGGTACTGCTCTTCACCACCGTTGCGCACGGTCGCTTTTTGCGGCGTATTTTAAATTCAATTTCTGCGAAAATTATGAGTCTGTGGTGTAAATTACTTCGCATGGTGCATCTTACTGGCAAACTTAACAGTTTTATAGGAAGAAAACTGGGTGTTAAAAATGACTTTTGTGCTACTTTAATTAACTTTCAATAATTAACGTTTTAATTATAAAAGCTACGAAGTTGTCCCAATGAGAACATCTGGTCCCTTTGGTCACCTGATACCGGAGCCGTTTTCAGAACAAAAATCCGTTCGATAGATCGTCCGCAAAAAATTCGTGAAGGAGCACCTTTTTTTTCCCTTTATTTTGTTCATTGCGCATCTTCGGAGACATTTGATAGTTCATATAGGAAAAGTCCGTTATTCGAGGATACAGTATACGTACTTCGATAGGGTAACTGAATACACCAATGACCCCGCACTTTCGTGACGCGGTTCTTAGTGTAGGATTGTGACGTATTATACGAGTATAAGGTACCCAATATGCGTGACGCATTTTGTTTGCTCCATTTCGTATTGTGGCCAAGACATGGTTGGCTAGAGCAAGGAGTTCCACTCATTACACGTGCCGCATATTTTTTTAAAATTCCGTGTTAGCGCTGCGAAGCAACTCTGGCAATGAGCGGCGTACAGACGTGCACAGATGGAGAGAGGACAGCAGGAGTGGGGGACAGGGGGGTTTAGTATGCGTCCTGGGGGCTTAATCACTTCCATCGCTCGCGAGCCAACGAGGGGCAGAGCTCTCGTTAACAAGAACACGTGACATGTTTCACGTGACGCGTGACGCGCTTTTTTCGTTAACGGGACAAAGGCGTAATCTCTTGCTCGCGTAACGACGGACGGTGTCGTCCGCCTAACGAATGTGTTCACGTGCTCACAGGCTTCATCGCCTACATGGCTCATGATCTAACGAAGCGCGAGGCACTCGGAAGCTCGAGCACGTGGTGTATGACGCGATGTTTTCGTTAAAGTGACAGGGGCGTAATCTCACGGTCCAGTTACCATCGAATGAAATCGTTTGCCTAACGAGTGGGTCTACCCACTCGTTATAGTGTGAAACATCTTCATTGGGAGATAAACATGTATTGATGTATGTATAAACAGATAAAAAATAAACATGTATTGCTCCACGACTCTGTACAAAATGACATGCTCCCACTTTCATCTAATTTAAAGGGACGGTCTCGTTCCCCCTGCCTCTTTCATAAAGTGTACCATTCGATTGCCCTTTGTTGAAAATGGAATACTGCTAATTTACCCGACAAAACACGCCACAGTTATTAAATAACCGAATTAAATTGATAAAGATTGCAGAGCATGCCGCGATCTGTGTTGGCAACAATAAGAACGGTCACGTCGCCCTGCGGGTAAGTCCGTCCTAGGATACAGAAATCGTCTGCTTTTGCGCGTGCTAGTGCATCGGCGTGAGCAGACGATCTTCAGAAGTTACTGGGCACCGCGGCAACTCTCGTACATTTTCTTTCAGTTCTCAGGTGAAAAACGCGCAGTAGTGGCAAACATGGTGGTTCAGAAACAAGTTAAAAGTCGCAGAACAACCCCATCCACAATCACAAATCTGAAGTCGGCGCGCGCGGTCGCATTACAGCTCCGACCAAAAATATATTACGCGCGCTTCCATTACACTCCCCGTTGTACACTGATCTTGCTTCGAAATGAAGTGTCGCTGACGACGTACATGGAGAAGGAGAACGTGTTTATTTAAAAACCGCATTAAATACTCGCGGAAAGAAAACACGTGACTTAGCTTCCACGTATCCGATTGTGCGCCGCATTATGGGAGACCCCACAGTCAATGCTCGGACTACATTCTCCGCTCGCTGAGGTATATGCCTGAGTGTCCCCATTTCGAGAGCAAAGGGGATTACTCAAACCAAGGTGCTTCTGCAAGTTACAATTACCATGACAACGACGACGCACCCGCAGGCCGACGTCATGCGTGACGTATGCATGAGAGAGGCGCAGATTTCGTCGTCTGCTCTTACGGCACGTTTCGACAAATTCCTCGAAAACGACTTGGTTATTCCGAATGAAACTTTGACGGTTGTATGTGTACAGTACTCGTGAAACTAGTTTTGGCTAAGTTTCGGAATCGCCCCGGCTATACGAGACTGTCCCTTTAAACCAGTGGTTACATGAAGGCTGTGAGATATTCTCGAGAAGATGCAGATGAAGACGAGAAAGAAGACGAAGAAGTGACAACGACAAGCCGTAGAGAAACCATAGACAAACCATGCGAGCTATCCAAACAAAATTAAACAACCTGATTGGTCGAAAAGTATGTAGCCTCGTTGGCAGCTGTAGTTCGTTCAGGGCGGTGACATCACAACACGTAAGAGCTCGTAAGCCTCAACGAACAGGCTAAAGCGTGAACCGCATGGCCCGAAAAGCATCCGAATTCTTTCCGAACCGAATTGAAAGATCATGGAAAGACTCGAGAACAAATATGTGGCGAGAACTAGAAATTAGGATTACAAGCCCTGGTACACACATTCGCACAATAACCACGTGCGTAGCCCGTAATGCTGGAGCGCAAGAACTTTCAATCTCGCGGGTCAGAGAACCTGCTCCCCTCGGCTGCCAGTCTGCAACGTCATGTGCCTCGCCAATACTGAAGCGAGCGCCTTCTTTTTCCTTTCTTTCTTTTTGCAGCGCCGCCCTTCCAACGTCTCGACTGGTCGGTCTCGCTACAGATGATGCTCGGTGGCCAATGAAAAGCGCTGTACCACATGACGTCACGGGACGCGGGGAGCCGCTGGGCGAGGTCGTCGCCGCTCCGCGCTCTCTTTCAAAGCAATTTTCTCAGTAAATTTGCACTTCCCGAATGAAATATTTTGCGTGACGGTTCCTGAGGGTAGTATGCTCATATGACGCTGGTCAAGAGATATATGTTCCAAGTGCTTTCCATTTATTTTTATTTTCTAAAAATATGCATCCAAACGTAGGTCATTCAGCTCTCGCTTGTGCAAATCCTGGTCATGCTTTCCCGCTTAATACAAATGCACTTGTTCACACTATTGTCATAGGACCAACGTTCACAGTACAGGTTATATGTAATTAATTAAGTTTCGTAATAATATGTGGCATGCAAATAAATACTTCCAGTTATCGAATTTTAACAGTTTCAGTCTCGCTTTCATGACATTGTTCGCAGCAGTTAAAACTCACTTTGACGAGCCAGTGAAACTCCGTATGCAGCGATGGCGGGAAGACGTCATCCACTTCTAAGATGGGTAACGTTTCTTCAGTGGTAACTAGCACTCGGTCTTCATTGTAAAGAAGAGACGCTAAATAGATGCCTCTCTTGAGCGTCTTTTGGAACTTTGGCGCCGCGGAGAAGAGGTTGCGGATGCTCTTCCGGACTGGCCTCCGCGACGAACTGCCGTCAGCCAGGTCGCTGGTAGATCCCACGCTGCTTCCGCTCTTTTGAAAGTCCGCTGATGTCGCAGCATGGTGTGATTCTGTGATTTGTTGGAAAAGGTACTCGAGCCGTTCCGTGCATCCTTTCCAACGGGGTACACGCTCCTCCACGTCTCTCCAACCTGCGAAAGCCATGTTCACCAGATGTATGGATTGCAGCGGTTTCGTAGCAACACATTTCAAAAATAATTTTTGCGGCGTCTATGCCGTTTTCAGCTGAGATATTTCGTAACTGCGTTTGAAACATGACAATAAGCGCAAAAGTAACAGAAGCCTGCAACCAATTTTCTTCCGAAGTCTCCCTCTAAACGACAGCCAGCGCTGTAAGCGATGTGTACTCCATACGTCGGAGAGAAGGCTGTAAGCGAGGCGAAGGCCCCATCGTTTGGCTTGTAGAGTACGAAAGAATCAGCCGCGTAAACATGCGTAACGAATCATTTCGCCTGTGTCATATTGGGCGCCACATACCAAGATGCGGTTGGAAAAAACATGAAGATTACACCCTGGGACGAATTGGCACACGCAAACGCAAATTGGCAAAACAAATTGCAGCTCTCTGCCATATTTGGAAGCTTTTATTTCTGAAACAAACAAGCTAAAAACATACCCGCCTTTCCAGCCCAACATTTCACAACCTCAAGAAATGTGTACTGCAATGATACATGGAAAACGTATTCTGAAGTTCCGTAAAGTCGAAAATCCAACGACGTTAAGTGGGTCACCTATTAAAGGGCATTGTAGATGACATGTTTAACTTTTGAAGTGTACGCAACGTGGCCTTCGCTGCGTTCAACTCGAAACGGGAACGTGGAAATTTGCGGCAATGTGAATCATCCGAAATACCACTTTAGACCGCTTGCCTAACCCTCATAACGCCCCACCTATCAACCCGTACATCCCTGATTGGTCTCTACCACCGTCAGGAACTGCAAGCGTTCTTTCGAACTGACGGACGTCCTCTTCCCCGAAGGTTCTTGTGCGGAACGACTTTCAAAAACTCGCGGCCTCGTGCGCTTTCTCCAAGCAACGGGCCTAGCGGAGAGACCACTCTAGTGCACCCCTCACCTACAGTGTGCTTCCGTCCCATCAGTACCGGTCATCCTGCTTCTACATCACTTTGAAGTCCTCAACTCCCCTTTCTCCCACCTTCTTTTCCTTTTTTTTGGCTATAGTCGTGACGACGCCCACTTGAGTGCGGCCAACAACGGCAAGCTACCTCGACCCCCCCCCCCCCCGTTCTTTCGAAACCCTCGTGCTTCCCCTGTTGTCTGCAATCGGAATACCAGATGCCTGTGCTCTCGGTTTCGTTGTCTTGTTTAGTCTGGCGTCCTGTTACATCCTCTCCGAAGGACTTCTTCTCTGGAATAAAGCATAATGCGATACTCCGCTTCATGAGCTATATCAATGACATCGCTGGCTCTGTTTCTTCATCAGTACGTCTATTTGCTGATGACTGTGTAATATACCGGGAAATTATAGACAGCCCTGACATGACTAATCTTCAGCGCAGACTTGTACAAAATACTCCTCAAAAGTATTTAAAATAAGATACTAAATACTCTACGGAAAAAGTATTTAAAATAGAGTACAAAATACTCAAAACTGAAAGTAATTTGAGTAGAGTACTAAATACTTTAAGAAGTATTTAAGATACTCTTTAAAGTACTTTAGTATTAGCAGTAAGTGAAACGCGTATTCTGAACGTGGCCTTACAAATGAAAGGAATAAACTTCATGAGCCATGCATATCTTTCATTTGCAACGTCTTGGTGTCAAGTAATGTTTGGTGAACTTTGGTGAACCCAAGTAAACTTTGTTGATATATTCTGACCCAAAACTTCGTAATCCCTCCTGTATGTCTGTTCGGGTCTTTCATCGTCTGGTACGTGTTTGTTGCTTTGATGACCAATGAAATAAATGCCGGGATTATCTTGTACCTAATCCCCTGGTGATTCACCTGGCAATATGAATAGGAACGGTTTTCTGAGGAAGTTGGTTATTGGCAAGCAAGGCCAGGCTTGGGACCAGCCTATTGTACAAGAGGATAAATGACAGATTCGCGAATTCCCGAAAAAAAAAAAACAGAAGAAAAAGGGGGTTAAATTCCAGAGAGCTGAAAATCTCGGCAAGGCGGGAAGCGTGCTGGATATGGCTTGACGAGGAAGGAAAGTATTTTGAGTACTGAATAGGAAGTACCGAAAAAAGTATTTTAAATACATTAAAAATACTTGTCGAAAAAAGTATTGAGTAGAGTACCAAAATACCGGAAAAAGTATTTAAAATACTGTATTTTGAGTACGTACTCAAGATACGTACAAGTCTGCTTCAGCGTGACTTATCACAAGTATTCTCCTGGTGTGAACAGTGGGGCATGGAACTCAGCCTTACCAAATGCAAGCATATGCATGTTTCCCGGCGCTATAGAAGTGATTGCTCTTGCTACACAAATCACGTCACACAAATACCTGTCCGGATTTTACCAGAACAGTTCGGAAATTCAAGGCTTGCGTTCGGTGTCCGGGAGAAGGTGTAATCCGGATATGAAATGTTCGGGAATTGGTCAAGACGCAATAGAAACTGAGGCTTTGAGACTTCGTGTTGTGTCTGTCTCTTCGTGTTCCCTAGTCTCGGGGTTTTTACATTATGCATCATCTTCACCAGCTCGCTTGCTTCCTAGCCACTTTTTCACTGGCAATAGAAATTCTGAGTTTTTCGTTTGCGTCTGTTAAGTTCCGTGTCTCTTAATATTATTGTCATCAGGATGTACGATTTTCTTCTTTTCTAGGTGGCCCCAGTCTGCAGTATTATGTCGCGTGTGGCATGCTTTTATTGTTGTCTGTCACAAGGGTCTGGAACTTGCCCATTGTTAACAAAACCGCACCTGGGACGACACGCTAATGGGTTAGAGTTGTGTCGCAGTTGGGATTTAGACTGAAAGAGTGACAAAGATGACTCGCGCACATGAAGGTTGACTTTCTTTGTATACTAGAAAGAGTGTCTGGGGACAGGCTAATCCGCTGTTTCCTTATGGTTTAGGGATTGCTACTAATGTACTTGCTTTTTGTCATGACAATTGCGTTTACGGCTTGATGTATTTTTGAGTAAGCTCTTCCGGAGTACATTTTATTGACTGCACGGATTTCGATGTGCCGAATCAGGGTATTGGGAAAGTGCAATCATCACTGATTCGTTGGGAACGTTTGGGCGGTACACGAATGTTTGTAAATAAAAAGGCCCGGACAAACAATAGGGGGGGGGGAGAGAAGACTCGACAGCGGAAGGCTACACCTGAGATTGGGGAAGAGACGGTCAGTCTCGACCTTAGGTAACGTGTACTATGTATATACTGTAATTAAACAGTTACTGTTGCTAGTACCCTGGAATGGTTTCTGCTCGCTCCGTGACGGACTCGCGTCATCCCACCACCACCACCCTTCACGGCAACTTCTGCCAGGGCGTCTTCGTTTCATCAACGATGGAAGCCAGGGTAGAAAGTTGACTGCGTCATTGTCGCCAAAGATTGCGCGAGAGTTAAAATGAACAATAAAATTGATGCGTTGAGCTTACAACGTGGTTGTGCCACATGAAAATACTGTATAACGTTTTGTCTGTTATTAAAACCTTCCGTACGCAGCGCTGAGTTTTCAAGCCTCAGGAATTTGATGCAGTCTCCTCACCGTTGTCTCGCGACGTAAAACCCCGAATTATTAAATTCGATACAGTCCCTAACAACCCACTTCATCCAATCCAAGAAAGAGCAAAAAATGGAGGCAGGCGCGGCAGGGCCCCACAGTAACCGCTCCCCATAACTCATTGTTTGAGATAGTTCACACCAGAGCACTGGACACACCGCAGATGAAACTGACTGGACCAATAAAAATACGACGTTATGCATTCCAGCCCGCCAATCAGAGGCCTTCCTGCTTGTGTCGCCTTTCGGCGTGTCCAGGCTACCATCGACTTCCACTGGTTTTCCGCCTGGGGCCAGTTATTTGCAATGTGACATAATTAAAGGACTTTATGGTAAAAAAAGACAGCTCACACACAGATACATTGATTTAAAGGTCTACGTAGTGATTTATCCAGACCCCCTCTCTTTCTTATTTTTTTATTTCTTTCGATAAACGATACCACCCCCCCCCCCTACACCCGCAGATGTATTATGCCGACATCCTATCTTTTTTACCTGTGCACTCCCTACGGGGGACATTGCTATTTCCCCCATTTTTTGCAACCCCCCTTCCGTGCTTCGAATTCTGGATAAACCACTGGGTCTACGAGTACAAAACCCATTCTGTTGCGCTTCCTATCATGCTGTAACCAAGTCTGAAGATGGAAACGAACGCTCTCTCTAATTCCTAACAATGAGCGAGACGTATGGGGGCAAGAGGATTTTCGACATACATTGCAGAGAAATGGAAAGCGCGACCCCCCACCCCGGTGCTCGGTATTTGCCGGCGGAAAAGGTGGCAACCCTAGTTACACTTGAAACCGTAAACACCTACAAATATTTGGGCGTAATGCTAACTTCAGAGCTTTCTTGGAAAGAGCACGTTCAGTACGTTATCAGTAATACTAATCGCACACTTGGTTACATCAGGCGAAACTTCTGCATATGGCCCATATGGACTTAAAGCTCCACCTCTTCCAGACGTTAATCCGACCAAAATTAGAATACGCCTCTGCCGTCTGGGAAACCTAGTCATACCTCACTAATTTTTCAGCTAGAAAACGTTCTGAGCCGCCCGGCTCGATTTATTCTTTCTAATTTCCATCGAACAGCGAGCACCTCATCCATGAAATCCTCATTATCATTAGAACCACTAGCCTTACGCCGCGAACACAGCAGGCTGTGTCTTTTCCGCTCCATATATTTCACAACCCTGTCCTAGAGCAACAGCTTCTAATACCCCAATCGTACACCTCATCTCGCATTGACCATCATTACAAAGTTGCCATCCCCCATTGCAGGACAAAGGCATATTTCTCTTTGTTTATACCTCAGACAAGTGTGGATTGGCGGGAACCATCTTCCTGCATCACTATTTAGCACGGACACTAACATGTTTCAGCGTATTCTATGTGTTCACCACTCCCCTCTGTAGTGCTTTGCCTAGAGGGTATCAATAAATAAATAAATAAATAAATAAATAAATAAATAAGGAACAGACGCAGTTGTCTTTATCCAGACTATCTAAAGGCCTGTTCCGACATATAGCGACCTGCTATACAGCGCTACAAAATAGCGCGATATTTTCCTCCTCGCAGTACTCCAAACCGCTAAAAATTAGCGCTTGCCGGAGTTGAGCTCGTGCCAACTTTTTCAGCGCTAATATTAGCACTACGTGTTGGTCAATGAAGAGGCCCTTCAGCGATGACGTCGCGGAAGTCGTGGAGTTGTTTTGCTTCCGCATTTCACGGCACGGCGACCGCATTGGAACCGGCGAATCTGTCATCCAAAATGTCTAGTAATTTTTCGTTCATGCAGTTGATCGAACTTGTTCGTCCGCATGCTCTCCAACTCCGGAGGCGCCATGATGAGAGAGACCGGAAACGACCACCTAACTTCCGCTAAATTATAGCGCTAGCGCCTTTGCAAGTGTGTACCCAAATACTTTTCAGTCTCGAGTATTTAGTACTCTATTCAGTTACATTTTTGCCGGGTACTCAGTAACTTAACTTAAATGTTATTTTTGAGTACCTTGGACAAGCCTGAGAGGAAGATCCGGATGGGTAATGCTCGAAATTTAGCCTTGAAGTTGAATGGCAGGGTATTCTTGCTCCTGAGCAAATGCGTGGAACAGTTCTGGGAGGTACTCTTATTATCTTCATTAACACGTTACTATAATCATCGTACCTTACGATGAGATGGACCCAGGATGGACCTGTATTTGTCGAGTGCACAGCTGACGACAACGCATCACCAAACAACTTTTGGAGCTCTGCAGGATCCCGCTATCTCTTGCTTTCGGGAGTAGCGTAATAGCTTTTTACGATACGCGCAAGTTCTGGTGGTGCATGGTGGTACGTGGTGTACGGTTTCTTGTTTCTCTTTTTTCTTACTTTGCCGCAAGCGTTATTGAGGCGGCCAAAACCAAGACATTACCCATCTACCTTGGACCAGTCAGTATTCCTGTACGTGAAGCACCCACATGTCAGCAGCTGATTAATGTTTGTGTGTTCGTTTCCAATATTGACGTAGTTACGAATGTACCTACATGGTGACTGTTTACATTCAATGCAGAGAGTTTAGACAAGCTATAAGAGAAGTGTCGGTGAAGGGTTATCCGACCAGAAGGACAATATTTGCAAGAGTGTATGCCACTATACGACATGATTATATACATATATCATTCATGAATACCATTAATGAATCACAATAACGAATCCTATCAGTAATGTATTTTAGGTTACTCATTAATGAGCTCTTCACTTGCATGATTCCTGGCAAATGTTAGGCTGCTAAATTAGAGAGAGACTTTGTGTAAAGCCAATTTTTAAAGGTAATAAAACGAGGGGTTTTGGTGTGGCGCCATTAAGATGAATGCAGCTATATGTCTAAGATGTTTCTAGCTTGATTACAATACTGATCGCTCCAGACAGAGCGTCATCTGAGAGCTCCCCATGGCACCAACTTTGTCTCTCATTTCTGAAGAATGTATCCAACTTATTTACACAGCCATTATAATAGTTTCGGATTGTCCCGGAGTCTCCCTTTAAGCGTAATTTATTTAACATATTGTTCATAGACTACAAGAAATACATAAATTCTCGAGTCTGAATTATTTCCAGGAAGCTAAAACAACAATCAAAAGCAAAGCCATATTACCTTTAAACTTGTAATGTAACAGTTCCTCTCTGAACTCTTTCAGTCCAGAGCAATACAAACAAAGAAACAAGAAAACACCCATCGGTCAATGAGGCTTTCGGGGGCTAATTTGAAAAGGAAACGAACAAACGTGGTCGGTGGATTCGAAAGATTCGATTCGCCGTTTTGAACACTGGGATTCGGATTCCCGAATCTCGAATCCCTGCCTAAGATTCGCGGATTCGGTTGGCTCATGCCTACTTTTAACCATAGAGATATAAAATAAGGCACTGGAGCAATCCAAGGAGGAGCGATTGGGCGAGGGTAGCGACATCTGAGGTCCGACAGTGCTACCAGCGGAGCAAAACAAGTTGAAGCTATAACTTTGTATACAAGCAAGCGGAAAATGGTAAAAGAAAACGTCTTTCGTGCGAATCAAATTTTATGCGAGGTAAGGTGATGCTCTCTCGTGCAAGGTAACACCGCGCGGAGGGGGGATGATGTGTGGGGGCAAGTACGATGGAAGGTATATCTAAACTGGTAGCGAAAACAAGCGAAAATACCAAATCAGACCCATCGGCAACGACACCAGCAAGAGGCGCGAGCGATCCTGGGTGTTGACAGTAGAGGTACGGTTGTAAACAGAAAAACTTTACAACATGGGCGTGGCTTGTGTGTGTACTAATAGGTTATTATAATTTCAATGTAGAAAAAGCTTTCTGTTGCCCCGCTCGAGCACATATACGAGATCATCTACCACTCCAGTACATTTCCGTATCCTGCTCCTTTGCGCATGTGTCACAGTTGGGTCTGTTTATCCGTGCGTCTCTGTATCCGTACCGTGTGTCCGTGCATTGTAATACGGAGTTCATACACTCTCTGGGTTAAACAGGAAGCGACGTTCACATCTCCGTGCTGCTGGGCCCGCGAAAAAAAGATTTCGTCATGGGACGAGCGGCCATGATGGTGTGAGTGTTAGCAGGAACCAACTGTGTACCAACGATGTCGTGTTTTGTTGCAATGGACCTATAACGGCCTACTTATTGAATAAATGCAATCGTCTAATCACTAGGCGTACGTATAGCTCTAGGTGAGAAATGGGCCTTATGTGAGCCTTCCTAATTTCTCTATGGTCATCACGATGCGTTTCTGTTTGGAGTTGTCAAAATCTGTGATAACTGTATGTATTTGGAATTGATATGGTTCATTAAATCTGATATGCTTTATTTTTCTGTGTTCTCGTCTGGTATTGTTGACTGGGCGCGGAAAAGTGAATACAAGGCAAGCGAAGTGGGCCGGGCCAATGTAAACGTGCATGGATAATTATGCACTACTTATTATTCATACTAGTGACGTCGTCTCTGACGTCATTTATTTACAATCGTAGTAGTCCGCGCAGCGGATGGATGGCGCTGACCGTCTCTATCATGGCGTCATTCTGAAGACACAGGGGCCTATGGGAGTTACGCTACCTGTTTAAATATACCTTGTACGATGTCTGCTCTGGGGTGGCGGCTCGGGGCACCAAGCGAGGGGAAAAAGAGAGGGACGAAAGAGGGAGCGGGAAGACGATGGTGGCACAGGAGAGGGAGGGAGCGTGCAGTTCTTTTTGCTCTGGGATTAGGATAGTCCAAGAATCTACCCTCAACAAAAAACATACGAGCATCCCTCAGTAGCCTTTGTTAGAATATTCCCCGCCGTACCACGGTAACCACCAGGATAATTGGTGAAGTTTGCCCCATGACCGTTCAAGGTAACAACGGGGGATGATGTTGGGGGAAAGTGCGGTCAGCCTGCTCGGGGTGGCGGCTCGGTGCACAGAGGGAGGGAGAAGAGGGGAGGGGAGAGGTGATGGGTGCATAGGAGACGGAGGGGTGTGCAGTCCCTTTTGCTCTGAGATTTGGGTACACCAAGAGAACTACCCACCACCGAAAACATGCGAGCATAATGCATTGTTGCACGTTGTGTAAAGGCAGGCTGAAACTAGGGAGGTATTTGCCGGTTTCATATCCACACGTGATATGCTTTTGTCCGTGTCGACTTTCGTAAAATACGAAGAAACAAACAATCTTATTTTATGATTCCGGTACAGTCGGTGAGCCTTCTAATCCTCCTTAGTCCAACAATAACATGAATAAAACTCATCCATAGAGGAACGACGATATGAACAACTTAACTATGTCTTGCCTTTTTTGTACAACATTAAATTTACATTATTTTGGTTTACCGAAGTGCATTACCAAAGCAAGGATATCTACATGCAAAGCCATTGTCTGGTAGAACACATGCGTGACATTCGTAATACTGAAACAGGTTGGATAGCAAGTGGGCTTTGTTGGATGGATGGATGAATGCGTAAAGCACTGCAGCTACAATGGTAGCCTAATCGCGTATAGCCGTCGAGAGTGAGCGGAATACACGTATTTCCTCGCCCTTTCGCTCCTGTATCTTTCTCTAGTCTTTGTGTTTTCCACAGAAATTACGAATAACATTCCTCTGATAACAATCGGAAGACGCGTAGATACTGCAGGAGTTGTAGAAACAACTCCCTGTACCTCGCAAATCTTGTCATTGAAGACGTTCCAACTGTTACTCACTGGATGGCGTGGCAGATTGCGGGTCCGATATTTGAAAATCACTGAAGCCTTTTCCATTGCCAGCAGCCACTCGCACAAAGTATGGAACTCCTTGTGAAAGTTCGGGGATGGTGAACTCTAATTTCTGCACGTCTGTGACTTCCATGGACCCAACGGACGAGGAGAAGGCTTCGTTTTCGCAATACTCCACTGAAACAATTCAAAATTGGTAGTGACAATAAGTAGCATTCTACACATTCTCTATCAGCTAACGAAAACATACCGCAGTAAGACAATTGTGTGACATGAGCGGTTGACTATAGGTCAGCTTATTAGGTGACGTTAAGTAGTCAGTGGGCATATAGTCAAGTGGTTAGACGGACCTTCTTTGGAGGCAATGAGCAGTGAATATGTTCCTTTACAGCATCAAACCTATTTTTGAGATTATGTCGGTGAAAGCATTCCGGAATCCTACCCTGCGAGACGTGTAGTATCGCGACAAAACTGTACGCTGACCCACCTTACGTGTAAATCTAGTCCCAATTATATATATAACTATCTATGCTCGCCAACTCTTACGGGACGATTTACTACCAAGTTCTCTTCCGCAACTGGTTGCTTACCCACCTGAGAGCCCGAAAGTTAGCTTTCATTTATTTGTTGTTCTTTACACGCAAATGTCACGAAACTACACTGGCCCTAAAATGGTGCAGGGGTAAACTACAACTGCGGTACTCGTTTCACGCAGAAGAACATCCCGGCGAGTAGAAAAGGAATTGCAGGGGCAGGAACTGCATAACAATCATAGATTGAGAAGTTACCCATCAAAAAGAACTCGTTACAAGTTAAGTTACGGTGTGAAAAATGTAACTAAGTTAATAACGAAGTTCTTCAGCCTGAAATGTAACTCGCAGTTACTGAGTTACTTAAAAAAAAGAACGAGTTACTTCCTAGTTACTTCGGACACAAAATAGCATTACGCATGTGCAGCGCGCGTGAGCAGTTGAGTTAGACCTTGAGTTGCCTGCGGAGGAGTGCGACACGCTTAGATCGTTTTCGTTTATGTCCAACTATACACCTCTCCCTGTTTTTAAACAAATGACGTCATAGTGTTCGACAGCGCCACAAATTTGGTAGAATTGAACTACGCTCGAAGCAAGAGGTGAACAAGGTCACGCCCGAAAGCCACGGTCCGGGATGACGATATGGTCCCTTAAAGGGACGCGACCCTCGGTTCTGCTTTTCTTTCAAAGGGAGGCAACGAACAAGTGCTCGTTCGTGGAACCCAGCACTCTCCTTCCGACTTGTTTCGGTTTCAGTCTGTCTACCAATGTCATGATGACGTTTCTCTAGTAGAGGTCTATTCGAACGCTTTGCATCTTACTCCCTGTGTGCGCACAATGGTTCAGCTGCATTTCAGTGGCAGCGGTTCTTACTTCCTGAAAAAACAAAATACTGTGATTGATTGAATATCACGTTCTATGGCAAAAAATGCCATGAAGGAACGGAAGACAAGCAAGACCTCGCTTGTCCGCATTCCGCAAGACGGAACTTAAGTTACTTTGGCAAAGTTACCTGAAAAAAGAACGAGTTCCCCTGAAAGTTACCACGGCGCAAAAGTACCGAGTTAAGTTACAAGTTACAAAAAAAAAAAAGGAACTTAGTTACAGTAACGAGTTACCTCGAACTCTGATGACAATTATGTTATGAGGTGGGCAGCAACAATATATTTTTTCCGTAACGTCTTTCACCAGACACTTTCAATAGGATGTCTTAGCACAACAATGGAGGACCTCAAGTACAATTTGCTCAGGCATCAACTACTTTGTAGCGCCCCCCCCTCAAAAAAAAAAAAAAAAAAAAAAAAAACAACAACAACAAAGCAAATACTTACCTAGATATTTCGTCACCAGTGTAGGTGCTTGAGCCGCTGATTCTGGCTCAGAAAACGTTACGCGTAAAGCTCGTGTACCTACGACTTCCAGAGAAACATATCCTGGAGGGTCAGGGGGCCCTGCAGCAAAAGGTTGAAAGTTTCCAGAGTAGGTTACCGTTGCGTGTAAAGTTGACAAAGACGCGACACCAATTTAAAATGGAAATTACCTTTTCCAGCGCCAAAGCTCACCCTACGTCAAAATCATGCTAAACGGAGTCGCATGATGCTTTTTAGTTTAGTTTCATAAGTGCAACTTACGCAGTTCTTCGAAGCCAGTTTTCATCTCTGAAATGAGGCCAAGGCGTCGTTCCCAAAGTGCCAGTTGGCGTTCTTTTTCCTGTAAAATATTTCACAATTTCCATGTGTTTGATCATTCATCTGTCTCGGAAGTGAGGAGAAAATATCCCGTGTCAACTGTCGTATGTTTGTTTGTTTGTGATTTCTTCCGCATATCTTTCGTTCGTGACTGTCCTTGAGTTTGCTGACCAACAGCGAGGGAGGCTCCGCCTCCAATAAGCGCCAATAGGAGGACGCGAAAGCCGGAGCGCTGCAGCCTCTGCTCTTGCCTAACAGATGGCGCACCGCTAGCGCTCGGCTAGGGATATGTGACTCGCATAATTCAGAAATTCCATAGCCTAATGGCGAATTCGCGTGGTCATTTCGTGGCAACACGGCCTAGCGCTCGGAAATTGCTAGTCTGGCGCCCACGCTTGATCACACCGTTGCTTCCTGAACATGCGTGCCAGTAGTCGCTTGGATCACACTATAGGGGCATCGCGATCGCTCGTGTTTCGGTTGCGTCGTCTGCTAACTCGTGTTAATGTGGTGGCGGTGGCGGTGAAAGGGCTTGCCGGTGTGGGCCTCACATAGGTGGGCAACGTCAAGACTGACGCCCTGGGGGAATGTGCGTCATGAGCCGACTTCTAAGGGAACTGTGCCGACATATGTCTGAAAGCGTCTGAGGAAAACCCAGGAAAAACCCGAGACAGCACAGCCGGCACAGGGATTTGAACCCGAACCCGTGTTAACTTCGGCGTGCGGGTGTGGCAGCGCCCCAATCAGAGCCAATACGGGCCCTCGCGGTGTGGACGTGACGACAGTTGTGTGATAGTTGGACATGCGCTGCTCGGCCAGATCGGGACCGGGCAAAAAAAGAAAAAAAAAAAAGGAAAAAATAAGCGCTAGGCTAGTAGATTCCTGGCGCTCGGAAAACAACACGCGAGATTGCGGCGTTTTGACCAAGCGAATACAAGTGCTCAGGATCTGGCAAAGAAATCGGCCAGGCCAAATGCCCACGCGGATTCGCCATTAGAATAGGGTACCCAGGTGCCCCCCCCCCCCCCCCAAAAATAAAGGGTCGTCACTGGGCATGCCCAGAACCCACACAGCATTTTGCGAATGCGCAGTCCTTATATCTCATTAGGTCCCCAAAGCGCTTGGGAACCCTATACTCTGTGTGTAGTGCGTACATCCTTGCGTCAACCCCTTTCGTTGCGATTAGAGACTAGTGACGTCGCCACGCTGCACAGAGACTGGCAAATGCTGGAAGATGATCGATATTTCACACGGAAAAAATACCGACACATTCTGTAGAACAGGGCCTTATTTTTTTATTTTTTGTTTTTCATTAAACCTCCATTGGTTCCAGGTGCAGAAATTGCAATGAGCAACTCTATGCGAAATGCCACTTCTTAGGTATACAGAGTCATCGGTCAGATGAGCTTTCCGTTACCCCGGATTATCGCCCCTAGCGATGAAATCATCACCACCAAATAAAGTTGTTGCTGAGCTTTCCGTGAACGATTCAACACCCCGCACCTATATTACTAACACCAGAAAAATGTGCTTGCGTTGAAGGACAATTCCTCTAGCGAAGCAGACGGGCTTACCAACTTAGGTCTACATGGAGAACAAGGTTAAAATCTTGGCAGGTTGGTAATTCATTTTAAAATTGACAAAACCCCAGTGCTGGGTAAACAAGCGACAAAGGACGATACAAGTAACGACACACAACGACTGCACTAATATGCCGCGCTTACGTACTTACTCTCTTCATGCTTATTTACGTACTCTACATATACACGTATATGGATGTTGAGAAGTACTTTCTTTAGAGTGTATTGGGGTTTTCGACTATTGTAAATTCGGTTGCTGGAGCTCAATCTACTAGCAAAAGAATGCATATGTGCGTTACAAAATTTCTGTTATAGACACATAGACGTTCCCAGGTTTTTCATAACATTCACACTATATCCATACGGACTGAGCGTACCCTGAGCAGTGCTGTCGACAGGCTTCCAGCGTTGGCAGAGGCGGATGCGACGCACGCTGTCAAGTCCTCCACACATCGCTGGGCTTCCCGAAGCATGGCCGTGAGCTGGGAGGCTCTGGCTTCTGCTGACGTCCATCGAGGGCCTTCCCGGGCCCCGTAGTTTTGAAGGAGGCGCACCAAAGATGCCTCTCCCGTCATGACTGCCACGTCCAGTGCCGTGAATCCATCCGTGTTGACGCTATGCAAGGGTTAAAGAGCACTTGCACGTACCGAATTATGCGACATGTGCATTGCAGTCAAGCAGCATGTTTCCCCATAATCGTGTTTTCCGATTTGGCCAAAGGTGCGGTAAACTCTTGGACGCGGAAACGTGAGACGGTCTTCACTTCTTCGGTCCATGTGATGTGGTATGCGACATTGCTGTTTCACTGGAACGGTCACTTGGAGTATTTATTACCTTATGCAACCTGTGGTTATGTATGTAGGTGATTGACTCCATACTTTTTCCTTTTTGCGATGCAGCACTCGCATCTCAACATTCGAGCCACGGACTGGCCAGTGTGTCTTATTAAAGTCATACTAGCCTTCCTCCTTCGAGGTTCGAGGTGATAAGAACAGACAAAAATTATTCATCAAGTTCATTGTCTCAAGTACAATGCAGATATAGAAAGTAGAGATGGATAGAGTAAAGGGGGAGAAATGAGAAATATTCCTAAACACAGGGGGTCTTGTAACGAAAGCAGTTACATCAGCGGCCAGTGTTGTACGTAACGCCGCTACAGTAATCGATACTAGTGCGGATCGCGATACTTTTCTTAAATCGGTATCGGATAAGTATTTCCGTAACAAATTTATGGTAACGCGATCTCCGTATCGTTACCGATACCGATACTTTTTTTAGTGCCCCACCCTTTCTTCCCCGACCATATTTCTCACTCTTATTTATTCATTGGCGCTCGACAAGAAGCCCGTGGACACGCCTACGTGCTTCGTAACGGGAATTGTACCAAACACAAGTTTACTTTTTTTCTTCGTACCTGAAGGAAATGACCACGTTGCGCTCAACAAAAGAGCTGAGGTCAACGAACAGAGGTCAAGTCCTTGACAGTGCACTCTGGATTCCACTGCTAAGCTGCCGTGTCGCACTGAGTCACGCTCGCATTTACTGTGGCATTGTTAACTTCGGATAGGATTCCTTGGTTATTGGACTCCACGGTATGTGTGGGCCTGACACTAACGTATACTTGTCATATGGCCTCTGTCAGCTGCCGGAGGGACCACGGGCTGCTAGGATGGCAGAGAAAGTCTTTGAACCAGCTATTGCTAAAAGTCCAGCAAACTGTCCGAGCTACATAATATATATGCTGTCTTCTTACTTGCAAAACTGTCTTCTCCCAATTTTCTATTACGTAAGCGAGATTTCTATGTTTCATCATCTTCGTATTTCGAACAAAAGTATCGGGCAGAGTATGGCGTTTCTTTTTTTAGTAGCAGTAGCGGTACCCCGTTAATTTGAAAAAGAAGTATCGATATCGGTATTTCGATACTTTTTTACTCAAGTAACGAGTGTCGGTATCGCGATACCATATTTCGGTAACGCGTACAGCCCTCTACAGAATATACAGAATATGTGCGAGATATTCCTGGACAGTTACTACACGTTGCATGGTCCCACTACATCATCATTGTTGTTGTCGTTGTTGCATGGTGGAGGAATAATACACGTCCAGCAAGCGTGAAACGCATTCATATTTCACTTACTTCGTATAACTGACGGCCGCTATTTCAGGATCAGCGAAATAATGTCTCTCGAAGTTTTCCACATTGAGCCCCTCAGATCGTAATATAGGAGTATTTCTTTCACAACAGTGTTTGCTACGAATTAGTAAAACAAACAAACAAAAACAATGAACTGATTTCGCGTATATGAGGATAACCGAGGTAGCCATACAACCTGAATCATCTTACATAGTATGGGCCGCGACAATAACGTAAACAAGCATAGCTTTCTGTCATCGTCGCTTGTATTTGAAATTGCTCGTACTCGCCTTTTCCGGAAGGGCCAACTTGACAAATAACAACTAATGAGAAACTACTCACCTATACTTTCCCCTCCTCATCCCAACTGAGTCTCACGAATCACACGAGCTTAGTTGGCGAAACCCTAGCCATACGTTCGATACCCCGTATTGATCCCTTTGTGAAAAATGAGGGGAACAGGAAACAGAAAGAAGGGAATTGACGGCGCGTTACGTGAAATAGCTTTTGTATACGACAGTCATCCGGATGGAGTGCATCATCTGCGTTGGGAGCTTCGAAAAACTTGCTCCGAGGGCTATGTGTCCGTTTTTGATTTGAAAGACACTTGACGCTTTGCATACATACACAAGATGGTTAATGCTGGTAGATATGGAAACAAAGTTTCGTATCTAATAGCAACATTACCTTCGATATCGTAGTTTAGTATTACTGACGAACAAAATGTTCGTTTCTAGGTATCTGTGACCACCCGTGTTCTGTTGCTTCCGCAAATAATACCGAACAATTTTGAAAAAGTCACACGAAAAACTGCGAGTGGCAGAAGAGTGGCAGCAAACTTTGAAATTAAACGCAAATTTGGGACTAAAATTCTGACAGCATTAAGTTAGGACAGCTAGTAGTTTGGTTCCCCCGCTGGGACTTTCACTTGCGTACACAGCAAGAAAAAAGAGATTTGCATGAGCGTGGCGATTCAATCAAGCCGTGAAACAGTACCTACCTATTGACATCGATGTTGGTCGATTCCAGGATGGACCGTGCTCTATCCACGTGATGATGTTCCACAGCCGCGAAGAGTGCTATAAGGTGTTACATACTTTCATTATAACTCCGAGGGAGGTTGAATACCGGGTGCCGTGTGCTGAGATGCATGTTAAAGAACAAAACTCACCGCCTACATTCGGCAAGGACATAGTTGTCACGTAAAATGTCCATTAATTGACATCATCTTAGTATTTTCAATTCAACTTTTTGTTCACTGTGTTTCTATTTCAGAATGAAAGGGACTACTAACGTTGACGAGCAAACGTTGCATTGATCGTCGAAGGTGCCAAACTCTCGGCACAGTCCTCATGCATGTTACGCTCCATTAAGCATACAGGACTTCCTGGGACCGTCAGAGGGTTAATAACGTTCGGCATGCACATAGCATTAACATTTTCATTTGCTTACGCTACCATGCAACAAGAAGCTATATGGTTGCACGCAGAGTTCTGATATAGCTCTTTCTCTACTATAATACGTATTCGAATCTTGCGTTTCTTTTCAGTTCACATGTAGCTGATAAGGTGTGGAGGGGAACCAATGCGTGTGTTTCAAGTTTTGAAGGGAAACAGTTTACTTTCCAACGAACGTTTCATTGCTGTTTCGATTCTTGCTTTGCCATCTCTTTCATCGGCCTGAAGGAGGTGTTGCCTACCGTAGAGCTTGGTAGCTGATTCATCTTCCTGAGTTACTGCAGCACTCGAACTGGTATTCTGTTGCATGTATTACTTTCGATGTAGATTGCTTTTTTCGGTCGTTTCCATTCAAGGTATACGCGTTTTTCTTTCATTTTTTGTGACGCGTCCGTAATAGGAAGCGTTCCTCATGATTCTGTACAGAAGGGAATTTTCCAACGGAGGCGTGCTAAAAAGAGTAGAGATTTGTCCACACAATCATTTGCAGGTCATGACTACGGCGTCGGTGGGTAAAGGTGGGTAAACACAGTGAACAATACAGGGTGTGTGTGTGTGTGTGTGTGAATAGTGCCATGACGATGAACGTGCTGACGCCACAGCCGACCTGCAAATGACAGGGGCGTCATTTTCATGACGATAGCTATCGACGGCATTTGGTTACTATAGAGCAGTTTTTTTCATTTCTGACACGTGAACAATGTCTGATGCGGCGATTATCATCAGTCAGCATCATTGCGCCATTTACGAATCGTGCATTAATCGCACCGTAAGCTATGACCCCGCCAAGCACTCCAGAACAACTGTTCGTATGATAATGAACGTTTCATACATTGCAAGTGAGTTTGTCAAATGAATATTTATTCGTCGGTCTAGGTCACTGCGAACAAGCGGTAACTCAACGTCTTTCGTCCATAATATGAAGCGTTCCCCACACGCAGGGACAGATCGGGTACATGGATGACTACGTACCCTGGAGGTCAATGTTGAATTTATTCAACTTTTCCAGCTTTTTTCGTTCGGATTTTCCGAGCGACAAGCCATCAAGCAGAAGCTCCACACCAGCCTGGCGGTATCCTGACCGGTGGCGAAAACGGTGCGCCGTCAGTGCAGAGTGACAAGGGGTGAAAGTAGTGAGTTAGAAGGGCAATGGAAAGGAGCATACACATACAGTGAAGAACAACAAGACGTTCACCATACACTGTCACACAACAACCAGACGAGTGCGTGCTACGACAAGACACGTGCATCCCCATTTTTTTTCTTTATCACATCACCATCACTATCACAAGACAAGTGCCTTTTCATCCAGGTTATATTGCTCTTACATTGCAATGTGGGGGAGGTACACATTGCTTCCAGCACCGTGTGTCGCAGTTTTCCGGCACACGTCAAAAGAACCCCGGGTGGTCGAAATTATCCGCAGTCCTACCCACGTGCAACATGTCGCCACACTGGGCAGATAAACCTTATGTGTAACATCACGACACCATTATTATTATGCATACACCGCTGCAGCCTGTTAGTTACGTCAATCTAGATTTCGAGGGATTTGTCTTCACGTGATGCCCTCTGTCATCATTACTGATATAGAAAGAATGTCGTCTCACCGTACCTCGCATCGTACATGTGTTTAATTTGATTTTAAGAATACTTCCGCATGAAATTTCATGCAGGTAGTACCCGATTACCTGATTACCAGGTACCTGCTCATAGGTTGCTAAGTAAGAACGTGCTATAAAACGCGACAATACTTCTCTCCTCGCATCCGGTCAATTTTAATGCAGTTATTTTTTATTTATTTATTTCCGAAGAAAAAGGAAGTACAGAAAAAAAGCTACACAATGCGGCTTTAACCCGGGAGTTTGCACCGGGGACTCGTTTGCAGTCGATATTTCTGCCCCTGATGCCACAAAGAGGACGATATCTGGCTTAAGCAGTGACTGCAAGAGTTAATCCACATGGAAGTTATGATAAACAGTTTCATGTGGACGACTTTTCACGACCGTGTTCTACGTATAAGGTGAGGTTCAACACACGAGTACCGTGTGCTTACGGGATAAAAGAACGGCGGAGTGAGTGGGTATGAAAGGAGAAAGATAACAGACGAGCACATTCGTAAACTCTTGCTTCGTAGCCACAGCGTGCGATGACATATTGTACTTGCACCAACTTGGGCACCAACTTGGGCACCAACTTGGGCACCTCCTGAAAGGGAAATCTCGCTCCCTGAAATCGCTGAAAATGTACGTCTGGCGGGGGAATCTGACCCTAAACAACTCACCTGTGAGCCCTTTCGCTCGAAACCTCAGATACGCGTATGTTGTCGTGACAGTCGGCAGCGGACCCGCAGCTATTGGGTGGGGCTATCGGAGAATGTCCTCATCGGTTTGCGAGACCTTACCGACACGTCCCCCCTCCGTATTCTCTGCACCAGGTCGCAATGAATTCAGGAGAGAAGGAAGCCAATCCGCACCCACGTTTCCCTACCATGACATCACACGTACGTCATTCTGCGCACGGATCGTGTGGGTACCAATGATTTACAATACCGACAATAAACTATAGAGCTCGAGTGGGCGAAAAATGAAGCAGGGATTCAGTAAATGAGAGAATACGCAGCCTCTGGAATATTAGGACAGCTGCAGCAAATACCCAACCGCTATATTCTTCATCCCTCTGTTTACTGTACTCACGTATAAGGAATGCAAAATTACAATAGTGCGCGAGAAGAACACAGTGCATTACGGCTTATTAGATACTTGATGTGAGACGACAGTATTTGAAAGCTCTGCGGCTAGTGCACTGCATGTGAGGAAATAAACGAATATTGATTTTAAAAGTTGCGCGCATCAATATTAGACAGTTATGCAAGTGGTAAAACAGGCGAAAGTTGTTGAAAAGCTATCCATTTGGACGAAATTGAACACATAAAGAAATACCACTGTGACAAAGTGCCGCTGTACGATCCCACAATAGAGGAACATTGGCCCAACGAAGCCAGATTCCAAATAGTAGGACTTCACTCAGAAACAAACAAAAAAAAAAAAAAAAGAAAGAAAGAGAAAAGAAAAGGAAAGCAGTGCTCACCGGGAACCCCCTTAGCTAGTTTGGAAGGCACGCTCGGGGAAGTTGGAAGGGCTCGTCTTTGGGAGGGGCGATGGCCCCCGTGGGTGGGTGGCACAGCTAGAGTGGATAACGTGCACTGGGACGTCGCATCGTCCTCTCCGCTGAAATCGCCCTGACTGGGAAGCACGCTGTCCAGCAGGCTGTCGATGCTCGCCGACCGTCGAAGGCCAGGTCTCGACACCCTAACGAAGAAAGCACGTCCATTTCGAGTAAATCATGTCTAGTCCACAGTTTTAGTTCCAAAGACTTACAGCTTATTTACAGCGTCTCCGACATAAATTACTTATCCCGAGGGCATACTCAGTGACTTTTTAAGTTACGCACATCCGAGTTGTACTTCGTAATGACTACACTCCAAGAAAAAAGGTAGAATTTTCTACCGATTGAGCTGGTAGAGCAGGTTGAGCTGTATTCCAACCACATTCGTACTCAAACCAACTTTACCGTTTGGGTATAACTGCAGGGTATAAACAAACTACAGAGTAGAAACTGTCGTTCGACCAGCTTGGGTAGGAAATTCTACCTTTTTTTCTTAGAGCAAACGTGAGGGAGAGGAGCGAAGGAAACGGACGCCGCTCCTTTTGGAAAAGGTGCGCGTGTATTGGCCCGAAATGGTAGACGCAGAGCCAGGCAAGTTTGCGCACAGGGCAGGTTAAATTTAAAGCGCCCCCCCCCTCTCCCACTGCCGTCAGAAGCCCTATAAACAAAAAAATGAAACGCTTGTTTGCGCTGTCGACATCGTCAATTCAAATTTTCTTCGTTCCCGCTTTATCTTGCCCAACTAACCTGCTAGGGCCTGCCGTTCAGCGCCCTCTCAGGTGAGGGCGCCCGGGGCGGCTGCCCTTCTCACACCCCCGTCGCTATAGCTCTGGGTAGACGTACTGTCGTTCTACCAGCTTTGGTACGAAATTCTACCTTTTTTTCTTAGCTTAGAGTGTTAGGCACCGGAACTTTATGCAAATGCATTTTTTTTTTGTAGGCGTCTCTGCGAGCACCTTTATGTTTCCCCACACGTTTGCAAGCACGAACAGCACGAAAAGTATCTTTCGTTATGCATATACTCGCAAATTTTTTGCCGAATTCGTAACAGCGCATATGGCAACCTGCATGTCTTCGTGTATATTTACATGTTTCTACTGCACATTGTTTGCTCTGGTGTGCCTTCCCAGGGTTCCTGCCAGGTTGAGCTCTGACACACTCACTTTTCTGGGAGAGCACACATGATGTGTCGCAGCTGCACGAGTAAGCTGGAGCGCGTATAGTTTTAAACAGTCTGCAGGCGATGCAAAGGTTGCTAACGCTTCACCACAACGTTTTCTTTAACTGCGGCTCGCTGCTTGCTTCTGAGCTACGCTTGCTTCTGACTTACGCTGAACTGCGCAATGGCAGGCGACATTACGACGTCACTCCTGGGATCGGACGATGCAGCCGTTGCTCCCTTTCTCATTTTCTGGTTCATTCCACAAAGGTTAGACGCGCGCACGCAGAATACGGCAGAGTTCTCTTCTCTTGATTTGTGCCGCCTAATGCAAAGTGCGGCACTGCCGAAAACAATGGCTTCTCGTCTGAGGCAGTTGGCAGCTGAGTTCAAAGGCGTATTGAAAACGGACGGATCCGTCTTGTAAACGCTGTCACACGTTTTCTCGTTCATCAGCACTTGAAGGCTGCGAAGCACCAAGAGCACCACCTTCTACATCCAAATGTTCCGATTTTGCGATGGGCCTTTGTAGAGCATTTTGTGCTGCAAATATTCCCTTTTGGAAGCTGAAAAATCACGAGCTACGGGTATTTCTTGAGATGTACAGAGGCCGGCAAATCCCTCACGAGTCGACAATACGAAGCGGCTACCTACATCGTTGCTATCATGCTTCCCTACAAAACATCGTTGATAATCTCTAGTCACGGAAAGTGTGGATATCCACAGATGAAACAACAGACGCTTCAGGACGCTGCGTAGCTTCTGTTGTCGTCGGACCACTTGGGCTGGGCACATGTGAAAAGAGCTACCGACTTACAGTCGAGGAACTTCCAAAGGTCAATCATTCGACAGTGGCGCAGCTCTTCGTAGACTGTGTCCAGATGCTCAACGGGTATGTGGATGCAAATGACGTGCTGCTTTTTGTTACGGACGCAGCTCCTTACATGGTGAAGGCTGGTGCTGCTGTTCGTGTCATATACCCAAAAATTGTTCACGTCACCTGCGCAGCTCACGCGCGACACATGGTTGCAGTAGATGTTCGTGGCTGTTTCCAAAATGTTTATGACCTCATATCGAACACGAAGAAAGTGTTTGCAAAGAGTCCCATGCGCGTGCATCTCTTTAGGGATTTGGTGCCAGATGTGTGTGTGTGGGGGGGGATATGTTTATTGAAAAAAAAAAAGAAAAAAAGAGCCAGATGTGGCTTTGCCTCCTCAGCCTGTGCTGACCAGACGGGGCACGCGGATGGAAGCAGCAAACTATTATGCCGCAAATTTTGAAATCGTCCGTCAAGTGGTCAGCAAGCTCAAACAAGAGGACGCCGCAAGCATTTGTTCGGCGCATGCAGCGACTCGTTGAAGACGGCGTGAAAAATGGCTTAGCAGCTATTGAAGCTAATTTCTCGTTCCTTCCCGCTTCCATCACACAGTTGAAAAATTGATTCCCAGAAAAAAATCAATGTTGCAAAATGTAGGTGACTGTCTGTTCAAATAGGCTTTCTTCTTTCTTGAAGCGCATGATACAGACGGACTTGTTTGTCATGATGCGAAAAGTACCTTCTTGCTGGATTGGTGCGATCGCGTCCCATCCGAATGGCTGTTGCTGCTTCCTAGCCAGCAAGCACCACCGCACGAGTACGACGCAAATCGAGGAACGCCTTCACTCACAAACGCCCTCGACGGCTCCGTTTTCTTTCATTCGTGTCCTGTCGACAAAAGAGGTGCCACTTCGCACGCGCTTACCCTCGCGGATACGTAAATGTATTCAACTTCGCTGCTGTCAAACAAGGGACGCGTTGCGCGGCATTACCGATAGAGAAGTCGTTACGCAGCCCCCTTGGGTTGCTGTTTAGTTGAGGAAAGTTTGCACGGATGAAGTTAAAACGAACACTACGGTATATTGGTACAGAGTCACAACCGGTCACATGTACCTCTAAGTCTATGTGCGTGAACGATAACACGTAACAAAGGGAGCCTAAGGGTCATAGTATATCGACGCACATTCCACTGTAACCGTAACCCTCGTAAAGTATCCATGACGTGACTTCAGAACACACGACGTCAGTTTCATTCGCCTATTCGTATTCCAAACCGGTGAAGTTTTTTTCTTGAACCGAAAACCGTTAAATAAATTTTTCGGTTTCCCTCCTGAGCGAAAAAAACGTATACGGTTTCGATTCCGTTCCGGTTCGCAACAAAATAGCGTTTTTTGGGGGGGTTTTCGGTTCTGGTTTTCGGTTCGCTCCGACGCCCTGCTCTTTGATGCCTTTGGCGTAGAAACAAGTGGGCTGCTATCGTAGCCACTATACAGGACATATTTCTGGTGGGCTTCATCTGTGTGGAACGTCCTTCTTCCAGGGTGCTCTTTAAGGGGCCCAAACAAATGGTATTCGCTTGAGGCTAAATGTTTGCTGTATGAGCATGAGGCAACACCTCCTGCTGCTACCATCAAATTCACAGTGTGAGGCCATGAAAAACAATGACCCTTTCAGATAACATCCCATGTCTTTTCTTGCGGAGTGCGCTTCTCCCGGTGCCCCTTATCAACGGGAGTAGTACGGGCACTAATCGTGAACGCTTGATTCAAGAAGTCCACATGGACGACACCCCACATGTTCCAGAAGACAGTTCCCATGCCAGCCACCTTGTGAATGCACATACAGGGTGTCCACGCTAAGTGTGAACAGATTTTTTAAAAAAAGATATAACACTTTTTCCAAGATGAAATCAATTGCAATATAGCATATGCTAAAGGGCACTCCCTAGCAGGGCATTAGCAAAGTCCAAAGGCAATGTCTTAATTAACTGTTTAATTAGAAAAGCTACAAAGTTGTCCCAATGAGAACATCTGTTCCTTTCGGTCATCTGATATCGTAGCCGTTTTCAGAACAAAAATCCGTTCGATAGATCGCCCGCAAAAACTTCGTGAAGGGACGCCATTTTTTTCTTTATTTTGTTCATTGCGCTTCTTAGAAGACGCGTCTTTCTTTCACCCCCAATGTGAGAGGGAGAAAGCACTAGTAGGTACGCTTCGCGTTAGTAAGCTGGCAACCATGTCAGCAGTCATCAATAAATAATTTCGTGCTGTGAGGATCATGTGGCATAACTGAAACCTGCGTACGCATTGGGCTGCGTGTACGTCTGCGGGTATGCGTGGGGTTGTGCGGGTGTGGATGCGGGTTGCATCAATGACATTGCTCCGGATGCGGGTCGTGCTTCCGCGGGTGCGGTGCGGTAGCGGGTACGAATTTTCATACCCGCACTCATCTCTAGTAATAAGCACACCGATACGGCTCTCTATCTCACGCACTCGTACGTACAACACACCTGACTTTGCCACCTTCGCCTCCTAGAGCTTCCGACAGAATATCCCGCAGAGGGTGCAGAACGCAAGGCGCCGCCTGTACATTACTCGGTGCCTATGCCCCGCATGCACCCTCAGCTGCATTAGGTCATGCTCCTGAAAGTTCACAAGACTTTGCTCTGTAACGTATATACAGCCAGTACAGCCCACCCGTAGAAGTGCCTTGTAAATTGTTATTGCTTCATGAATAATGATACGATGCTCCATAAATACTGCGTGTGAATACACTGTACTATACACTTCAGTTGTTCTAATTAATTCTCTTATAGCCAGTCTGCTATATATTTTTCTGTGTGTGCCTCATATTCTGTGTACCTCGATGTCTCATCCTGTGATACATTGCTCATTAAATGTTCCTACACTATAAATGTGAGCTAATTCAATTATTAATGCGTCAGCATTAGGAGTGTCAAACTAAAAAAAAGAAAAACTGTATGTAAGTGTGTGTGTGTGTGTGTCCGTGTATGAGATGGTGAAGCCTGAGCGAGGCACAGGTATAAGTGGACATGTAAAGGGGACATGTATATAGGGAAGGTAATTAAGAGTAAGAGGTAAGAGTAATTAAAGTTAGAGGTAATTAAGGCAATTAGTGTAAGATATATGTAATTAAGAGAACGATTTTTTTCTCGAACCCTTTTTTCTCTGGAACGAAACGAACCCTTATCTCGGAGAGTTGCGACGCGGCCACTCTATGGAAAAAGTTACGGCGCATTTTAAATCCGATTGTTGTGACGGACAATGTTAGTGTCAGTGGCATCTCAGACGATGACCTTGCAAATCAGTTCAATAACTTTTTCTGCAATCTGGCATCGTTCGATGCTACTGACCTACCACCTCCATATTACCTCTCTCGTGACAATGTCACGGAATCGATATTCCTCACACCCGCAGTCGATAGGGAGCTAGCCACGATCGTCTTAAACTTGATTAATAGCAAATCTCTCGATTGCGATGGTTCACAGGTTAAACCGATAAAATGTGTTATTGATATTATCGCTCCATTGCTAGCGTATATATATAATTTGGCCTTAACCACTGGGACATTTCCTGAGCACATGAAAATCGCTAAGGTCACTCCAATCTACAAGAAGGGTGACAGTAATCAATTATCCAACTATAGGCCAGTATCCTTACTACCAGTTTTTTCTAAGCCGCTTGAACATATCATGCGCAAACGAATCACATCGTTCTTAAATAAGCATTCATGCATAGTGGAATCGCAACATGGATTCCGAGAAAACAGATAAACCGAAACTGCATTATTGACACTAAAAGAAAGCCTGATACGAAACTTGGAAATGAGGTTATACTCATTGAGGATATTCGTAGATTATTCTAAAGCATTTGACCTCGTCAATCACTCAATACTTCTTAGCAAATTGGAACACTATGGCATTAGAGGGCAAGCTAACCTCCTAGTAGAATCATACTTAACCAACCGTAAGCAATTTGTTGTTATTAACAATTGTCCATCAGAGATGTGCGGACTGAAAGTGGGAGTTACACAGGGAAGCATCTTGGGGCCTCCCACCGCCCACGCCAGCCTGCTGCAGCGTCGCCACGACAGCACTTTGCAGCACGCTGTCGTAAGCCTTCATGACATCCAGGAATACCGCTGCGGTAAGCCGGCCATCGGATTGAGCTTGTAACGTACGGGAGACGAGGTCGACGACGTTATCTATGGCAGATCTTTCCTGTATGAACCCAGCCAGTGTTTCCGGGAAGTACCCCGTGCTTTCCAGGTACCAGTTCAGGCGTGAGAAGACCATTCGCTCAAGGGTTTTCCCGACGCAGCTGGTGAGGGCAATCGGTCTGAACGAGTCTATGTTGTGCGGTGACTTTCCGGGTCTGAGAATGGGGATCACCATTGCCTGCTTCCACTCCATTGGAAGGGAGCCTGAGAACCGGGATGCGTTGAAGATTGCGAGTAGTGACTGGCGCCCACACAGCGGCAGGTTTCTGCGAGCCTTGTAACAAACTTGGTCCGCACCAGGAGTCGTATGCATGGGCGAGTTCGCTAGTGCCAGTTCCAGCTCCGCAAGCGAACCTTCTGGGTTGTTCGGTACGTAATAGGCTGTCACACTACAGATGACATAACGAATTAGAAACTGAATACCGGGTACGGAAGCATACCAGAAGTATTCGCGCGAACCGTCAAATGTCTAATTACATAAAAATCGTTAATTAACTTTTTAATTACAAAAGCTACGAAGTTGTCCCAATGAGGACATCTGTTCCTTTCAGTGACTTGATATCGTAGCCGTTTTCAGAACAAAAATCCGTTCGGTCGGTAGGTCCCCCAAAAATTCGTGAAGGAACACCATTTTTTTCTTTATTTTGTTCATTGCGCATCTTCGGAGACCCGTCTTGCCTTTGACCCCAATGTGAGATGGTGAAGGAGCCTCATGCAGCGAAGATGCCGCCACAGTGCCGCCTCATGCGTCGAAAATGAGCTTTAACTTGCGGAAACAAAACAAAAACACATGTATCGGGTGACGCTATCGGAACTGCCCTTATTTGGGGTTGCATTTCTGTTAATCTTCTTCCAGGAAGCAAGAGGCGACACTGTGCTCTTTCACCCTCTCACATTGGGGGCAAAAGAAAGATGGGTCTCCGAAGATGCGCAATGAACAAAATAAAGAAAAAATGGTGTTCCTTCACGCATTTTTTGCGGACGATCTACTGAACGGATTTTTGTTCTGAAAACGGCTACGATATCAGGTCACCGAAAGGAACAGATGTCCTCATTGGGACAACTTCGTAGCTTTTATAATTAAAAAGTTAATTAACGATTTTTAGGTAATTAGTCATTTGGCGGTTGAGCAACATATGGCCAAGAACGTTCGCCGGCCCAGAGATGATAGAAGTGAAAACAGCATGTCTGTAGCTCTTATAGTTTTTTTAAAATGAAAAATATGAATCGCCTAAAAAAAGACGCCCTGTATATTCTGTATCTTTTCTAATGCGGTGTCGAACCCTGTTGAGTAGTTCGAAGCGCAACAGAAACAAGCATGTGATACCAAGTATGGGCCCTCAGACGCCTTGTGCCAAGAGTTGTGGCGTTCTTTGTCAGACTGTTCTCCGTCTTCGTTTACTTTTCTTTTCATTTTTTTCAGCACGAAAGCTTTGGGTCTGAACGTCCTAATTCAGTTCATAGGCCTGCCACTAACGCAGGAACCAGTACAAAAAAGCAGTGTTAAAGACCTAAAGAAGTGCAGCCTTCTGCCCGAAAGTCTCGTTTAGATGCTCTCAACTATCTTCTTCATGCTACAAAAAAAAAAATATATATATATATATATATATATATAAATCGTTACAAAGGTAGGGAATGTAATAACTGCACTAGCAAACAGGTACTTGGATGTGGTCGCGCCAATATTGTACCTTGATTGGGCCCATATTGACTTCCCATTTACCCAATATGGGACCATATGTGAGGCCAATATTGAGCTGCTGCCTGGGCAATCTGGGACCTACATTGGCAATACTGGAGCTGAATATTGGCGTACCAATGTTAGGCCTTGCTAGGGCCGGGTTGCAATTGTAAAATTGGGCTAAGATTGGGAATCCGAGATAGCCAACATTTGTCCAGCCTGGGAGTTTGGGACCCATAATGGGTTGCTGCCTGGGATATAGTTCATTCGTCACCATATCACGTCCTTCGCCAAACCGTCTGCACCATTAGTAGACTCTTCCCCTTTATATCGTTTGTTCCTCACATTGTGTCTGTAATCTTTGCAAAATTTCAGCTTCTTTCACGTTCTCTTTCACAAAGATCTTAATTATGCATTGCGTTTCACAGCTATAGACACGCTGCTCGTCGCCACAGCGCGACTGAACGTACCGCTGACCGGGGAAGGATTGCGCTTCGTCCTCCGAAAGTTTTATTTAATTACATTTACTCACTGATTTTTCTCGAACAAAAGTCTCGGTCAACCTTGAACCACGTTTGTGCTCTTACAGTGCTCTGCACCGCAACGAAAACGTCGTCTCACTTTTGTAATCATTATCTTTTCATTTTTTTGGAAGTGCCTTTCTCAGGCAGATCATGAGCTCTAGCGACACCTTCCGTGTTTGAAAACACTTCCAGCTGTTTCAACGTGGGAAAAAAACATAGCCGAGAAAGAATATAAGTGCAATGGGTCATAAACCTCGTATTAGTGGTGAAGAAAGAAAATAATGTTGAACATAGAGAAATGATGCAAGCGAGCCGTTGTAAGCTATATGTGAATGTGCCATTCTCCTGTATCTGGGGCGACAGATTCAAGACTTGAGTCTTCTTCCTGTCCCCTTGTTCGTGTCCTCCGGTCCGTCTTCACCTCAGATTCACGGTGATGTCACAGTGATAAAGGAAACATTCTTGTAGCTGCGGGGTGGATGACGGGAGCTAGTACCTTCGCCTCGAGTGAAAATACCTCACTACAGGCAACAATGTGAGCCTACGTGATGAACCAGCATGTGCAGATCAGGCTTGCCGCGATAACAATTCACATAGGCGTCCATTCTACACTTCCCCTGAACTTCCCTTCCTTGTCCCGTTTCCTTCACCCCCACCAAAGAAAAGGACAATAACGAAGTACAACAATGTCATTTGTGTAAGTGCAATGGACAATGCTCACGCGTCGTCTCGTCGTTTCAGACTAGTAATCTCAGAAAACATGGTGTCGATATTGTCGTTTGCGTCTGCCAGAATTTGGTTTGGCAAGATAATTGTATGAAAGACGTACATGGAAGCATCCGAAGTAGGAGGAGAGCAGACGGTGCCTGTCGGGGAAGAACCTCCGGGGCTCTTCTGGATGAGCAGCCGGGCCAATTTGGCAAGGCCAACCCTTTGACTGCCGCCATGTTCCTGCCTGTTGAGAGTCCAAGTTTGTCCAATTCTGTTTGAGTAACTGAGACGGATTTCTCCTCGAATTTAGCATACTGGAAGTTTTTTCACCCAAATTTGCATGAATTTAAAGCACATGTCTATCTATCCGATTTTTATCCCCCGAATTTAGAAAAAATATATCCCAAAAAGTTCAGGCTCTACGAGATAGTAGATAAGTGGGCGAATCTTTAACGAGAACGAAAGACTTTATATTCCTCTCTAAAGAAAATTAATGACGAATTCCACTGGCTGCTGCAACGGAGAAAAGCTTACACTGTCGCGAGTTTGTAGTTACACTGGTCGTTTCAGTTCATGGATGTAAGAAACTAAGGAGAGGGCTATAAGATCGGAGGGCCGTGGGACCCCTCTAGCGGTAGCTCCTGGCAATACCACGCCCATGTAGTTGCCCGGTCATGTGATCCCCACATGTTTCGGCGTTATGGCGGTCTGCGCGGAGGCTTGGAAGTTTAGCAAACCTCATCTTCAACAAACCTCTTACCTTCAAGGATTCCATTTGCACAATACTTTGAAGGTTACGAGGTGTTTCAACATTTGCCGCGTGATAAATCACAGCAAAAGTTGAGCAAAACAGAAGAGAAGCCAGGCAATGTCACGAGGATGTACGTACGTCTTCTTGCGATTTAGTGATCCATTCCTTCCACACAGAGCTTGTTATTTTGTGTTTCAACGGGTATGATAACTCCAAAGATGTTATGAAACCGGAAACAAGTTCCTCGGCCGCAGCTGGTCACTGTATTCAGGTAAGATAATCCCACGGGCATGGAGGACGCCATGTTTTATGACGTCTTGCCGTGACGTTTATGGGTCACGTGTGTGGGCAACTAACCACAATGCCATGCGCAGGTCACAGCACGCCCGCTGGCATTGGGAGAGGCGTTTAGGGCATCTCCTTAGTTTCTTACCTCCATGTTTCAGTTCAAGGTACGTCGAGTTTCGTTGGTCGCTCCAGAACGACCTACACTGACGAGTGGAACACCAGTGTAACTCTCACTACACCGAAAATGTCGGAGGTGTAAATCAAAACACGCGCTTATTCCCGGTCGTACTCCTTCCTTACATCTGCATACTAAACTGTAAACGAAAACGGTTGCCAGAAAATGGTTGTAAACTATGAAAGCACTAGTCGGTGAATGGAGTGTATGTACGCTTTTTGTACGTTGGATTGGTTTGGTTGGATTGGTAGGTTTTGCAGATGCATATAGTATTTCACTTAATATTTCACGGTTTTCTGTTTTCGGTCGACACACGCACTGCCTAGTATGTTATGGTTAGATAGCTGGTGTAAACTACACTGATTTTTCTACAATGGATGGACCTACATCGGTATACTACAAACGACTAGTGGAATTCGCCATTATTCTGATTTTTGGAACGTTAACACACACAACCTTAAAATATTGTTAGGGATGTGTACATGAATAATTGTGTCCTCATTCATTTGCAGTTACATTAGCGATTATTATGTGACTAATTCAAAAAGGATGAAAATATATTTGAAGCACTATAATGAGTCATGCGACTGCTATATGTAATATATTGCTTGATCTACTTATAATGATTAGCACAGTGATAATGCAAGTATGAAGAAAGAAAAGAAAAAACGAAGCACACCTTGTGTCCTTGCTTCCTTGCGAAGAGCAGGCAGATCCCGTAGACGAGACACTGTGTCGTGGAGATTGGCAGGGAGACTTGTGGGGTGCTTCTTCGTCTTCCACCAGAAGGCGACATTCTGCAAGAACACAATCAATGACTGAAGCCGAAACTTGGATATTTCGTATTTTATGAGGAAAGTGTGATTCCAGCGTCCTTACAGCATTTGGTTCTGAACGCAACAGGTACCATATTTCGAATATTTTGAATCGGTATAATCTCACGAATCATGCAGAATCCAACCCACCTTTTCTGCTCTGACCAGTTCTGACAGTTTTATGTAGTTTTAACATTTGTTCGCTTTGGTTCGCCAAAATAATAACAAATCGTCACTGCGCAAAACATTGTTTGGGTTCCAGGCATTCGCAGTGATGATTTCTTTGATGCCCCACAGCGCTCGGGTACATTATCTTAAAACTGCATGCACAATCACGATGCGTTGTGACATGGGGTTCTCGAACTCAACAATGATTTCTCCCTTCCCTATTTGACATTGCGGTTCACTGTATCGTTGCTATTTGAAATGCCCGGAACGAAAGCTTCGATTTGTTGCTAAAAGGCTTTAAAGGAGCTATGAACTGTACCTAGCGAGCCCGCCGACTGTGTCGGCTCCAAACGATTCAACGATTCAACCAAACGATTGCAAACGATTTCAACGTGCTGTCTGTGACACCGTTTGTATAGGTGCATTTGATAAGTGCGTATCTTCAGCACATAGAATGCTCCTAGCCAACCATCTTCCCGAATGACAACGTTCTCGCCCATGATTTGCTGATAACGAGGGGCGAACCCTATTATATATCTATATTATGCGCGGCTACAAAATGGGCTACGCCTCCCGTTTTCAACAAATCAGAGAGGAGAACGTTGTCATTCGGGATGATGGTTCGCTAGGAGCATGCCATGTGGTGAAGTTCATCTTGAAGAGGCCGCCAAGACTTGGCGCTCTCGTAGTAATCGCTTGTTTACATGAGTTGTTTACCGTTTGCACGGTTTGCAGTTTCTTTGGGGACTTATCAAATCCTTCCGCCAGGAGGTTCCTTTTGGTGTTTTCTGACATTTTTTATGTTTTCAGTCTGAACAATGTCGCAGCGTCGCAGGCACGTTGCAGGCCAGAGAAGTTTCGTTCAAAGCCGTCCGGCGTCAGCACCTACGGATTCAACTAGCAGTCAGAGGTCCTCCCGCTTCCGGTCTGTGGCCACATGGACCGTTGTGGCAGACAGTGCACCAGCTTCATGGGCCTCTCGTTCGAGATCGGCTGCTCAGCCGCGGCCTCTTCGAGGCATGGATTTGACACAGGTCCCTTCACCTTTCCGGGGCTTAACCATCGAACAGCGTCATCCGGCGGATCCCCCACTCCCGTATACGGAGGAGGAGCGCCGTATCCTCTGCCCCGTCTGCCAAGTACCCGAGTACGTACGAGAGGCGTACGTACCCGAGTACGGGAGGTGTACGCCTTTTTTGTGACACTTATGCTGTTCATAATTGTCACAGAAAAAGCGTACGCCTCCAGTTTTCAACAAATCAGGGCAGATAACGATATCATTCGAGATTACGGTTGGCTAGGAGCGTGCTGTGCGGTGAAGTTCATTTTTAAGAGTGTAGGAGCAAAAATGCGTGCGGGCACGCAAACTCAATGTGGATCATCAAGAACCATTTGCGCAAGGTATTCTGCTTTTGTCGTCTAAGGTTTTCACCGTTGGTTGCTAGGTATTCATTGAGCTTCGTGAGACAAGGTGCTAGTCTTTTTTCTTTGTCGGTCGTGTGATTATGCATCTTAATGTTGAAATGCCGTTCATAATGAACCTGTATTATACTGTACTGTGTTCTAACGTAATAACATACAAATAACATACAAATAAAACGGGAAAGCTGTGCAGATATGTCACCATTGTGCCACGATTCTTTCCGTGTCTAAGAAAAATTCCGTAAGTGGAACCTTCACCAAACATATCCCCCCCCCCTTGAAAGCTCGGCACCCCCCCAGCAGTGAATTTCTAGGGAAATTACTGCCTTGGAGGGACTACGCGGGCCGCATACCACGGCTTTGCACTCTTAAAAATGAACTTCAGCGCATAGCACGCTCCCAGCCAACCATCATCTCGAATGATATCGTTATCTGCCCTGATTTGTTGCAAACGGGAGGCGTACGCCTTTTTTGTGACACTTATGCTGTTCATAATTGTCACAAAAAGGCGTAAGCCTCCCATTTTCAACAAATCAGAGAAGGTAACGATATAAGTAGAGATTAAGGTTGGCTAGAAGCGTGCTATGCGGTAAAGTCCATTTCTGCCGGCTGCCCGTTGCGGGCTGTGCTGTCTGGGGTTTTTCCTGGGTTTTCCTCAGACACTTTCAGATATATGTCGGCACAGTTCCCTTAGAAGTCGGCCCAAGACGCACATTCCCCCAGGGCGTCAGTCGTGACGTTGCCGACCTATGTGAGGCCGACAACGGCGAGCCCTTTCACCAGCACCACCACCACCATTTCTGAGAGTGTGGGGTAGCCTGTTTGATATATGTAGATGGCACAACACACAACTCAAAACAACATAAAACGCATCTGTTTAGGTTCCTTAGCGTTGCTCAATCACAGAGTCAGCAATCCTTTTTATTTGCTGTATAGAGAGGAAACTTCGTACCTCTTGTTTTTAACAAGTGCGTCAACATCGTGTGAAAGTCATTGCTCGGTTGCAATCTTAAGGACTTCGTTGAGGTGTTCGTTTGCTAGTTGTGAGCGTAACATTGACATATTCAGGTTCAACACAGAAGATCCTGCACGCAGACATATGTTGGCACAGTTAATTGTCTCGCGATGTAACGCCACGAAGTGTTATTATTAGACGTATGTTGTACCGAACATGGACGGGTTTGAACAAGCGTATGAAGGCGGGGTAGTTGGTACGAATTCATGGTATGTAGACAGCAAAAAGACGCGGACAGAAGAACGATGACGTGCAGTCGTAGCAGTCGTCCGTGTCGTCGTTCTTCTGTCCGTGTCTTTTTGCTGTCTGCACACCATGAATGGACAGGTATGTCCGCGATAACATACGTATCTTCAGGTACTTTTGTCCAACGTAAGAATTGAACGAAGCCCACCAACTTCAGCGAACATGTTCATATCGGTGCGTCGCAACTGCAGGTCAATCTGTTCCATTTGTCAGTCATCAGGAACGTTGTCAACAACTGCGAAAAACGGCTAGTCAAAAAGCTCCGTTTCAGTTATACTGCCCTCGAAGAATCTTTGCTCGAATCCACTCGGGAGATCACCAAGCCTGCGACTGCACCGACCCGTTTCTGGTGACATTGAAGGCACCAATATTACAAATCGGCCATGTAGGGTTGGCTCACAAATTTTGATACGAATGTACTAGTAATATCAATCAAGTAAAAATCAGACACAGGTACAGGTTTAGAGTCATCGGCGAAGACTGCGAAAGCAACACAGAGACAGACAGGGAACGTCGAACTTCCAACCTTTTTATCATATGACTAAAGATCAATTATGATTAAAAGTTGAAAGTTCGATGCTGATTGATTGATTCGGAAAATAAAGACTGCAGATGTGAGTGGATTGTGTGTGGAGTTGGACGTTCTCCGGCCGTCTTCGCTGTCGTCAAGTGTCAACCGGCATCGCTCGTCTCCTATGGGGAATTCGGATGGCCATTTCATGGGAACACGGCCTTCGCAAATTGCTAGGTCGGCGCCCGAGCTGGAACATGTTACCGTTGCCACCAGAACATGAATGCCAGGAATCTAGTGGTTTTAGCCGCTTGTATCACGCTAGGGGCATCGCGGTCGCTTGTATTCAGCTGTTGTCGTCTTCTAACCCACGTGAACTTTGACGTGCGGGCAAATAAGGGCCCTCGCTACACTCGCGATGCGGATCTGACGACACCGGATATAGTTGGGCAATCCACTGCCCGATTGCTTCGAGGCCGGGCGGAAAACAAATTGCACGAGCACAGAACCCAATGGTAACGCCACGGCCGTTAGTAAAGCGAATATTTTTTATGTCCGCTATTTTTATATACGAATATTTTTTTATTTTTTGCTCGGGGGCCACGCGGGCCGCATGGCAACCCCCGGCGGGAAGCATGCGGCCCCCGGGTCGCCACTTCGGCACCCCTGATAAAGCGCATTGTGTTCGAACGCGTGCGTGCAGCTCCGTGCGTATGCGTTGACATACTACTACTTTTACCCGGAGCGGGTCCTATGACGGCCAGGGCGACTCACAAATTGGTTACCACGGCAACCCGCACGCGCACGCATTGGAACGCAATAGTGTGAGCCGGGCTTGAAGCCGGGTTTTATACCATTAGGTGAATAACACTGTGAACAACTACAGCTTTTCCCGGCGATTTTAATCCAAGTGCCAGCTAGATTAATCCCAGTGCTAAACTAATTAATCCAGGTGCCATTTAAATTAATCCGAGTGCCATAGAAAATAATCCAGGTGCCACTCAAATTAATCCTATATAAATGCTTGGGATAGTAGACACTTTGCGACATATGTGATGCGGTCTACTACGTGGAACCCAACTTTTTGTGAGTCACGTATGTCAGAGTTGCATGACATGACGACATGTACTCACTGTTGTGGGTTATGGCAACTGTTTGTGACAGTTTTCGTCATAGCGTGACCTTCTAGGGCCTCACCGTGTCGCAGCTGTATGGAACGGTGATTTACGACCATTACTAGAGAGTATTAGCAGATAACGTGGCTAGCGTCTCACCGTATCAACCGGAACGAATCAGTGGATAAGATTCTGAGTCACGCACGAGTGCGATTGGTTCCGATGGAGACGATAACTTTATCAACGGTATACTAAAACTCACTACTGACTGCAAAACCTTTTTGCCACAATTTCGGCGAAACCGCTTATGGCGTGACTTTTTGGGACTTCTTCATGTCAGAGCTGTATGATATGGTTGTTTAGGACTATTATTGACGACTACTACACCGTTTTGGGAGGACTTTGGTGATGCCGAGTGCGACTGCGGCGTGCCCTTTTGCCACCTCCTCGTGTCGGAGCCATATGCTGTGGTGCCATACAATCATTATTCACAACTACACCTTTTTGGGACAATGTTCTGGAGCAGGCTATGGCGTGACTCTTTGGGACTTCCTCATGTTAGAGCCGTATGGTATGCTGGTCTACGACTATTGACTACTCTACCTTTTTGGGATAATTTTCGTGATGCCATTTCCAGCGTGATGGTACGGTGGTTTACGAGCATGGCTGATAATTGCGCCATTTTCGAACGACTTTTGGGATACGGGGTGTGGCGTGACTGTTTGTGATTTCGTCATGTCACACTCGTGTGGCGCGGTTATTTACCAACATTATTGACTACTGCACCTTTTTGGTATAATTTTCGTAAAGCTGGCTTCGGCGTGACTTTTTGGGACTTCGTCATGTCGGACCTGTATAATATCGTGGTTTATGACCATTACTGACTGCTACAGCTTTTTGGGACGATTTTCGTAATGTTGGTTAAGGAGTGACTTTTTGTGGCTTGCTCATGTCGGAGCTGTATGGTAATATGGTTTATGACCATCATTGACTGCTACACCTTTGTGGGACAATTTTCGTAATGCTGGTTACAGCGTGAGTTTTTGGGACTTCCTTATGTCGAAGCGTTATGGTATGGTCGTTTTGACCATTATTAACTATTACACCTTTTTGGGACAATTTTCGTAAAGCTGGTTACGGCGTGACTTCTTGGGGCTTCCTCATGCCGGAGCTGAATGATGTGGTGAGTTACGACCATTAATGACTTCTACACCTTTTTGGGACCATTTTCGTAAAGCTGGTTACGACGTGAATCTTTGTGACTTCCTCGTGTCGGAGCTGCATGATATTGTGGTTTACGACCATTATTGACAAATGCACTTTTTGGGACAATTTCGTAAAGCTGGTTGCAGTGTGACTTTTTGGGGCTTCCTTATGTATGTTGGGGCTGTCCTTATTAGACCGCACCACCTATGTCGCAAAGTGTCGACCATCCCAAGCATTTATATAGGATAAATTTGACTGGCACCTGGATTATTTTGTATGGCACTCGGATTAATTTAAATGGCACCTGGATTAATTAGTTTGGCACTGGGATTAATCTAGCTAGCACTTGGATTAAAATCGCCTGGAAAACCTGTAGTCGATTTACAAACATGATGTACTTTTTAGTACCTTTAATTCTTAGAAAACTTTCCCGTTGGCAAATAGCACAGTGGAGCAGAAAAGTGCACCTGCACCTGTTTAGTGGCCCATTAAAAGAAACGTGGTAAAGAGAGAAAGAAAAAGAGGAAAAACTGTTCTTCCAGAAGTTTTTGCATTGCGAAGGAGTACAAGCAAGACAGGACTAGAGGAGTAAACTACACACATGACCTCTCGTCCCGTTTTGCTCGTACTCCTTTGCAGTGCCGAAATTTCTGAAATATGAACTTATACCAAATAGCTTACCGTCAAGCTTCGTCATTCTCCAACAGAGAGTGCATCGATTTCTTATTGTTTCATTTGGAGACTTCCGTTACCTGTCTCGGAACAGGAATTCCCTTCCGTCTATACAAGAGACAGAATCAACATTCACGGTGTGAACCACGAACGATAGGTGTGGCTCTGATGAAAAAAGTAAAAGGAAGCTGCCGGCATCGTGTTACGAATCCGTTTCCGAAGCAAGCTACGGCATGTTGATGTGCCAAGGGAAACAGCTTTCCGCAGCTTTGTTGCGACCTTAAGACCACAATCGTCCCTTGCAAAGAGGAGGAAGCTTGAAGCTTGAATGTCGGAAGTTGGATCATCAGGAAAAACTAACGCCTAACACTTTCTAATTTGATTATAAATACTTTTTGATTTCTCCAATCTCAGTATGAGTCACCTCACGTTAAACTTGCGACACGTGTCCGGCATCGTGTGTTATGCTTCCCTACATGAGCGTATGATTGCAAACGACTCGTGTCTACTGAAGCGTTTCCCTCCAGCAGACTGAAAATCCTCTAGCGCTGACGTGCTCATTACAGCTGGATAATTCAGCAACGGTACATGTTACGGAAAAGCTCTCTTTTCAGTAAGCATCCTTGACACATTGGTCAAGAGCTGAAACGTGAGGGGCTCATTTAAGTGCGTTCATTAGTTCAAATAGAAATCATACCTGTATGTTTTACTTCGGATGCTTTCAGCACCTATACCATAGCGATCGGTACCTTCAGTAAAAAAAATCCCCCTCATAATAATAATAAAAAAAACACAACAAAGAACGCGTCGACACATGATGCCTTTTTTTAGTGATTAATTAGTTTCGGTTTCCATATATTTCTTGCGCCCGAGTAGCGCAGCAATGCGTTCTTCCGCTGAGCTGTCAATGTCATGTTCTCACAATGGAATGGCGGAAGACAAGGAACAGCCGCAAGGGACACTTAGACCCAAATCGCACTGTCGCACACAATCTGGTACAGCGCGCAATATTGGTCATGCGGAAATGACGTCGGTGGCCAGTGACTCCTCGCTTCCGTGTCGTGAGCCCCACAGGTTCCGATAGGTCCATGAAAGGTGCCTGATGATCGCTGCGTGTTTGAAATTGGTTTCCCAGCCCCTTCTGAAGCAGTATGGGTGGCCGTTGCGCTGTTGTGAAGGGCTGACTATTTCCTTCAGGACTACAATGCCAGACATTGGCACAGCGACGGCATTTTTTTTTTGATTGCGTGTTAGCGCCGCCAAGGAACTGTGGCTATGAGCGGCGTACAGATGTGGACAGACGGAGAGAGGACAACAGGAAGGAGTGGGGGACAGGGGGAGCAGCGATGGTCTCCTGCCCTGAATGCATGGAAGAATATGAAACCCACAACATCAAAAACGAATTTTTGACGTTTCGATTTTGACACATTTTTATCTTAAGCGGGAGCTGAAAATCGCACGATTTGCTTGTTTGTGTGGTTGTGCGTGTCTTTGTGTGTGCGAGTGTGTGCGAGAGTATATGCGCACGCGTGAACGAATGCGTGTCTCGGTGTCTGAGTTTGCGTGTGCGTCAGCGTGTGTGTGTGTGTGTCTGTGCGTATCTTTGCCTGTGTACGTGTTAGCGTGTGTGTGTTTGTGCACGTGTCCTTGTGTGTACGCGTGCATATGAGCGTTCGTGTGTATGAGTGTTTGTGCTTGTGTGCACCCGTGTGTGTGTGTGTGTGTGTGTGTGTGTGTGTGTGTGTGTGTGTGTGTGTGTGTGTGAGCGTGCGTCCGCGCGTGTGTGTGTCACAGCTGGCTTTGTGCCAAGGACACAGCGATCCACCAACATCTACCCCTGAACAGCAGCCACTGTAAAAATAGGACAGGTCAGCCAAACGGTGTGTCGACTTAGTGTGTGGTATTTCGAGAACTTGTGTGTGCACCTTGTTTACATTCAGCTTCTATGTCTCTACTCAAAAGGAAACAGCACGGAGCTAAGAGGTCACAACTCTGCATACACACGTGACGCAAGCCGCAAGCTTGACGTTTGCTTGTTGCAGCCATTATACGCAATCTCACATCACGTCGTGGTTACCGTTGTAAATTAGTTTGTGTGCACACACAGAAAAGGAGAGTCTATTGGTTAGGTTCTGACAGTCGCGCGTTACCGTTTTGTGAAGATTTTTCCAGAGCCAAGCACGTCCACAAACCAGCGCACATAGTATGCGTCATCTGCTAGTGTACACACAAAAGTTGACACTTCCCATGATTCTTAGAAAGTACAGTGCTGGACAAAACTTTACGGAACGCGCGAGCGGTGTATTTTCTCCTCCGTGCGACACCCTAGCGGCGAGCGGAAGCGGGCCAGTTCACTCGTTCAGAGGAACGGGCGAGTGCGCTGGTTGCGACACACTGCGGTGGTTTCGGTATCGCTTGAACGTGCCGGCGAAGTGTTTTGGATTGGTGTCGCTACAGGCGCACTCCTTTCCTCCCTCTGAACGAATGAACGAGCCCGCTTCCGCCCGCCGCCAGGGTGTCGCACCGAGGAGAAAATACATCGCTCGCGCGTTCCGTAAACTTTTGTCCAGCACTGTACCTTTCAGCTAATCCTGGTCACCACAATCCCGCTGGACACGCCTCCGCCGTCCGCAGTTGACGTACGTGGTCCAGGTTTTCATTTGACGCCGTCTGGCGAGAGCTTGGCACAATACTTGAGGAAATTCACATTAAAATAAATGCGACTTCAGCAAGTAGCTGAAATGGCATTTGGTTTAATGTGAATTCATTCAAACCGACATCCCTAACAAATGTTTCCTTTTAATATAATTCCCCGTGTTGTTTTCTTCGGGCGGGTCCCCGCCATCTTGCCAGCACGCAGCCGGCAGTGCGACTAGCGACTAGCGAGAGAGTAGACGAAACAGGAAGGGACGGGGAAGAAGGGACGGGTGCTGCGCCTGCGCCAACCCTCCGTGAAGTGCGTAATCATGCTCGCGAGGTGAGCGAAAGAGCGCCTTGCTGCGTTACTCCGCGCAAGAAATACGGAAATCGTAACTAATTAATTACAAAAAAATAGTAAAACACGAAGTGTCAATGCCCTTCCTCTCTCTTTCTTTTTTTTTTTTTGTATTTTCCGTTGAAGGTCCCTATCCCTACGGTACAGGAACCGCAAGCGTCCGAAGCATAATTTAAAAGTTAAGATTTCTATTTAAATAATGAGTGTTAGGCAAGTGAGCCACCAGCTGGTCAGCTCTTGGATGATGTTGCAAGGGTGTTTACCAAAAAGGAAAGCTCTTCGATATTGTGAGTCGCTTCGGAATTGTTGAACCTGGGGGATTTTCGCGAAACACCCAGTATACACACGAAAGGGAAGGACATTCGCGCAGGAATATACAAGCCAGAAATATTTGGGATCCTGAAAACATTTTTGAATGTGGAGTGAGATACTCATATCAAACCTATAGGTTAGATGCCGCCGTGTAGACGTTCTCGTCATCATTTAAAGGGGACAGCCTCGCACATGTCATGCGAACTTCAATAAAAGCTTACAAGAGCGCTTACAAAAGCTTCCCAAACTTCACTACGAGTTTGTCTACGCGTACTGCAGGTTAACAACGGTGAAAGTTTAATTCAGAGCTACGAAGCAGTTTTCGAGAAATTAGCAGGAATATGCAGACACCGGAAGGGTAACGTGTTAGAAACTTAACTCACAAAAGCCCACGAAATACGTCACGTTCACATTTAGCAGAATACATAAGTGGTTAGGCATACAGGAAAACTGCTGTTAGACTGTCTCCAGAAGTTAACCTCAATGGTTGTTGTACTGTACACCTAAGTGCACAAACAGCATATAGGAAAGTGTCATCGTATGTACCACGTTCAATGAATGAATGAATGAATTTTATTTCCACTTTAAGTCGTGGTGGGAGCCGTGAAAAAAAAAGTCGCAGTAACGACTCGACGGGCTCACAGCTCCCGTACAAAATGGCTTTGGTTAAGCGACACGAAAAGCATCCGTGGAATGTAAACTAAATGCATGCAGTATGAATATCTTTCTTTGACACTATTAATGGATCAATAGAGGATTCGTTCAAGATACATGGTAATATATATATGCAACACTCTGTTCACCATATCTGGTTCTACATCGGGGGATATGCCAAGAGCTCCTGGCGCGATGATTATAAGGATATCTATGCTCTTTGAGGTCAAACAGTGATAAGATATTAGCTAAGGACTTTTTATGAGCAGTACGGTAGTAGCACAAAAGTTTTTATCGATATAGGTTATGAATATTAATCAGCGAGTACCGTTCAAACAAACCAGTTGTGGTGTGGCTATATGGTAGACAATTCAAAATTCGAAGGAATTTCTTTTGAAGCAACTTATCTAGCTTAGACGTTGTGGTTGTTCCCATACCAAGAAACAGTAGTTAAAATGTGAGTACATTAATGAGTTGTAAAGTAGCATGATAACTTGTTTGGTTAGATGCATACGATATCTATACAGAAATCCAAGGATTCTCAATGCATTGGAATGCACGTCATTAACGTGTAATGACCAAGAAAGTGTAGAAGAAAAGGTTACGCCGAGAGTTTCAGCATTTTCTACTATGTCGACAACTGTGTTATCTATTTCAAGATTTACTGAAGGCTGAACTTGTCATTTTTTGCGTTGGAGAAAACCGCCTTAGCTTTACTGGCGTTAATTTTCAAACAGTTAGATCAGCTCAATACTTTATCCGTTTCAGTATGCATGTAGTGCAGTGTATGTAGTCAGTGTAGTATTTGCATGTGTGACTATCCCGTCAGGGTCTGAACCGTGAAAACACAAGCTCGTATCGTCGGCACATATGATAAACTTAGCGTTCGTCGTGATCATCACTATATAATTGATGTAGACAGTAAAGAGCAAAGTAACAAGTAAGCTACCTTGCGGAACACCACGGCTAATCTTATTAAGTGCAGAAGAGTAGCCATTAATGACAACTTTCTGGTACCTATTATCTAAATATGACGAGAACAGCGAAAGTGCCGAGCCCCGGATTCCATAACGCGATAGTTTTAGTAATAGCATCCTATGTGATAACGAATCAAATGTTTTGTTGAAACCAATGAAAACTCCCAGAGTGGTGAGTTTCTTTTCAGTGTTTTTTAGTATGGTTTCGTTCTGTACTAAGAGAGCCAGCTCAGTCGATCTGTTCTTTCGGAAACCGGAATATATATATAATTTATTTATTTTTATATATTTTTCCAGGTATAGGAAGAGAGGCGGTTACTAATGATCCGCTCAAGGCCCTTCGACAGAACGGGTAAAATGGAAATTGGGCGATAGTTGGATGGGCAATTTATGTCACCTGATTTATGGATCATGATTACTTTGGCGACTTGCATGCCTTTTGGAAAACACCCATCGAGCATGCAGAGATTAAAGATATGGACTAAGCAAGGAGTTATAATATCGATTGCTGCCTTAATAGGGCCTATTTGCATATCGTATGCATCTAACACATAGCTATGCCTTATGCTAAGAAAGCTGTCAGAAACTTCTACATCGACAGTAGGGAAAAGAAACATGAAGTTTCTTGTGCCCTCAGAGATACATAGCTACAAGCTTCGTTGGCTTCAGCATCGGTATTGTTACTCAGGTGAAGAAGCGAGCCCAGATGGTTATTAAAAATTTGAGCCATTTCATTACCACGGTAAGTGATACCGTCAAGGCTTATCTGCTGTAGGGGCTGGCAAGTTTTCCCTATGGTTTAAAAGTTGGTTGATCTTACGCCACACAGGAGATACTTCACCTTGGCAGGAGAGAAAAGCATTTAAGTTATAGTTTTGTTTGGCTTTTTTAACCAGCGTATTTATATGGTTACGCATCTTTTTGAAATATATCAAGGTCCCCCCTCTCCACGCCGGGAGTCCTTGAGTACGAGTATAAGCGGGAAAAGAAAGTTACTTCTACAACTTGCCAGCTTCGGAATAGCCGCTGGATTCACGAATCCTTGTTGTCCGCGGAAGCGGCTGCCCCGGATAACGCTTCATATAGAGACTTCTCGATGACCGAACTTGGAAATGTTTTACATGTATGTCGGGTTCGGTCCTCTCCTGCTAGAGACAGCATTCCGTGCACGGCACTCCGCAACCTGGCTAAGCAGGGCAGCAGGTATCTCATTGAGGCAATAAAAGTGTCCTAGATAGACGGCCGTTTTATGAGCTAAATAAGAGAACATTACCTCATTACTGAAGCATTCAAAAGAATCTCCCTCACAACTTACATCCGTAATTTGGTACAGCAGCCTAGAGCATACTTGTGAAATGCACGGTTCTACATGGGCTCACATAATTGTATCCCTTCCTCCGTCATATATGACGTTCCGTGGACTTGGGCATAACATTCGGCATTGTACTGAGTGCTACCGGTGCACGAAGGAAGGGCGCTGTCAAAGGCAGCGGTGGTCGTGTTTCTGAGCACTAAACTAGCCATACGATACTTTCAATAAAAAATTCCCAGTCTTCCGTTCCCCAAAACTTTCAGTTTAGGGGAAGGGAAATTTTACATCTCCGCTCGTTGCCAGATGGGGCTGTCTGACGCTGTCCTCCCCTTTCCTGTCGGCTCTGCTCTGGTCGCTCCTCTAACTGCCCCCGGCTCTACGATATGTAACATGTGATACACAGTCTGTTTTATTACTTGCAATTTTTTGCCCTTCATATGTTTTACATGACTGCAATCCTGCCCCCTTTATAAGTTGTCAGTCATTCCCGTCATATTTCCTCCTAAGATTCTCTGGAACTCCTTACCCGCATCCATCTTAGCCATAACCAAACCCGAACATTTCTTTGATGCTGTCACACAACACAATAATGTCACACAAGTTGTCTTTTGATTAATATTCCGTGAAATTTTGCAATCACAACCATCGCCACGTCGTTGACGTTGATTTACGCCTTATGATGTCTATTAACACTTGTGTGTATGTGTTCAGCAGCAAACAACAACAACTTTATTTTTAAGATGATGAATGGGGAGTTTCATCGCCAGGGGTGATGCTCCGTGTCTTCCAATTTCGCTTAATGCTTTTTAGCGGATTATCTCGCCATCCCTTAGCAGGTTCACCGATCTCGAACTGCAGGGTGTCCCATTTGGCCTGATGTATGCTGCGACACAGTCCCACTTCGCCTACTGATCCGTGTCACGTGAGGAAAGAAGGCGGTCCCCTGGTGTACTGCCATAAGTCACTTTCGCATCTTCACATAACTTTACAACATTGTTGGTTTTATTCAAGCATAGCCTTGCCTTGATGCATGTTTTTGGTTCTTCCTGAAGAGTCAATATGAGAAACTCGTTATCCTATATGGGGAAGTAAAAATTACTTACGGATCTCCACATAACAACTTCATCACATTGCTAGTTCTACTCAAGCTCGTGTTAATCGTGGACGATTAACTTGTAAAGGAAATACTTTTCCCATACCGATTTAAAAAAGCATCGCGATCCGCAGTGGAGTTTTTTTCCGCTTTTTTTTTTAACTACGCAAAACTCTGATCTTCTTTGATTTCAAGTCGAATTCCCTGAGCCACACTAAGGACTTGTGTCCGCGCTACTGATTTTGCATAGTAGTAGCAGGTTCATTTCTGTGTTCAGTCTGTAGGGGAACCTATCCCTTTTTTACGTTAAACATTCATTCCCTCATCCATCCATCCATTCATGAATCAACGAAAACGTTTTCTTCGATAATCGTATAATCATCCTATTATTAGTGGTATCGCACACGGATCCAGGACATTTGCTTACTGAACATTTACTCACCCGACATTCTCTCACCAGACATTTGCTCACCAAGTTTTTTTACGTGCCTGCTTTTTCGTAAATTATGTGTCGTGTTTGGTGCCATAGTAGAATAGAAAAATATTTGTCACAGGAGAGCGCACGTTATTGTGGCTTTGGGGGGGTGTCTGATGGGACCCGGGGAACATCAATTTTCTGCGGCATGTTCTCAACCACGCGCATTACTGTAGCTCTTTAATAGTAAAATAATTCATAAATGTGCACAAGCACAAAAGCAATGTAGGGCTCACGTAGGGCGCTATGTCGGCAAACGCGGAGCATGAGATAACGAGGTCCTGGAAGGTTTTCGATCCCTCCCCTAATCTCCATCATCTCCTAATAAAGTTCTTGTTCTTGATCCCTCCCCCTTAGTTCCTCATTTCCTGAAAATCAGTACCACACAAATGCCGACCAAAATTTTGTGCTAAGTACCTCCAAACAACAAAGGAAAGCGAGATGTGTATCCACGGCTATAAGGGGCCAAAACGGCTAACAGCATCTAAGATTGTCATATTTTGCGTTATGGATGCCATTACCTCCACCAAACTGTCTCGTTTTTTGCTGTTTGAGAAAATTTATTAGACGACTCATACTATAGAGCACACTACGAGGACTAATACTATTATTATTAATTACACACTACTACTACAATACAATACTATTAATATTAATACACACTAATACACTAGTTGGAATGAGTTATAATGCACAAGATACAATGTATATATGGTTGCATGACTATGGGACATATATGACTACACAACTGTGACTAGGTACACATGACGACCATATTCGTCACTGTGGCTATGTGCATATGAGGTGGCCTTTATACATTTATGGAGGTGCACCAACGATGCTAACATACGCATCCTGAATGACAACGGAAGGGTGATCACGCCATCGACGCCGGAAGCCTTCCTCCCTCAGCGCGAAGAGGTCCTGCTGCAGGATGGCGATTACGCTAACTCTCAATTTCCGCACCAATAGGAAAACAGGGATGTTGCGCAGACGTTGTGCCACATCTTTGCAGCGCGCTGCCCACAGAACCTGTGCCCCGCAAGCCGTTAAAAGTGCGCTAATCCGGTGGCAGGACTGTCGACGATGTAAGAGCACTGGGTATATGATGTTCGTATGCCGCCGAGCCAATTGCCAAAAAATTCTTGCAATCCGACAGTCAAAAAGCACGTGGTAGTTCGTCTCGACACAATTGCAGTACGGGCAATTGTCCGTCGGGGTCAAGTTCCATGTCTGAAGGCGGTCCCGCGTGGGATGGATGCCCCATGCAAAGTTCCACACCACGTCACGCAAGGGAGCAGGGAGCCACGAACCTATGGCTGACGCCCATGGAACTGTTCTAACCTGCTGAAGGCGTCCAATCCAGTTTGCGCTGACCTGCACTTCGCTCCATAAAACTGCTTGGGACATTCGTGATGGGGCACTCACGGACACAGAGAGAGACTCCAGTTTGCGATGATAAGCATGAACAGTAGCATGGAAACGCTGCGGAGAATGATGGATCATATGCCTCTGGCAAAAGGTCTCGCGCTAATGGACCCATCCAGTACTTTAGGAGCACTTGCGTTGGCGATGGCTCACCACGAAGTATCCGCAGGACGGTGTTCAGGGCAATCCCTTTGCTCATCAGGCCTATGTCAGGTAGGGCCAGTCCACCCTGAGACAGAGGAAAACATAGCAGAGTACGAGCTAGTGGCCTACCTCGCCGCTTCCTCCAAAGGAAGGACAGAAGGGCAGTATGAGCAGGTATGACTACGGAATGAGGAGCAACTATAACGTGGCCCAGATGCCACAACCGGCCACAAAAGACACTCCGAGCCAGATATGCACGCTCTAGATTGGACAGCGCGTATGCATCAGAAGCTTTACACCTGGAGCAGAGATCTTGCAGTGCAGTCGTCCAGTTTGAGGTCGTAGGACCGTGACGATCGAACACAACACCTAATATTTTAAGGGATGTAGCGCATGAGAAGGGCAGTAACGAATAGGAAGCCCAATCTCCGAGAGGCATCATCTTGGTCTTCCGATAGTTGAGTAACCCTCCCGAGATGACTGCATATGCATCATAGACGCGTCGGACCTCATCAACCGAACCAGCATCACGCAGTAGGACCGTAACGTCATCTGCGTAAGCGGCCACCTTCCACGTTCCAGAGATTGGAAGCGGGATGCCGTGAATGTGCGCGTCTGTATCGATGGCCCATAGAAGAGGGTCAATAACCAGTGTAAACAAGGCGGGAGAAAGAGGGCAGCCCTGTCGGACACCTCTGGTTACGGTGAACTCATCATAGAGGCGGTGCAGCATGAAGATGCGGCTACGGTGGTGGTTGTACAGTCGTCTAATGACACCACAGATCCATGACGGAAACCCGTACGCCTGAAGCACAGCGAGCATGTACGCATGCTCGACACGATCAAAAGCTTTCGCCTGGTCGAGTGATAACAAGCAGCCCCGCGATGACACAGACGTAGCCGTAGCATAACGCAGAATGTCGCGCAAACCAGAAAGAGTGTCATACATACTCCTACCTGGCACACAGCACGTTTGTGAAGGATGTATGATGGATGGCAAGACACTCTGGATTCGCTTTGCCAATATCGCGGTCAGGAACTTATAGTCACAGTTCAGGAGAGTAATGGGCCGCCAATTTTCTGGGTCAGCATGGTCACCACTATTCTTGGGCAAAACAATTATGTGTCCAAAACCAAACGACTCTGGGAAGGACTCTCCGCTTAGGCTCGTCTGAAGAACGCCAAGAAAGAACCGTCTGAGAAGAGGCCAACGTAACGTAAAACTCGACCGGCAGGCCATCAGGGCCGGGACTTGTTCCAGAAGCTGCAGTGGTCACCGCGGTGTCGAGCTCCTCAATAGTAAACGGCAGCTCGAGAGAGACCCGGTCCATATCGGAAAGCGTCAGCAGTCCACCAAGAAAGGAATCTGTACCGGCAACGTCCACTGGACAGCTTGTGTAGAGATTTCGAAAGAACTCCTCAAAGCCACGTATGACTTCATCCGGATCTTCTGCTAAGGATCCATCACGACGGCGTAAGGAGTGCGGAGGACACTGGCTGCTCTGGGAGTGGCGAGTACTTTGGAGATACTGCACTACGCCGGGCCCGGCAAGACCTTGCGCTCTGAGGTGAGCTCTTCGCGCGGCGCCTGGAGGCGACCGAAGGAGGAGACGATAGCGCTCACGAAGGGACTCCAGGTATTCCTGCATTAGCGGAGTCAAATGAGCCCCCCTACGCACAATGTTAATCTTTGCAGAAAGCCGCTTCAGCTGCGCACTTCGGTCCCGAGCACGCTGTTGACCTAACGATTGGAAAAGGGTACGTGCCCAACCCTTGAAGGCCTCCCAAGCCGTTGGAGAAGGAACAGACGTTGAGACGTACTCTGCTATCCTGGATCTGGCTTCCGCCACAACAGCATCATCGTGAAGCAGAGCTGTGTCCAACCTCCAGCGCACTGCCTGGCCAGTTTGAAAGGACGTCGTGTTTATAGACAGCAGAACCGCGCTGTGGTCACTCACACGGATACCAAATTGATTTGGGGATATCACCTGGCAGTCCAGAATAAATGGTCTGAAATGCGCGGGGACATAAAACCGGTCGAGGCGACTTGAGGAATCAGCACGGGACCAAGTTGCTGAGTATGCAGTACCATGTACAGACGTCCAGACATCCGCAAGGTTACGGCGCTCCAATAAACGACCTAGTTCGCGAGCACTCCACGTTGGCCGCCCTCGACCAGGCCCACGAACATCACGGTCAGAGTCCAGTACACAATTGAAGTCCCCGCCTAGTATTACGTCCGATGAAGGTGGGATGAAACTTGCGTGCAGGCTATCAAAGAAGGCGTTTGTTTCACCGGCGCGGGCTGGAGCGTAAATGTTCACAAGTGTAAGCTTCTTGGCACCAACGAAAAATTCAAACTTCAGTACCCGCCCATCAGTGTCATGTCGTGCGAGACTATGTGGCAGCAAGGCCCTGTTGAACACGACAACGCCAACCCCGCTTTGGTGGGCGGACCCAAAACTGAAAAATGCTTGGACATTTCACGCCTCCATGAAGCTTCGCACGTCGGAGAAACAAGAAAAGTGGGTTTCTTGTAGCAGAAGCAGATCGCACCGCATGCGGCGCGCGAACTGTATCACCTCAACTTGCTTTGCCCGCGAACGAAGTCCCTGTACATTGAGCGTCAATATGCGTAGCACCATAAGAGAATGTAAGAAAAGCAGAAGAGTGACTCTGGCTTTCATTGTCAGGGTATTAAGTCATTTCAACATCTGCTATACATGTAACAGTCCTGGCTTTCTTGGTCTTCTTTCGCGAGGTACCCCCACTGTCGCCAGAGGATGCCTGACGGCCATGCTTCCCACCGGCTACACAGCCGCCGCCGACAGAGTCACTCACTACCACGACTGCATCTGAACCCTCGATGGAGTAGAGCGACGTCGAAGAGCCATTTGAGGAGAGGGCTATCCGCTCGTCGGTGACACCAGGGATTTCAGGAGGTATTTGCCGCCGAACTTGCCCACCTTCAGAGCCTGGCACTGCAGGAAGGACAGGCTCGTTTGCCGTTGCGGGTGTAGGGGCGCGAGAGACTGCGTCGACAGCGCCCGCCGTAACTACCATGTCCACTGCAAACACATCTTCAGAGACGGGTGCAGACGTAGGCGATTGCGCAACCACCATGTCCTCGGTAGACACATCTTCAGAGAGACGTGCAGACACATCATCAGAGACACGAGCAGACACAGGCAGCCGCTCAACTACCACGTCCTCCGCAGACACAACTTGAGAGACGGGTGCAGACATTGGCGCCGGCGCATTTCCCGAGAACTCGCCCAGTGCCGGGAACTCCGCCATACACTGCACAGGAGGCTGAGGTAGCTTCGACACCGCTGTGGGAGCTGATGGCACACCTCTCGAACCGGGATGTTCACCAGTGACCAGAGTGGACCAGATGACTGTAAATTATGGAACTGTCAGGGTGGGCTAATGGTAAAATAGAACGGGTTGAGCAAATGTCCGGTTAGCAATTGTCCGCTTTCCGTCGCACACACCTGCATTTGCAAATGCAAATGGTCCTTGTTTCGGACCATGCAAGGTTGTTGTCCGACGAGCGCATTCATTTCTTGCAGACGTCACCACCGGGGCCGGGCGTGTAAGTAACGTTCACTTGCCGACAGTCCCGTTTCGCCTAATGAGATTGCACTGCAGTCCCATTTCGCCTAAAGCATGTCGCCCCTCCCGCCCCTTTAATTCGATAATCGGGGTGATGTGGGAATAAAATAATGAGCCCCTTCACAAGAAGTCCACCAACGCTGTGCCCTCAAAGCTCTTTTGACATTTTGGGATACCATAGGACTTCGAACCTTATTCAGCAGCAGCAGCGCTTCTTGACTGCATCTAACAAGTATTTGCATATCAATCAACAGGTTGATCAGCAGTTCTTGCCTATCTGCTACACGAGGAAAGTTCCCACGGCTCAGACTTGGGCTGAGCGCCCGGAGGCAACCTCAGTGTGACACGTACGAAGACCAACAGAACCAGTTTCCTTCGCCTGAAGCGAGGAAGCAACGCAGCTCCCTAACCACTTCATTCAGCAGCAACAGCACTTGTTGACTGCATCTAACAAGTCTTTGCATATCAATCAACAGGTCTGTCCATACTTTTCATTTGTTATCTATCTATGATACACTGCTGCTGCTGCTGCTGCTGCTGCTATGACGCATGTGTGCTCCTAAGAAACATGTCTGAAGACATTAATAAATTGTGCTCTGAACTGAGAGCAGAGATTCGCGCAAAATGTAAACCACTTCGTGAGGTTTTTGACTGAAAACCTCACGAAGTTGTTTGAATGGCGTAAACTACGTAAAGATATGTGTGATGTGAAAGGAAACATAGAAAGGCACCTTGATGAAGTCAACTCCAAATTAAACCGGCCCCTAGAGGAAAATAGCGAGCTAAAGAAAATTAACAAATTTCTGTCAGACGAATGCAGTACGCTCAAACAACAAATCAGGATAAAGTACTGAGAATTACTTCCCTTGTGCGGTACAGTCGCCGTTCAAACATTGAGATTAAAGCAGCAATCAGTGTTCGGCAAAGAAGCATGGAAGATGTCATGGGACTAAGGAAGTTCCATGAAGTTCCATCAGTGAATTACATGTTGAACTCCATCATCATCTCTGTACATCTTTGATCATCATCTCTCATCTGTCACGCGAGGGGAAGATATACGTCAGATGAGAGATATCACTTGCTGTCAACGTTAAGCAGGTATCATAGACTTTAACAAACTATGGTGACAGCTACATTTGAATATCAGGAAGGGAAACTGCACGCCACTATATGCGTCTACGTGTCCGTCATAAACGTCACTCTCTGATTCGCAAGCTTCACGCTAGACGGAACGCGACTGTTTATGCTTCTATAACATAATTCAGACCTAATATTCCCAAATTAATAGTCGACCCGACGGCACTCAAAGTGCCTCCATGGACGTTGCCATCGCCGCTTGTCACTGTCTCCATACCCGGCCTCAAGAACAACAAAAATAACTATCCTGATGTTAGCCTTAGGCAACTTACTCTTGACTTCATCGAGGCTCAATACTGCCACGGCACCGCTGTATACACGGATGGATCGTCTACCAGGGACACCTCATCTTCAGCCTTTGCCATTCCATCAGAGTCCGTTACACGTGGGTGTCGTCTGTCTCACCGCACCTCATCGACATCAGCTGAACTTTATGCTATCCTGCTATTCTTGACATATGCGGAAGACTGTGAACCGCGGCGATGGGTAATTTATACCGACTCCCAAGCAGCTCTCCTGCGCATTAAACACATGGGCATCCGCGGTTCCCTTTCCTCTGTGGTGATAGATATCCTGAGCGCCCTGAAGTCTCTACAAGATCGCTCCCACTCCGTTGCCTTTCAGTGGGTTCCAGGGCATTGCGGAATAACTGGGAACCACGAGGCCGACGCTGCCGCTGCACATCAACAACGGCCTTCTATAGCCATTATACTGTCGACACACACACACAAATAGAGATACGATGATGAGATGGGGCTGATGCCGGCCAGCAGGCTGGGCGCTGCCCCAGTGCCACTTGTACGTGATGAGAGATGATGATGGATATGATGGATACTGTCGAGAGGAGACAGAAGATCCCTCCTCAGGCATTTGTCTGATTCCTGGTCTACCCTACAGTGACAACATGACATTCTAACCGGTTCCTTTGTGCGAAGTGTAGACCCAACGCTGTCATACCGGCTGCCTGCAAAGCTTCCTGGTCCCCTGAAGTCACTCAGCCTCAGGCTACGTGTGAACATGGCAATCACTCCGTTCTATCGCTACCAGCTAGGCTGTGAGGCTAGCCCTATGTGCAACGAGTGTGGTGTACTTGGCAACGTAGAGCACATACTCCTCCGCTGTCGGAACTATATCAACGAGGGTCGTACACTGCAGTCACAGCTTGCCACCCTTGGCTGCCGCCCCTTCAACTTGTCGAGCATCCTCGGTCCTTGGGACACCGCGGCCCATTCCAGGGCGGCCTTACGTCATGTAGTTTTTTTTTTTTAGGCGGCTGGCCTAAATGACTCATTGTGACCCCAGCAGTGCTCTCAGGCAGCGGCATGGCGACCCTAATCGTGATCGTGATGGTGGGAACACCATCACGATCACGATCAGGATCGCCATCGTTGCTTCGATCATCACCGTCATCACTCATCATTGTCATCACTCATCGTTGTCACCACTCATCATTATCTCCACTCATACTAGACCCCCTAGTTATGGGGTAGCGTTCCACTCCTAGAAAACCTCCCCACTTCATCGTCAGAATATAACTGTTGAATATCAGGATGCGTTAATAACATCTGATACGCTTTCTATCTCTCTGACCGACAGCAGTACGTTAACCTTCGAAAGTACTCTTCCGTCACAATGTGCCTATTAAATCCGGAAGGCAGCGTTCTCGGTCCCTTACCATTTATTGTTTACGTTAACGACTTGTTCGAAACATTACAAAATGTAATCGTTATTACATACGCATATAACACTGACCTTTTCATACAAGGGTACTCCTGTTCAGGATTAGTAACCAAAATGAACCGCGTCTTACATTAACAACTCAACTGGTCTACATCAAATTATTTAAAGGTAAACGCTTCCAAAGCTAAAGCTGTCCTGTATCACCCGAGAAAGACGACAGTCACTTGTAATGAGAAACTATACATATCAAGTAATGAAACAAAATTAGTCGACAAAATCAAAATACTGGGTATGTGGTTGTAGGAAACGATGGTTCGGGACGAACATGTAAATTATATAGGGAAGAAAATCTCGCAAACAATAGCATGTTAGATCCCTTTTAACACTTCCGGCTAAGGCAAAATTGTGCATATACAATTCCCTAATACATTCACATTTTTTGTATTCTCATTCAATTTGGGGTACCACGACCGAAAGCAATAAAAACAGACTCCTCCTTTCACAGGAGAAAGCAATCCAATTCATTGCCAATATATTTTATTATCATACTACTCAGGTGGTGGTTGTAGTGAAAGGGCACGCTATTGTCGACCTCACAGAGGTGGGTAACGTTACGACTGACGCCCAGGGGGAATATGCGTCCTGTCCGGTTTCTAAGGGAACTGTGCCGACATACGTCTGAAAGCGTCTCAGGAAAATCCAGGAAAAACCGCAGAGAACAACAGCCAGCACCGGGATTTGAGCCAGGGTACTTCCCAGTCTCGACGTGACATGGCCAGCACGCTAACCACTCAGCCACGCGAGCTGGTATGATGTACTCCACAGAAACTCTCACTACCCACTACGACAACCACTTAAATTCGATATTCCGTATACCAGAACAATTACGGTAAACAAATGCTTTCATATAGGCTTCCCGTACAGTAGGCTTCCCACCGGACAGTGCGCACGCAGGGGACTGGTGACTCTGAGGCCTGCTCCGTTCGTCTGGGCTCCCTTGATCTCACGGTTGTCTCCCTTTATTTGCCCCCTGGTGTTCCCTACGACATAGCTGAATTGGGCACGCTTATTGCCAGCCTCCCGTCGCCGCTTGCGCTTTGCGGTGATTTCAACGCGCATAATGCCGTCCGGGGTAGCACACGCACCGATACAAGAGGACAGCGCCTCGCGGACCTCTTCGCCGACAGGACTTTAAGTATCTTAAACGACGGTTCCCCTACCTTTCTTCAAGCCACGTATCTCTCCTCATGTCTCGATCTTACCGCTGTGTCAACATCAGTGGCTCGTCTCTTCACATGGGGTGTAGATGCCGGCACCCTTGGAAGCGATCGTTTGCCCGTTCTAATCGGCATCCAACGATCGAGTCAGCCTGCTACATCACGTTCCATCAAGCGAACCAACTGGCAGCTTTATCAGACCACACTGGAGTCGGCTTCGTCAAACAGTGCACTGGGAAACCAGCAGGGTATTTCCCGTACTCGGTGGTGCGCAGGTGCTGCGCATGCTACTACTAGCTGCTTCTGTGTCCCGGTGTGCTTCTATGCAGTCGATGTTAAGTACGAGCGGCTACGTGCTCTTCGTCGTCACGTGGAACGCCATGCCAGACAAGCCACGCTCCTGACCGCCTCGAAGCTCGACCGGTTCAGAAAGCTATTGGGCGCCATCTGCGCCACCTTGCGCGGAACCATTGGCGCAGGTTCACGTCCTCTTTATCCCCTCGTACACCACTCTGCCGGATATGGGGACTACTACGGACCTCTCTTCCCGTGTATCCCAGCGGAATCCGTTCCGCTCCCTGTCTCTCTGTACATCACAGTCTGAAATACACATTGCCGAAGATTTTTGCGCAAGACTTACCACCAGCACCCTGAGCTCAGCGACGCCGGCAGCCCAATGCACGCGCCAAGTCATCCGGACCTGGACACGCCCTTCACCCTCCCTGAACGCGAAACTGCGTTTGCAGCCGCTCCTCCGCACTCCTCACCTGGGGCAGATCAAGTTACTTATAAGGCCATTTGGCACTTTCCCCTGTCAGGTCGCTTGCACCTCCTGCGACTTCTCAGTAAGAGTTGGTGCACCGGACAAGTTGCTGAGGATTGGAAGACGGCAGTGCTTGTTCCTATCCTCAAACCGGGCCAATCGCCGCAGCACATTGACTCTTTTCGTCCCATTTCGTCCTCACCAGCTGTATAGGGAAGACACTGAACGCATGGTTTTCACACGTCTAAGTTGGTTCCTTGAGACTGTTGCGTATTTCCCGGAAGTGATGGCGGGTTACCGCCCGGGCCGCTCAGCGCTGGACTGTGTCGTCACCCTAGTCAGCCATGTACAACAAGCCAAAGCAGAGGGATTATTGACTGCCGCTGTGTTCCTCGATGTAAAGAAAGCCTACGACAGCGTTTACCATGCTGCCATTCTTGACGCTCTTGCTGCGGCTCAAGTTGGCGGCTGTCCTCTGCGGTGGATACAAGACTTTTTAACAGGCAGCTATCTCTTCGTGCGCACCGCTGTGACGCACCCCCACGTGACCCGTGGGGTCCCGCAGGGCAGTGTCCTTAGCCCCCTCCTCTTTAATCTTATCATGGCCTCCCTTACCCCGTTGCTCCCTGCTCATACATCCATCACGATATACGCTGACGACATCTGTATCTGGACTTCTTCAACCCGCCGAGATACGACCCAGTGCCGACTGCAACGCTCTCTACATGTAATTAGCGCCTACCTTTCCTCCGGTGGCCTAACGGTCTACCCGGCGAAGACTGTTGCAATGGCGTTCTCGCGCAAATGCTTCTGCAGGTATCCGCTCTACTTTGACAGCTCCATCTGCCTTTTGCCACGTTGTGCCGATACCTAGGTCTAATACTTGATTGCGACATAACGTGGTCCCGTCATGTGAAGATGACTACCACAAAGGCGGCTGCCTCAGTTGACGTCCTCAGACGTATCGCCGGTGCGTCCTGGGGCTCGTCCTGCTCTGACCTTCATCGCGTCCACCAGGCCCTCGCGTTGGGGACACTGCGCTACAGCCTCCCTGTCTCGCATGCCATCAGCCAAACACAGCGCGAGCTACTTAACACCCATGCCCGCGGCCTTCGCATTTGTCTGGGAGTACCACGAACATCAGAGACTTACTGTACTCTTGCTGAAGCACGGGAGACGCCTGTTCCCCTTCTGCGGGATGCTGATACCCTTCCAGTATATACTCGCTATCTCACCCATCACCTTCACCACTATCTTCGCCATATTGACGGCGACTGCCCTCACTCAGCTTGCGGCAAGGCCATCGCCCGCCTGAAGGATCATCTTCCTTCCTGCTCAACCGCTCCCTCTTATGCGCCAGCAATGTGGACCTTCGCACGTCCTGATACCTGCTCCTCCATCCCCGGTTTTCAGCGCAAGCGTGACACTCCCGCACCTGTAGCCCTCCAACTTGCTCCCGATTTTCTGCACTCCACGTATCAGAACCATCGCCAAGTATACACGGACGGCTCAGTCACAGCAGACAGCTCGGGCGCTGCATTTTATATCCCCGATAGTGACTTTCAGCAAGCCTTTGCCCACCCTTACCCAATGTCTTCTATGGAAGCAGAACTCCTCGGCATCCTGTCGGCTCTACAGCACTTGCTCGGTCTGCCGGCTGCATAGTGGGCTTTTGTGACTGACAGGAAGGCTTCACTGGATCTGCTGCTCTCTTTTCGCCCCAGCACAATATGCACTCTCCACGCGTTTATACTGCAAGCTCTGACACAACTCGCGGCTACTGGCCATTCTGTGACGCTTAAGTGGATCTCGGGACACGTAGGCCTTCTTGGTAACACCCGCGCAGACACAATAGCAAGACACGCAACATCTACCAGAGCTCTCCCTGCTACCCCTCTACCCCTAACGACCTCCGCCTGTTCCCTGCACATTCGCCGGTGGCGCTGTGTCCGTACCCGGCAGTTCCGAGCGGACTCTACCTCATATCATCACTTCGTACGTCTCATTGACCCCCTGCAGGACTTCACTATTGTCTGCTGTTGCAACAGAGCTGAAGAATCACTCCTCCATCGTCTTCAAATGAATGTTGCACGGACACCCTCAATCCTCTATAAAATGTGCCAGACGAACTCCCCCAATTGCACAACTTGTTGTGTGGAAGGCGACATTGAGCACTGCCTCCTATCCTGCAACCGGTACATCTCACAAAGACTAATCCTGCAACACCACTTGCGACAACTTGGCTACCATAACGTCACTATGGCCACCCTGCTCGGCCCGGTCCTGCACAACCAGGGGGCGGTTGCGACTACCCTCTTGCAGAGCCGTTTATAGGGAGAGTTTGGCCATCAGGAGGAGCCTAACTTGAAGCGCGTCATGCGACGTCACGGCTAAGCCACCTCCCTCGCCGTGCTCTATTGTTGTCCCGTTGTCAGCCGGTCGTCGACGCCATATTGATGCTGATCGTTGTTTACGATGCAAGGAGGGAAGACACGTACGTACATTGTCCTTCGAAAGCCCTTCGTCCTTGAACTCTTTCAGTTTGGTAACAAAACCCCCCTCATCAGAGGCGGCTGTGGGTCATAAGCCGGTTATTCCATTCATTGCGACAACAAAGCTGACGGACAGCATCAATATGGCGCGCATCAGATGGCTGATAAGCGGATTCTGCTTGGATTCAGTCTTTTTGGGCGGCGCAACGATGACTCTGACGTCAAAATAGGCTCCACCCACGAGGCGGCAAAGATCAAAGAATGGCCAAACTCTCCCTATAAATGGCTCTGCCCTCTTGAGCTTTCTTCGTGCCACCGGCATCTCGACCAGCCTGTAAGGCCCTTCTGTGTGTCTGTTTCTTTTCTTTCTTGTCTTTTTTATTGAAGGAATAGCAAGTCGGCCTACGCCTGACTAACCTTTCCTCCCTTTCTTTTTTTAACATATCCCCTCCCCCCAATATTAATAAAGAAACTTTTACAGCGAAATATCAACCCGAGACCGCGCACCTTCGTGCACTCAAGCAACATTTCATTTAATGCATAGTCTTTGCTAACATATATTCTATTCTGCTATTCTGTTGTATATAATGCTTTTTCTTTCTTTTTTCTCCAACAGCTATGTAATTCATGTCATTATTTTTTGTGTAAGTTATTCTTATGCATATTAGCTTATTGGATATCAACATTAGGATGCATATGTTTATTTATTTAATATACTCGTATATGTTAGATCATTCAGATGTACGAAATAAAAATAAAAATAAGACAGTTGAGAGCATATGTTTAATACACAAAACAAGACTTTCATGAAGTAGGCTGCACTTCTTCAGGTTCAACCTTCAGGTTTAAACTGAAGAAGCGCAGCCTACTGCACGGATCTTTCCTCGGTAACTTGGCATTGATCTTCATACCTACTGCGTTATCATTCTGATGTACATTAGAAATTCTGATGATGTAGTTTAATATTTTCATTTTGTTATACTGATTGTATGCTGTATGGGGGCCGGCCTCTTGTCAAGTCACAGCTTTTTGTCCGTGCCCCATACACCCAATGGGTGAAATAAATAAATAAAAATAAATAAATCATGCGTGTATGTATTATACAATGTGGGAATAACTCGTTACCATAACTAAGGTTTAACCGAAGTCGTCACTTTTGGGTTCCAGTAATTTCTTGGAAAATTCGTTCCTGTTTCAGGTATTTTTGTAACCAGGGGAAATTTGCAAGTTCCTTTTGTTCTATTCTGGTGCACAAATCACGCGAGCAGCGCCTTCCTTCCTGATGAGACACCAGCCATGTTCGCGTTGACTCGACGTGCACAACGCCTCCTCGTCTGATTCTGATACTGTTTTGTAGGTGTCGTACTCGTCTGATCAGTTTTGAGCGTGTATTTGGAGACTCAGGTGGCGCTCAGCACACCGGCGAGTCGTGTATTTGTAACAACAGAGAGTGGGTGTAGGAGGGACCTGGATAGCTGATTGGCGGAGGCGCCTGCGTAGCTAAGCTGTCACACTTGGCGCGTGGGTTTTCCTCAGACGCTTTCAGACATATGTCGGCACAGTTCCCTTAGAAGTCGGCCCAGGACGCACATTCCCCCAGGGCGTGAGTCGTGACGTTGCCCACATACGTGAGGCCGACAACGGCAAGCCCTATCACCACCACCACCACCACCACCACTTGGCGCGTTTCTACGAAATGTGCGCAGAGGAAGGTAACTCACCCAACTTAAAATTCTGATGTCTGCTTTGTTCTCCGTTGAAGAAGTTTATGACGAACGAAAATCATCAAACACCAACATAAAGATGCATCTGCAATACGGCTTCTTTCATCTGCATGAACTTTGGTGTAAACAACTACTACGAAACGTATGGCACCACCCATTGTGATATCAACATCTCAAGTAATTACACAGTTACTTTTCGTTACTGTTCGTTACTTTCCTAAAGTAACTTGGGAAGTTCATTTTCGTAACTTTTAACCTCGTTGGTACCAGATTTTTTTACACATGTAACTTGTAACGAGTCCCTCTTGTCGAGTAACTTCCCCATCCGCTGAGAAATCCCTTCCTATCTTAGGGCATTTGGTGCGTGAATAAATAAATAACTTTTTATCGAGGAAGATGTCATTTAGAATGAGATCGCCCCTTGTTCTGATTATTGTAACAGAAACGATCATTTTATAGCACTTTACGTAAATGCCTCTCGGACACTCAGTGACACCTCCCTCCCCGATAACTGCCTGTACAGCGCCTTGTACAGGAGCTGTTTTTGTCTATATTTCTGTATAGCTTTCTATGTTTTTGTCTTTCTTCTTCTTTTTTCCTTTTGGGAATAGCGAGCCTCGTGTATGGCTAACTTTTGCCTTTCCTTTTTGTCAACCATTAAACATATCCACCGCAGCTAATTACAACGCCACTACACTAAATGCAAAATGTTACACAAAACAAACCTCACCAAATCAGGGGTCAGCGTACAAGTTATTCCTTGGATTCCACCGGACGGCTTCAGACAAATATCGCTTTAGCTGCGTATGAAAGGGGCTCAGGGCATGCGGTATCGCGACATCACTTGATCACTGACATAACGATATCATCTGCTCATAGTGCAAGCATAAAGGGTGCCAAAAATCCGATAGAGATGAAAATCCATCTTTTAGAACAATACCGGATGGCCCGTTAAAAGGGATACTTGACACATCGCACTGCGAAGACAGTAATTTATACTTTTAATGAATTAGCTAAGCGGATCCACATGACAAGGGACATTCCAGGAGAGGATAAGATCCATTATTTCCGCTGTGAATACTAGAATTTCAGCAACTAGCAATACTCAATTTTTCTGAGGTAGAAAAGTTACTTTGAACGCTTTGCGATGGGGATGAGCGATTTATCGATCAGCGTTGGTATCGATACACTCTTAACTCGGTACCCTTTAGTAAAGGGTAAAAAATCTCAATATTTTACCCTCTATTTCAGAAGCTACCAGGTACCCTCTGAGCAGTACATTTTATAAAAGTTACAAGGACGCCCACTAATTAGAGGTTACGGCCTTCAATCCAGCACCTGCCCGTAAAGGTTACGCCAACGTGCGGCTTTTTATACAGGATGTTCATTTTTATTCGCAACAGAGTAGCGCTTATTTGGCAGGTGGGTTATGTGAATTTTTGCTAATTAATCGATCCGTAGTTACAAACACATGCGTGAGGAAATGTCGGAAATGTTTGTAACTACGGATGGGTTAATTTGCGAAAATTAACATAACCCACCTGTCAAATGAGCACTGGTGTGATGCGAATAAAAACAAACACCCTGTGCGTGGGATATGGACACACATTTATAGAACACACCAAGGTACCAAAATGAACCAGCAGAAAAGGAGATCTTGAACATATGTATATTTCAAAAACAGAAGTCTGTCGAGAGGTGACACATTGTGCACAAGTGCGATTCTGATGTGAGGAGAAACCATGGTCGCTTTACCATGTTTGTGGAAAAGAGAACTATCTTCTAAGTGAGAAGCAATGCATAAAAGTGCGAAGAAGCCAGCGAGTCAAAACAACTGACCTATGTTTGCTAAGCTGAACAGACCCAACGAAATGGGAGAATTGCAGCAGAAAAAAATTTATTCCACATTCGTGTTGCAGAGGCGAGCGCAAATGGCAATACAGTATTACATAAAACGCACACAACCTTGAGGAATATGAGTGTACAGTAACGCAGGAGACACTACATTACTGCGTTATCAGCGTTGGAGGCGCTCTGGGACGAGTTTGTGAGGTACTGCATTGCGCTGGTGACGGTATGTGAACCTGCATGTGGGATCCTGGGAACAAAGGTTTGGGCAGTGAGAGTAACATTTACGGAACCATTCAAATCCGTACAAAGCACAAGGTACAAAGCAGCATAAATGCGGGAAGGCGTTCACTCCGCGATTGAGTCTTAGAATATCGTAAGAATACAACAAGTAGAAAGCTGCGAATTATATATCTCGATGCGTATATCCGCAGCTCGCAAAATGCACGCCGGTGTATTGACTTGGCGACCAAGTAAGAGCAGAAAAGTAGCAAGCGTAAGTGGCGTTCATATGCAGGACCGCAAAACGCTTGCCACAATCACAACAAACATGCGTTAAGAGCTCTTGCTATCAAAATAACGCACGTACCTAGCACAAAATGTACACTTACCCAGACTTGTACGTAACGGGTAACGGGTAATTGCGTTACTAGTAATCAATTACTTTTTTGAGTAATTTGTAACGTAATCGATTACTTTTGGGGCCCAGTAATTTTTTGAGTAATACAATTACAATTTTCAATAATCAATTACCAAGTAATCGATTACTTGGAAACTAAAGAATCCACATTGTTCGGGACGACGCACACACACATATATGGGATGATTCACCGCCGCGAGAAGACAAAACCAACTGCCCTCTGCAAGTTCGGTGCAAGGCAGCTGTCTTATCTCTAGGACTTTTCCCGCAACGATTACTTACCCGAGGACCCCGAGGTCAATTGCCACAGTGTTCCGCACGTGTAGTGTATTTTTGAGTCCACTGTCCTCTCCCCATTCATGTGTACTATCTATCCGTAACCGGCCTGCATGCAGTAAGTTGGACTGTAGGTTGTACCGTGAACCTGATGAGTCATTTGTGGGAGTTCCAGTTGTGACTCTTTTCACACAACTCTCAAAACTCTCAACCTCTCGACACATTTTTCGCAGAACTCTCGACCCCGATAACCTAATGCCACTCTTGTGACCATGAGCCCCTGTCAGTCTTGTACGGAATACTGTCGATATCACAACGATGTCGACGCTCAGTTTCCTTTTTTTTTTTTGTGGATATCATCTTTTCTATCTTTTTTTATATCGTTTTCTCAGATATCGAAAGTAATTGGCAGAGTAACGCGTTACTTTTCAAGGCGTTACTTCATTACTTTTTCCGGCAAGTAATTTGTAACGGTAAAAAATTACTTTTTCGTACAAGGTAACGGTAACGGTAATCAATTACTTTTTTTTAGTAACGTGTACAAGTCTGCACTTACCCAGTGTATGAAGTGTGTGAATTAGGGATGCGGTGGTGTCGTTCGTTTTCGGTTATATATTCTTTGCAATCTTCGCACTCACTACACTTTCCCCTGAGAACACCGAAAATATCCTTGTTTGCTAGCGACATCTAGCTTTTCCGTTGTTCCTGACGATACTATGATAAACGCGAGGAAAACCACTGATTAATACAGATTACACTTGTTAACGGACGGACGACGAGCGTTAAGCGTTTCAAGGAAACCGCTCTCAGTGTGGATAGACCTAAACGAGGCTCGGCTACGCAGCGAAATCGGAAATCTTGGTGGTTGCGGCATTGACAATGGTGTTCCATCCTTTAGAAACATACTATCAGTATTCCAGACTGCGAACTTATAATCTGTGTTCATACAGCATTGATAACATGTAGTCGACGTATAGATGACGCTGAAACAGATAAAAAATAACAGCGTAGATTCGCAACTGTCGTCTCGAATGGGAGGCTGAAACGCGGCACTATGCTGAAAAACAGAAGGAAAACAAACGATAAGAAACTAACAAATAAATTATCGTCGGAGATTTCGCTTAGAAGTTACAGTGTCGGAGTGGAGGGTACATTTATAAGTTACAACTAGCTGTTTTTGTTTTTTCCGAGATGTAAGTTCTATTCGTGTTGTAAAGACATGACTTTGGTCGCTTTTAACCTCTAAATATACGTTACAGTGGTGTAACCTATAAGAAATCTCGAAATCTACGTCTATATAGAAGTTACATGTTTCTAAAAGTTACAATAAAAGGTACGGGTTTAAGAGTGTATTGCCCAAACTATACATATCACAGGGACGTTAAGGTCGAGTAATCAAAGGAAATATTCTGCAAATCGCTAAAAATCAGAACTCATTGCTGATACCATGAAGATTCTCGTATATAGTGACTGGCGTTGTGGCACGTTACGTGGCATGCATTTTGTGTATAGGTGTGAGGAGGTGACTACTGGATGATGACGTACAGACGGCCTGGCAATCCTTGTTCGTGATTACACGTACATAACGTCTCACGATTCATTCCGGACAGTGTTTGAGAGTCAGCCTGTGCGTAGAGTTGGTGCTTTCGGAAGCACATAATATGGCACGCACACGACGTCAAAGGTTTGCGGCCCTCGTGTGAGGTTTGAGCCTTTTCACTATTACAGCGTAAATCTGGTTGCCGTCCTGCATATTACGGAACCATAGCAGCACATCATAATAACGACGGATGTGGAAGTTCGTACAAAGCAGAGATGTGTGACTGAATTCCTTCATGCAAAGAAAGTGTTACCCGTTGACATCTATTAACGCTTTCTGAACGTTTATGGAGACGAAACAACGTGAGCAGAGTGAGAAGGCAGGTGGCACGTTTCTATAGTGGCGACAGCGATATTTATTTATTTATTTGAAATACTACTGGCTTCCTCCTGGAAGCCTAAGTAGGAATGGGAAAAGACAACAAAACCGAACAATGACAGAATGGTACATCTATGCCAACTGCCCTGACAGCAACGACAGAAACTCAACTACAGTCTTCGCCGTGACAACCTCCTCCGGTAGGCTATTCCATTCCACTACCGTCCTGGGGAAAAAAAGATAATTTAAACGCGTCTATTCTACATTGGTATGGCTTTAACTGCAGAGCGTGTACACTACGAATAGATCTCTTTTCCTGGAACATAATGTACTGATACCTATTAATATTAAGCTTATTTTTGAGGATAATAAATAATGTCTTGAGTCTTCCAATTTTTACGTCTATTGACCAAATTCTCCAAATCCGCTTTGTAGTAAAGATCTGACACCGAACGCAGTCTATCGTATCTATTAAAAATAAAGCGAAGTGCTCTCTTTTGGACTGCTTCAATTTTAGAAATATTTTTTACAGTTAACGGATCCCACACAACACTTGCGTATTCTAATACCGGTCTAACATAGGCTTTATATGCCGATAACTTTGTCTGCCACGTGGCATGTTGAAGATTACGTTTTAAATACCAGAGCTTAGCGGAAGCCTTCTGGACGATGCTGTCCACATGCAAATTCCATGTCAAATTATTTGAAATATTTACACCAAGATATTTAAAATTACTAACAGTGGATAACGTACATGAATTAATCTGGTAATCGAAAAATAGTAATTTTTTTTCCTAGTCACATTCATGCACACGCACACTTCTTCGGGTTTAAAACCATCTGCCAAGTGTGACACCAAGTCACAACCTTCTGTACAGATTAACAACATTTGACAAGACTTGATCTTCAACAGTTTTAACTTGGGAATAAATAACGCAATCATCTGCAAAAAGGCGGCAACGAACGGAAACACCCTTCATAATATCATTGATAAAAATTAAGAATAAAAGCGGCCCAAAAACTGACCCTTGCGGGACACCTGACAAAACGCGGGAGCAAGTCGACCGGGTTTGCTTTACTTCTACATATTGTTGTCTATAAGTTAGTCAGTCTATAAGATAATCAGTTAGCCAGCTGATAATACATGGGTGAGAAATAATTTTACCAAGCTTCAGAAGCAATTTTTCGTGCGAGACCTTATCAAACGCCCGGGATAAATCTAGAAATATTACATCAACCTGACCACGAGAATTCACAATCTCCGCAAAATCATGTACGATTTCGATTAATTGAGTTACTGTGGAGACCCCCGCCCGAAATTCATGTTGAAATGGGTTAAAAAATTTATTCCCTTCGAGGAAGGATATTATATGTTTACTACCGTATTTTCACGCGTATTAGCCGCACCGCAGATAAGCCGCAGGACTCGTTTTTAGATACATTTTGAAAATGTTTTTGCAGATAAGCCGCACTCGCAGATAAGCCGCGGGTAATACGACGCGACTGCTTTGTGCGCTAAACCAGTGATGCACATACAAAATCAACAGAGACGCTCAACGCTCGTCAGCGCCGTACTCCCTCCCAGCTGCCCTGTTCCCGTACCTGTCCGCGAAGTCGACGACTTTTCGTTTGAAGCCGCTGTCGTGGCTTTGCCTCAGCGCTGGAGCCATGCCTCACCTCTAACTGCCGTGCCCGTGTCCACGAATGCTACTGCTCAGGTCAAATGAGAACTGACGCTTACCTGACCACGTTTTATCCCGATGTCAGGTGTATTGAACCCTTCCTGTGGGTCTGCCGACAAAGGAGACCGTAGGGAAGGCCATAAACCATGTCCACATTGCGGTGTTGGCATGATGTATAACAAAGGAGGTCAGTTCTAGTGTTCTACTAAGATCGGATTGTGCCTTTGTTGCGTGTTTTTCGTGGATTGACGGGTTAGTCCACGCGAATGTGGAGTGGACCCGCCCCTGTTCGGTATTGTTCGTGCACTGGCAGGGCGGTCCTGTTCCGAAAAGCATGAGGCACTGTAGGCCCTTTCGTTTAACCCGGGGTATGGGAAAAGTACCAGGGAAAAATAGTCACCAGATAAGCCGCACCCACGCATAAGCCGCAGAGCGTCCGCGAAAAAAATAAATCGCGCATAAGCCGCGGCTAATACGCGTGAAAATACGGTAATTATGTGCTCTAGAAGCTTAGCGCACGTCGGCAACAAGGAAACCGGTCGGTAATTACAAACATCCTGAACGCTGCCAGCCTTATAAATCGGCACAACTTTAGCAATCTTCCACTGTTGTGGGACTGATCCTGTTGATAGCGATTTCTTAAAAATCAAGAAAAGGAATTCACTACACCACTCCGCGTAACGTGATAAGAACGATATGACAGACAAGTCATGTTCCAGGTAGCGCTGCACAACACCCACTCCATGAAATGAACAGCACTTCGACCAACACATCCTCAAAAACAAGTGGATTATGATTTCGGAATTGTGTCAGGAGATTCAGGTCGGCTTCAATGCATTGGAGACGCTGTTGAGTAAATTTGGATGTTGCAAGCTTTGTATGAAGTGGGTGTCACGAAACATCACATAGGAATTGAAAGACAACTGAGTGCAAGTGTGTCAAGACCTGCTGAATCAATATGAGACTGAAGGTGACAGTTTCGCGGGCCATCCCTTTCGGACTTGCAAAGTTTCGGGTTTAACTAGTTTAACTAGGTTTCAGTAGTTAACTACTTGTAGTCAAACTACTACTTAAACGACTGCGCAATAGTTAAAATCTAGTTACAAACTCCTTCCGCTTTTCCTTTATATCTGAGTATTTTCGGCACTGTATAAATTTGTTATGGAAATAAAATGTACTCTACCCTACTCTACTCCACGCAGAACTGGAACTTGCAACTACTAGTTGATCTAAATTTTTTTGTAGGAGCTAGATTACCGTGAGCTCGAACTCCTTTTTTTTCAACTCGCCTTGATGCATGAAAACGAGAAAAAGAAATACACGAACAAAGAAACGCCTACGCTCATTCACAAAGGGAATTGCGTAATGTGCTGCAATGTTCAACGAAGATGCACACAGACTGCTTCAGCTCCTACCATGCTTCGGCTGGCGCAACGCAAAGCGCGTGGGGTGAGGAGGTGCCCCATGTCTGGATCACCACTTTGCGACAGAACCGCTACAGTGTTGCCAGATCCACTGAAATTTCAGTAGATCAAAATGCGCTTAAGTCTACAGAATTATGCCTGAAACGTGGTTTTACTTAGCGAATTCCAATTCACGTTTGTTGACACTGTCTGTGTGCATCGCAGTCAACGACAAAATCATGCCGTTCATGTTGGGAGCACTATTTGAGTGCTACACAAATCTCCTTAATAATTATTTTGGACATAGTGGGGGGTGCTATGTGGCAGCTGCAGGTAGTCACCTTAAAAAAAAGCGAGCGGCTGCCCAAGTAAAGCATTTCATAGCAAATACATTGCCGAAATGTTCATATTCCACAGGGCACGCGGTAACGTACAGCAAACATGAAGACAAGTTCCGAGGAGCTTATATGTTTCTGACGTTAGGAAGTTTCGTTGTAAGCCTCTTCTCTTCAAGCGCGTGCGTGGAAAGCATATTTTCTGAGGTCAACCTTATGAAAACGAAACAGCGTAACAGGCTTTCGACAGAAACTATCACTGGGCTGCTGCAATCGACTGATAGGAGACAAGAACTGCTATAACTTCACTGTGAATGCTGACGTTAGAAACTATGAATGCATCTTATGAGCGAACGCGTGTTATGGTGTACAAGCATGTACTCTGTACACCAAATAACAAGCATATTTTACACTTATTCCGTCGCGTATATATCGTTATAGTTCGTGTTTATTTGTCATATATGGCCCCCACTATAGTCAAGACGCGGAGGAGGGGGGGATCTATTTATTTTCACAGGAAAGGTCAGTCAGAAAGGACGGTTTCGACGGACGAGCGTTTCATCCTTTTCTTTGGGAATAAATATGTTTTTACTACATCTACTGAATTCTACTAAATTTTCTGGTGCCGACCTCCTGAATTTCCGCTCAAGTGATCTGGCAACACTGACCGCCAGTGCATTGGTTAGAGTGATTGAAGTTGGACGCAGGAGACGTTGCAGCGGTCGACTGGAGACATTCGATGCATCGGTAAAGCCTGATGGAAAAAAACTTTGTGGCGCATTGTGCATTTTGCCCATATTATGCGGTATCAGGAAATGTGAAGAACTCTAACAACTTGCTCAAGCATCTCAAGGTGAGTTCCACTTTCGTGTAGCCTCATTCTTCTTCTCCCCACACAGAATATGTTTGAAGAATTCGCGGGTACATTATCCAGTTTCGTTCAATCTCTAGACCGGAAAAGCGTGTTACTCATATCACTAAGGCTGTTACATTAATCAACAAATGTCCTGCCTTTCATTTGACATTATTCGGTGTCAGTTACCTAAATTAATTAATTCTTGACACAAACAAACACCTGCATGATGAATGGCGAAAGCTTTTACCATTGCAGTGTGAGGGCTTCATGTGCTACACTCTGTTTTTGGGCACCAAATGACGTCTCATGACACCTTGCATTTCTCCTACGTAGTCTCTAACGTTAAAAAAACGTTGTCATTCATTGTCCGTTATAGTGTTAAGGCAACAGGCATGTCCCGACGATGCTCGCTAACGAAACCGCCTTGTTTAAACCGTCGGTGTACCTAAGGCTGGACACCGCGCACAAAACGCCAAGGTAGTCAAAAATGTAGTTAAGCTACGTCGCAGTAGTTACAAAGTAGTTTTAACTATTGGTGCTATGATGTGTGTAGTTACACTAGTAGTTAAACCAACGATTCAAAATTAAACGACACTAAAGTTAACTACAATTCAGTAGTTAAACTACAATTTCAAGAGGTAGTTAGCAGCTGTAGTTAAACTACAAAAAAGTAGTTACTGCCCATATCTGCCATTGAGAATGGACAACTCGAGCAACACTTCTATGACAACGATGTTATAATTGCAGCTGTGAGAAAGTGGAACAGCTCTGCTGTCGCATATTTTTTATGAACTTCATATGCAGACTTTCGTTCATCGCTATCGAAAATGCATCGCCAATGGAGGTGACAATGTGAAAAGAATTGGAGTTTGTAGCTAACGACTTGTTCTATTCGATGCTGTTGTTGCTATCCCTGTATCGGTTGTAGTTTTCATATTAAAATGTAGGAGCCATTATTTTCGGATCAACCTTTGTACTTTTACTGTACCACACTACATTCTCGTCAAGGCCTTAATACGGCATTTCATTCTCCGTGGATAAGAGGCCGCCTTTCTTCACCATTAGTAGTAAAAAAAATATGGCACAGAAATTGTCAAAATATTGTTTCCAACTACATAAGCCACTTACTTCCATTTGGCAACGACGCTGAAGCCACAGTCCCCGCAGATGGCCGTCGTACTTTTGCAGGAGACAGTGATTTAGCCCGAACAGTGCTTCCCACACACAAACGCGGCTGGCTATCAGGGGTCAAGCTGCGGCAAAAATCTCGCCCCTTGCGCATGATACGATCGATGCCATCTTCTGAGTGTGGACACTCGACGATTACCCTCACGGGACGACGACAAGTCTCAGGACTCCGAAGAATCGGGTAAGACAGGCAGTCCAACTTTGGCGACACCCCACGGTCCACCTTCCTGTGCATTCGTCGTGCCTTGTTAGACATAATCTTTTACGATGCTTTGATGCAGTGTTGGTCATATATGGTACATCGACAGACACGAGATAAACATGTACATTATTTCAATATCTAAATTACCGCTCCAGTTTTCACTTGTTTGATTACTCACTTGGCGTTCTGTCGTTTCGTCATTTCGAATTAACTGCTGTAACAGCTGTTGGTAAGAACAGCTTTGCTTGTAGTTAGCACACACAGTCACACTGTATTTGCTGCCGCTGTAACCACTCAGTCCAACTGCACTCAAAGACGTCTGTCACAGCAAAAGACGTGGAGCAATCACAACGTAAGGAACACTTTGGCCGAAAAACAAGGCCGTTATCTTCGTTGAGAGATCTTGCACCAACCATATTGTGAAGCAAGCAGTGAGGCAGGCAAACACATGTACGCTGCAGTCTTATAAAAGGGGACACAAAAATGATCTAGCTACTTTCCCAAAATTATACGTACAATGCGCACAGAAGCACGTGCCGTCACACTCACAAAGCAGAAGGAACAAAACAATGCATGTTCAAGTGAGGAATCGTGGAGGTGTCACGAGCAAAACACACACGGACGACTGGAGCACTCAGGCAGGCACGTGCGGTGTACGTCTTTGGAAACAGCAGGCGTCTCAGTTTCCTAGCTTGACGTCAAGCTGCCGAATGACGACGGTATGCGTCGCGCTCAAGGAATTCCTCAAGCGATTATCCGTATGGAGAGGAAATTCCACCACGGGGAAAAAAATCATATTGTAATGTTTTCTTTGCCACATCTTCCGTTGTAGGCGTAAAGCACTGTAGATGGGCGCTCCTTAGCCTTGATCCGTACATTTCATTAGGGCATGCGTCGCTGTAGCAGGATGCCCCTAGCCCCGCTAGGGCAAAGTAGAAGAAAAAGAAAAATGCTACTTCTCCGCCTTGCAAAAACTTCCTTCCATCCTGAAGGAGCATCCACACACTGAGACGCCAAGTTTATAACATTCACTGAGCCATGAAAATCCATTGAAAGGTCGCATTTCTACTCATTTATGTATCACACTAGGCGTTGCAGATACGGAAGGACCGCAGAACATGTGTGGGACACACGAGAAAGGAACCAGTGTGGTTGCAATTAACGTTCTCATTGCAGCGCTCCATTTCGCCGTCGCTTCTCGGTAGGAACCAACGGCCCACAGGAGCCGGTTTCCAAGTGGGGCACTTCGCTTTCGCGAAAAACAAGCATCGGAAAACACGCTCCATTCATCAAAACCGACCGTACACACATGTCTGAGATATCGACCAGCCATCACGCCCTAGTGGCGTATGACAACGATGTTCGCATTAATATCACTCACCTCTACCCGTATGCTGCTTATCAACGGTCAAAATTCGAACGGGAGAGAGAGGGTTTAAGAGAACCGGTTGTACACGCAAGGATTCCCTCTTTTTCTTTTTAATTTGGCGACGTGTGCTCGTAGGTTTCTCGGCTTTGCAAGTTGCATCTTCTACGCGTTGGCAGCGACGAAAGACGACCATGTGTGACGTCACTGTCTCGCATCAGGGTGACGTCGTGCATGGAGGACGAATAGAAGCAAGGGGGAGAAAGTGTAACCACATCTGGAAGTAAGCAAAGGTTTACTGGCCCGAATTCCAAGTACGTGGTGGAAATCTATGCTCCTGCATGTAAGACGTTGTCGGGAAAAGATGCGAATACAAAATCAAGAACCGAGACTATATTAAGCTTTCCGGCACTCACCGACGTTGCAAGTGATGCAAGATTGCTTTGCTCATGTTTCCGTAGTTTAGTGCCTATCATTACTGCTGTACTGGTACCAAACCAGAAACACGGAAAAGGAAAGACGGTTTCTTGCTATAAATTCCTCCAACGATCACGAGAAGCTCCGAAAAAACAGTCTCCGGTGAGCAGCGGCTAATAGAATACACTGGGGTGGGCAGTAATACAAATACATAATACTTCCGAGAAATCAGTACTACAATACTAATACATAATGCATTCATTTTGGGATATTATAATACATAATACTAATATTTATGTGTATTACTCGAGTAATACTAGTAATACATTAATACGAAAATCGGGGGTTCTCAAGACGGAAAAAAGCAGAGATAAACACAATTTGTGCAGTACTCATTCAGACCGTCATACTCCAATCACATTTTATTTTGACGCAGTTACGTTTTAACACGTTCTGAAAGGGGGCAATCTTGTACGCATCTCTACTCGGTCTTAGAACACGGTAGGCAAATGAAAGTACCTCTCTACACTCACTGCGTCAGTCTCGATTTCGTTCAGTCTAGGCAATAAAAATGGGCCGTTCAAAATTATGCGACCGTCTGTGGAACCGGACAGTTCGGTAGAGGAGATTTCGGTGCACGGAAAACTCGGTACGCATTCTTTTCGGGGGGGGGGGGGGGGGGGGCAAAGCGAAAATAAACATGACAGCTATTTTTGCCATTCCGTATTCACCATACATTCAGAATTTAGCAAACGTTCGCTCATGCCTTTCACTGATGCGTGCCTTCGTTACAGAAATATCATGTTATTTTGCCATGTTACTGTGTTCTTCCGTGCACTTATCTCGTTGAAAAAGCGCTTCGATTGCAGGGGCGGACAAATGCACACCGCGTATCGTACGTGCCTGTTGTTTTCGGAAGCTATGTGTCGTGTCAGGTGACACAATATAATAGAAAAATGTTTGTCGCAGGAGTGTACTGTGTTGTCGCTGGGCGAGGGGGTGGTGTGACTGGTGGGAAACATCAAATTTCTGCGTCATGTTTCCAACCACGCGCATGACTGAAGCTCCTTAATAGTAAAATAACTCATACTTGTGCACAAGCACAGAAATACACTTAAAAGGAAGAAGAGTGTAATAATCGAGGGCATTTATTGCTCGTTCATTTACTTCCAAACATATATGTATTAAACATGATGGAAATTGATGTTCTGAGGCTGGAACACACAACAAAGGACAAACACACAAAGCCTCAAGTGCCTAAGAACAATTAACCAAGAAAGAAGGAAGTCACTGAAAAGGTTAGCCAGCTGCTGGACTCGAACCCACACCTTCTGGATTACCGGTCCAGGGCTCTACCAATTGAGCTAAGCTAACACACCTGCCCACTGGCTTTCGGACACTGGACAACTGCTCACCAAAAAACTGCCGAGGACAGACAATTGCTCACCACAGAACCGCTGAAGCTGGACAACCGCTCACTCCCTCTTTCACCACATTTACATTGTGATCACAATAATAGAGTTCAGATAACCACAATCAGAAAAACAAATATATTATTAAGATAATCGCAAAATAAAGTTGTTGTTGTTACTTCTTGTTTCTTTGTGATGTAATTCTATTTCGTGTTTATGGCGTTCATATACATAACTTGGTTATGTTGGCTGAACTTCTTTTTTAGTCATCTAAGTTTGAACGCTTCCCGCAAACGCCGAGTTCTTAGAACCATAATTAAAAACCTGAGACTGAGGAACACATAAACGACACGGTCGCAATATGACGTGTCCCTAGGTCTCTCCGTTTTAATTATGGATGTCCGTCTTCACCAGCTCGCTTGCTTCCTTGCCATTTTGCGAGTTCTGCTTTCTTGCGGGTTCTTAACCTTTTCCCTGGACGAAGCGAAGCTCCGCTCCCAAAGACAAGCGTGCTTTTGGAACCACGTGGTGTTTAGTTTTATTATCGTTATGACTTTGGAAGCGGATGCATCCCCCCACGGCTTCTATGTGTATTCGGAGATTCGGATGACGCAGGTAGTCCTGACAAAGACGCCCGCATATCAGCCCTGTTGTCGTTTTGTATATATACAGGGTGCGTCATTAAAAACTGGGAAGACTTTTTATACAAAAAGCTCTGAGAGCAGCATACATGCTGTTTTGCAGTTGAGTTCTACGGCCAGGCCGACATATGTAACTACCAGATGACTAATTACCTGAAATTAATTAATTAATTTTTTTCATTAGGGAATTTCGTGCAAAAGCGAGATAGTAGATTCAGAGACTATCCTCGTTGAACTCCTTTCCACGTTTAAAAAATCCTGAAACACGCACGTGCGGTAAGATATCCATCCCCGAATTTCGGTATGCAAATGAGCCAAAACCGAAACCGCGGCGACCGAGAACGCGAGGAAGACACCGCTCATTTCACGTCAGAGGGCCACGTCATTTGGAGCGGTGGAGATAATTGGAGTGGGTGCCGCTCAGCTGGGCAGATAAACCGCTCTCCGACCCAGATAAGCCTCCGTCGGCGTGGGTGATGCGCTCCTCATGCGCGATTTTTCGGTTTTGGCTCATTTGCATACCGAAATTCGGGGATGGATATTTTAGCGCACGTGCGTGTTTCAGGATTTTTTAATCGTGGAAAGGAGTTCAACGATTAACGAGTTCAACGAGTTCAACAATTTTTGATTATGGATATCTTTACACTTATCAAATACAAATTAATTTTACTAGTACACAGATTGGTGTACTCCACTTGTGTACTTAGTTCTGTTTCTCTCACATATTACAACACAACTTACTCGTCGCGCAGAACATACATGCACCTTAGAATGCCCTTCCCAAGAACAAATTTTGGTATATATAGATTTAGTTATTGCGGACCAAAAGCATGGAATGAATTACCAAACGAGCTTCGGCAATTAAATAACTTTTTCTCATTTAGAAAGCGACTACGAGCACATTTAACTGGGCATTAATACACCGCTATTATTGTCACTGTTTTACTGTTTGATACTGTTGTCGCTAGTGATGCACGTCATTTAGTATTATAAGGCTAGTCATTTTACTTTAGGTGTTAGCATTGTAGTTGAGATAACTATTACTGATGCTGTTAATTTGTCGTACATCTATTATTTACCTGTGGTTTCATTTTATTACATTTATGCTGATAGACTGACCCACAAGACATGTAACATAGTTTTCATATTGTTTGCTCACACGGGACTACATAACAGGCTGCGGCCTCGTAGTCCCACATTTCATCAGTGTACGAGCAATGTGTCAGTAAATAAATAATAATAATAATAAAAAAAAACGAGGATAGTCTCTCAATCTGCTATATCGCTTTTGCCCGAAATTCCCTAATTAAGAAGGTAACTAATGAATTTCAGGTAATTAGTCATCTGGTAGTTACATATGTCCGTCTGGCCGTCGAACTCAACTACAAAACAACATCTATGCTGCTCTAACAGCTTTTTCATAAAAATTCTGCTCAGTTTTTAATGACGCTCCCTGTATATATATATATATATATATAGAAAAGTTGGAGTTGGATCGGACGGCTACGTAATTATAGTTGAAATAAATGGGAGGCAGAAGACGAAAGTAGGGGAAGTAACAAAAAAGGGGTTTATTAAAACTTAAAAATCATAAAAGTTAGGGAGGATGTCTACGTTACGGCGGAAGCTCCGCCTTCTTCGGGACAAAAGAGCTAATTTTTAATAAACCCCTTTTAAAAAATAAAAAGAGACAAAAGAGCGTATGTATTGTGCTGGATTAGGAATGCAGGTTGCGAATAGTAGAAAGGATTCCTGGATCTGTGTCATTCCTGATCCAGTGTCAGATAAACGAAGGTCCAGGAATCCTTTCTACTATTCGCAACCTGCATTCCTAATCCAGCACAATACATACGCTCTTTTGTCTCTTTTTCAGGCTCACGGGTATTTCCTCAAGGTCCTGCTGCACAGACCCGGTCATTCCCTTTTCACTTAGTCACCAACCTATGTTAGTCATGACAAAAGCGCATGCGATGCTCTCTTTCCCTTGTACATAACCCTCTCCCATATATAAAGCTTGTTCTTGTCACCAAACCCCAGTCCCGTCGAAGGCAGCGCTGACTGCCGAAACGTCGACCCCTATCCCTATATGTGTTAATAAACTCCCCTTTGTGTTTTCGTGTAAGCTCTTTGTCGTCTTCTGATTTTTCCTGCTTATATATATATATATATATATATATATATATATAATGAGGGCAAAAAAAGCCATTAAAGAAACAAGTAAATGACACATGTCTAGCGTCTAGTGTCACGTCTAGTGTCATTTACTTGTTTCTTTAATGGCTTTTGGACATCATGGACAGGTCAGTGACGCAACCTGCAGGAGTGAGACAGGCTCTCTCAAAAACCATGCGAAACATTTCACACTGCAAACGAATTATGCAGGGTAGAATATATGCGACGGCATTGTGTGAGGTGCAATAAGTGTAGAAATCTTCAGTAATAGAAACCGCACAAATTGACTACATCCTTTCAATCGTCGACTGAGGACGCAAGAAGGACAGCACACTTAAATTCAACTTCAATTCTCTCGCCAAATGTGCGGGACACAGTCGAAATGAAAATAGTAGTTGCCCTTCATGTTTGGCTATACGGAATACTTTGCCCTCATTCAGAATCCCGTCACAGCAACACGTTCCTGGTTCTACTACCTGCATCAACAGAGGCCAGAAGCGAGAAGTGCAATTAAGAAAACGCAACGAATTTAGAATTTCTTGCGTGCTGAGCGGCCGTTGAGTTTACTGACACTTGTGTGCATCTACTGATCGTACTTGGTTCATGCGAGCTTAAAGGTCAGCTATGTCGATATCCCAAATAGTCGAAACGGTTGTGATATTCTGAAAGCCCACATCCAGCTCTCCCCAAAATACACCTTCATTCTCTCAGTTCGGTACAGTACCATGTCAAAAAAATAGATAATTCATTCCGAAACACACATGGGCGCAGCCATTTTTATGACGTAGATGCACCCGAACGAGCATTGTGACGTGTGCGCGCCTTCGTACTTGTCAGTGGATTCCAGCTACGGCTTCCCGCGGCTTCACGTATCTGTGCTTGAAGATGGCGGACAGCCGGGTTTCACCGTTCCGCGATAAGTAAACAGTGCAGCAGCTGTGAACTCATTCGCGAACCAACCTCTGTGCGATGTTGTGATTGGAATTCGTCGTTTGTGTTTTGTGAGCACGTACAATTTGTATCAAGTCGCGTCTGCGTTAGCCCCTTTACAGCACTTGCCCATTGTAGAGACTGACGTTCCGACAGCCGTTTTAGCAAGAAAATGCCGACAGCGTTTTATTCTTGCAGGAAAAAATTGTGCTATGTATTTGAGAAACCGCATACTACTATGGGACAAGTTTTACGTACGATTTATCAATGTGCAACATCGTCGACGATGGTATGTAACGACGAGAGACGTAAAACGAAATACAAATCACATTTTAAACATTTTGTGGGATTCTGTGCATTTTCCAGAAGCTTTCCTTGAATCACACACTCCCATGTCACGCTGCATTGTGTGGCACGCTACAAACTACTGCATTTTATGTCTTAGCCTCGTATGTGTGGAACAAACTAAGACAAATTTCCTGTTTATTATTTTCTCTGAGATATGTGTCTCCCCTCAGAGTTCGCAGAACTATTCTTGATGCCCTAGGTTACAGCGTACTCCGCTATGGCATTACCCTTTTTGGCCATTGTAGTGAAACTTGGAAGACCAGAATGAATGGGATTTTGAGGAGCTGCTTAAAGAGTGTAGACTACAAAATTTCAGCTACAAACATCTCTTATGACCTATTCCGGCGTCTTGGTTTCCCCTCATTCTTTAACCTTTTTAAATACGTTGTCACTTTAAAACATTTTTGGGACCCCTCACATAGGACCCCGGTTAGCGAATGCTGCCCTTCTAGACGCAGGCGGGTTAACTTTGTTGTGCCATTCTCACACACAAAATATGGACTCTGTCGCAGGCAATGCTATGTACCTCATATCTTCAATGAACTCCCCGTTGACATTTTCTCTTTGGAATCTAAGTACAAACTAAAAAAAAGCGCTACGGAAACTTTATCATCGGATGTAGTACCTTTGTATGTTCGTATATTGTTCAAACTGTATGCTGTTGATTGCCTCACGCCCAGTGCCACAAGCCTTTCGGCTTAGACGAGCCTGTTTTATTATATTTGTATTTTACTTTCTTGAATAAAATTATTATTATTATTATTATTAACATCTGGATATTGTTTCTAATGAGCACCGTAGCACAAAAACATGCATACGAAAGCTCCAGAAGCCATGTGGTTGCACACTATGCAGACGCAAAAGAAGTACCAGAGCACATATTGCCACTTAGAAATTGTGTTTTTAGAAATGTGGGATCTGAAGAGTTTGGGCATAGCATAGGTCCTAGAAATCAGGTGCACCTTATCCTTCTGTAGAGTGCTGTTTCAATTCACAACTCAGCCCATGGGGTGTAAAAGTGTTAGAGGCAATTATGTGACTTGTCGTCCTGGGTGACATCACTGGCCAGCCTCGGAATTAATTCCGTGCTCAGGAATTATTGTACAAATCACTTTGTATTTAATATTCATCATGTAGGACATGATAAGCAATATGTAAGTTGCAACCCTGTCTGCAGCATTCTCGAATGCCTCTTACCTTTACAGTTAGAGACACGTTATCAAACCATTTGCAAGGGGCACTCTTACAGGGGCTGTGTAACTTGAGTTCTTAATTTATGAAATTTATAAAAAATAAGTATACAGTAAGTAATATAAAATTTATAAAAATAATTTATAAAAGTAAATAAAAAGGTTTAATGGAAGCAATGCGTTAGCATACCCATTGCACATGAAGCACAATTATATATGCTTGGACATCTATTATCCATGTAATCTTCTGAACCATATGTGTGGCTGCATACGAAATTATTTTTTATGCGCATGCTCTACCTTCCTAGTCCTACATGTGCAGACGACTAACAGTGAATATAAGTGGAGTGGCAAAAAGCAATGCTAGGCTCTACCATCATTGTGCCCCTTTAACGTTTCCACATTTATGTCTGGTGAACAGGGAATATCTCACTAGATAAGACGACATTTGTGCATTATTTAGCAAACAAATAAATATATTTATTGACATTTTCCATCAATCAACAATGTTGTGACCTGGTGCAAATATTAATGTCAACAAGGAAAGTACCTACAAATTATTCCTATTTGCTGAAATGCAGATATGACAATTCTCTTTTTGTACCTCAGCACAGTACAGTTTCAAAATTAACAAACTGCACAGCATCAGCAATCTTAAAGTATCTCAAGAGGGGAATCACATAAAGCTCCAATAATAGACTGTGCAAACAAAGCTCCAAAACACAAAGTTCTTCAAGAAAAATCTGAATAATGGGTTGCCATTGTGATATGTACAACTATGCACAGTTCATGAATGGAACATGTTACCTCATGGCATTGTCTCCATGTGAGCACTAGAACAGGGCAGCTTTTTAGGTCGCTCTTTTCGTGTTTTTCTATGGTCTTTTTTTTCTGTGTTTGCATTAGCAAGCATGGCCATAGTGAAACACAAGCAGCCACGGACAGGATGAGACATCTACAATGCGACTGCTAGCTCTCAACTGATATATTTATTAGCAGACTCTGAAATATACACATATATGCTGCTAAGCAAATCACAATTTAACCAATAGAATGACAGACAAGAAAAAATGGTTATATATCTCCCCCTCTCCTAATTCTATTTCACAGGCAGCCCTAGTATCATCCTGAGTGTGTCCGTGCGTTCCCTTTGAGATAACATATCTCAGACAGAAGCAAATCCAACAGCGGACTGCTTACGCATGCAACTATCTTGGATTTCTCTAACCACTTGTTATTTAACCGCTGCCTTGAGCTGTGTGTTCTGGAAATTTAGGCAGCATCCAGAGTCCCTGCAATGTGTTGCCATGTTTCTCGAGGGCATCAAAAGTCTGTCCTTGGCTGCCTGTGTTTCACTATGGCTCTCAGATACAAACTATCCCATTTCAACACAGTAGGAAACACAGATTTGTAAATAGGATCTGTTGATTGCACTGTACATACCCCCCATATAAAGGATCATAGTGGATACTACATCTTGTGCGATAATGTCAGGAACACAAAAAAGCTAGATTTGAAACCACTCTTACGTAGTAGTAGTAGTATTTGTGTGAAGCTACGCAATTCTTGTCCTGAAAATAATTTAAATCATACGTTTCATCTACCAGCGTGATGATCCCCTGAAAAGCAATTCACACTTGGCCGGAACTACCGGTTCTGAAACCTATCCCTGACATGTGTAGTCATCAGGGAGGAAACCCAAGGGCTGCGGTGGAAAAGACAAACACACACGGGCTATGTTCTCACTGTGTATCAGCTGCTCTGGCTACAAGGAAGAACATGTTGCAAATTAATATAACATGGCTTGACATGATACGCCGGCGAAAGCTAACCAATAAAATTTGTAGTTAAATGTACAATACATAAACACTTGCCATAACAACTCCTTCCTGCATTCATGCGCTACTATTCATCCCACATAAAGTGTGTACTGAATTTGTTTAGAGCATTACACGCTCGTTTGACAGAACTTGAACAAGATTACATAGCACACGATAAAAGTAGAGTGAACATAATGTGCAGAAAAAATGGCTAGGAAGCAAGCGAGCTGGTGAAGATGATGCATGATGTAAAACCCCGAGACTAGGGAACACAAAGGGACGTGTTTGTGTCTGTCCCTTCGTGTTTCCTAGTCTTAGGGTTTTACATCATGCATAATGTGCAGCTTTCCATTCACGCTTAATGGCCGTAGCAGTAATGCATGAAGGCCACTGCTAAGTTGTGTTGAGAAACACCACTTTATGTTTGCCATGTCTAAATGAAACGTATACCTGACCTGATCCAGATTAACCGTTCTGAGTCTGGAACACACAAAGAGAAAAACACAACACACGCCACAACATTAACAGATAGGCAAATGAGCTGTGGCGAGCTCCACCTTGGGTCAAAGTCAACAAGTAATTCGCCAAAAGTCAAGAGTGCCTGAAATGTAACATCTCTGACTGGTAGCAGGACGGTCCACGTTCAATTCCTGGTGCTAGCACTGACTGACTTTTTCATGAGTTATTTGTTAAAGTTTCCATGTGCTTCCGAACATGAACCATTCCTCAACCCCTGTATCCTCATGAGGTGATGAGGGTTTGTCATCCCAAAGAGACTCCCATTCTTGCATGTGTCCTTACGGCTGCTCACCACTGCAGAAAAAAAAAGAAAAAAACTAGAAACAGTGTGAGTGCTGACAAAGAAAAAGCATTTAATGACAAGAAATAGATAGTCATATTTACTTTATAATTATTGTGCACAACAGAAAGAAGACTTTCGCACAGAAGGCTGTACTTCTTGAGGTCTAACATCAAGTTACAAAATTCCAGAATATATAAGACATGTTGTAAGGTAGAGAACAAGTAGAGTTATTGAGTTGTCGAGTTGAGTTGTTGAGTTGAGGGGGGAGTTGTACCCCCTTTTATTTTATTATACATGATCGTATAATTATTTTTATGTCTGTACCAACCCTCGCTCTCTACATTACAGCATGTTTTATATATTCTGGGATTTTGTAACTTCATGTTAGACATTAACAGGAGCAGCCTTGTGCACGAAAGTCTCGTCTCATTAAAATTTAGATGCTCTCAACAGTCTTCTTTCTGTTGTGAATCTCTATCGCAGCATACCTGCGCATTGCTGTTCTACGTACTGTGACTTTGCAGTAAGAGTATGGACTTTGGGTAAAAAGACTACACGGCACTGCTCAGGTATTTTTGCCTATCGTTATGTATGTATGCAGTATGCACACAGTATTTGTGCACCGGACCCACAAAAAATGTAATGAATGTGGCATTGCCCACGGTAATGCACCAAGTTCAACACAATTATTGTAGAATCCAGGTATTTTAGCTTAGATGTCAATCCAGTACCACATCCAGTGTGAAGTTGTGACAAATAAATAGTTTCCATTTTTCTTAGCTCTCAGAACACACGCAGTGAATTAACAAGAGTAGACAATGTTACCATGAATTCTGGGCTATTCTTCAATTAAAGATTCACAGATAGTAAAGGCACCTTCCTCAATGGACGTTGATGACATTGAAAATTCTAAAACGTTATCAGAGGCGACACGAGCTCCTGCGTGTCAGAAAGGATTGTATGTCCAACAGTAATCCAGCTAACAGGAACAGGAACAAAAATGTGCGAAAGACAAATTAACTGAACTAATGTAACGTACCTTCTATATCAGACAGTGAAGCTTGTAACACCCCATCCACAGGAACCAGTGTCCAGACAGGAAAAGTGCTTGAACTGGGAGATAGCAGCTAATCGGAATGGCGACCTTTGTTTTCCACCCTGAAAGCACAGGTTGTAACTTTGAGGGCAGATTTAAAAGTGATGTCCAGATGTCTGCATGCGAGCGCACATGAAAAGTTGAACATAGGTGAATAGTCAAATTATAACATCACATTGTCATACCTGTTGGTGGAGGTAGACTGCAACTAACGTGTCAGCAATTTCTTCATGCACCAGATGCAAGCCAGATCCTGCTTCATTTCCGCCTTCAGCGTGCACCTGTGATAATTCAGAAGTTAGATTATCAATATTATTGTCTTGTTAATCGTGGTTATATCAGAGTAAGCGCAGTAGGACAGCTGCACAATCGATTCATTAAGCTTGCTATTTTTTATATCTGAATCTCGACTTACCTTTTTTGCTTTCGTTTTTTGCCTTGATCCTCCGTGGCACGTTCAAAATGTTGTGCGTCGGGCACCTCAGATTTTTACCAGACGATTTCGTGCCGAGATTCCAAATTGCCTCCGGAGTCGCGCGTAACCTATGATAACCTTCGTGGACGAAATCCTTGCAGTGGAAATTAGCAGGCACCACTGTCAGCCTAGAGCTTCGCACTGCTTGGTCTTTTGGCAGCTTATAATAGCTAACACTTGAATGTTCCGATGAATTGTTCTAACAGCGTAGCACCGTCGCATCTTCGACAACTTCGCCGTGGCATATCACGTATGATATCGCTCCAGCCCATAAACGGCAAGGTCAGAACAAGGAAGTGCACTTTCCAAACCACGCCATGCCAAAAAAATATTCACATGCTTTGTTTCCGGCTTAGCAATAACATAACAGCTGTTCGCTTATGTACGATGCACAGAGGACGAAACGAAAGAAGCCAAGCGGCCAAGCCAACAGTTCATGCCAAGCCAAAGACAGATAAACCGAGAGCAGTGACGTAGGTGCGCCAGTGCGCAGGGTTTGCCGACGGTCTGACGGGAGGGCTTGAGAACTAAAAAAAATGTTTAAGAAAAAAACTACGAACAGTTGGACCAAGATATTTCGCACACATATTCAGTCTTCGCGAACGAACACACAGCGCGAGTATCGCTCAGTTCTGCGGCACTTCAAAATCGGTATATCTGACCTTTAAAACACACACACCAAAGAACACGAAATGCCACACGGAACCAAGGCTGGCCTCAGAACTTTCACCGCTGCAACACTGGCACTACGAGTAGTAGTTCATCAACCACCTTATTTGCTCCTTGCACCTGCCCTTCGCAATAATTCAGTTCGCACTCAGTAAACACACACTGGCCGCCATGTTGAACGCGATAGCGGCGGCGTCCGTTTCTGGCTCCCGCAGGTTTTCAGGCTGCCGCAGCGCCAACCAATAGCGATGCAGCGCATTCTCCTATGCGTAAACTAGCCTACGTTACGGAATTTCGCTTCCGGGACTCAACGTTAAAAAAAAAAAAAAAAATGAAGTGCCACCGTCAGTCCTTCGCCAGATGTCATTGGACATGATGGTAAGCGTCTACGCTGAGCACACTGCCGTCTACACCGACGGGTCTTCCACGACTGTAAGTTCATCGGCCGCCTTCGTTATTCCAACGGTTCAGGTGTCTCACGGGTATCGCCTGGCACATTGCACTTCCTCTACGTCCGCAGAGCTTTACGCCATCTTGTCGTTCCTGCGGTATGCTCTGCACGAAGCTCCGCGAATGTGGCTTGTATACACGGTCTCCAGGGCAGCCTTGCAGTGCATAGAGTGCATGGGTGCACGAGGTACAGTGGCTCCAATTGTCACGGACATCCTCAGCGCTGCTCAGCGTCTTTGCGACGTAGGTGACTCCATCACTTTTCAGTGGCTCCGAGGTCACTATGGACTAAGCGGAAATGAAGAGGCTGACAGAGTGGCTGCTGTTGCCAGATAATGCCAGGCGGTGATACCGAATATGTTGACCCGTGGTGACAGGAGGGCATTCTTGTCGGCGATGATCCTACCAATGGCATCCCAACAATATCGCCGGGACATTACAGACAGGTCTTTGTTGCACGCCGTCGATCCAACTATGTCGTTTTCTCTCCCAGGCCGTTTGCCCCGCTGTCTCACTTCCCTTCTGCATAGACTTCGCCTCAATGTGGCCTTCAACCCGCAGTTCGGACACAGGCTAGGTTATGCGTCAACCAGCTCGTGTTCTAACTGCGCCATAGTGGCAAGCATTCAGCACGTCCTCATCGACTGCCCTCTATACAGTTCGGAGAGAGCACTGCTCCAGTCCCAACTGACCTGTCTCAACAACAAACCGCTCAGCCTTGCAGCATTCTTGGGTCCTTGGTCTAACCCTGTGCAGTACCGTCAATGCCTTCACTCATTCTATGTGTTCCTGACGTCTTCTAACCTGCTTGAACTCCTGTGACCTCAGAGCTGTTGCCATGAATGCGGAGATGTGTTCTTCGCAGCATTTCACCTCCGGTAGCCGACCGGATGAACTACTATCCCATCAGTTAGACGCACCCACGTGTGTGATATCTCATTTGCGTCTGTCATGTGTGTGTGTGCGAGTGTGTATGCCGCATCTTTTTCATCGTCATCCCACTCATGCACTAACCCAGAGGCACTGAGGTATGGTAGCGCAATTGTTGCGGTGAATCACCTAATCCCATAATCATTCATGTAGTTGTTGTTGTTGTTGTCCAGCCCGGAAGCAATCAAGTAGGATAAGTAATTCCGGAACGTTCTCCTCCAAGGCTGCCATGATATAGCTGGCTTGACTGCATGCTGAAGGAAGTATAGGTGGCGGCGGCGGCAGAGAAGACATGACCGGCAAACGAAGTAACATCAGTGATGGTAGCGAAAATTTTCCAATCTTCGCAAAAAATGATGTGGTGTCTTACACCGTATTGTAGCGCATCCAGGAACCACCCAGCCTCATTCCTTGTTCTCCTTGTTGTTCTTCTTCGTCATTCCTTCATTCCTAGACTTTATTCTCTTTTTTCATGTGCCGTGATCACCATACGATACCCGATACTACACTTACTCCAGCCAGGCAAGAGAACCACACCGTGTATACATCTTGCACTTCCAATGTGCAAATACGCGTGACTAGAATATTGTTGGACACGTAAGAACACTCTGTAACCAAAATAACTGCCGCTTGCTCATGCATTGCACGAGAAAGACTAGTTGCGCGGCCTGCTCATTTCCTAGTCGGTTCCGCAACTTTGATTGGACCAACCCATGCGACGAAAATGCCCTTCCGGTATACCTGCAGAAGACGCTATACAGCGGTCTGTAGCTGCAACACCGCACCTAACTCGTCTGGTTGCAAGAACGATCCAGCATCTTTCCGCCAGTTAACTGCAATGACATCTCGAACGACCTCATCGCAATACGTGTAAATTTTGAAGGGGTGTCCCGTTGCCTTCACGTTTATAACAACTGGAAGCAGCGTAGAACCAGTGCATCGCAATGTCTTTCTTTAGTGGGCTGAAACGTTTGCCTTCGTATCTAGGGTGCAAAAGGATTTGCAAGTGACGGCATTTGCGACCCGGTAAATCACCATTACGCAGCCACGTCAAGATCCATTCTACGCATAGATGTATTGTACAGCAAAATTTATTATTTTTACACGCTAATTGAAGGGGTTTGTTCACACGTTGATTGCGCGTTTGGCGTAGTGTACGAGATCGCGCATCCAGTAGGGGACCGGCCAGTTACTTGAGTACGACTCCAATTTTCCAAACTTTTCCAGTTTATAGACTATTTCACCAATATTACACAACATTCCGATTACTCGTAGATGTCTCAAACTCTTCACGGAGTAGGTGTTCGGGAGACATGGCGCATATGATGATGGTGAGCTTCACCCCAGCGCTTCAGTACACCAAATGAAGCCTTTTTCACATGCTGAAATTTGGAACATTACATAAATGGGACCTCGACGGTCCCAATATTCATCCAAACCAACTGCATAAAAAGCTTCTCCGTGGTGGTGGCGGCGGTGGTGGAGGAAACGCTGGAAAAGTGGGGGGGGGGGTCGAGGTAGCTTGCCGGAAACAGCTGGAAAAACTTCGCCGTGACACAGGCAACGCGCCACTAGCGTACGAATGCAAAGCGCTGGCAGCGGAATGTTTTGCACGCGCTTTTAGATTTGTAATACATGGCCTCTATGGGAAAATGAAAAGGTGAAGCCTGCTTTACGTTTTTTTTCCCGAATTCCTGGGTCTAAACACATCATATTCTGTCCCTTTTTCAAGCTCCCCAGTCGTTAAGCGACCGGCCTCCGCTGAAACTGTCGCCACCCACAGTTTGGGAAACACTGGATAGCCAATTGTCGGTACCCGTCCAATTTCTACATCCTCCAAAAGTGAAAGATAGTCACTAAATAGTTGCAGGTATAGCAACGATGAAAGGTCATAAAAGTGCCATTACTACTTCACGCTGCCATTGTAACCATGCGCATAAATTGGAGAACCAGGCCTCAAGATGATCGATTGACCCTGCGGTACAGGCAAACCAATTGTACTGAAAAATATTCTACTTGTTGCTGCTGTCTTCAGCACGCGTCAGCATCACACGGATGCCACGTGATCTAATATCCACTGTGATTTACACCGTAGACATGGGTTTCTAGATTGCAGGTGCCAAATATAGTTGTAACAAAGCATAAACGCAGGCAAGCCGGTGGAAGAACTCCAGACAAAGCTGAGTCTGGGCAAATGGAGAGACACAAAAACACAAGTCTCGTGTGTGACTCCGTGCTTGGCCAGACTCAGGCTTCGTCCATGATGGGTTTGTAACAATAGGCAGTTTGTACTGGAGTTGTTTCCCTTTTATATCTTCTGCTGTCCCTGACAGTTGCAACAAGAACATGATGGAGGCTGATGGAGGATGTAAAGGCGCTCAACCGGTAGTCAGGAGATGCGTGGTTCAAATCCCGCCGCTGTCTGGCCTTTTCGATGACTGCCATATTTCAATTACAACAAGAAGTTCGTAAGCTTCACTTCGTTCTCGGATGCCTATATGAGTAATACCGTATTACTAATACGTTTCTCCGGTGTGGTCCTAAAGCTATAAAAAAAGATCAAAAAAGAACAGCGAGCCATTAAAGAGAAAGATAAAAAGAAGGAAAATTGCGCTCCTCTGATGCGTGTGACTTGCTGCGCCTTCCCCTCCTGAAGAACGTCTAGTGCAAGGTTGTGGAATGGGATCACCCATTCCACTCCAATTCCATTCCGAGGAATGAAGATTTGTGATAATTCCATTCCTTTCAATTCCTCGGAATGAAAAGGTATGGTCAATTCCCATTCCTGGAATGGCTTGGCAACCCCATTCCATTCCTTTAATTCCACCAATAAAAGAACTAGGGACGGTAACCGTACTAGCTAGCCCAGCAGTGGTATAGAGGATATTACCCAGCACGGAAAAAGCATAAAGACAAGGTTATTTCACCCTCCTCCTCCTCCTCTTCATTGGCATCATCATTACAGGAGTTTTCCACTAAAGTAACTGGTGCAAGTGATGTGGGGTTGCGGGCCTCACACTAGTGAAGCCAAAATCTCCATTTTATTTTTTCTTAAAACCAAACCAAACCATCGCCCTTGACCGTGTGGCACTCAGACCATTACATTCCAATTCCATTCCGCCTGCGAAAAAATGCCTAATTCCCATTCCATTCCCAGGACAGTTTCCGCCATTCCATTCCAATTCCATTCCGGGCTCTGATAAATCTGGAATCATTCCGGAATCATTCCAACCGCGGAGTGGCAACTCCGCAACCCTGGTCTGGTGCAACTCCAGGAAATCGTGTCGCACGCAGATTTCAATACACTGTCCTGTCATTGGAGTTTATATACAAATTAAGGCGCGTAATCTCAAATTAGTACGGACGACTTTGGCGTTGTCGTATGTGTAGAGGTCGACACGTGTTATTAAGGGCCGGAGAGAATGACCGTATAGTCGTTTATACGCATCTCCTCGTCGCCGTTGCTCCTACATGCGATAATATTGAGGCTAAGTATTCTTCTTCCCGCCCTCACATTCTCTGACACGACGTCTGTCTACTCATACGTTAGTCCATGCATCGAACGCCCATCGATTAGCGCAGCCGTTAGGATATTCGATCGCTATGTACGTGTCCCGCGATTACCGCTTTCAGTCTGTATCGTACATTGCAACACGTCAGCATCCACATGGCGCAACGGCGTTAGCAACGTGTATTTTTCAGGCGTACAATGGGGTCTATGTAACACTAACACGGACACACAAAATAAAAAATATAATAAATAAATAAATAAATAAATAAAATAAAGAGAGAGGGAGAAATGTACCAATCAGATTTCGCTCGTAGTTACATTCTTCATAAGCTATTTACTTGCTGATCCTCGAAACAAGATTCGCTCTCAAATACTATTAATTTCTTTTGAAATTCCGTGTTGGAGCCGCGGGAGCGTCTGTGCCTGAGCGGCGTACAGACGTGGACAGATGGAGTGAGGGCAGCGGGAAGGAGCGGGGGACAGGGTGGGTTATTAATATTAACGTAATATGAGTCGACTTCAGGGGGAGCTGTGACGAGATTCGTCTGTAAAGTCTGCCAGAAAACCCAGGAAAAAATTCAGGCAGCACAGCCAGTGAGGGGATTCTACTCGCATCACCTCGCATTCAGGGTGTGGATAGCGGTCATCCTAACCACCATGTCACGGGAGCTGGTAAATACTATTTATTGTGTAGAAAACTGCTTCGCGTAGCGTGGGACATGACCTGACACAACCTATACTACATTTCAGCATTCCGATGTATGTTTCGGATACTTCGTATCGTTAACATTGGTCTGTATTCGTCCCACGGGACGCCATTAGACGTCGTGGGGTCTTTCCTCGCAGTTTGAGGTAAAGTTATTAGTCTAGAGCGCGGAGAAATATGTACTAAAAACTGCCGAAATATGCATACAACTATGCAGTGAAAATCTTCAACATGTGGGGTAAAACTCCTCAACACGTGCAATTTTTCGCATTGCACTTGATACGAAAGCAATGCACCAAATGTATATTTAAAAAAATTGAGTATTTTATTTGAGACACGGTAAATGAAGTCGCCTTCGTTCTGCAGCACACAACAAAGGAAACTTGCGCCACAGATGGAAATCATAGTGCTGAAGGTTTTGCGTTCGTAATTGACAAAATAGCGTAAACGCAGGATAGCTGGTGGATGAAACCCATGACGAAACAAGCCTGAGCATGGACAACATGAAAAACACGAACGTACAAGTATGCTAGTGTTTTTCGTGTAGCCCATGCTCAGGCTTGTTTCTTCGTGGCTTTGCGTTCGACACTGGATCATGCCGATTAAAATGCGAACGTCGCCCGTCTTTGTAACGGTAATGTTGTTGTTGTTTTTAAGTGTTGAGATAGGTCAGCCAATATTTGGCTTGCTACTCTTCAATAAAAAGAAAAGTTGAGCCGGAAAAAAAGAACATGACAGACACAGGAAAATGAAGATGCGCGGAAGCACGTGTCACAGGTCCCGCACGGTAATGTGGCGAAGGTGAAGTACCGTCCATCGGCCATTCACGTAGTGGTGGATGGAACAGCCAGGCTACGGGCTGAACACCCCGCCTTAACACCGCACCTCACCCCACCGAAACATGGAAAATATTCGACTGCGACGAGAATTTTCGAGAAAAAGACCGAACGCCGTCCCGGAACCAGGAAAACCATCCATGAACAAAGAAGTGAGCTCTTGCACCTGAACATATATGGAAAAATATGCTACAACGTGCGAGACATGCATTTATATTCGCCGTAGAACTCTTCTGATCGGTCCCAAACCAAGACCAAAAGTGAAGTAGGAAGCATCACCCACGTTACACCAGCAACGTTACACCAGCTCGCTTGTTTGCTTTTTCTCTCTTCGACGAAAAGTGATTTTTCGTCATCCAAATACCAAACCACATCGAGAAAAAAAGATGCATTTACATGAAAATCAGCGTTCTAGTGATGACGCACTCCGACAACTATTACGGATGTGTATAGTACTGTAGTTAATACTTCCGTTCGGTACGGTCGCAAACCCGGAGTATCCAACCATGTTGCAGAGAAAATTGACGATCATGAGAAAGTAATATGAACTGTTTTTACCACCGGCTGCGCGCCGTCTCCATCGCCGTGTCAAAACAGCACCGAGGAGCCGCAGGCCTGTACTCCACCAGGGGATGCAACACATGACAGCCTATTCAGTTGGAGTGTCGCACACAGAAGAAAACTGCAGGTCGCCAAGTCCTCACTTTACGCATGCTTATCCCACAGGTGATCCATGCTTCATCAAGTGGATACCGCGCTATGGAGGTACTCCCGTGCTAGTAACTGTAAGAACAGCGTGGTGACGTTGTCGGTGCTAACTTAGTGCTCAAGCCACTGTCGCCCAAGTATACGAACGCTCGCGCTGCTCCAGAGTATCTCGATGTCGTTTCCGGCCCTTCTGGAGCGCCCCAAGTTTTCTTTTCTCGTATGCTGTGGCCGAATTGCGGCCGCTCATAAACATCCCGTTCGAGACGATGGTATATAAAGGTCCTCCAAGGTGCTGCGCTTCGAAGCTGCTCTCCTTCTTCCAACACACAGCCAGGTAGGCGGACGAAAAAAGCCACGCAGACAAACATCTGTCAGCAAAGTATGAACTAACAGTGTGTGAACAAAAAGGAAAGCAGAAGTGTGCGCAACCTGTGAGGTAATATTACGCTCGTGACACGCTATTTTAAAACGGCACAAGCAATAGAATAATCATACTTGAAGTGGTAGCAGCATATGGTAGTACTAGTACGGGTAACCAGTGATGGCCAGTAGTTAACTACATGTAGTTAAACTACTAGTTAAACTACCTGATTGTAGTTAAAAAGTAGTTATTAACTACTTGCAGAAATGTAGTGGCAACTACTAGTTAAACTACTATTTTAAGTAGTTAACTACAGTAGTTAGGTTACTGAAGGTGCCAACTACTTCTGATTTTGCCGCAAGCTTTACGGCACGATTGTGCTTTCGACTTTTACCTTGAGCTACTTGTTTGATAAGAACGGAGGTGCAGAGCAATTGTGTCGTGCATGTGTACTAAATCTTCACTTTTAATGCTTGTCTAGTGAAGCCTCATTTGGTGTGAAATAATTCTGCAACTTCGTTTATCGCGTAGGCACAGAAAGAATCCCGCCGCAAGCTTTGTATTTGACGCTCGTAGCAATGGCTTGAGCCAAAGTTTATTATTGCTTGTGATTCATACTTAGGTGTCCAAGAACACTACAAGGGATTGGTGTTATTGGACAACGTTAAGTAGTTATAGATGTAGTTAAACTACATTGCAGTAGTTAAAAAAGTAGTTTTAACTACTCCCCTGAAAAGTAGTTGAACTACTAGTTAAACTACTCAATCACAAAGTAGTTAGTAGTTATAGTTAAACTACTGTAGAAGTAGTTAGTGGCCATCACTGCGGGTAACTGTAGTTTTGCCTATTCACGTGCGCAGTGCTGCGAGCAATTTTACGGCGTAGACGTCGAAATTCAACAAAATGATATGCATAGCCTTGATCGACAGCATGCAGAAACAACCAAGCCTACATACTATATGTGCATTTCCGCGCCTTTCATGGGTCGGTTCCACAATATGGCATTAATCCTCTACTCTTTGGCGACAGATATGTACGACATACATAAATACTTCACTTCGTGCGCAGCCTAACCGATAGGATACATCCTAAAGCTATTTCGGGGGAAATAACGGGTTCATAAATACCAGTAGGATCCCAAATGGCCTCGTTCATGAGTCCTTCTTCGTTCGCCTTCTGAAGTATGGTGGAGTATCTGAATGGATTCTGGAGTAACATGAGGTTCTGGAGTTCTTCATGATGTAAAAGCTGGTGTGTGAGTCGTTTTATGCGCGGTACACAGCGGGTTGTTTGTGTCTCCGTCGAGCGTCGACGTATGGCACTTCACCACGATTCCAAGACATCGATGCAAACAGTCCCTGACTAGGGGCTTAACAAGGAATGAGCCTTGGCTTCTAATGAGATTGCGAACTCGAAGCGCCAAGACTAAGGACGTCCTCTACAACAAAGGACAATGCGCTGTGCAACTCCTGCGATGTCGAAGAAAATATACAACACATCTTGCTTCACCGCGGAACATACAAACAACAGAAAAGACGTCTAATGGAATCTACAGGTTTTCCCTCCATTTTAGCCCAAGTGCCATCTGAAAAAAATCATATGCTATTCAATTTAATCCCGGTGTTTTTAAAGGGACGGTCTCGTACAGCCGGGGCTATTCCGAAACTTAGCCAAAACTAGCTTCACGAGTACTGTACACATACAACCGTCAGTTTCATTTGGAATAACCACGTCGTTTTCGAGGAATTTGTCGAAACGTGCCGTAATAGCAGACGACACGCTTCTCTCATGCATACATCACGTATGATGTCGGTCTGCGGGTGCGTCGTCGTTGTCATGGTAATTGTACTTGCAGAAGCACCTTGGGTTGAGTCATCCCCTTTACTCTCGAAATGGGGACACTCAGGCATATACCTCCGCGAGCGGAGAATGTAGTCCGAGCATTGACTTGTGGGGTCTTCGATAATGTGGCGCATAATCGGATACGCGGAAGCTAAGTCACGTGTTTTCTTTCCGCGAGTATGTAATGCGGTTTTTAAATAAACACGCACTCCTTCCCCATGTACGTTGTCAGCGACACTTCATTTCGAAGCATGATCAGTGTGCAACGGGGAGTGTAATGGAAGCGCGCGTAATATATTTTTGGTCGGAGCTGTAATGCGACCGCGTGCGCCGATGGCCGGCGACTTCAGATTTGTGCTTGTGGGTGGGGTTGTCCTGCGACTTTTAACTTGTCTCTGAGTGTTAACATAGTTATTCTAAACCGCCATGCTTGCCACATAGAATGTGCATTTTCACCTGAGAACTGAAAGAAAATGTGCGAGAGTTGCCGCGTTGCCCAGTAACTTCTGAAAGTCGTCTGCTCTCGCCGATGCACTAGCGCTCCCAAAAGTAGACGATTTCTGTGTCCTATCGTGGACTTTCCCGCAGGGCGACGTGGCTGTGCTTATTGTTGCCAACACAGATCGCGGCATGCTCTGCAATCTTTATGAATTTAATTCGGTTATTTATTAACTGTGGCCTGTTTTGTCGGGTAAATTCGCAGTACTTCATTTTCAAAAAAGGGCAGTCGAATGATACACTTTATGAGAGGAGCAGGGGGTACGAGACCGTCCCTTTAAGCACTACAACCGTGTATTCACACGAGGGACATACCTGCAGAATATTCTAGAGACATGTTGTGGGAGGAAGTAAAAAGCTGCTGACGGGACTTAAGTTCTGCTGCGTCTTATATTGAGCATTCGCACTACGCAGAGATATCGGGACTTGGAGCAAAAGTATAGCAGACGACACCATTGGTAATGTCGTCTGCTAAGGGATATCTTGTGACTGATCTGCAGGATATTCCACGAGGTTAGCAGAGCGCGAAAAGGCATGATGCTCAGCAGACGACACCAGTGGTCCTGTCGTCTGCGAAGAAATATCTTGTGACTCTGCAGCAGGATATTCCCTGCGGTTTGAAGAGCACGGGAACACATCACGCACATACTGCGGCTTAGCCACAACATATTCCGTAGCAGACGACTGGACCAATGGTGTCGTCTGCTATGTGAGCCATGCCTTTTCGTGCTCTTCTAACCGCGCGGAATGTTCTGCAGTTCAGTCAGAAGATATTCTCTAGCAGACGATAGCAGACGACAGCACCAGTGCTGTCGTCTGCTATGTGAGTCATACCTTTTCGTGCTCTTCTAACCGTGTGGAATATCCTGCAGCTCAGTCAGAAGATATCCTATAGCAGACGACAGCATCAATGGTGTCGTCTGCTATGCGAGTCATGCCTTTTCGTGCTTCTCTAACCACACGGGATATCCTGGTCAGAAGATATTCTGTAGCAGACGACAGCACCAGTGGCGTCGTTTGCTCCCGCTCCAACTCCCAATATCTCGACGTCGTACGAATGTTCAACATAACACACGGCAGAACTTCAGTCCCATCAGCAGTTTTTTTTTTTTTTACTTTTCCTTCCACTAGTATACTCTACGGGGATGTCCCTTGTGTGAATACACCGTTATACTGCTTAAAAACACCATGGATTAATTCAGATAGCACTCGAATTAAACTGAATGTCACCTGGATTATTTCAGATGGCAACCGGATTAAACTGAATGGCGCCTGGATCAGATCAGATGGCACTTGGACTAAAATGGGCGGGAAAACCTGTAGGTCACCCGGACCCCCTTCTGGAGTCACTCATTTACCCCACTGGACCAATGTCAACACGGCGGGCACAACACAAAGCACTTCGTGAAGGAGAGTGATCTCCCAGGGGTTCTCTGACAGAAAGAAAGAAATACACAAAGCTGCGGCATACCTCACCAACAAGGGTGTTATCAACTGTGACCAACATAACCCGTGACTAGCAAAGCTGTGACCAACTGGAAATTACTATAGTGAACCGTGAACAACACACATGTGACCAACAAATCTGTGGCCAACTGAAAGCTATTATGGTGAACTGTTTCACGAACCACCGAAGCGCCAGATAGCACAGCCACCACCTGCACCATTTAAGAACTCTGCGCTAAGCGCTCAACGGATCATTGCTATGTGTCGTGTGGCTTGTTTGTGTGTCCCGTTCTCGCTTTTTTCTTTCTCTTTTTTTTCTCGCTCTGTGGCACCTTGCCGCCCGTCTCGGCAGGCAAACCCTCCTCTCTCTCTTTTTTCCCTTTGTTTAGGTAAACAACACGCCCACCCCCTCCCCCCGGTCGAGGTGTCCCGGCTAACAGCCTCCGTGAACCTTCTACTCGTGCTTGCGAAAACGAGGCAAAGAACTCGTGATGTGTACCTAATAAACTTCGAACAGGCAACGAAGTCCCAGAAGCCACGCGGATGAAGCCACTAGATGAAGGCCTGCCACATATGATGGTAATTGGTGGTAAAACCAATTGATTTCCAAATTGTTCTGCTTTCGTTGAAATTATCTAGGAGTGGAGTTGTTTTTGCGCAGATATATCAACTCATCAGTAAAAGCTATTCTCATGAAAGTCATTACCGTAGGTATAGGAGGATATCCTAGCCACGAACCCAGTTACGAAAATTTGCTCTGAGAGCTCGTATAAGACGGCATATAAGCAGGATAGCTGGTGGACGAAATATATACTAATGGCGAATTCGCTTGGTTAAAATGTGGCAACACGGCCTAGCGCTCGGAAATTGGTATCCTTGCGCCAGCAGAAAGTCACGTAACAGTTGTCACCCGAACATGGGTGCCCGAGGTGGTGCACCGCCAACACCGACTGTTGGGGGAATGTAGAATCTGCAGTTGAAATATGGCAGTCTCGAAAAAGCCAGACAGTGGCCACGCACCTCTCGATTACCGGTCGAGCGGAAGTGTGGAGAACACGGAGCACGTGCTGGTCACCTGCCGACGCTTCGACTCTAGTCGGCCAATACTGAAGAACGCCCTCGCGAAACTTGACAACCGACCATTTAGTGTTGAGAAGGTACTGGGGAGCTGGCCAAGGCAGCACCAGCAACCTGCGCTGTTGGCACTCACGACCTACCTCAAGGACATACGTGCTGATATAATCTTTTAATTCATTCAGTGCTTCCACACTTCAAGCGTCCTGGAACAGCTGGTCGCACCAGTGCGACCTACGTTTCCATTTCTATTCTATTGTACCGGTCGAGCGCCTTGACCAGATCGAACACACTGGCATCCTCTTTGCGACGACTGCCTGGAGGTCTCTTTCACTGATGGGACACGCACTCATTCTCTCCTACAGTTCTCCTTTCACAAACACATTCATACGACGACATACGACACAGTCATACAAGTACGAGGCGCGGCATATTGTGAATATGATGGAATGTAATTGTTCTGAGGGTGGAGCATACAAAGGGGCAATAAGAGCACAAGCCTTAAGGTGCTTGGGGCTCTATTCTCGTCAAACTAATCGATCTCGATTACTTTACATCACGAACTGTCTGGCAGAGCCATCAGAACACGCTCCACTCATAGGCCCCGCCTTATCTAGGGATATTTATCCCTAGCACATGAGCAGTGCGAATGTCACCCACTATCTGCATCCTCTGCTGCGTAAAGGAACCACGCTCACACACTTATATTTTATCTTTTTTATTTTATATTTTATGTATTCTGCCGTTCGCAGAATACAATGCTCGGCATGTTCGCATGCAGAGTAAGGCCTGAATTATGTAGTATTTATCTTATTCATGCCGCCATTAATAATGTTTATTATATTTATTTATTTGTTTATTTATACGGATACGTCGAAAAGGGGAAAAAAATAAAACACTGTCAAGGAGCCCGCGAAGAGGGAATCACACACGTAACATGAAAAACGGTTAGGAGCAACTAATATTTATTCGAACAAGAACTTTCGTGCAAGAGACTGCACTTCTTCAGGTTGTCAACCTGAAGAAGTGCAGTCTCTTGCACGAAAGTTCTTGTTACGTGTGTTTATTTATACGGTAAGACTGGGTATTGCGCACACATTTTCAAAGAATAGTCATATAAAAGCAGGACATAGACGTATAGTGATAAAGCTCTCAGGGTATCATCTTGAGGACTTCCGGCAGCACTCGGAATTATTTCGACAACAGAATAACAATGCTCTATTAACAAGAACACAGGAAAGCGACCACCCCGAACCGATCCTTGTGGGAAAGCGCCCAATTGATAGGGCGCCATTTAGCTATCGGACCAACTTTCAACATAAAAATTCACGCTTTCGCTTCCTGCTGCAGTCCACCAACATATCACCGTACAATGTACAGGATTAGTGCAGGACACACGCCCAAATTTTCTGCAATCTCATCATCAGCCATACGCATACGGCCCCTTATTGGCGTGTAGCGCGATCCAAGGAGGGACAACCGGAAGCCTCGGAAGGTCAACCAAAAAGAGATTTATTCGCAACGCACGGGGACCGTGCTAAGCTCGGTGCGCGACGATGACAATGATGCTACATAGCCACCCCGCTGGAGGAGACAGTCTCCAAGTGACTGTCTTGGGTAATGGGCTGGACGGGGGATGAGAAAGTGGAGAGAAGCTCGCCAAGGCTTCAGTAGAGACGTCCGGATTCAAAACATGGGCCGGCTTTAGTCTGTCGTTAGAGACAGTCTCCTCTCTGCCATTGACCTTGGTGGTCGAGGTCTTGGGGGTTCTCGAGAGAACGGGATGAGGCCCAGTGTACGGCGGTTGCAGAGACCTGCGTACGGCGTCGGTCCGCAAGAAACACGTGGGAGGACTTCATGAGATCGGGGCTGACATAGGGAGACTGGCTGTGCCGTTCGCGAGGCGGGGAAGGTCGAAGGCAGCGGAAGGCCTGCTGCAGCTTAACGAGGTAAGCTGCCGAGTCACCTGGGGAAACCGTGGTCTGGGAAGCGTAGAACCCGACGGCAAGGGAAGCGTGGTGCCATAGACTAATTCGGCAGGGGAACAATTGAGTTCGGCATGTAGGGCCGTGCGGATGCCTAGAAGCGCGACTGGAAGAGAAGACAACCCATTCGGCTGTGTTTCCTATACACATGAGGGCGGCCTTCAGGGTGCGATGGAAGCGTTGTACAAGGCCGTTAGTTGCCGGATGGTAGGATGTCGTCCGGAGACGCGAGCAGCCTAGGAGCTTCGTGAGTGCGTGAAAAAGAGCGGACTCGAATTGTCTTCCTCTGTCGGTGACGATCTCCGAGGGGGCTCCGAAACGGCTGACCCATGTGCTGACGAAGGCAGAAGCCACCGAGTGGGCGGTCATGTCGGCAAGGGGAACGGCCTCCGACCACCGCGTAAAGCGTCGACGCATGTCAAGATGTACCGTTTCCCTTCGCAGTGTGGCAGGGGGCCGACAATGTCGACATGTACCGTGTCGAAGCGGGCGTCGGGAGGAAGGAAGCGGGACAGAGGTGTGAGGGTGTAGCGGTGGACTTTGCATCGTTGACAGGCCTGGCAGACCTGAGTCCAGAGACCAACGTCCTTGGTGATACCGGGCCAGACGTATCTTGCGGAGACAAGCTTGACAGTACGCCTGACACCAGGGTGGGGAAGGTTATGAATGTTGTCAAAAAGGGCGCCGGCGAAGGATTACTGGAACGAACGGCCTGGGGGTTCTGGGCGAGGTATCGCAGATGACGGGTGAGGTAGTACCGGGCAGCAGCAAGTCTTGCAAAATCAACGCAGACGGGGAGCGTCGAAGGGCTTCGAGCTCATTGTCCGTTTGTTGGAGCTGTGCTAGTCGGTCGAGGGAAAAGTCCTGGGATGACTGAATGGCAGCCAGACGGCTGAGAACGTCCGCGGGAACGTTGTCGGATCCCTTGATGTGGATTATGTCCGAACAGATTTCTGACAGAAATGCCAGGTGCCTGATTTCTCGTGGCGAGTAGCGGGAACTGGACTTTCGGAAGGCGCCTGCCAGCGGCTTGTGGTCCGTCAGCAACGTGAAATGTCGGCCTTCCAAAAGGTGGCGAAAGTGGCGCACGGACATGTAAGCTGCCTGGAGCTCTCGACCAAAGGTACTGTACTTGGCCTGAGTGTCAGTAAGCTTCTTAGAGAAAAAAGCTATTGGGCGCCAGAAGCCAGAGATATGCTGCTAGAGAACTGATCCGATGGCCTGGTTGGAGGCGTCAACCATCAAGGTCGTCGGGGCGTCATGGGCAGGGTGGGCCAGCAGGCTAGCGTTGAAGAGGTTTGACTTCGCTTGGTCGAAGGCATGCTGACGTTCCCGGGACCAGTCCAGGGCTGCGGAGGGCTGCTCAGGAAGCTTCAGCATCTCCTCGAGGGGCAGGAGGGTGGAGGCACAGTGAGGAATAAACCTCCTGTAGAAATTAATGAGCCCCAGGAATTTCCGGAGTTTACGGATGGTGTCGGGGCGAGGAAAATCTAGGATGGCTTGCACCTTGCTCGGAAGAGGTCTGATGCCGCTAGCGTCGAGGTGGTGGCCAAGAAATTCAAGAGAGGTGCTGCCGAATTCGCATTTCTCTGCGTTGATGACTATACCGTGGTGAGCGGGCCTCTCGAAAAGTAGGCGAAGGTGCCGGAGGTGCTCTTTGGCGGAGGAGCTGGCCACGAGTATGTCGTCAACGTACGCGAAAACGAATGGTAAGCCTCTGGTCACAGAATCAATAAACCTTTGGAAGGTCTGGGCAGCGTTGCGGAGTCCAAAGGGCATCCTGAGGAACTCGAAAAGGCCGAAGGGGGTGGTAATGGCCGTCTTCGGAACGTCCTCAGGAGCCATGGGAATCTGGTGGTACGCTTTCCGCAGGTCGATTTTTGAAAAGATGGTGGCCCCATGCAAACCAGCCGTAAAGTCATGGATGTTTTGCAGGGGGTAGCGGTCTGGAACGGTCTTTACGTTTAAAGCCCTGTAATCTCCGCATGGTCTCCAGTCCCCAGTTTTCTTGGGGACCATGTGGAGGGCCGATGAGCAGCTGCTGTCAGATGGACGAGCAATGCCGATTTCCAGCATATGCTCGAACTCCTGGCGGGCGATGACAAGTTTTTCGGGAGCGAGACGGCGAGGCTTGGCATGGGTGGGATGACCGGTGGGAGTTATACGGTGTACCACGTCGTGTTGCACTGGGCGAGTCCAATCGGGAGGTTAAGTGAGGCTAGGAAACTCTGCAAGCAGGGCTCTGTAGTCACAACTCGGATTGGCAGGTTTCAGGCAGAGAAGACCATGGCGTGGGGAGATACGCGTCGACGAAATGCCGGCCACAAACAGGTTGGTAGTACAGTCGACAAGCCGACGGTGAAAGGTGTCAACGACGAGACGGTAGTGGTTCAAAAAGTCGACGCCGAGACTGGGGTGCGTGACGGCGGCCACGAGGAAAATCCACCGGAATTGACGGCGTAAGCCCACGTCTAGTGCCAACGATCTTTCCGCGTAAACGGGGATAGAGGTGCCGTTCACAGCGGAGAGGTGGTGCATGGCAGGTCTTCGTTTGTCTGCAGCGCTATCTGGCAACACGCTGACTTGGGCGCCGGTGTCCACCAGGAAGCGGAAGCCGTGAGATTTGCAGGCAATGAAGAAAAGGCGACCTGGGTGAGTGTTCCGGGGATCACTAGTCGCCGTTAGTGATCCTCTCTGCTGTTTCCCGGCCAGCCGGAAGGGCTGGCGCAGTTGCGAGCAGCGGCGCCGAACTTAGCGTGGTAGAAGCAAGGCGGAAGGCAAACGGCTGGAGGTCGGGTGGGAGAAGGGGTCGAGCTGTGCCGTCGGGGGGATGGGCGACGGAATCGAGGTCGGCGGCGTGGGCGCCGGCTCGACAAGGTTGAAGCGACTACGTCAGATAACCGTCGAATTTGTTCAGTGAGCGTGGTCAAGTGAGAGGAAGAGGGCTTAGTGGTGGCTGGGTCTTGAGAGGGTGCCAGAGCAGCTACCGGAGCTGTAGAAGCCGAGATGATGGGAGAACTCACTTCAAGAACCTTGTCGGCAAGCTTGGCCAGTGCTACGATATCCAGGTCAGAGGCGGTGGCCAGGACCATCTGTACCTGGCTGGGAAGGCGTTTCAGGAACAGCTCCCTCAACAGAACCCGATCGATGGTCGCGGCGCGCGAGCCGAGGAGGTTCTCCATATGCTGAAGCATCTGGGACGGTCTTCGGTCGCCGAGCTCTTCTGCGTCGAGCAGGAGCTGTAGCCGCTTGCGCTCGGAAGCCATTGTGCGTTCAACGAGCGCTGTCTTGAGAGTGGTATAGGGCTCGGTGGGTGAAGGGTGAAGGAGTCCGAGGAGGGCGAGATGTCCGGAGGCAGAACGGAAATGACATGATAATACTTCCGTGTCTCAGTAGTGATGCCTGCGAGGGCAAACTGTGCTTCAGTTCGCACAAACCAAAGCTGGGGTTGCTGGCTGAAAAATGGCGGCAGGCGAACGGCAAAATGGCCGACCTGAGACTGGGCAGCAAAGGCAGGGGCGGCCTGTTCCACGGCCCCGAGCGGTGCAGGGAAGCGGGGCGCGTCGCCGGTTGCAGAAGGCTGCATCGTAGCAAAGCGTGAGAAGGTCCGGGTCACCAGTGTAGCGCGATCCTAGGAGGGACAACCGGAAGCCTCGGAAGGTCAACCAAAAAGAGATTTATTCGCAGCGCACGGGGACAGTGCTAGGCTCGGTGCGCGGCGATGACAATGATGCTACAGGCGCAAGCCGGCATTTCAGTGATTGGATGTGCCGAACAGGGGTGGGCATTATACCATAATACCATTTTTTTCGTATTATAATACGAAATAATAATACTCCACAATAACACATAATACTCCACATAAACGCGTATTATAATACTAATACAAATACTTTTTGAAAATGTGTATTATAATGCATAATACTAATATTGTATTATAATACATTATGGTACTAAAGGAATACATAACTTTTTGCAGTGCCTGTTGTATGAAACAACAGATGCATTACTGATTATTTGCCTTTAATAACATTTTTCCAAAAATTCAATCTTTGAGTCAGTGGTGGGTCCAGGGGGCGGTTGGGCTGTCGCTGCCCCCCAAAAAAGTCAGTTAATACATTGGATTTCCCTCTCTCTCCCACTACGCGACCCGACAAAAAAAACGCCACTCCCCCCTAAACCCCAGGCAGCACACTATCCAGGTCTATTATTGTCGGGACAGTAGAACTACCGATCCTATATAGGACCACGTTTACCATTATTCTGCCAATAATCGTTGCTACTTGGGAATGTTGGTCCAAGGTTGTCATCGACCGGTCAATATTCGCTGGTCACTGAAAATATGGTCGCCATATAGCCATGAAACAGGCGATATTGGCTGAGTGTGGTCAACGTGGCGTACATATAGCCGAGGGGCAAGCCATATCGGATGGAAACGGGCATTGCGGTCCCAATATAGACGGTGACCAAACAACATAGGCTCATAGTGGGCAAAAAGGTCTACATATAGCCGTCGGTCAAAGAATGTTGGCCGAAAACATGGCAATATTGTTTACATATAGCCGCCGGCCAAACAATATTTCGCGGATGTTGGAAATATGGTCTACACATAGTCGTCGACCAAATAATATTGGATGCAACTGGGCAATATGGTCTATATTTAGCCTAGAACAAATAATATTGGATGAAAGTGGGCAATATGGTCTACAATAGCCACCGACCAACGAATATTGGCTGAAAACTGGTAATATAGTCTACGTATTGCCGTTGACCAAATAATATTGGATGCAACTGGGCGACATGGTCTACACATCGACCAACGAATATTGGCTGAAAACTGCTAATATTGTTTATCTATATCCGTCGACCAAATAGTATTGGATGCAACTGGGCATTATGATGTACAGCTTGGGACAAAAGTTTACGGAACACGGCGTTGGCGTATTTCTTCATCGGAGCGGCCCCGTCATACCTGCCAGGAATAGCTTGAATAAGAAACAGGTGACCAGCTGTTCTCTCAATTTTGTAGTATGTGTGTCTGCTCCCGTTTTCTGCTAGGGTGCTGCTCAAGTGGAGAAATGTCACATCCCGCTGTTCCGTAAACTTTTGTCCCAAGCTGTACGAGTACATATACCCGTGGAACAAATAATATTGAATGAAAGTGGGCAACATGGTCTACATATAGGAGTCGACCAAAAAATATTGGATGCAACTGGGGAATATGGTGTACATATAGCCGTCGGCCAAATCACATTGGATGAAAGATGGGAATATTATGTACATATTGCCGTCGACCAAATAATATTGGATGCAACTGTGCAATATGGTCTACATATTGGACCCATATTGGCTGAGCATTGGCGATACGGGTTCAATATGGGACCCATTTTGCCAGGACTTTCCCCATATTGGCGAAAACTTGGCAATATAAACCCCATATTGCACATGTGCACCCCATATTAGCTGAAAATGCTGAAAATGGGATGACCCGGTACTGGGTATACCTGTACCAAATGCCAAGCAGCACGGCAAAATTGGACGTTGAAGCGTGTGAAATGTCCCACTCAATATGTCGTTGCATCCGGACATTGTTCGAAACGGTCAACATTTGGCAATCCCACTGTAACATGTACTGTAACTCAGCTGATACAGCTAGTGCAGCTGATGAAAACAGACGTAATCTTGCTTCGCGATGCCAATCGGTCGTAGCTGCGGTATAAAAGGAAACGACTCAGAGCGTGCATGTGGTCGTTTCAGCGAAATCGTGCGTCCTACAACTCTTAATGCGCATGCGCGTCACTCAGATCGGTCGTTTCATTCGAGCGAAAATTTCGGTAGTTACTGTCTCTAACGACAATGGAAGGTGTAGGTCAAGTAAAAAGCGCGATGTCTTATAGAAAGGGATATCCGTTCTGTTATACTGGAGAGGAGCCCCTTAATAACGCGGCCCGTCTCCGGGTGGGTTGTGTCAGCCACCGGCACTAAAACGAAACGCACCGCTCCGAAAACATTGTCGCCACTGGCGCAGCTGCTCTAAATATCTCTAATTGACTGCGTAATATATGTGTAAATATTTGGATGCTCGTTGGTCTCCGAGAACTGACGTCAGTCTTCCTTCGCGCTGATTTGGCTGGACCTATTTGATTTAGGAGCGAGGATCCCGACGGCCGGTCGAACGGAGCAGAAAGAATAACCGACGGAGGAGACATGTCCATCCACGCGTGTTCTCTCGGACTACAACAGTTGTGCTCGCACACGCTAGCGGGTAGTTTCGAAGGTTTTGCATGCTTCAGATTTAGATTGTGGCGAACAGCTAATGTGACAACGGAATGGCACATCCAGCTGATCATCACAACACGGTAAGACGAACATGACAGGGAATCCCCGCACCTCCAAAGGACGCAAATATCGTTCGTGAGGAAGTCTGCGCTCCTCCCGACGTTCTGCAACTAAGACAAGTTTGGTTACTTTTTGTTACCGAAGGAAGTAATGCAGGTTTATCGTGTGAAGTGCATTACGTACAACATTTACAAGTCAACTTGTACGTTAGAGGCGTTTCATAGTGCAGTGCGTTGCCGCAACTTGTGCGTTTCGGATATGCCGCTAATCAAATTATATGTGTGGTTATGATAGTTGCTCCTCATGGGCGTCGCAGCCATTCATTTACTGTGATCTACATGCACACGTGTGCTTTGGTGTTGAAACACGAAATCAATATCGACGGCTTGTTCATAAAAGTGATTTTCGTTCAGAGTTACGCATCATCAATAAACTGTTTTACTTTATGTTTTAGTGCTCCCGCAGCCATCGGCAACAACGACACACCTGGCCCAGGCTGTTTTCGATAGCTGCACACACACACACACGTAGAGATACGACGATGAGATGGGGCTGATGCCGGCCAGCAGGCTTGCACTGCCCCAGTGCCACTTGTACGTGATGAGAGATGATGATGGAGATGATAAGGGGTCCGGTAATCAAAGCAGGGTGGAGAGGCCTGTTGATGACAGGAAATCCCAAAGGTGACGCAGACCTTGGCGTGTATGAGCGGGACTGGACCATGGGCCGGGCACCTTGCCTATGGTAAATAGGTGATGATCGATCGCATGCAGTTCGTGCTGCAAGATCTCCCGCTCCCGCTGGTAGTCCGGGCAGTCCATAAGTAGGTGGTGCAGGTCTGCACGCACACTGCATGCTGCACAAAGGTCCGAGGACGCACGGCCAAGACACTGCCTCATAACTGGTGTAAATGCAACATTCAGCCGCATGCGGTGAAGAAGGAATGCGTAGTGTCACGTAAGGCGATGAGGAAGCGACAGTGAAAGAGAAGGATCCACTGCGTGGAGCAGAGAGTAGGGTGTAATGTCATGCAGCCACTGTGATCTTGTCTTGTCTGCAGAGAGAGCAACGACGAGGGCCTGACGATCACCTTTGGGCAAGATGATAGAGTGGGCTGAAGCTATATGATGACCCCGCAGGGCCGCCCGGTCGGCCTCTTCATTGCTGGGTACGCCGACGTGACCAGGTACCCACTGTAATACTATGCAGTGGCCCAGGTCCAGCAGCTCCTTGCAAGTTTCAAGCATGTCAGCAACAATGGACATGAGAGGACCTCGAATGCCCATTGTTGCGAGCCATTGGAATGCAGCTTTCGAGTCTGTGTAGAAGACCCATAGCCGAGCTGAACACTGCAGGATCTTGCGCGTGGCAAAGAGCAAAGCATGTAGCTCAGCACATGTTGACGACGTCAGATGCGAGAGACGGAAGATACCAGTTATGTCTTCGGACGGAATAATATAGGCGCATGCAGAGCTGGCTTTTGTGGACGAGCCATCCGTAAAAACAGGAGTAAAGCCTGCATACAGCTCGCTCATCATATCCAGTGTGAGCGCCTTGGACATACCTGCAGCGATATCATCCTTTCTCTGCAGCCCGGGAACGGATAGTGAAGCAGATGGCAGAGGGAGGGTCCAAGGGGGAGTTGAACGCGCCTGGGGTTCAACTTGAAAACGTGGCAGGTCAGGCTTTAGCTGTTGAATGCAGGACCTGAACTCGTTATTCCTGCGACGGGAAAGCTTCAGCAGTAAAGGATGCTGCCGGTGATGAGCCAACAAACGGAGATAGTGACGGCTCGTCTCATTAAAGCGCTGGATAGCAAGCGGAGTCTCTCTCGCTTCTGCCATGACTAAACAGGTATGCGTTGTTCTTGGCACGCCCAGACACACACGAAGGCTACGTGCCAAAAGACACTGAAGCTTGGACTCGGAGGATGGCGAAATCCCATGTAATGCTGGAAGACTGTATAGGAGCGGACCACGCACCAAGGCTCGATGAATGGCCAAAAGAGATCGCGCATCGCAGCCCCACCTAAGGCCAGCAATGTGTCGCATTAGGGCGATCCCTTTGGAGAGTTTCGCCTCTAGGCCCGCTATATGTCTTCTCCACGAGAGTCGGGAGTCCAGCGTTACACCCAAGAACTTACATGAGGTGGAGTACTGGAGCTGCTATCCGGCCACAGAAAGACGATATGGAAGCATGCTCCTTCGCGTGAAGGCGATGACGTCTGTCTTCTCCCACGAGATATCTAAGCCTGCCGTCAACAGGTATTGGTGTATGGAGTTAAGGGTTGACTGCAGTCGCCGCTGAATGGCCGGACGAGATTTTCCGGTAGTCCAGATGCAGATGTCGTGAGCATAAAGAGAGAAATATACTTCTTTCCCTATGCAGTCCTTATAAGACAGGCCATAACTACGTTGAAGAGAAGCGGGCTAAGCACACTTCCCTGTGGCACCCCGTAGTCTGATGGAACAGGTGCAGTATCTCCCTCAGCTGTGCGGATAAACAGGGACCTACCGCGAAGGAAATCCGTGATCCAACGCATGGCCCTTAATGGCAAAGAAGCACAAGTAAGCATGTATAGGATGAAAATGCGACTGACGGTATCATACGCCCGTTTCACATCGAGGAATACAGCCACCATTATCCTTTTGCGGACCATTGCTTCCTGTGCTGCGGACACTAAGTCCAGGATGGAATTCAGCGCTGAGCGGTACTGACGGAAACCCGACATTTATTGGGGGAAGAAGGATCTCTTTAGCGAGCCACCATTCAAGTCTGTGAAGTATCATGCGCTCCAACAGCTTCCCGACACAACTGGTTATGCTTACCGGCCTAAATGAGGACAATTGTTAAGGGATCTTGCCTGGTTTCAGCAAGGGAACAACGCGTGTGCGTTTCCAGGCTTCGGGCAATTTACCTTCCATCCAGGATGCATTCAAAGCTGACAGAAGACACCCACGTGAATGCTCATGCAGGTTACGGAGCGCCAGATATGATATGTCGTCCGGACCAGGAGAAGACCTGGCTCGAGAGAGATGAAGGGCGTTCATAAGTTCAGCCAGCGAGAAGTCCATATCCATGGCGGGATGACTGACTGGAGCGGCATCTGCAACTTTCGCAGTTATAGAAGATGCGTAGCACCGGAACGGTATTGTCGACATTGCTTGTGACCCAGCTGTTATAAGGTGGCAAAAAGAGAGAGCAACGTCTTTTTCGCTTTTGTGCTGCGCCAAAGCAAGGGCGCCCAATGGGTTACGCGAGGGAGGTGCATCCTTGAGGGACCGCAGCACACGCCACACTTTTACAGGACTGACAAACGGCGTAAGCGTTGCACAAAATTTCCTCTATCGCTGCCGATCCAGCGCCGCTAAGGCCTTGCCCTGTTGAAAAACAGTTTTTGGTGGGCCACCAGAGCTGATGTCTGGTGTGTTTTTGGACCTTGATGGGCTGATTGGCCACCAGCGCTGATTCCACCAGCCTTGACTGGCTGAATGCCCCACCAGCTCTGATGTGCAGTATGTACACCCACAGACGTGCATGTGCATATATGCATATTTGCTGCATCTGAATGCTGCATCTGAACGCATCTGAATAAAATCCCACGTCGCCGAAAAGCGATCTTTCAACGATTAAATTGTCAGCAAAGGCCAGCGTACATGGCGGTACGCATGCTGTACAAATAAATATCGAGTTAGGAGTTTTCTTTCTTCAGGGTTCCCAGAAGTTCCTGCGAAGCTTGCCTTACTTCATTTTTAAGTTATGCAGAGGGCTTCCAGCACAAAACGCGTGGTCTGTGCTGAAGTTTCCTCTCAGAGATAAGGACGTGGGCGGGTTCTCACACTTTTGTCATAATATTAGACACCTTCAGAGCAAAGCCATACGGCAGAAAAATACTAATCCATCTTCCAAGGTGCACACAATGCACTTCAATTTCGCTGAAAACTGGACAGTACCTATGCCTAGAGAAATACAAGCGTACCAATGGGGAAAAACAGATTTCCATATTCACATGATTGGTGACAGCTGGCACGGAAACGCACAGTTTTGGTGTGGTGCACGAAGACTTGTGTAACGATTCAGCACACTCACAGGTAGCTTCCATCGCTATTGAAGAGCGGCTTGACGAGAATGTTAGTCCTGCAGCTAATGATTTACATGCCAGATTTACATTTTCAATACCAGACATTTCAATACATTTTACATGCCAGATGATTTACATTTTCAAAATGGCTCGTCGCTCCATCTGGGCCAGATGGAGCGGCGAGCCATTTTGAAAATCGGCATAGGCTCTATGAGCTTTATAAATCTACTTTTGCGAGCGCGACATGGCTGTTAAGATGAACAGGCCAAAAGTGCGTGTGAGGGGATCCGTGAAAAAATCAAGCACCATGCCACGACACCTAGCTTGCGTTCACCCACGCAAGATGTCATCCAAGTGTCACAAGATATGATAACGTGCTTGCAAAAAAAAAAAAAAAAAAAAAACACACCTAAGACGTGTTCATTTACTTCATGAACGCGCTGAGGACGTGGCTTCTTTTAGAATACAAAAGAAAAGGGAACGGGTAAATGTATACCGCATCAAAGTGACATACAAGGTTCGCATGTGTGGCAAAGCAAGACATCGGAAAGTGGATGCCGAGAATCATTCATAAATGTACCGCGTACAATGAATTCAGAAAAGTGACGTTTCCACAGAAACCGAGTGAGATCATTTGTCGCTGTCACTGCAAAATACTGTTTCGCAATCCCTTTCGCAGTCATGTGAATATATCGACATAAACTGCCACTTTTGCTTACACAAAGTTGTTCCTTTTCTTGTACGACATGGACAGCAGGCTCCCCATCCCGCCGTACCGGCAGCCGGGATCCGACACGTTCGTACGCAGAGTAGGGCCGCGTTTTAACGCGCTAATCACCAGTATACGCCATTTGAAGCATATTTTTTGCGTTAGATGAAAGGCCCAACATCGGGCCATGTCCTGGCAAAATATAAATGAAATCAAGAGGGTCCTTTTTGAGAAATACACGCGCAAAATCCATGTTTTTATGAAATATGCCTAAACATTTGCCTATTTCAGCACATACCGCTAAGAGGTATATGCAGCATAGACATATCAGGTGAAAGAGCATTAAAATCTGAGTGAAATTATACCATGTATGATAATGAGAGACATCTACAGCCAGAGCAAGAAGCGTCGAAGTTTGAACAAAACTGTGCGAGAGAGCATGTTCGCCGCTTTTTATACAACACACCTGTGCACAATGCACCTGTGCGCAAAATTTGCGCACGGACTGCTGGCCTGTAGGCATACTAAAGCATAAAAAAATTCACTACGATATCTTTTAAAACTCAGGAAGTATACACGTGCAAACACGGCAAAACTGCAACACTCGAATTCAGGGCCGGATTTCTCGAATTTTTTGTGCGGAAACTATTCGGTAGAAATGATTAATTTTACCCATGTTGCTCATCATGTACGATGAGCTTCTAAATATATATAAAAAAATGAATATCCAAGAGGTCCATGGGACCTCCCTGTCTGAGCTGACGTGAAACCGGCCTACAATGCTTGCACAGTATAACTTGAGACAGCAATGTTCTGGCTAACCTTTTCAATGACTTCCATCTTTCAACAGTCTAACTTAACTGGCAACGAGTTCCAACTTCTATCTCTGTTCCAAATAACCTCTGCTAAGTGAATATTTGTGAAGTAAATAGTACATATGCGGGACTGGTGATTGTATACTTTCAATGTAACACTCATTTTTTCATTGCTGGTGAAGTGATGCCATAAAGAACCCATGTAGCTGGTGACTAAGATGCAATAAAGAGTTTTGTACAATGACATATTGATTTTGTTATTAAAAGGAGTCAATTTCACGTGGGTTCCGCATATCGCACCGCACCTCGGCCACCTCTGCGGAGTTGTATGCCATCCTGCTATTCCTAAGGTCTATTTTGGATCACCACCCCCGCCTCTGGGTGGTTTACACAGATTCGCGGGCAGCGCTGCAGTGCATAGACAACATGGGCATCCGTGGCTCCTTGGCTCCGGTGGTAGTGAACATCCTAACGACACTCAAGGTTTTAGAAGACAGGGGCCACCGGCTCACCCTCCAATGGGTCCCTAGCCACATTGGAATAAGAGGCAATGAGGTAGCGGATCGGGCAGCTGCTGCAGCTCACCATCGCCGCTCAGCAGTCTCCATCATACTTTCGAATGGAGATAGGCGCTCCCTCTTGTCCGCTTTGACGTCGCCCTGGGCCCATCAGGAATGGTGTCATGACATCACCCGGTGGTCGCTTCTGTATGCTGTTGACCCAACGCTTTCATTTGCCAAGCGGTTTCCCTCGCCTCTTTACGTCTCTAGTGCGTCGTTTACAACTTAGCGTCGCATTCACCCCTGCACTCCGGTATAGGCTGGGCCACAGCACCACGGCGCTGTGTACAACTTGTGGTTTACCGGCAACAATCCGACACATTCTCGAAGACTGCAGCCAGTACGTACGCGAGCGACGGGCCTTTAAATCTCAACTTGAAATGCTGGATCAGAGGCCATTCAACATCTGCAAAGTTCTCGGCCCATGGAGTAACCCTGGACACCAGTGCCGTGCACTTGGCGCTCTTCTTTCCTTTCTGAGGGCCACCGGCCTCCTTCACGAACTGTAGGGATTTCCTTCCCTCGTCATCCTTTCATGTGAACCTTTTTGGAATGGGGTAGGGTCCTGCACTCAACGCAGGGAAACATTCCACATCATCATCATCCATTCATCTATGTTGTTGTTGTTGTTATTAAAAATCGCGCAAATTAACTCTCGTGTGGGGGAAGGAGGTACCCGTATGTGTGCATTGGCTGCGCCTCGGGAAATCGTTGGGGTACGGTACAGGCTGCCGACAACGGACCATGAACATCCCCGTGTTGCAAACCGTATGCCGGACCATGATCGGGAGCCGGCGCACCCACGTTGGGTCGTCGCGCTGTGCTGCCTGGGGTGTGGAGACCAACCTTCATGTACTCTTCGACTGCTGCATACCCGCATATTCTGGCAGCTAGTCAGGCGGCATACAAACATTATGTTCCCAATACCCTTTGACCGCAGACATGCCAGCCAACGGTACAGTGTGCTTGTGACGGCTTGTGGGGCCCAGGTCTTGTGGGGTGCCAGATGCAAGGCTGTGCCGCAGCGTACGCGCGATGTCCCGATCTTCCTGCTCGTGAGATCTTTGCGGGTACGCGTCGTCAGCGTCCTCCAGAGGGAACTGTTTGCGCTAGAGGAGGGTGGTTTTGTGAGCCGTTGGGACCATCACCCTTCTGTCCGCACTGTCGGCGGTCTCGTCACCATCGCTGGTGGCCCGTCATAAGCGTATTCATATTTTGTACATATTTTTTCCCCATCCACGATCATTTATCATTCATTGCCTTGGAAAATTCATCATGGAAAATTATTTAACGGTTTTCGGTCCAAGAAAAAACTTCGCCGGTTTGGACTACGAATAGGCGAATGAAACTGACGTCGTGTGCTCTGAAGTCATGTCATGGATACTTTACGAAGGTATGTATGTCGGTATACCATGACCCTTAGGCTCCCTTTGTAACGTTTTATCGTTCGCGCACAAATACTTAGAGGTAGATGTGACCGGTTGTGACTCTCTAACGGTGTGCCGTAGTGTTCGTTTTAATTTCATCCGCCCAAACTCACCTCAACTAAACAGCACCCAAGGGGGCTGCATAACGGCTTCTCTATCGGTAATGCCGCGCAACGCGTCCCTTGTTTGAGAGCAGCGAAATTGAATACATTTATGTATCCACGAGGGCAAGCGCGTGCGAAGCGGTGCCTCTTTTGTGGACAGGACACGAGGAAAAGAAAACGGAGCCGTCGAGCGCGTTTGTGAGTGAAGGTGTTCCTCGATTTGCGTCCTACTCGTGCGGTAGTGCCTGCTGGCTCGGAAGCAGCAACATACATTCGGATGGGACACGATCGCACCAATCCAGCAAGACAGTACTTTACGTATGAAATCACGACAAACAAGTCCGTCTGTATCATGCGCTTCAAGAAAGGAGAAAGCCTATTTGAACAGACCTACAGGAGCTACCAATTTCACAGCTGCCTATTCATATTAAATACCATGTATGCGGAATAAACGGTTTAACAGTTTGCAACATTGATTTTTTTTTTCTGGGAATAAATATGCCCACCAGAAGCTGAACCGGTCAAAACCGGTATGAACAGTTATTTTTTTGCTCCGGAGCTGAACCGGTACCGGACCGTTTATGATAGAACCGGAACGAAAACCGGAGCGAAAAACGTTTGGGTTCGACACCCTGCAGAAAGTGTGATTGGGAAAGGGATACGTGCAGCAGCGTCGGTCCCCCGGAATGGCGTCGTAATGTCGCCTGCCATTGCGCAATTCAGCGTAACAGCTCAGAAGCAAGCAGCGAGTCGCAGTTAAAGAGAGCGTTGTGGTGAAGTGCTAGCAGCCTTTGCATCACTTGCAGACTGTTTAAAACCAGAGGCATCGTCTCCACGCTGTGAGACTTGTTTCTGTTTCGGTGACCTGGCACAACCCTCAAGCAGCCAGGGACACCTTGACGGCGAGCTTCAGAGCCCTATCACTTCCCTGTGGCTCTCTAGACGAGGCTTTGTACCCGCAGGGTCCCACCACATCCGTAGAAAAACGCGGGACGCGCTCCTAGCCTTCGCCTCCTCTGTGGGTCTGTCGTGAACGCTTTCGTTCTCTCTCCCTCCCTTCTTACTATTTTCTTTTACTAATTTCTCATTTCTTTTACTTTCTGACCCTCTATCTTTTCTCTTTTACCCCCTTCTCCCCTTCCCCTTTCACAGAGGAGTGAAACTTGCCGCCTTGTCTCAGCAGGCAGACCTCACTCCTCTTCCTTTGAACATTGTACCACCGCCAGCACCACCTTCAGTCAGTGTTGCCACATCTAGAGATTTGTATGGAGCTCTACAGATATTTGGCAACATGCACAGATCTACAGATTATTTCTGAAACCTACAGATTTTTGAATCCATGATGAAGCAAGCCTGAGCATCGGCTACACAAAATACACGAAGATGCACAACGATCGTTGTGTATGTTCGTGTATGTTCCCATGCAGTGGCGTCACTATTGTACACGTCACCCGGTACTGGAGCCCTTTGCGTCATCCCCACCACCACCACTATAGTATCCCCTTGACGCTACGCGATAAACAAGATCATACCACAACACACACACACGAACACACACACACACACAAATAAAGAAATCACGCAGTCGCGGAGGTTGTCGCCGCAGAGAATGAGAAGTCCTTGTGCAGCGCGTCACTCGGTGCGTACCGTACCTCCCAGTGGTTCCCCTGCTCGGGCTTAGTTCATTGATGTCGTGCACCAGCTAACCTGCGTTTACGCTATGTTGTCACATTTTTGTACAATAGTTAAAAAAAGTTGTGATGAGAAGGTCGATTCACGAAGTGCCACTATCGGTTTGAAAAAACAAAGAATTATTAATTTCATGTTTGCTTCGTGGTGTACGTGTTAAGAAATGACTGTCAGTATAGCCTTCGACATTTTGTATCACTCGTGGCACGGAAGCTGTTCGTACTTAACACGATGTAGATACTAGTCATCATAGTTATATAGCGCTTATGCATTGATTCGTCTGGTGTTAATAAATGATCTCCATACTTTTCCTCCTACCGGTATGGCAACACTGCCTTCAGTTGTATCGGCAATGTCATGAATAGCAGTCGTGGGAGCTCCCCAACACATGCGGCCCTCCTGGACGTTCCATCATCGCCTATCAGGATGCAGGTATGGGAAACACATCTCGTCTTCATTCTCTGCCGCAACTCTGGCTAAACAATCAACACAAATGATAATTATGTTACCTTCATTTAAAAAATATGCATAGTCAATCTTTTCGCCTTTGATTGTTGTAATCATGCACCTCAGTAATCAAGTACGGTGAGAACCAGCTTATTTGCATATACTTGAGGAGCCCTACGGTTCCGGGACATTTGATCGAACGCCGTTTCGTCGAAAGCCGTTTGATCGAACGCAGGACATTTGGTCGAAAACCATCTGATCGAACGCCGTTTGATCGAAACGGCAGCGGTCGTTTGATCGATTTCTTTAATGGTTAACTTGGAGTGTCGAAAAGTGCACATATGACTATCCCGTTTCAGACCGTTCCCTTTAAATATGTCGCCAGCAATAAGAAGGGTGCCCAGAACAAGGATAGACTATCGGCTGCAAAAAGCAAAAAAAAAAAAAGAAGAAATAAAAAAGCAGAGGACACTGATTGCCTGCTCCGTATGCTCGAGTCAAAAGTTACAGAAAAAGTGGTGCGGACAACACAGTGCATGCAGCTTTGAATTCCCTTCGAACAAACGTCTTTCGAACAAACGGCGTCGATCAACCGGCTTTCGATCAAACGGCTTTCGACCAAGCGGCGTTCGACCAAATGGGCGGACACCGAGCCCTACATATTCAGTATATTGGTAGTGCTTTTGCATAGCTATAGGGACAGGAATGTTTCTGTCCCGCTTTGTTTCGTTTGGAGGCTCCGTGGGTGCAATAAAATACAGTAAATTCGGGCATCAGCTTAGATAGATGACACAAAGCGGTGTCTAGCGGGTTTTAGCGGTGACACCAAAATGGGTTTGTGTGGGGGACCGTTGCCGCTCTGGAGTGATCAACGGTGCGTCTGTGCTACTCTCATAGCTTTTATTTATAAACGAAGATCTGCAAAGATATAAAAAAAACTTGTATAATACCCAGGGACCGTCTAACACGTCATCCCTAAACCTTTAAATACTATACATTTCAATACGTTTAACTACCACACCAATGATCAGGACTGTGCCCAGGGGAACAGTCTCTGTTCGAAATATCGGAAACTGTCGTTCTGAGGCTCTACCCTTGAATGATATGCGAGTATTGTTGTGGTTGTTAGGTAAGCATAACGGACGAGAGATAAGGCGAGACAGCAGGGTGGAGCAGTACACGATTCCCCCCCCCCCCCGACAATGCTGGCTGACGATAATCCCTTTACGAGCAGCTAAGTAAACTTTTGTTCTGATCTCCAAGGCTATGCCCTAAGTCAGATGTCCATGAAAGTAAAGAGGAGAGAGGGAGCACTACGGTGCGCGTGCGCGCCGCATAGTCGGCGGATGGATACGGTCAAAATGTTCCGCGCGGTTTTTCCTGTACTACTGCTAGAGGGCGACACAGAATGACGCGAATTACGGGGCTTTGAGACGGTATTTATCCATATCCACATTTCATGCTTTTTTATAAAAACGGAAAGTGGTAGACATATAAATTTGATGTCTATCGATTCCTGAAATATTTCCAGAGAAAGTAAATGGAAAGTTTTTTTCGAAATGGCTATAGAAGTTTCATAAAAACCTGTTCAAAGAGGGAGGAGAAAAATTGTGTATTTTTGTCGCATTCGTGACGTCGCTGTAAAATACATACAACATGTATGATAAATCTAGTAGCATAATTCTCTTCATCTCGTCTTCCTCTTTATGATGAAACCACCCGCGTCAAAATCTGCGCTGCGGTTACCGAGAAAAAGCATTAAAACTGTTCCATGTAGGAAATACATTGGGACGGAGAGCTGGTATGCACTCTTAAACCGGCGTCAAGAGGTGTCAAGAGCCAGTGCTGTACGTAGCGGCGCTACTAGTAGCGCCGCTACCGTATTCGCTACCTTTTTGAGTAGCGGAGTAGCTATATCGCTACACTTTAAATTAGTAACGGGAAAAGTATTTCCGTTACAAATGCGGGCAGCGGCGGACTCTTTCTCCGCTACCGTTAGTGCAACTTTTCATAATATGGGAGTCTGAGAGACGTGAGCCACGGAGCAAAAATGCGAGAATGGCGACGCAGAATCTTTTTCTTGTTAGTCCTTTTAGTTTATTTAATTTATTTATTTATTTATTTTGGTACCCTCAGGGCATAAGCTTTACAGAGGGGAGTGGGACAAGAAACTAAAGAAGAAACGACAGGCGCATACAAGGCAATTTCTAGCATAACATAAAAATGCAAAAAAAAGAAAAAAAATTAAAAATTAAAAATTTAAAAAGTTATTTCTTAATCAGGCAGACTGATGTAACGATCTTCCTCAGTTTCGCTAACTCTCATAATCTAAGCGCGCTCGAATATTTACGAATATAATTCGTGTTTATTCTGTGCATTTTCTAACTTCTTTAGCACACATTTGCGAAACACGAACAGGTATGTATAACATACCACATAATGCGGGCTACGATGCTAGTTTCCGTCATACAATCAGTTGCGAGACTAGTGCGAGCGTGTTGTTATCACATTTCAAACTGTGTTTTGCAACTTCATTGTTCGTTTTAATCGTAGCAATTAAACGTAGTATAATCAAACGCTTTGTAAGAGAACTCGTAGTGTGAATGGGGGAATGGAAGCAGGGGTAAGCAACAACAGTAACTCCTAATTCCTACGAGACCTAAGCTATGGTGCAGTATGCCAACAGCACTCAGAAGGTTGTCTATTCTCTTGGAGGCGTTGTTCCTGGCGAAAGCCTGAGCCTTTCGTTTGATCTTTTTACCACATGTAGCTATAGTTATTGATGACTCGATGAGAGTTCGCTTATGATGGCAATTGCACCAGTTGACCACAAGGAGAACTATATACTGAATCCGTCTGGAGTAAGCAGACGGTAAAGTTCGAAGTTGGGAATCGCGCACATCTCGAACTATCATAAGCTCAGTGTCAAATAATATATCTTGGCTGCGAGTAACAACATGCTTCATGCTGCATGAATACTGTGCTGTCCTTAGACACATTCAGCAACGAGATGTCTACGATAATGTGTTGCCTAGAGAAGGGTATGTTAGCGGAAAAGTAGCGGCATTGTATTTACGTTACTTTTAATCGGTAGGGTTAGCGGTATCGCGTTATTTTTTCAAATTTCTAAAGAATCTAGTATTGCGCAACGTTTTTGTGGAGTATAGCGGGTAGCCGTATTGCGTTACTCTGTTTTGGTAGCGGGTACAACATGCACAAACTTGCATCGATAGGGAAGTGTACATGTGGCTGTAAGCTTACTTGAACTGTTACAAAAGTGTCCTTCAGTTGGTTTGTTGGTGTCGTGGCGTCTGTCTATGCTTCAGCGACACATTTGTCCTGCCACCCCAACAACACCGAATATCCTCTGGATGCACGAATAATGTCCTAACGGATACGCATGTCCGATGGATATCTGTGGGATATTCATCAGACGTACGAATTCGTTACAACATTATTCGTACATTCCGAGGATATTCGGTGTTGTTGGAGCAATTACCGTAGGCTAGTTCCATCTCAAATCTAACAATCCGGTATACTTGATGTCTCGAATGAACTGGAAAAAAAAATATATGTTGAAGCCATCGGTGAGTTAGGAGAAATAAACGCTTTCCGAATTCTCTGCGCTGCGTGGTTCGGGAAGTAGGAGAGGAGGGAAAAACTGCCTCTCATAAGACAAGATGGAAACAATAACACCGACTTAACATAACAAACTAACCAATTTATTCAGACGTTTCGTCTCCCATACGGGAGACATCATCAGCGCACCCTCGGGAGGGAATGAGTGACCGAAAACCAGTTAAGTCTTTGTATACATCAGAAAGTGGACCACATAAGTGGGTCTCATAAGACGATGTCGTCGCGCGCGGGTTTGAGCGTTCGCTATAACAAGGCTATTTCTTGTCGCATTATAGAAATTTTTTGATCTGGCTTTAGACCACTTAGGGCACAATAGGATCCTGCGTTGGCAGTGCTGTGTCCGTTTTTGTTTGTCTTCAAAAAAATATCAAAGTTGACTCAAAGTGCCGAAAAGCACCATATTCACTGCAACTTTGCGGACGATGTAGGAAACGGATAAGATTGAGCTTTATGCCGTTTAATTTGTCATTCATGTGGCTATCGAATGATGTATAATTTGTTGCTCTACTCTGTCAGGAACGTAAGCGATACCTCTTTAATTAACACCATACCACTGAAAAATGACGAATTTCGGAAGCCTTTGTCTAAAAAACCCCACCAAAAACGTGCCTCGAAAATTGTATATGGTGTAGATAGTTCCTTAGACTGTGCACAGAAGAAAAATCAAAAGTCGGACTTGATCGGTAGGCGCACTGTGAATTTTTTGCCAGCCCTATACGCGGAGCGCATTCAATCCGTGGCACGGTGTCTCGCGTGTTGCAAAATCGAATTTTCCAAGGGGACTTTCAACTTCTGTCTTCACATAAAAAGTAATTACTATCATTTGAAATGTTCTGATGCTTGCGTTCACAATAGTGTTGTAATTGCTGAATGTAGATTATGGAGGAACCATATGTGCTCACATTTTTTTGCGGGATGACACACATGCATTCCAAGTGCTGGGAGCCCGTGAAAAACAGAATGCTTTAGAATACTTTTGCGTCTTTATAAGAGGTATATTTCTCCACGGTGATCATATCGAAGCATATTTACAGTACAATAACAAGAACTTGACAGCGAAGAAGACAAGGTGACGAAGGCAAGAAGGCCCTGTGTGGCTGGTGGCCACTGTTCCTAGTGGTGGAAGAAGAAGAAGAAGAAGAAGAAGGTAACGTAAGTTATGCAGAGCATTCCGGGTGGATGAGAGTGCTCGTGTAATGAACTGCCTTAGGCCGTTGTGGAAGCCACTTTCCTTAATGTTACTTTTGATGGCAGGTTCTTGTCAGATTTTCTTTCAAATGTGGGCAACATTGCTGCGTGTTGTGATTCAGCCACCTTTGCTGTGAAGTACTTGAAGCAGCTTCTGCATAGCTGGCCCATTTCTGTTACGCCTTCGGCTTGATCTGCTGGAACTACAGTCTTTATGGCGACTACGCCGATCTCCGAAGCAAAGCGAAAATCCTTTGTCTATAGCACTTTTTTCTTGTCTATGAGGCGGTAGTCAGCGAAATCCACACGATCAGCACTGTACAACAAAGAGGCCATTCAGGTAGGTGTGATACCAGGACGACACACTACAGTAATGCAGATGTCGTCGCACACTCTGTATAAGGGCACTCCGTGCACTTCTGTAGTCGAGAAGTGACTGAAGCGTCTTCTGTGTGTAGGCGAAACTTTGCGCCAGGTGTCTTCAGGGAGTAAATGCGAATCAGGACCTTCCCATGGTCGCAGCATGTCGAACCGGATAACATATTGGACAGCGGCGCCAGTCGGGCTGTTTCGGCAAGGTTCACAAAAGGCACCATCAATTAGCCTTGAGTGTGTGCGTATGACACTACACAACAACATTTTCCTCAGTGCAATTTCCCCCGTCCGAGGTCATGGGGCCGTAGGAAAGGAAATGTTTCAAAGAATACTGGAAGTCACTGCGTCCCTCCTGCCATAATGCGTACAGTAAATATGCATGTTTAGAATAACCCTGAACAGATATACCTCTTACAAAGATGTAAAATCATTCTGTTCTTCCCGGGCTCCCAGCACTTGCAATGCATGTGTGACATCCGGTAAAAAATGCGAGCACATCTGGTTGCTCCACAATCTAGATCCAGCGATTTCACCATTGTTATGAACGCTTAGAACCTTGAAAAGGAAACCTTGAAACCTCAGAATGGTTTCAAATGACAGCAATTACTTTTTATATGAAGACAGATGTTGAAAGTCCCTTTCGAAAATTCGATTTTGCAACGCGCAGGACACGGTGTCTCCGCTTGAATGCGCTCCGCGTATAGGGCTGGCAAAAAATTCACAGTGCGCCTACCGATAAAGTCTGACTTTTGATTTTTCTTCTGTGCATAGTCTAAGGAACTACCTACAACATATAAAATTTTCGAGGTAAGTTTTTGGCGGGGTTTTTTAGATAAAGGCTTCCGAAATTCGTCATTTTTCAGTGGTATGGTGCTACTAAAAGAGGTATCGCTTACGTCCCTTACAAAGTAGAGCAACAAATTATACATCATTCGATAGCCCTATGAATGACAAATTAAACGGCATAAAGCTCAGTCTTATACGTTTAGTACATCGTCCGCAAAGCAGCAGGTTAATATGGTGTTTTTCGGCACTTTGAGTCAACTTTGATATTTTTTTGCAGACAAACAAAAACCGGTACAGCACTGCCAACGAAGGATCCTATTGTGCCCTAAGTCAGGTCCCCCAAGGTCGCCATTTTCCCATGTATTTGTTCCTATCCCGATGCGTGCAATGCCGGAGGCCGCCCTTAGATACCCCATTGTTACCAGACGTTGGCTTGCGTTGAATTGTAGCGCGCTAAAGATCCAGTTGAAGCACAATCCAAGCCAGGCCAAGTCACCGAAGGAGAGTGGACGACTGCGCCTGTGGCGCCTGGTACGACAGGTACGCTATGTGATGCACGCAGCCGTGCACTAGAACCTTCCGATCGCTCAACACGTTTAAAAACGGGACCAAAAAGTGAAACACGACACAGAAAGTTGTTATACGCGTTTTATTTGGGCATATAAAGACTAGATTCATTCGCAGAAACAACAAAAACATTTTGCCGCTAAACTTAGCGCGCTGAAGTGATCCGGAACGGCAACAGTGGGGTATCTAGTGGCGGCCTTCTTCGTTGCACGCTTTTCCGAGTTGAGTTTGGGGGACCTGCCCTAAGTGGTCTAAAGCCAGATCAACAAATTACTATAATGCGAGAAGAAATGCCCTTGTAGCCAACGCTCAAACCCGCTCGCGACGACGTCGCCTTATGAGAGGCTGTTTTTTCCTCCTCTCCTATTTCCCGAACCGCGCAGCGCAGAGAATTCGGAAAGCGTTTCTTTCTCTTAACTCACCGATGGCTTCAACATATATTTTTTTCCCGTTCATTCGAGACATCAAGTGTACCGTATTGAGATGAAACTAGCCCGTATTGTATATTTCGTCGTTTTCATTTTTTTTTATCGACGCCAGAGAAGATCGCTTTACGAAATCGCGTCGACGGCTCGAGCGATTCATTCTTGTTGCCGTCGTTGAAGGCGAAATACACCTTTGTTGCTGGCAGAACTCATTCAGTTCTTGGACTGCCAATGCAACATGCTGGTACGAATTAGGTACCTTATTTGTAGCCTGTTTGATATCGTTCTAGTTATATGATAAGTAACTCACTGATGTTGTCCCTGCGGCCTTTGAACCCTCCTCCGCCCGGGCTGAGACGGAGAAAGACGCCTTTCGGTGGAGAGCTGCTGTCTGGAGAGGAACCTGTGGATTGCAATAGCCCGTCATCACGATGCTGCTCTTTGGAATCGGTACGACTATTATAACATGTCTGCATTCTGCATCTACTCTACAAGAAATATTCAATCACAGGAGCGAGCAGGGAAGATGTGACGATGTGGATGTAAAAAAAAAAAAAAAAAAACTATAACGGGCTCAGTCGTGTCCGACTCGTTCTGTTTTACATGAAAACGTCACGATCACCGACTCTTTTGATCCTTTGTCTATTTCTTTTGTCTGTTTCTTTGTCTTGTCTCATTTACTCAAGAGGGTAAGGGCTCCCTGTGCGCGCTGGCAGTCGAATTTGCGTCCGCCGCTAATCTTCTTCGGCGCCCCCGTAGCTCTCTCAATCGCTCGGTGCTGTACTTTTGGGGCTTTTCGGGTTCCTCCCAAGCTGCCCTTTCTTCTGATTGCCGTTTCCTTCGATTCTGATCATGTTTTGGTTTCATATATGCCGACATACTGGCAAAATTTTGATATTTCAAATTTGCAAATTCATAAAATTTCGGTTATTGTTGTTGAAGCCGATATAGCTTTAGGTCCACGTAGAACCTCTCGAGAGCTTTTCAACGACACCTCGATCGGTGTACTAGTTTCACGCGTTCGCGAGATAGACTGCCCGCAAGGTACGCGTACCCCTATATTTCCGTCTCTTTCGCACGCGCCCGCCGCCACACCCAGAGATTCATGGGGTAACTAATAATCATGGTGGTTACCGTGGTACAGGGAGCATCCTAAGGAAGACTACTGAGGGACGCTCGTATGTTTTCTGTGGTCCCTCTTGCACTACCCAATACCAGAGCAAGAGGGTTAGCACTCACACCCTCTCCTGTGCCACAATCATCTCTTCGCTCTCTCTTTCACCCTCCTCTCCCTCCCCTGGGTGCATCGAGCCGCCACAGAGCAGGCTGACCGCACCTGTCCCGCTACATTACCGCACCCACCCACACACGCACACACACAGACAGACAGAGAGAGAGAGAGATTGCGGCAGCCGCCGCAATGACCTTGTTAGCTAGAATCTTACACGTGTAAGGTAGCTGGATTTAGCCGTTGGTTGCTATCGATTTATTACTCACCGATGGCGTCACCGCATAAGTTCGTTGCATGGTAAATTTTGACCTGGCTACCAAACCGAACTTACAGACGAAAAGGAATTCAGGGGGAGTCATTTTGAGTGTTACACGCGCTTTTCGCCGTTGAGTCTCTCACCCTGTAGTCTCCTCTCTCCTTCTGCCATCTACATATCTGACCCCGACGTCGCCCGTTTCGAGAAGGAATGTGCGCAGAAGGCGTAGTTTTTTCACCAGGCTCATCTTCTCCAAGGGGACAAAGAATCATGTACGTGATCTCTCACGCAATATCATTCCCTCATTGCTACCGTTGCAGCAGATAGTTTGAAATGAACCCTAACTACGTTGGCATGGCACGTTCAGACAGGGCGGTGTCAGTCTTTGATATCTTGGAGAAATACGGGGATTGTCAACGTCAGCACTACTAACACAGCTTGAAGTTTGTGAAGCTCTCAAAGAGTACGCCCCTTGAGCAATGGCACCGGCATCCTCAGTGTATCACCCAAACACAGGTGAAAGGCAGTGGTGCCTTCGCATGATAGCGTTTGCTTTAGCCTCTATTGTTTTTCCAATCGCTTCAGCCCACTGTGTTGATGGAAATGAAGACGATCCTGGCTGTGCAGAAAAGACAAGAAGAAACGAAAAACAAAATCACCGGGAAAACATGTTAGCGTGCGTGTGCTTAAAGCTTTAAAGAGCTCTCACGCTCGCCGAATTTTTAGTGCCACAGAATTGAACGATACTCACGCTGTGTGTCCATTAGGGAACATTAAATCTTTGTGTGAAAAATTTTAACCGAATTGGTTGTAGTTTCTTAGAAAACAGTTTTTTAGTGTCACCGACAACACGTCTAAACGGTCGGCCAACACTGCGCAAAGGCGCACTGGCGTCACTGCGGTTTTAACTGTGTTGGCTTGGTATGGACTGCTTGGCTTGGCATCTTTAGTTTCGTTCTCTGTGGATTTAAAAACAGCTGTTATTGCTAATGCTGGAAAGAAGAAACATTCTGTTTGGAGAAGCACTGGCCGCTTGTGGACATTTCTTTGGCGCGACATCCTTTGGAAAGCGCACTTCCCTGTGCTGCAGCGATATGTGATATGCCGCGGCGAAGTTGTCGAGAATGCGACGGTGCTACGCTCCCGGCTATTAGAACAATTCACCTCAGCATTCAATCGTTTTGTACCACGAGTTACCAAAAGACGAAGCGGTGCGGAGCTCATGGCTGGTAGCGATAGACTGCCGTGCTGAGTTAGTTCCACCTCCGAAAGCAATGATTTACGCCAAGCATTTCGTTCATGAATGTTATCATAGGTAACGCGCGGCTCCAGAAGCAGTTTGGAATCTCGGCACGAAGTCTTCTGAAGCGGTACGCCGTACCCACAAATTTCGAACGTGCTGTGGGGGGTATCGTTTATCGAAAGAAAGAAAAAATAAATAAGAAAGAGGAGGGCGGTATGCTTGCCGAGACGGGCTGCAAGTTGCCAGAGAGAGAGAGAAAAAAGATAATAAAAAAGAAGGGAAACACGAAAAACGGGACACAAGAACAAGACACACGACACACAGCGATGATACGTTCAGTGCAAAGTGTGGTGGCTGTGCCATCTGGTGGTCACCTTCGGTTCACACCATACAGTTCACCATAATAGCTTTCACAATAATTGCTTTGTTGGTCACATTAATTGGTCACAGGTTTGTTCACAGTAGGCCCAGTTCACATTTGATCACAGGTTGTTGGTCACTCAGTTCATAACGTGCTGTGGACGACCAATGCACAAAAAGAGAGCAAAGTAGAGGTATGTAGAGTCGAGGTTCAAGGTCACGTTCATAGCGAAATATAGCTCTTACCACAGAATAGTCGTGTCAATACTACCACATGTGGATAAAAATAGGAAACTTCGTGGATCGTTTTTTGCAGCTGTCTGTCAGCTACTGTGCTTCATCTGATATAGCCGCGATTAACAACACAACAGTATTGATAACCAAACATGTGAATTACCACAGCTGCAAGATGATGGAAATGAAGCTGGCCGGCTTGCATATGTTGCATGAAGAAATTGATGCTGACACATCACTTGCAATCCAGCAGACACCAACAAGTATTACAATGTGATGTTATAATGTGTGTATTGACCTATATTCCACTTTGGAAGGGTGCTCTCATGCAGAGATCTTGGCACCCCTGTTAAATCTGCCCTAAACATCACAACCTCTGCTTCCAGGGTGGCAAAACACAGGGAACTACCACGACTCCGATTAACCACTACCTCCCAGGTCAAGCACTTTCGCTGTGCAAACAGTGACTGGGGGTGGCACTAAATGCGGTGGTACAACAATTAAGCTTGGCTGTCTGATATAGAAGGTACATTCAGTCTTCACCGGTCCCTTGTGCGTCAGGTATTGGCTTACCTCCTCATCATCATCTCTGTCCACATCTGAGCAACAGTTGAAGTCCATTCGATTGCGAACTGCATCAAGACGTGCCTCAGCGTGCACAAGCCCACATGAACTGCTCTTTTCTTCGCAGAAACCAAGGAGCCACCTGTACCCTTCATGAGGCTCGATCAGTCTCTTATACGAGGGGTGTTCAAGTCAAACCGGGACTTTTCATTTTTCGCAAAAGTAAAATGAACTTACAGGCGAGAAATTAGTTTTATTTTTCAACATAACCTCCAGCTGCACTAATGCACTTGTCCCAGCGTTTCACGAGGACTTGGATGCGTCAGCAGCGCAGAAATCCTCACCGGCGCGTAGCAGCCATGATCGGACAGCATTCTTGACCCCGTCGTCGCAGCTGAAGTGGCGGCCCCAAGGAACGCCTTCAGTGGCCCAAAAGAGATGGAAATCGCTGGGGGCGAGGTCTGGACTGTAAGGAGGATGTGGCAGCAACTCCCAGCCGAGTTCCTGTAAGGTGGGCGTCGTGAGATGCGCGGCATGCGGGCGTGCATTGTCCTGTAGGAGGAGGACTCCTTAGGTGATGAGGCCTGGCCGCTTTTGCTTCAGCGCCTTATGCACATCCCTCAGAACCTGCAGTAATATGCACTATTGATGGTGGTACCACTGCGCAGAAAATCAACATGAACAACGCCAGCCTTGTCCCAGAAAACCGTGGCCGTGACCTTACCCGCAGACGGGGTGCTTCGGAACTTCTTGGGAGCGAGCCCGGATGCTTCCACTGTTTTGATGCGCGTTTAGACTCAGGAGTGAAATGGTGCACCCACGTTTCATCGCACTTGATAATCCGATCAAGGAACGGCTGTCCTTCAGTGTCGAAACGGTACCTTAGCTCTTGGGAGATTTCCAGTCTTCTCTGCCGGTCAAACACGGAGAGCTGCCTCGGGACCCCACGGGCACTAACTTTCCGAAACTGGAGGTGTTCATGAATGATAGTGTTAGTGAACGTTCCCACAGAAAGGTCCGTCTTTCGAGCCAGTTCGAGACATGTTATCCGTCGGTCCTTGAAGATCAGGCGCTCCACAAGGTGGACGTTCTCAGGAACTCTGACACTGGGCTCTGAGCCGCCCCGACCGGGATCGTCCTGTAGTGATGTACGGCCGTCGCGGAACCGTTTGCACCACTCAAACGCTTTGCTGCGGCTAAGTGTATTGTGGCCATACTGAGCCTGAAGCCTTCTGTGAATTTCAGATGACTTTACGCCTTCATTCACGAGAAACTTCATGACAATTCGCTGTTCGATGTGCGCGCTCACCTCGTTGTCGGCCATCTTGTCCAGCACGTGTCTTCTGTTTTGCACAAACTTTGATCCCCCACGTGGTAAACGCGGAGGCCTGTCGCATGTGAAAATGACGAAAAAGAAGTAGCGCGAGCCATTTGTACACTCAGGAGACAGAAAGTCCCGGTTTGACTTGAACACCCCTCGTATCACTGTTACACGGGCAGTCTTCAACGGCCATTGAGATCAATGACCATTGAAAATACAGGTAGCACCACCTAGCGTGCAATGTGTCAACCCACAGTCGACATATTACCATCGGCATAAAGCCAAAAGATGAACGTATTTTGCCAGCGTACACTATACGGTGCTTCTTCCGCGACATTGTAGCCCATTTATCCTCAGTTTAAGTAAATCGCATCGGCTCAGTGTGTCATAATGCCGGGTCGTCATCGCATCTTTGGAAGTGGTTAGCAGTACGAGGCCTCATGTACAAAACAGCGCGGTTAATGCAAGGTTATCGGATGAAAACTAATTGCCAAGTCCGGAAGAAGCCCGAAACGGTGCACAGAAACAGTGAACGCCTCGTTTACAAACTATTTTGCAGCCGATCACGCGTGCGGACATTTTTAAGGTCGCGTGTGTGGTGACGTTTGCTGTGACGTGCGACCAGGACCTGTCCAGAATGCATTGTGTTCGCCTAGCACGCTTTCGTCTATAGGGCAATACATTGGATGCCACCCCTGTGCAAATAGCTCAAGTCGTCCTCAGCGAGAAACGTTGAGAGACGCGAGAGAAGGAGTGCTATGCACAAGAATGGGGTAACATCTCATTACGGCCGAAGTCTCATTACGGCCCAAGTCTCATTACAGCCGAAAGTCTCATTACGGCCGAAAATCCTTTAATCCCCAAGTGTCTCGTTACGGCCAAAGTCTCAATACGGCCGAAGGTAGTCTCATTACGGCCAAAAAGAAAAAAGAAGCATCCACCATATTAGCTGTGTATATACTGTGTTTTATGCTTTCCAAAATGTGTCCGAGGCGGTGTGCCCCCACGGCTTGTGTCACACACAATGGTTCATGCACACAATATTGTGACAGTGTTTCATGCATCCCTCGTGAAAAATGTTTTTATTGTCATATGTGTCACACGATATTTGTATGTGTTACGCCATTTTCTCTCAGTATTCAAGCAACATCCTACTCGTTGGTTCTGTGAGCGAACTGTGTGTGTGTTCTGAAAAGTACTCCACAAGGGAGCCCACTGGGAGCTCCAGGAGCCATATGACCTATGACCATGATCTTCTCCCCACTAGCTGCCTTCTACAATTTACGTCCACCTGAAATTTAAAAAAAGTACATAAGGCACAGAACAAAATGACATATGCTTTTGTTTGGTGATGACCATGAGACATATGCTGTCAAGCAGACTTCCATATATTCAAAACATATTCAAGAATTATGAACAACAATGACAATTACGTCATAATGATGCAGCTGCATAGCCAGGAAAGTATTTCAGGAGGTGTTTTATGAGGCTTGACATGGGGTGGAGGAGTCCCCCTCGCCAGTGCTTTACCCAGACCCCCCTACACCCCCCTAACTTTTTTGCCTGTGCACCCCCTACAGGGGGTGCCCTTGTGATTTCAGCTTCAGATACGTCTGTAATGATATGTTAAGCTGTAATGACGTAACTATAATGATGACCTCCCCCCACAATTTTTTCCAACACCCCTCTCGTGCTTGGGTTTCTGGATAAACCACTGCCCCTCGTTCATTTTCGTGGGGCACTACATTAGGGCTTATGCCACTGCACTGATGTCACAATGTTATAAGTGTGTGTCACTCTGGGCATTCGGAATTCCTCTAAGCTACAATATGTAAATTCAGAATACCCGAAGGGTAAGCATCAGATGTTACCTGCAGGCTTCATGCTGAAACGCGTGTACGCAAAACACTTCCGCCGTGGTGGGCGACGTCGTTAGTGTAATCATACACGCAAGACAATTGCGGGCACATGGAGTAGTGACAGCAACCTGAAAACGATACATTTTCTTGTTATATATGAGTAATCAAAAATATACATTCCCACATGTTTCGTTTTGTCGTTTACAGGAAGCGCTAGTAAGGGAACAGCACTTGGTTGGTCACATGCAAGCCACAATGCGAAAGGTGCCGATATTTCGATTACGCGATCAAAAATTAAAAGTCTACAACCATGCACACTTCCCCATGCAACTACTTCCCCAGCATCGTGAGACACGACACCCATGACATGACACCATGTATTCACGTATAATGTAATGTGAAATGATATGCAGGAATGAAAAAGATGCCAACATACCTGTAATCCAGTGTCCCATAAGCTTGATTCGATTTTCTGGCAGCTACCATGAAGAGCAAATGCACGATTCACAAGTTTCGTTTCGCCATTTTCATTGCTGTTAATTTCGCAAACGCCAAGCAATCCCACGTGACCTCCTTTGGATCAGTGAAAAGTGAAAATTACTCGCGTCATGAACATATATGTTCATCTCAGCGCAAATCACGTTTTGCATGCTATAGAAGGGAGGGGGGATAAATACTCTTCCTTTCGTGTTTTGATATCTTGTTGTTTTGCTACTCTCACTTTGGAGTTCGGATGGTGTCTAGCAACGTTGGGTACCTCGTTTCTTGTGTGAGCGAGTGGTTGCTGTTTACGACGTGTTCATATATCGATTTGTAGTGCTGTAATGTGCAAATTAGCGGACTTTATAGCGGCTCTCTATTTTCCGTCGTTGTCTTTCGAGCAGCGCCTGTTGTTCCGGTAAAAATCGAGTTGAATGAATCGCCACAACCCCAACGTATATCGCGCAGTGTTGACCAAGACCAAGTCCAGCAGGAATTCTGGTGAGTAATGCTTTCGTAGATCGTCTGGATTAGTAGTGTGCTGTCCACACATAGTTGGATTCTCATACGAGTAATTTAAATGGATCAAAACAGCCGAAGTGCCTGTAATAGATGTAACTCGGTATCTGTTCGTAGGTTTGCGTTGTTTCTAGTTGGTTGCGCGTTTAGGAACAACAAATTTATTCGAAGACGATAAGATACCGACAATGCATCACCGTACAGCAGCATTTACTCGTATCGTTGTGAACCATATTTAATTTGTTAAAATTTGTCGTCGTATTTCTTCAAAAATAAAAGCGCAAGTCGGCGTACTTGAATTGATCTCCTTGAACTGCTTACGTCGAACGTCTGCAAATATTGTACTTATGTGCCTTCGCGCACCATACTAGGCACAAAAGCATATCTGATTAGAATAAATACTTCAAGAGGAAGTCATTCAAATACATTGTTATTTATAGCTGGTTTTCCATTCCAGGCATGGTATGTGGCTGCACGGAGGATTCCGAAAAAGAAAAACAACAACATGGCTAATAGGATGTTGCTGCCCAGGGAGTCCTGGCCGAAGAGGTGAGCTGTTAAGATCATCATAAGGTTCTGTTGTGAAGTGAGAAATTTTGTAGTAGTGCACGAATGTTAATTAGTGCACTACCTTTATAAAAAAGAAACCAGAAATGGAAAGTTATGCATGCATCATTTCATGAATGTCATGTAACACTATTTGATATTCACATGTTTACATTAAAGGAATGAACTACTGAACCTATATTCATATCATGGTCATGCTCTGTGTTTACCTGTCACATTTTTAAGGCTTGTCATTCTTTTGTCTAGATGAAGATTTATGTTAACCTTGTATGAAATAACAGACACGTATCAACACATGTGCAGCTTGTGCACATTAAAACCAGCCAGTAGAGACAAATGCTTGTGTGCTTTTGTTTTTGTTTTTTTTATATTCTAGCCTATTCATGGTTGCTCTTCCCTTCTTGCAGGTTTACTCATTCCAGAAGCAAGAATTGTACAATTATAAGGCGAATGGAAATAAACTGACATCGACTGAGATAGGTGTTCCGTCTTGGCCAGTGACTGTAGGATGGCTCCAAAAGCGTCACAACAAAGCCAATATTCATCTAGCTCTCTACAAGTAGCTAACTCCACATAGTAGCCTGCTTCACAGCAACATCAACACTACCTTGTGGGAGTACACATTACACAATATGTTGCATTGTGCTGTGGTATGATAACATACCGTTTGTCTCGCAATATGTGTATATAAATATGATAAGGCCCTAAGGGCACAGTGCATGCCTTATACCCTGCTGAATATATATCCATACCTGGCTGCGACATTGCATATTAATGCAGGTTACAATACACATTTTCACATTTGGCCGTTATCTTCGGCCGTAATGAGACTGCCTTCGGCCGTATTGAGACTTTGGCCGTAATGAGACACTTGGGGATTAAAGGATTATCGGCCGTATTGAGACTTTCGGCCGTATTGAGACATCGGCCGTAATGAGACTTCGGCCGTAATGAGATACAATCCAAGAATGGTGGGTAAAAATTGTGGGAGAATCCTCGTGCGCATTCACCGAAACAAACATTGTTGCCTCTTCATCGCTATCAAAGTGCAGTTTTATATTGTGAACATATTCGTACAACAGGCAGGCAAACATTTGACCCACTGACACTTAAGTAGATTAGCCTTCCAAATGGCAAAACCAGGATACCTTAAATATTAAAATAAATAAAGGAAAGCTGCAGGAACTATTCCAACAGTCACAAGAACAGTAATGATGTTTACTTTCATGCTCAAAATTAAAATGCGCGGAGTGAACGGTTTGCCGTTATGAATGTGTCGTATTCATTACGAGCGACTACATAACTGCTAATCATGGTTGTACAGAAGATTGCGCTAGAATAGACGACCACAGAGTATAGATGTCTAGTTGATGACATCTACTCTGTGGTCGTCCATTCTAGCGCAATCTTCTGTACTCCAATGCACCAGCTAGCCCAACAACATACAGGGTGTCCCAGAAAACGTGTCATTGAATTATAATAAAAAAACTACGCCACCTAGAATCATGCGGTCACGGCATTTGTTTTTATTAGGTTTTTGCCACCTTGTAAAGTTAATGTCATGTACCCCAAGTTTAATTATGCAAATATTTGCGAACTGAACTCAGAAATTTGGCAAGGGAAGGTCACTTTTTTACCCCACCAATATGAAGAGCGCGCCGAATTCACTCAAATTCATAGTAATTGTCAGTGGTATTCACGAGCTATCCCATCGGAAAAAATAGCCGAATATCATGCTTTTCGGAGCACCGGACCATAACGCGCGATGTCTTTTTGAGCGCCATCGCTCGCAGTCCGACGAAAGGAGGTTCCGAAGCCAGCCCACAGAGTGATAGTAGAAAAAGTTACAGGTCCTAAAATTGGGAGAGGGAAAGCATTATCCCAGCGAAAGTCGGACGTGATAAGCCATGCCTGCGTTATCTCTTTCTGCGATGCCCGGGTGGGCTGGGTTTCCAACCTCCTTTCGTCGGACTGATAAAGATTGCGCTGAAAAATTCATCGTGCGCTATTCTGTGCGACCTCCGTAGAGTATGATGTTCGGCTATTTTTTCGGATGGGATAGCTCCTGAATATCCCTGTCAATTATCATTAATTTGAGTAAATTAGACACGCTCTTCACATTGGTGGGGTAAAAAAGTGACCTTTACTAGGCAAATTTCCGACTTAAGCTCGCAAAAATGTACATAATTAAACTTACGTCACACAACATTCACATGAGGAGGTGGCAAAAACCCAGTAAGAACAAATGCCGTTGACCGCATGACTCTAGGTGGTGTAGTTTTTTTTTATTATAATTCAATGACACGTTTTCTGGGACACCCTGTATATACTGCTAATCATGGTTGGTTTCCCCGCTCCATTACTCTAGAAATGTCGCAGGTTGCACGCTGCTCATTCTACCTTTGTACGACTTCGCCGCCCGTAGGATAAATCTCTTATTTCGCTTTGTCAAAAGAACAAATAAGACGGCGTTACAGTCAGTAATTGTGTAGATCCCGAACAGCACTTTTGCGACTAGAAGCAGCGTGGCCGAATTGATTCGCCGAAACAAAATCTACGCGCAAAGCGCTTTCTCGCCGAAGGACACGACTGTTGGTGGCACCAACTAAAAGAGCTGGAAATTGGACATCTCGGCCGGCTTTCCTGTGTTGGGTCCAGAGTGAAATCAATATAGGAAAAGCCTTTACGTTACGCCTAAATAAGTGACGGTTTCACAAGGCTCGCGGACTGACTTGAGCGTGACTGTAAGTGAGTCCCTTGGCACGTTATTGAGTCTTTCCGACTAAGTTTAGCCGAATACTTCATGGCCCATTCGCTCTGCCGACATGCCTAGATTATAACTTTGGTGCGCAGCACCTTTCATTTTTTTGCTTCATTTAAGCCTTTAGAATCTGTCGGGCCTCACTTTAACCGCTTACTATCACATTATATGAAAGAAAGTTGGCACTTTCATACGCCGATTTCGCGCCTATTCCTGCAAAAGCGGGAGGAAAGAATCACCGCTCGCGTTTACTGAATTAAAAAGCACACCCCACTGCTGGTATATGTATACAGGAACTGTACGTGATCAGGAGTAGGTGGGCAACATAGTGTGTTCCTAATTATTTGTGTATATTTATAACATGTACAGAATGTCAGAGCGGACAATATTAAACCAGATGTAATTGCCCAGATAAATTTCCTTTTTTCTCTAATTTTCAGAGGAATCTCACGCGATGAAACATGAAAAGGGGGTCATCATTGAATTGTCAAGTAGTTCCTTACCCGCTAATGTACTTGTCTGAAATTTTCAGGGTCAACGGTATCGATCTCCGGCGAACTTTCACCGGGATTTGCGAGCCGTTGAACTATTTTCAGCCGGAAAAAAGTTATTTTCTCAATTGAACTCCGAAATCTGCCACGTCAATGTAACGTTGGCACATAACGTGCGACACCATGTCGTGAAGCTGATCAAATTTGTTGCACTTTCGAGCGTAAGAAGGCGAGCACTGGACGCGTTAGTGGTGTTATTGATACTGAGCTGTGCAACTTATGTTACTCGCAGCTGAAATACAGCGACAGCGCCACGCATTGTGGGCACACAACGATAACACGATGCAGAATCTCCCCCATATCGGCAACCAGTGACGTCGTTCTCGAACCAAGGCCTGTCGCACAAGCAGCAAACGGCTCCTAACTTGTTGTTCAAGAACACTGGCTTGAAATGGCAATCCGCCTTCTGCCAACGCTGAACACAAACACGCTTCACGGATTCTTCTTCCAATTGCTCAGACATGCGCATACTACATTCTCGTTTCGGTTCTGCATGTCGTGTCTTGTCTTCTACACTTATTTGGGCTCTTCTTTGTCGGTCTGCCTCTGCTTGCTGTGGCCTGGACGTCGTGCCTTTGCTTCTTCGCTACTCTGGGCACGGCAAGCTCTTTCCCTTTCCGCGCCTTCCATACATAAAGAAGTAGCGTGTAACACGTACAAAAAAGTAGGCAGAAGATATGGTGCGTCTGTGGTGACGTGTGCTACAGAGTTTACGCTGGCATCAGCAGTCCATCCTTGGCCCTAACTTCTCCTGAGCTCTGCTGTTTCGGACCAGAGGTCAGCACATGTGACTCATGCTCACTCATCTCCAGAACAGCTCCCTATTTGCTCAGAATAAAAGAGAAAACAACTCGTAAAATATAACATGCTTGCTAACCTAAACAAGGGAAGACGAAACCGTTTATATTTCTCTTGTTTACTTTGTTTTAGGGTTTACAGCTCTGTTAAGTATTGCAAACCATGAGAAAGGCTGAAAAGCACTCTCGGTCCCCAACAGCGCAGAACATTAAAAATGAAAAACGTGTGGGTATATTTTGAGCACTGTTGCTTCTGCGGTGCTATTATGTTGATGAAATATGTTGACAAGTCAGTTTTGTAAAACTGCTACACTTTATTTCGTATACTGTTTCTATTTGTTGAACGCTGTTGAAGGCACTGTTGAAAAGTATCTCAGCCAAAGTATCAGATAATTTGCAAAAAAAAAAAAAAAATGGGTGCAATCATTCCCAGAGACTCTTCAAGCTAATTTGGTTGTGACATGGTTCTACAGTATGGAAAAGTATCAACATGTTTCACATTAAAAAATTACAATTGCAAGGAAAAGAACTCCAGAGAACCAGCCATTTAGCCATTTTATAGCACCGTTAAGTTTGCCTGGACTTCCACCAGGTATTATTAAGTATCTAAAAGGACGAACTCCTCAGTTCACCTAACAGCACTGATGAAAATGTATCTAATATTCTACACGCTATACAAGAAGTGAGTATATTCAGGTACACTTACTGAGAACGAGAAAAATCAAACACTGGCTTACGCACACTTACGCACTTACACACACTCACACTTACACAGTTACTTACCCGTCCAGGCCCAAATTAATAATAGTTAAAAATGTGGCATAACAAAGCAAGACAGCAGCAGAATTTGAACCATTTGAGGCTTGTGTTTGTCCCTTTGTATGTTCCAGCCTCCTTTCCATTGTAATAATAATAATTTATGTCGTGTAACTATCTGAAAAGAAAATAGATAATCAACGAGAAAATAAACTTGCAACAAGGAAGAAATGAAAATGTGCTGGCATCAGTGTCTACTTATATTCCTACAAATTGTGAAGTGCAAAACCCTTGCAGATATATGACTGGAAAGCAACCTAACCGTATGCACAACACAAGCAGGGAGAATCTTTCAATGGTGCCTTGCCCCAGAGCACCTCATATCCATCTCGTGAAATGCCGATAAGAGATATCGCGGAATTTCCAGCACTTGTAAAGGTTTTTCTTTCAGCATTGCGCTGAGTTAGCATGTAACTGAAGTATACATAAAAATGAACGCAAATAGGAGTTTGTAAAACTCACTTGTTCACGTCGCTGCCACGTATGTTCTCATACTCCTTGCTTTCTTGGATGTATGTGCACGACACTTGCATGGCCGTGTCAAGGCACAGTATTGAAAAATCTTCGTTGTTGGTGAAGTTGTTGCCTGCTTTCCACACACGTTCCATACCTCGCCAAAGCATAAAGACTGCACTCTAAATCCTGTGACGGACACGTGCCGGTTCAAAAAGTTCCCTCAGAAAGTGCAGCCGGTACACAGCCGTAACCGTCTGGAAACAGCCGTCACAAGTTTCAAATAGGAAGCACAGCGCTCCCCACTGACAAATTTCAGCAGGTACAAAGCCGTCACATCGGCATGAGGCGGCTTTCTGCATCTTGAATAATTTGTGTGCCCTCTGAATAATATGTGTGCCTCATGAGCTGTGTACTCGTGTGCCCACTGAATATGTGTGTCTTTGTTGGAGCGTACTACACTCTAAGAAAAAAAAAAAAAAAAAAAAAAAAAAAAACGAGTAATTGTACTTCTTTTGGGGACTAAATGCATTGACACAAAAAATACTCAGTTTCGGGAGTAAATGCACGGGAGTAAATGAATGCCACACAGTGAAAACTGCATTTCACGCCCTATTCTAAGAGTCCCAGGTACATAATTCGTGTTCATGCATGAAAATACTTTGAATCAAACGTCAACTGTGATATATCGAGTGATATAGAATATTGCGGCATACTAGGGCACAATTTGCGAAGAAAGAAGCGCTATCTGTTTCTTACTCTATGTGGGTGGAAAATTGCTACGTTGGCTGAGTTATACAGCCTTATGTCCTTAAATTGACCAAGAGCACATAATTACGTAGACTGTTGCATTCGGAAGACCATTTGCGAAGCTCAGTGACAATTTGCATTCATGGGAAGTAAATTTCGGGGCTAGGGGACTAAAATGGGGAGCAATTGCAGTCCATGCGACTAGAAGCTGCCACTACTCCACATTTTACTCGATTTTTTTCCTAGAGCGTACGTTGCTCCGCGCCGAAAAGGAGCGACATGGCATCGCGTATTCTTCCGCAGTGCTTTCTTTTTTTCTTGCTTTCGAGGCCTAGTAATGCGCAAGTCAGTTCACTTTGGTGAACTAATTCACTCAGTTCAGTTCATTCCACTGAACTGTTTAAAAGAATAGTTCATTCGCTCACCTGTTCGCGATTTCACACTGTCAGTGATATAGTGACGTCTCAGGGCCAGAAAGTGTCTCGAACAAGAAAGATAAAATAAAATGAACCTCCAATGTGGTTTTCCAAAGGCTCGAGCACATCAACATAGGAAACGTCATTTTGACGTCGGTTGTCACGTGGGCGGTAGTTTAGTGATAATGCACACTTCAATAGTAATGAAAGATGCCCTTTCCCTTTTTACTTCGCATTAAACATATCCCCCGCCCCCCAAGATGCCGTCGTCTTCACTGTTACGATCACGTTTTTCTGATCACATATGTCTGCATGCTGCGAGCTTGTGAACATAGAGGTGCGACAGAGTAACTGCAGTTTCAACTCAATTCATTCTTGTTGTTTCGCAGTGGCCATACATGCGAGCTCACTGATGCACAGCCTGTCAAAGCAAATTACACTTCAGATATCACACTAAACAGTGACGGTCGTGCTAGCTTGACAATGCATGAGTGTGCTGAAATAAAAACTCCAACGTGTAGCGTTGTGGTGAAAAATTGTGAAGCTTGCGGTGTATTGCCGCGAAAACCTTGCCCGCCCCACGGCGCACGAGCAGCCCAGAAGTGAGAACAGAACGGCGCGAGCAGTTCAGAATGATCTCAGCGCAAACAGTTCTGAGCGACTGTGACTCTTGTTGAGTGTTCGTTGTTCATATAGTTCACTTGCCCAAAGTAGTTGACTCCACACGGCGTTCAAGGCCACTGGCTCTTTCCTCTCCGCCCCGTCTGCGCTTTCCCTTACGCGCATGCGCTGAGGACGAGCAACAGCCCTGACGGGCAGCGGTAGGTCCAGTGAGCAGTTCAGAACGACCCGCGGAGTCGTTTAGGTCATCCAGTCCAGTTCATTCACACAGTTTACACGTTCAACAGTTCACTTGGGCGCTGGCGTTGATCACACGGTACGAATCCGTCACTGGGTTTAGAGTGTGATCCACCGTATCAATTCAATTCAATTCAGTTTTTATTTTTCCTTTCAGGTGGAAGAAAGTAAAAAGCCAGAAGGCTAGACGAAGATTCTGCTCCCAAAAATAACTGGTTTAAATAATTGGTTTGCTGTACCAGCAAGAAACCTCGAAAATACATCGCGTTTTTTCGTCTCACACCAGTGGTCTTCAGTGGAGCCAACGAGGACATTTCGTGCTCACAAGCATGTCTTCACGTCGTTGTCGGAAGAGCAGTTTGTTTCTTTCTTCCGACTGTCCAAAGCCTCGTGTATACACATACAGGATGTATATGGAAACATTGACATGACATCGAGTGTTTCCCATGTAGGGGATGTTATGCACCCACATTAGCTGACTTAGTCTGTTTGTAACCCACCATTGTGAAATTAACTTCGTCTTGCACAAACATGACATTTCTTTATTTATGAAATATTTGGACACTGCAATAAAAAAATTTAAAACACTAGCAATACTTGCGCTATTCATTTGTATGCGTTTTCTACAGAAGCTTGTGCGCAAAATATTGTGATATTGAAGACCGTGCCTGCGGGAATGAGCCAGCACATATTTTATTGTTCGTATTGTTAGTAACATCTCATTGGGCATACTTGGCATAGGCGATCAATGCTTCCTGCGGTCTGCCGTTGTTGTTCCACCACCATTCTCCCTCGCTCTTCAAGGAGTTGGTGCGATATTGATGGTGGCACCTGCCTCCTCCTCCGTCTACATCTGCCTCCGCTCATCACATTTTGAGCTTGGCTGCTTGTTGCAGCCGGCAACTCTTTGGATGCCTCAGCAGGCTGTGTCGTCCTGAGCTGTTACCCGAATCACTGCTTAGTTTAGTTGTACAACTGAAAAGGAGGAGGAGATCACTCGACATGCTCAGCGAGCACACCATCCGCCGAATTCAGATGCTAATCTGAAGGACTACTTCACGGAATCCTTCACGAAGAAATCCTTGTGTGCCAAGGCGGCCTCGATTTGTTTAATTATCCGCATCCACACACATTTTTACCAACTTCGTCTTCTTTTTTACCTCATGCATTTCACATACGTCTCTTGAGGCACAAGGCATTCTCAAGAGATGGCTGGAGCGGTCGCCGCTCGAGGAAGGCCGTACGGTTCTTCGGTATGCTCGAGGTATCGCGCTCGTGCACACGCTATACCGAGATGACGGCCATGGACAGGCTTATTTGGCTGCGTGAGAGATGGGACGTGGAAGATTTCACAGAATCAGTCGCGTTTATTACTCGCTGTGCGCATCTAACTGCGAATCGGCGACCTCTTCTTGCAGCAGTGCAGAGGCGATTACTGTATTAACAGCAGAAACCCTTGGAACGGTACACCAATGAAGATTTCAAGCAAAGGTACCGGTTGAGCAAAGCCACTGTTGTTTCCATCGTAGAGGAATTGCTGCCGCTGCTTCGGCCATACCCAAATGGACGAGGCACGCCATTGCCGCTACTGTTGCAAGTGACTAAAGCTCTGCTGTTCTATGCTGCTGGTACTTTTCAGCTGGCCAACGCGGACATTTCCAGTGTATCGCAACCGACGGTGTGCCGCCTCGTGAAGAGGGTCAGCAGAGCCATCGCCACCAAGTTGTTTCCGTGCCATGTTACCTTTCCTGCACCCGAGGGCATGACTTTGGCTATGCAAAAGTTCTATAGAATCGCCAGTGTACCAGGTGTAACTGGGTGCATTGATTGTACTCATATTTATGATAAAGAGCCCCGGAGATACTGCAGCGGAAACGTTCCGAGACAGGAACGCCAACTTTTCTATTAATGTTCAGGTGAAGCGTTCCTTATGTTTCAATTATTCCGTTGTGCAATGCATAGTTATTGAGCTGACCTTTATCTTGCCATAGAGGCGTACGGCCACGAATTTGTATTTGTTCTGCGTTTCCCTTTTCGGTAGTGAGGTTTCCAAACATGAACGACTGGACGAAATGAAAATCATTTGTATCAGCATGTAAATGGCATGCAATGTTCTCCTGTCGAACTGTAATATGTCAGAAATGTATACTTTGTGGGATCAATGATCGCCATCCCATCACTCGGGGTCGTAGTCCGTCTGTCCAGTGTACGAGGGAGACACCAAACAAAGCCCATCTTACCAGAAGACAGCAAGGTTTATTACATCTTACCGACTGCCAGACCAACCGCTCAGCCTGAGCCCCCACGGCAAAACAGCCCCGGCCAAATGGATCCCTCCGCTTTTATTAAGTTCACCGGAGGCCACACCTCCAATAGGAACCGGTGGCGCACCTTGCCACCACAGGTAAACAAGATAAGCGAGATAAGTCCCACAGCGGGTGTCACATCCACGTGCCGGCGGTAACGTCCCCCACAACTTACAGTCGTGTCGTAATCACACTTTCTCATTGTCTGTGTTCCCATTATAGGCTATAACTGGCCCAGAACTGCAATTCTTTGATGTTGTTGCTGGTTCGCCTGGCTCTGTCCACGACAGCAGGATCTTCGACAACAGCCGTGCCAAGTTCTTGTTCGAAGAACCTTTGTTACCTGGCATTCTGCTTGGCGACAGTGGTTATCCATGTCTTCCATATCTTCTGACACCATTACTACAACCGCGCTCGCAAGCTGAGAAGCGATACAACACCGCTCACATAAAGACCCGCAACACGGTTGAGCGTGCCTTTGGTGTGTGGAATCGACGCTTTTCATGCCTAGACATGAAACTTCAAACCAAAGTCGAGACATCAGTGACAATCATAACTGTGTGTGCAGCATTGCACAACATTGCACGAAAACTGAACGACTCGTGGGAGCTAGCAGGTGCCCCACAAAGTACAAACGAAACAGCTTCTTGGGAGTGCCGAGGCGCCACGACATCAGGAGCAGCCGCACGAGCGGCGCTCATCTCTAGGAATTTCGCGAACTGAACGGCCTATGGCACAAAAGTCTACAGCGTAACAGTTCTGGTTTACCATGAGAAATTGATGTTCTGAGGCTGGAACACATAGAAAGGACAAATACATACAAAGCATCAAAGTGCCTAAGAAATTAATGATGAAATATGGAAGTCACTGAAACGGTTAGCAAGCTGTAGGAGTCAAACCCACATCTCGGTAATCCAGAAGATGTGGGTTCGAGTCCTACATCTCGCTAACCTTTTCAGTGACTTCCATCTTTCATCATTAGTTCTGGTTTATTTCTGTGCATCTACGCGACTGTGACTAGTGTGCAGCGCATTCATGTACTTTTGTTGTTTCATGTTACGGTTCATTTACAGTGAACCCTCGTTAATATGACCCCCGATAATCTGACATACGCGCTTTACGACCATACTGCTGGAGAACAGTGCAGTGAAACATGTGCAAATCGCCCCCGTTAATATGACAATTCCGCGTTATGACCAAAGTTTTCGGGAACGACCATGGTCATAATAACGAGGGTTCACTGTATTGTCCGGAGGATTCTTGTTCGATTACGGTAAATGGAGCAGTGTCTTTGTGAGTAGAACCAAGAAAAATAAACGGTACAAATGTGAACAGGTTCCCTTGCACCCAGGAATGTTGTACTGCCCGCTCCTTAGACACCAGGAATTTTCCGGGACTTTAGGGGGGGGGGGGGAGAGGCCTGTGCCTCGTTGTCGTCGTTCCATCAGCACTATACTGCATATAGAAGGTCGACGGCGGCAATAGACAGCCTTCTGTAGGCAGGTGAATCAAATGGACACCCCATTCTCCTGTGTGAGCTTTCGGGAACCAATGACGTCGATGTCATCGTTTATTCTCATTTTCCAGAGTTTGATCTTCCACGTTATGCTTTCTGTGACACACGAGTCTCTTTGTGTTCGTCCTTTGTCTCCATTTTCTTTTTGTTTTACCACACTGTGCCGATATGACTTGATTCTGCAAGTTTGATTCTACAGTCCCCCGTAAACGTCAAGTCAATCTCTTAATAACAGGCTTGATTGCGCGGAATTTTCTATTTGGGATATGTGGCTACCGACGCATCCAGTAGTTGTGAATCTCGAAAGTGCTTTAAATGTCCTGGATGAAGACAGGTGAGGGAACAAGACCTATAGCTTCAAAACCCAAAACAAGGCGACGTGTGTACATAATCGTTAGTCCAACCAGAAAAGACGGCAAGAACCACATTTCGGAGAGTTAAAGGGGCATCATACCCCCTCCCCCCATGGAGGCGAAATTTCGGGGCGGGAGGTGCCGAGCAAAATTTGGGAGGTTGTTGGGGGTGTAGGGTGTTGCTGGGAAAATCCCTGGCAGCCAGCACGTTCGCCATAACGGCTTCTAAACAGAAATTTCAGAACAGAAAAAAAAAAAAAAAAAGAGGTGGATGCGAAACGGATGTGGTGCTTTGCATTCTGAACATAATTTTTATTTCTTCTGAAACTCCATTTCCAGCTTTTTCTTCTGCAATTCAGGCACAGCGATCTGTAAACGAAGGTACTCCATTTCTAATCGATGCTTCTCTTGTCGCTGTTCCAGCATCTGGTGATGTTCTTCGGCTTTCTGTTGCAACTCTAGTTCTAAAAGCTCAACTGCTAACTTGTGCTCAAAAGACTTGTGACGCTGGTCGCTTCTTATGGAACCTGTCCTCTCAACCAGCTCTGCTGACAGTGTGGCTTCCAGCAAGGCGGCCCGCGACAAATCTCGCACCCCACTTCTGTGTAAATTTATTGTAGGTTGCGATGTGCTGGTCCTGATTGTAGATGTGCCACTGTAGTCACCATTAGTGCGCGACGTATCCGAATTACCAACTGGAAAGGCAGGAGGAGAGTGGCATGTCGTGGCAGAAGTCTGGGGCAGGGATACAGGTGAGGTAGCAGGAGAAGGTATAGGAGACGCCGTAAGAGAAGACCGAGAAGAGGGCATCAGAGGTGGAGATGGTGGACAAAGCGGAGAAGAATGTGCAGGAGACGCATATGAGTACACTGCACGACTGGCAGCCTGTGAATTACTCGGACCTGCATTATGGAAGTCAAAGCGTTGAAGCGGGAAAATGGAATGGCGAAGCAGGCAATGAAAACAAGCAACTGAAGGATCTACTGCGCGATCAGGAAACAGTACTCATATGTCACGAAGCATTGTAGTCGTCGTTCCTGACAGCTAACAATACATCATTAATAAATAGTTAAATAAACTATGGATTGATGCAGCTACCAAAACTTACTGGAACTATCCTGTAGCGACTGACTCTGAAGTGGCTGCAGTAAAGCGACCACTTCGGTTGCTGCAACGCATGTGTGGCGGCCATCGCTATCGAATGTGTTCGAAACCCGTGTATTGACGTGTGGAGCAGCTGTTTCCACAAGCGGACATGTATCTTCTCTGACTTCCTCCACCTGAAGAAAAGGGCGCGAGCTATAGCTTGGTTACGGCTTGGATAGATCACTTGATACTGAAACACAAACGACGACGAGGTATTTCCTATCCGTACCTGTTTTTCGAAATCCTTCCCGCGTTTCCAGAGCCTTTACCTTCTTCATCAAAGCCTTCATATTGTCCCAAAGTTTTCGCAGTTGTTTAACTGTTCGTGGCCGGACTCCTGGCATGCTGTTGAATTCATTTGCCAATAATTGCCAGGTTTTGTTTTTTTGTGTGATCATTTTTGCGTCCGTTTTGTTGCTCTCGATGACCTCACGGTACTTGTAAACAAGTTGGGATACGTATGCCTTCTCGTCCTCTGTATATAGATGCCGCGATGTTGCTGCCGTTTCTTTTTCCATATCCACTTAAGTGAAAAGCTGCCAGGAATGAACAACCTCGAGAAGATGTACCTACGTACGCAGATGCACGACGCGCTCAGCGGCGTGACAACTTCACTTCTTCGTCGTCAGATGACAAGCCAGGAGAACGTTAAGAAGAAGAAGCGCCGTTCCTCGACAAAGTACCTAGTACTGTACCTAGTGGTGGAAGAACAAGAAGAAGAAGTAGTACTACTGCAGTGGCGTTAGTGAAATAAAAACGCGCCTCGTAGTTCAAGCACTCGTTGATTGAGGAAACCTTGAACACGGATAGCGGTGTCGGTAACTAACAATACTCCCGACAGCGCAACGGCTCTTCTTTGATAACCCGGAATTTGTTCTGCAAAGTGATAATAATGAGGGCAAATCCCTACGGTTGGGCTTGCTCAGCGGCATCAGTACAGCTTTTTTCATATGTGTATCGGATCGTACTATGGTTGTGTATGCACTAGCCCCATTCATCATCTCAAAATAAAGTTGCGGTTGTTGTATGCCCTACACTCTTAACTCGGTACCCTTTAGTAAAGGGTAAAAATCGCAATATTTTACCCTCTATTTCAGAAGCTACCAGGTACCCTCTGAGCAGTACCTTTTATAAAAGTTACAAGGAAACCCACTAATTAGAGGTTACGGCCTTCAATCCAGCACCTGCCCGTAAAGGTTACGCCAACGTGCGGCTTTTTATACAGGATGTTCATTCTTATTCGCAACAGAGTAGCGTTCATTTGGCAGGTGGGTTATGTGAATTTTTGCTAATTAATCGATCCGTAGTTACAAACACATGCGTCAGGAAATGTCGGAAATGTTTGTAACTACGGATGGGCTAATTTGCGAAAATTAACATTACCCACCTGTCAAATGAGCGCTGGTGTGATGCGAATAAAAACAAACAACCTGTGCGTGGGATATGGACAGACATTTACAGAACACACCAAGGTACCAAAATGAACCAGCAGAAAAGGAGATCTTGGACATATGTATATTACAAAAACCGAAGTCTGTCGAGAGGTGACACATTGTGCACAAGTGCGATTCTGATGTGAGGAGAAACCATGGTCGCTTTACCATGTATGTGGAAAAAAGAACTATCTTCTAAGTGAGAAGCAATGCATAAAAGTGCGAGGAAGCCAGCGAGTCAAAACAACTGACCTATGTTTGCTAAGCTGAACAGACCCAACGAAATGCAGAATTCCAGCAGAAAAAAATTTATTCCACTTTCGTGTTGCAGAGGCGAGCGCAAATTGCAATACAGTATTACATAAAACGCATACAACCTTGAGGAATATGAGTGTACAGTAACGCAGGAGACACTACATTACTGCGTTATCAGCGTTGGAGGCGCTCTGGGACGAGTTTGTGAGGTACTGCATTGCGCTTTTGACGGTATGTGAACCTGCATGTGGGATCCTGGGAACAAAAGTTTGGGCAATGAGAGTAACATTTACGGAACCATTCAAATCCGTACAAAGCACAAGGTACAAAGCAGCATAAATGCGGGAAGGCGTTCACTCCGCGATTGAGTCTTAGAATATCGTAAGAATACAACAAGTAGGAAGCTGCGAATTATATATCTCGATGCATATATCCGCAGCTCGCAAAATGCACGCCGGTGTATTGTAAGTGGCGTTCATATGCAGGACCGCAAAACGCTTGCCATAATCACAACAAACATGCGCTAAGAGCTCTTGCTATCAAAATAACGCACGTACCTAGCACAAAATGTACACTTACCCAGTGTATGAAGTGTGTGAATTAGGGCTGCGGTGGTGACGTTCGTTTTCGGTTATATATTCTTTGCAATCTTCGCATTCACTACACTTTCCCCTGAGAACACCGAAAATATCCTTGTTTGCTAGCGACATCTAGCTTTTCCGTTGTTCCTGACGATACTATGATAAACGCGAGGAAAACCACTGATTAAAACAGATCACACTTGTTCACGGACGGACAACGAGCGTTAAGCGTTTCAAGGAAACCGCTCTCAGTGTGGATACACCTAGACCAGGCTCGGCTACGCAGCGAAATCGGAAATCTTGGTGGTTGCGGCATTGACAATGGTTTTCCACCCTTTAGAAAGAAACATACTATCAGTATTCCAGACTGCGAACTTATAATAATCTGTGTTCATACAGCATTGATAACATGTAGTCGACGTATAGATGACGCTGAAACAGATAAAAAATAACAGCGTAGATTCGCAACTGTCGTCTCGAATGGAAGGCTGACACGCGGCATTATGCTGAAAAACAGAAGGAAAACAAACGATAAGAAACTAACAAAGAAATTACCGTTGGAGATTTCGCTTAGAAGTTACAGTGTCGGAGTAGAGGGTACATTTATAAGTTACAACAGGCTGTTTTTGTTTTTTCCGAGAAGTAACTTCTATTCGTGTTGTAAAGACATGACCTTGGTCGCTTTTAACCTCTAAATATACGTTACAGTGGTGTAACCTATAAGAAATCTCGAAATCTACGTCTATATAGAAGTTACGTGTTTCTAAAAGTTACAATAAAAGGTACGGGTTTAAGAGTGTAGTGCTGGCAAGAGTCATGTAAGGGATTATTTATTCACCCATCCATCCACTGCTATGCCGCTCGTGCTCCGCTCCTTGAGCGTCCAAAGAAGCTCATCAGTTTCTCAAGTCAAGGAGTGTTCGTGAAACGTTATAAGGACTGAAGAAGACGAAGTACGTACAAGGAGTTCTTAAGGCCCTTATGAGAATCCGGGCCATAAGTCCACCAAATAACTTTATCGTCGTCAGTATAGCAATCTTCCACGCGGGGTATAGTGCACAGATCACCGTCCTCGTCTTCTACTAATGTGATGTCAAAATAAAATACGAAATTAATTCTCAACACATGTGTAGAGTGAAAAGAAAAAGAGACAGCTCCGAGCACCGAAGGATTCTCTTCGAGCCGATGACGGCAGCCCATGTAGGGAATGTTATCACCCGCATAAGCTGAGTTAGTGTGTTTGTAACCCACCACTGTGAAGTTAACTTCGTCTTGCACAAACATGACAGTCCTTTATTTATGAAATATTTGGACACAGCAATAATAATAAAAAAAAAGTAGCAATACTTGCGCTATTCATTTGTATGCTTTATCTGCAGAAGCTTGTGCGCAAAGTATTGGGATATTGGAACCAGTTCCTACGGGAATGAGGCAGCACACATTCTATTATCCGTATTGTTAGTAACTCTGATTGGCATACCTAGTATAGGCGGTCAATGCTTCCTGCGTTCCGCCGTTGTTGTTCCTAGGGTGCCTGAATGCGCGCACTCTCCTCCTTCGTCGTCGTTGACAGGGTGGAGACTTCCTAGTGACCGCCGAACGCCATTTTCGCTCACTGACTGCCGCTGTTTGTGTAGGAGCGAGGCGGGACTTCGTCATTGGAAGTGTGTTTTTGGCAGAAAATGGTTGAAAAAAAGTGGGAAAGAGCTTAGAAAGGCGAATTTTTCTATCAGAACACATAGCTGCAAGCGGCGCTTGTGAGTGAACATGGCGGCACCTCCGCCGTTGTCCCCACCCTGTCAAGGAGTAGGAGAGAGAGCGCGCATTCAGGCACCCTAGTTGTTCCACCATTCTCCTTCGTTCTTCAAGGAGTTGGTGCGATATTGATGGTGGCACCTGCCTCCTCCTCCGTCGACATCTGCCTCCGCTCCGCACATTTTGAGCTTGGCTGCTTGCTGTAACCGGCAACTCTCTGGAAGCCTCAGCAGGCTGTGTGTCGCCTAGAGCTCTTACACGAATAACTGCTTAGTTTAGTTGTACAACTAAAAAGGAGGACGAGAACAATTAAAAAATAGCTAGGAAGCAAGCGAGCTGGTGAAGATGATGCATAATGTAAAAACCCCGAGACTAGGGAACACGAAGGGTCAGACACAACACGAAGTCTCAAAGGAGGAAGAGGTCACTCGAAAAGCTCAGCAAGCACACCGTAAGTCCACCAAATAACTTTATCCTCGTCAGTATAGCAATCTTCCACGCGGCGTATAGTGAACAGATCGCCGTCCTCGTCTTCTACGAATGTAATGCTAAAATAAAATACGCATTTAGTCCTCAACACATGTTTCGCGTGAAAAGAAAAAGAGACAGCTCCGAGCACCGAAGGATTCTCTTCGAGCTGATGACGGCAGCAGACAACACTGCACTGCATTCGCATTGGCTGATTCCTGTCTTACGTGCTCATCTGGCGAAGTATGTGCAAGAAGGTTTGTTTCCACGCGTTAACAAAATTTATATTTCTTAGAGGCAAATACAACGTAAGTTAATCTCGTCAAATTTAGGCTTTTTGCTTGACAGACTTGCGTCTGCCATCGAGAGTAGCGTCATTGCTCCTCGCGCTGGCGAGGCTCGCTTACCCAGCGGACGACGCGTTTGCCCGACGGTGGGCGTTGCCACGTTAGGCCGACGCACCGATGCAATGGCCAGTAATCCGCCCCTGGGCTAACCTGTCGTCCGCTCGCTGCTGTCTGAGGGCGCTTTTGTAGAGCTTGTTTCGCGAATATGCTTTGACCGCAAGAACTTCTGTGTGCCACTATAACTTTTCTATGTGTAGGAAAATATTTATCAGTTAATTTTAAGTCAAAATTTAACACAGACTAACGAAACGCCCGCTAGGGCGCCACCGCCCGCCGCAGTGAAAATCTGTGCATGCGGTTCATCCCGCCGTTTTTCCGTCGAGTTGTCATGCCGGTGGTGGTTTGCCGTTTTTCCGTCGAGAAATCGTCGTATGCTATTACAGCTTACCGCACTGCATTCGCATTGGCTGATTCGTGTCTTACGTGCTCATCTATCGAAGTATGTGCAAGAAGGGTTCTTTCCACGCGGTAACAACATTTATATTTGTTAGAGGTAAATACAAAGTAAGTTAATGTCGTCAAATTTAGGCTTTTTGCTTGACAGACTTGGGTCTGTCACCGAGAGTAGCGTCATTACTCCTCGCGCCGGCGAGGCTGTCGTATTGCCAACTGTAGGATGGGACAGGAGAAAGCTTGCCCGGCGAGGCTCGCCTACCCAGCGGACGACGGTGGCCTTGTATCGCCAACTGTAGGATGGGACAAGCGTTAGGATGGTGGCCTTACTGACCACTTCAGATCGTGCGTCAGCAGCGCGCGCTTGCACGACGGTGGGCATTGCCACGTTAGGCCGATGCACCGATGCAATGGCCAGTAATCCGGCCCAGGGCAATGTGGCTCTCTGTAAGGGAGCCGGCGACTCCGGAGATTCTGTGGAAGATTCATATGATACTGACGCGACGCACAAACTTTCCGGTGTGCTACCGTACGAACAGAAGCGTGATATAAGTGAGTTTTAGTATACCGTTGATAAGGTTATCGGGCCTATCGGAACCAATCGCAGTGGTGCGTGACTCAGGATCTTGTCCACTGATTGGTTCCGGGTGATATGGTTCGACGCTAGCCGCGTTATCAACGGTCTGCTAAAACTCTCTATAGTTCCAGAATGCGAAGTGCTAGTGCGCTTCGAATCGGAAGATGCGACACTGTCAACGCAACAGAACAGCAATGCAACGAAACAGGTCGCAGTTGCCCACAACTGTGCTTTAGGTTTCGCAGGATTTGCAAGTGGGAGCCAGGGTATTGCATGCGTCCTCGACAGATGGCGCCGTCATGAAAGATTTGCCAGACTGACGGTTTCCCACCAGCTCACTGGACAAGCAATCTTTGAAACTCGATTGCTTACAAAATACGGTGATTGCAGCGGAGTGTTTTGCGCATTTGAACATTACAAGTTACCAGATTTCCGATGAACATGGGTTCGATTGGTTCTGTAGTGCAACCGGGCTGCGTCGGAGAGCAACACCAGCGCCGCCACTCTCACCGTCCCAAAGTGCAAGACACAACCAGGGTATATCTAAACTGGTAGCGAAAACAAGCGAAAAGACCAAATCACACCCATCGGCAAAGCTACCAGCATGAGGCGCGAGCGATCCTGGGTGTTGGTAGTAGAGATACGATCGTAAACAGAAAAAAACTTTAGAACATGGGCATGGCTTGTGTGTGTACTAATAGGTTATTCAAAAAAACTTTCTGTTGCCCCACTCGTGCACATATACGAAATCATCTACCACTCGATTGCATTTCCGTGTCCTGCTCCCTTTGCGCATGTGTCACAGTGGGTGTGTTTATGCGTGCATGTCTCTGTGTCCGTGCATTGTAATACGGAGTTCATACACTTTTTGGGTTAAACATCTCGGAGCTGTAGACCAAGATTTACACGTGTGAGCAGATGAATACAATGGACCGCCTGTTGCTGGCCCCACGAAAAAAGAAATTCGTCATGGGACGTACGAGCGGCCATGATAGCGTGAGTGTTAGCAGGAATCATCTGTGCACCAACGATGTCATGTTTTACTGCAATGTACCTAAATGGCCACTCATTGTATAAATGCAACGTCTAATCACTACGTGTACGTATAGCTCTAGGTGAGAAATATGCCTTAAGTGAACCTTCCTAATTTCTGAGTGGTCATCACGATGCCCTTCTGTTTGGAGTTGTCAAAATCTGTGATAACTGTATGTATTTCGAATTGATATGTTTAATGAAACCTGATATGATTTATTTTTCTGTGTTCTCGTCTGGTGTTGTTGCTTGAGTGAGGGAAAGGGAATGGAACACATACGAAGTGCGCGAATGTAAACGTGCCATGGCTAATTATGCACTACTTATTATTCATACTGCTGACGTCATCTCTGACGTCATTTGTTTACAATCGTAGTAGTCCGCGCAACCAATGTATGGCGCTGACCGTCTCTATTATGGCGTCATTCTGAAGACGCAGGGGCCTATGGGAGTTGCGCTACCTGTTTAGATATACCTCGACACAACAACGCAGCCATTGCGGCTGGCGGCACGAACCATGTAGCACGTAACCTGTGACTCGTGTAACCTGTAACCCACTGCATGTAACGTTGTGCTAGTGTTTATTCTCTTCTTTCTTTCTTTCCTTTTCCTTTCGTTTTGTTTCATTTTGTTTTACTTTCCTTCCTTTTTTCTTTTGATTCCCCCGTTTTTCTTTTTTCTTTCCTTCCTTTTCTTTTTTGTTTTTTTCTTTCTCCTTCCTTTTCTTTTTCGTTTTCCCCTTCCTCCTTTTTCTTTTTTTTTCGGAATAGCAAGCCCGCTCTTTGCCTGGCTAACCTTTCCTTTCTTTTTTTCTTAATAAACATATCCCCGCCCCTGTAACCCACGTAACCGAGAATAAACATATTATATGATGTCAGAAGTCAACGAACCTGGGGGCTTAATCGCAAGTCCACCTCACGAGCCAAAGAGAGCAACGGCGATCGTTAAAACTAGCGCGAGACGGGTTTCACGGGGCATTTCGTGCTCGCTTCGTCAACGGGACAGTGGCGTAATCTCTGACCACAACTTCGACGGAACATACTCGGCTGCATACCGAAATGGGGGAAGGCACAGGACCCGAGCGATGCGCGCGGCCCTTCTCATCCTCTTCTCCGTCCTTAACACGGCAAGTGAAGCAGGAGGCAACAGAATAGAACAAACGTAACGACGATATCCCCTGGGCGCAATCGCATTTCTTCGTCAACCGATGTCGTTAAGCTGTCGGTGTCGTTACGGCCGTGCACGTGATATTAGCTGACTACGCCTGGGGAGCGAGCGCATCAACGTCATTTCCGTCACAGTTTTTCGACTATTCTTTGGAAGGCAGCAAACATGCCGTCGTCGCGTGGTTCTCGCTGTGCTCGAACAACTGCCCAGCAATACGAGGTTATGGCCCGATGCATGCAAACCAACGGTATTTTAGGGTGTAGTTCAGCAACGGGACCGCTCGTTTTTAAAAATTAGTGAAGGAGTTAGGAAGCTAAATAAGAGAAGTGGAAGAAGGTCATATACTGAATCTAAAAATGCAAGAATTATAAAATTCTGTGGACTAGAACTTTTTTATATGCATTTCAACAACTCCATCTGATTTACCTTTAGCTCAGGGGAAACACGGGACTGCTAAGCCTAACGGAGTTGAAACTTGCCATCTCGCAAGAAAGGGTCGTTGAATTGGGCTAAATCTCCCCCTCACTTTAGTGAGGTTAGCCTAGGTTAGGTTCTACAGATTGGGGGGTCTGCCCCCCCCCCCCCCCAGGCACGCACTATGCGGTGCGGTCGTCGAGACTGTGCCTCGGGTTAGATCACAAGGTCCTCAGTAAAGGTGGCGGATCGCCTTCCAGAAACGGGCGATAAAATTAAATTGTTATACGTTTCAAGCAATATACGAGGGTCATTCCTCTTTAATTTCGTTACTAATTAGCTCCTCTTTCACGTAAAAGCGTTTGATTTTTGTTTTCATTATTTTTTCTTTAAAAAAAGCCTGTGGTCTCGATACGGAACTACATCCGTAATATATTCCGAGGAGCATTTTCGTCCACAGAGACTGGGAAAACTTAGCAGCCAGGCTGAATGCTGTTGGAGGTGCCGTGAAAACCGTTCCGGCGAAAGCGGCCCCATATTTTCCGAAGCCATGTATTATACCAGTATCTGTTCTCCATTAAATCCTCCCACGTTGCTTCCTGCGTGGCGAGTAATCTGCAGGAGCTCCCCTCTACGTTTTACAACTGCACATTGTGAATATGAGTTTGTGGTACGTTTGTGTGCGTGCGTCTCCAGGCATTTTCTTTCTCCCTTTCCTTCTCGCGGTAGTTGATATTATTAAACCACTTGTCGCTCAATATTATTTTGTTCTAATTTTGTTACGAGCTAGATCATGAAAGTGCCACTCTTATATAAAGCGCTGAAATAAATCGAACATACAAGTTTTCCAAGATTAGACTGCGGGTTTGAAAATACACATTCAAGGGGATAACAACAACAACCACAGCAACTTTATTTTTACTTTGGAGAGTGGGGAGTTTCATCGCGGGGATATATGTTTATGCCATTAGGTGCAAATAATATACATTCAGGGAGGTATAAAATTACTTTACCTCGAAGCGTTTATACCTCAAAGGGTATGCGCCCTGGGACAAGCCGTTTACACCCTAAAAGTTGTAAAATTTTCCAACAGTGTAGCACGTGGGCTGCTCTTTTTGACAGGCGGAATAACTTCCTAAAATCTATTTCATCTAACTGAAATCCATCTTGACCGTTACGGCTGCGTGGTTCACGGTTCGCATGCAGCTTCCGTTATCTTCCAGGCAAAGAAACCTTGCCATTCTGTGGGCGCATGCAACGTTAACGTCTTTTCACCTGGGATACCCTCTCGTATTAGAGTCACTAAATAAGCGAAGCTTATTTAGTGACTCTATCTCGTATAATACCGATCACGGTATGTAGTTTGCCTAAGCCAAAGATTGCGCCACTTTTAACGAAAACGAGGAAGTTACGTCATGCGTCACGAGGAGCAAATCACGGGCCCGCTAGGCCAGCTGTGACAGCCTCGCTTCCTCGTTATGCGTGCAACTTCGTTATCATTTTTCGTTTCCGTAAGCTAATGATTCCTAATGCCGGTTCGTTTCGCTCGTGCAGCGATTAAGCCCCCTGGACGGAACGCCCAAGACGCCCAATCCCAACGAAACTATGAGTAACTCTACTGCTACAACTATGACAGCCCCGCCGAGTCAAGAAGGAGCCATGATGGCGAACATGGTTACTCCTCCCGAGCGTTTCGATATGACAGGGGACCTGAGTGAATCGTGCAGCATATGACTTAACGAACTCAAGTTGTATCCCGAGGCCACAGGATTGTATACTCAACCGAAAGATGTTCAGACAGCCACTTTCCTAATTGCGATAGGGAAAGAAGCGCGAAGAGTCTTCGCCACAATGAAGTTCAAAGATGAGTCCAAGCGCGAGGACATCGATGCAGTCATTGCTAAATTTGAGGAATACTGCAACCCAGCAAACCAGATAGATCCAGCAAATGTCCCTAAGGTATCTCGCCCGGGACGTTTGGATATCCAGTGGAGTTTGCCACAGATCTGTTTTACATCCATGCGATATCCCAGCGACTAGCATTTCTGCCATGTTTGTAGATCCACTGAAAGTCCCTGCGACATCAGTCACGGATATTTGGATATATATGGGAGATTACAAATATCGTACATATTTTGCTTTTAAAAATTTTGTGCATGAGATATTTAGTGTTTGTAGAGTGCATCTGCAACTGTGTACCAGCAAATAATATTTATTGTGTGTTTTAACCCATTTGATACCATTGTTCCCATTTGGGAACAAACACATTACCTTCGCCTAACAAGATTCATCACAGTACAGCAACACCGTGGGACCTTATATCGCCAACTGTAAGATGGGACCTTGGGACCTGCCAGCATAAGTGCTGAACCCTGCCCGCCTCACTTGGACCAGTAGTAGTAGCCTCCTATTTGCGAGTTGGATGGAACGTATACTGAAATACAAATCGTTACACACACGTTCGTTAAGGGTAGCATGGCGTAAACCATTTGTAACGGTGACGAGGATGTATCTTCGCAATTCCTGTGTATCTGCATCAACTCAAAGTATACCCAACAACATTCCTGAAATCCCTTCCTATCAACTACTGTGTTTTTAATTCAGGTTACCGTCTCTATAAGGACAAACAAATCTTTCCTGGATCTCCCTAGGATCTGCAGGTTGCCTGTCATGGGACATTCAAACATTCAGAGCGCGATATCCTTCCAGCATACCAGGGACATCTGTTGTTTACTGGAGTAAGCCCAAAACGCAGTGGAATTGTGGATGTCGTGATAATTGTGGATGTCTATGGATGTCGAGATATTCAGGACGTTCGCGACCTTGTAGGGATGTCCCAGGGATATTAATGGTTTGCTGGGAAGCCTCTTCGAAACTGACACCCGAGTATATGTGTTCGGCTCCCGCGATCAAAAGCACGGAGAAAAATTTGACGAGTGGATGACTGAGCTCAAAACCCTAATAGAACCATGTTCATTCGATGGAATGGAAGACCGAATGCTTCGCAGTAGAATTATACTGGGTATGAACGACAAGGTACTGCAACAGAAAATAATTGCAGAAGACGTTGACCTTGACAAGTTGATTCACATGCGCCGAAGCAGTGGGCTCAGTCGCGATCAGTGTGGTGAAATTCAAGCCGCGAAAGCTTTGAAAGAGCCCTACAAGAGCTGCGGTTACTTGATCCACAGAGAGAAAACCTGCCCAGCAAAAGCAAAAAAAAGTAAGAGCTGCGGCAAGCTTGGGCACTTCAACACAGTGTGCAGGTCGAAGTCAAAACAACATCCAAAGGAGAAACTGCATGGAAGAGCAGACGATGAAGCGGAACCGCAATCGGAATTTTTCATCTGCTCCCTGGACACAGCACACAAAGTTCCTTGGCTTGTAACGGTGCATATTGAGGGACTGAAGACATAAGTAAAAATAGACACGGGGGCTACGTGCAACGTGATATCGATAGCACTCTGCGAACTATCACAGAAAAGTGCTTTGATACGACCTTCTTATATTGCCACCACCGAAGGTCAAGAAACGCATGGTACGTCGAGAAACACCGGGAGTGACAACGCCCCAGGCGTCGGCAGACATTCACGCACCATGAAGAGGGACTACAATATGTAAGGAAATATTGCATTTCCCGAAGCCCGAGAGCAACACCAGCGCCGCCGCTCTCACCGTCCCAAAGTCCAAGACACAACAACGCAGGCAGTGCGGCTTGCGACACGAACCATGTAGCACGTAAGTTGTAGCTCGTGTACACGGTAACCCACGTAACCAAGAATAAACATATTACAAGTTCATATTACCTTCTCGGTTCCTTTAAGCAAAAAAGGGTCAAGGCCATGATCGTAACGAGCGGCTGAGGTGCAGACGCCATTACGGGACTGTTGGTTGCCGGCCGTGTGGTTGCCCCGTCTAGTTTGCAGCTGTAGTGCGGTGTCTCCGAGCCTTAGCAGCCGAAAATGAGGTGCTGCGTGGCTGTCAACGGCAGCAACTCGCGTGCGAAAGGCTTCTGCGTGCACAGGTTTCCGAGAAAGTCCAAAAGAAGACGTATATGAAAGCAAAGAACAAGGCGTGGTGGCAGCAGGAGACCTAATGCCAACAGCGAATTATGTGAGGTAAGACATTCACATTACAGCAAAACAGGAAACTAAAAGCAACGTCTGCGCGATTCTGGCAGGACAAGACACTTGTCAGGTAGAAATAAAGAAAATTGCATGTGCGTGTGTGTGTTTATTTTTAATTTTTGGCTTTGTGTCTTTGCAGCAACGCCTTCACGACGCAACTCACGTCGCAGGCACATGTTTTGGGTGCGTCTATAACCTAGTTAGAGAGATAGTTTGGCTGCGAAATGGGTCGCTTTTCTCACGTCCATAATTACGTCTGGCATATGAAGCACTCACGAGGAATTTTCACTGTATGCACACTTTGACAGCAGCTAGTTCAAGACTAGGCGGGCTGACGGCAGGAGAAAACTGAAGCCGACAGCAGTGCCCAATGTTCTTCTCAATAAAAGTGGCCTAACGTGGAGGAGGATGATTGTGGTCAACGCCGAATACGGTAAATTATAAGATTTCGCTTGCTCCTACTGATTGTATCTCTTGCCTTGGCAACAGGAGTACCTTGGAAGACATAACTGCGCGAAGCAGTGATAACGTTGGGCTGCCTTCGCCCGAGCCGCCGTCTCAGATTCGAAGGCTGTCAAGTGGCTACAGACGTACGTGCACGCATTATGTTGTTTGAAAATTGCATTTTGTTTATACTTCTGGTTTCCTTAGTTCTAGCTTGCTTTTCTCCGCATTGCAGCACCCCACAATGCATGACATGCTCCCCCTCATATTCAGATCATTCTTCCAGGACATACAGTGAAGCTGCTTCTAGTATGGCATTTTTTTTAAACTCTTAACCAGTAGCAATAGTCTTGTTGTAAGCCTCGGCCTCGGTAGCTCAGTCGGTAACGTGTTGGCTTGCTGAGTTCAAGATCGCGGGTTCGATCCCGGCCGAGGACGGTAGCAATGTGGGGGAGGTAAACCTTGCTTCCAGCATCGTGTGTCGGATATTTCCGGGGTACGTGAAAAGAAACCCAGGAGGTCGAAATTATGCGCAGTCCTACCCTGCGGCACGGGCAACATGTCGCCACACTAGGCAGACAAACCTTACGTGTAACATCACAGCACCATGAACTCTTTGTGTGGTCAGGCTCCAAGCGACAGTGCCGACATTGTGGACTTCAGTACGCCGGCGCTTCGCTGTAAGCCGTAACGACGCAGTGAGCGCCCGAGGTAGTTTTGACCACCTAGTCATTATAATTGTATCATACGTACTCTGGAAGTTCCGATGCCTGGCTGTAGCTCAGAAACGCCGTATTCGGGCAATGCGTCCCAGACTTGCCCTTGTTATGTGTTTGCTCCGTGGCTACCTTGAGCACCGCCTCTTTTCGCTAGGGGAGCAGGAATTCCTGCGTCAGTGGTCTAATCGTTACATATATGCGTGAAGTATGGGCGCGTTGCTCTGTGTGTTGTGGCGGGCTCGCCTATAGTTTCGGATTGTGGCAATGAAGACGCGATCGACCCCGTGTAGTCCCGCTCTAGAAGTGCCTTATTCGTTTACACTCTTGCGCAATCAGATACATAAGACACATGCAGCGCCATCTCATAGAGTGCTTACAACACATCTCCCTCTCTGTTTTTTTTTCCTTCTTCTTTGTTTAGAACACATTTCTTAACTCTCTGACATTAGTGTTTCACCAAAGGTCCAGACGATGTAGACGATGTACTGGTTTCACAACTCTTCTACACCGTGTCTTTGTGTGTTCCACCTGGGGAGTCAGTTGGTTTCTTGGATGTTTGTCGTGGTCTGACTCCAAATCTCCTCCTGATGCGGTTGTGTCGCCCGTTGTTCCTGGCACGTCGGCCGGGAGAATGTCAGGGAAGTGCGTAGACTCAACAGCCTGAACATCTGTAGTGATAGCTTTCTCCATCGGTATGAGATGGTACGGATTGCGCCTCACAACGCCTTTGTTGGTTTCCACCCAGTATGAACGTGGGCTGCTATTTTTCTCCTTTATAACAGCACTTATTCCTTGGTCTGTGAGTCACACTTTTGTTCCTACACTGAGTTCTGCTGCAGCTCGTGCTCTGTGTCGTCTGTCATAATTTTGCTTGTGCAGGTTGCACCTCTTTTATTCCTGGCCGAGAAGTTCCTTGCGGTCCGGAGTTTTTGGTTCTAGTAGATGGTCTACCACTGGCACAGATGACCTAATCCTCCTTCCCATTAGAAGTTCCCAGCTGGGCTATATCCATTGCTGAGGGGCGTCGCGCGGTAGCTCAGAAGAGCGTGGTAGACGTCTTCAGAATTTTTCAAGCTGCTCTTTATGATGCGCACTCCTGACTCGACAAAGCCGTTACTCTGGGGAAACTTTCGGCTTGATGTCTTATGCATGAAGCCCCATTCATTTGCAAACCTGTTGAACTGTCATCGGTCCATGTTCTGAAACTGAGGGCCATTTTCACTAAACGCAATTTCTGGCGTACCATGGCGGGCAAAGATTGCCTTTAGGTGCCCAATAATACCTTTCTTTGATAAGTCCTTCAGATATGCTATCTCCGGGTACCTTGAAAAATATTCAGTTACCAGTAAGTACCACTTACCCTCAACGTAGAATAAGTCCATATCCTTCTGCCACGGCCTCTGTGGGAAGCAGAGGGTATTAGCGGCTCGTATCTGTTGGCAACTTCTTGGATGCACTGATTACAAGACTTCACGAGCTCTTCAATTTGCTTTGACAGTCCCGGCCACCAGACAAATTATTTTGCCCTTGCTCTGCATTTAACTATTCTCTGATGACCGTGGTGGATCTTCTGCAGTATTTCTTGTCTCATGGCGCTAGGAATGATTATCCTTGAGCCTTTTAGAAGGAAACCATCCTATACTGTAATGTCAGCACGACTTGGCCAGTAATCCCGGCACGGTTCGTTGAGACTGCCTTTTGTTGGCCATCATTGCTCATAATATTTGGTCAGTAACTGACAAGTTGGGTCATTTTGCTGCTCTTCTTTGATTTTTACCAATCGTCCTTCTGACGCTGGTAGTCCTGCAACAATTACTCGCACAAATGCTGCAACTTCTTGCTCAAAATCGTAACTGCCTTGCTGCGCAAGTGGTTGCCTTGAAAGCGCATCTGCCGCTATAGGCAGTTTGCAGGGGTATACTGAATGTCGTAGGTATACCTCATCATTCTCATCTTGAAGCGCTGCAACCGTAGTGTAAGGTCGTCCAGGCATTTTGATATAAAAATTGGAATGAGAGGCTTGTGGTCAGTTTCGATTCCAATCTTGATACCCGTGATGAGGTCCTTGAAACGGTCGCATGCCCAAACGACTGCCCTCTTTTTCTATTTGAGAGTACCGTTTTTCAGCCTCTGTAAGAGTTCTTGAGGCATATGCAACTTGTCTGTAGACTACCTCCTCTTGCTCCTGGCGTAGAACGCCTGCGAGCCCGAAAGATGAGGCATCATAGTGGGTTTCCTGGGGTCGAACAAAGCTAGCACTCGACTGGACATCAAAATCGCCTTCAGTTGTTCAAACGCTCTGCTCATATCCCCATAACCAATCACTTGTTGAGCTTAACAGTGTGTTCAAAGGATGAGCCACATGTGCGAGATGAGGCACAAATTCGCCCAAGTAGTTCACTATACCAAGGAACATCCTCAGTTCATGTACAGATGTACAGCACTTGAACTCTTCAATAGCGAGTCCCTTGCTTTCATCAAGTCTTATCGCTTGCTCATCTAACACGTGACCCAGAGACTTTACCGTGCGTACTCAAAACTTGCACTTTTCATCGTTGAGGCCGTGCTTCTAGAGTCTGTCTAACACTTCCTCAAACTGCTCGAACTGCCAAAAACCCGAGTTGGCATCCAATTTGCTGAACACTTTCGCTCCTGTGTGAAGAATCTGTGAAGAATCTGTGAGAAGACGTGTTCATTGATCGGGAGTGGGTGGACTTCCCTCTTGACGTATTTGTTCAGCTCGGTTAAGTCCACACATATGCGTATGTCTCCATTTGTTTTTGGAAGTACGACCATTCACGAACACCAGTCTGTAGGTTCCACAGCTCGTTCGATGACCCCCATCATTGGACATAACTTGGAACTTGGCCTTCACCTTAGGGAGTACTGCCATATGCATTCTTTTAGCTGTAGTCAATGCAAACGGGACAGTGTCCGGCTGCAAGGTGACCGTGTAGGCCTGCTTGACATGTCCCCATCCCCATTGCCACATCCAAATCCTCACTGACCTCCCTGGAGAGTAGTGGCCGTTCCAGACCTTTCACAACATACAGCTCTGCGTTTTCTCCCTTGGAATATCAGTTCTTCATGCAGTACCCCGAGTACCCCTAGTTCTTGTTGGTTTGGGCCGTTGAGCACACGTCGAGACTTGTTCAGCTCTGGCTGTCGCAGAACATCGCGATACACAGTGTCGGAGACGACTGAGACGTCTGCTCCTGTGTCCACAACGAAGTTAACGTGTTTTCCCACTTTTCTCTCTTGCACTGCTACGGTCCACCCGTGTCTCCTTCCGGAGGCTATTGAGCCCAAGAAGAATTCTTTGTCTTTTGGACTGTCTGTGCTCACTTCACACACTCGCCGCAATGACCTACACACTCTGGCATAGTGTCCCTTCTTCCTGCATTTGTTGCACAACGCGTTCTGGGCTGGACACTTTTCCTTTGTCTCGTGATCTTTCCCGCACCTCATGCATGAGGCACTCGACGATGCTTTGTCTTTTGCTTTCTGGCTCCCAGCATAGGCTGGTTTCTCGCCTTTCTTTGAAATTGAGGTTTTGGTAGACAAAACACGGTCCACCTTAGCCTCTTCAGCACGTAGCGTTAGCTGCTGCTTCTTTACTGATTCACCCTGGCGAGCCAACAAAGTGGCTTTTTGAAGAATCAACTCGGAGTCTAACTGCATTTTCTCGGAAAGGCTGCGGTCCTTGACTCCAACTATGATGCGATCCCGTATCATTTCATCATGTAGAACCCCGAAGTTGCAATATTTTGCCAACGCATAATGATCTGGAAGGAACTGCTCCACCGTTTCTCCTTCCCGCTGATTGCGCGAATGGAACTTGGCTCTGTCGTATATCACGTTACGGCGAACAACGAAGTGCTTCTCAAATGATTGAATGACAACGTCGCACTTCTTCTGCGGTCAACTTCAAGGACAACGATATGTCTTCCACCTTGTCTCCCATAAGGTAAATGAGGCAATCTATATGGTGTTCCTCTGACTTTGAGCACAGCCCACTCACCGCGCGGTACCTTTCGAATCGCCGATGCCACTGTGGTCATTGTTCGGGATTTGTGAAGCCGAACTCACTTGGCGGCTGGCAGATTGGCGGTAGATTAATCGACAGTCGTGTAGTGGTCATATCCAGCTTCCAGTTAGTGAACACGGTTAATAAATCTCGAGCGCTTTACTGGCAAGCGATTGCCGCAATCCCACTTCTGACACCAGTTGTGGCGGGCTCGTCTATAGTTTCGGATTCCGGCAATGAAGACGCGTGACACCCCGTGTAGTCCCGCTCTAGAAGTGCTTTATTCGTTTACACTCTTGCGCGATCAGATACATAAGATACATGCAGCGCCATAGGAGCGCTTTGAGGAACCTCGTTTTCTAACAAGGGATTCAGATTATGTAAATGGTGTAAATAATCACAACCAATTTTTCAGTTGCATTTTGCCTGATATGTGCACATACGAATGATAGATTATACATATTTTTAGCAGGAAGGGAGTTGCCTCAGGACAGAAGCCGCCGATATTTCGAACAGAGACTGTTCTTCTTCTGGGCACCGTCCTCATCATTGCCCAGAAGAAGAACAGTCATCATCATTGCCCATCGGTGCCCAGAAGAAGAACAGTCTCTGTTCGAAATATCGGCGGCTTCTGTCCTGAGGCAACTCCCTTCCTACATCTCTACCGGTTCGCTGGATTTCTACCCATCTACATATTTTTAGCAGTTTGACATACTTGTAACGATAGTTTGCACGCAGAATATCTACGTTGTTATTGTGTTAGCTAAAAGCAAAGAGTTATCTGAACAGTTGCTTCTGTAATCAGATAATCATGTTAATAAAATACTCTGAACAGCAAAGTTCATGTAACTCCAACCTGCACCCCAAGATAACATCAGTCTGCATGAGCGGCAAAACAGTGTGCCATAGTTTCACTGACAGTTGTCACTACAAGCGTACACCCTAAAAAGCTCATCTGCTCAGTTATTCTGTCTCTTTTCTCAGACTTTGAACAAAACCTCTCTGGTGCTGTGTTTCTCTCAAGCAACGGTGAGTTACGTTGAGTTGAGTTGAGTTGATCAGAAAAGAAAAAAATGGAGAAATAGACACTCATTACGAGAGCCGGCTACTCCAGATCACTTAGGAAAACAGAAATGGCTATCTACAATAAAACCAATGAGTGACAAAGACTTACGAGTGAGTTACGCCTACAGCTTTCAGTCCCATTATTTATATTTAGCTATCACAGTGAAAAATAACCCTCTGTTGAACAATGCACACTTGCCCCGTGATGAAGTATATTTCTTTGCGGTGTGAATTTATCATATTCCCTATAGCAAGGTACTTTTGTTTTACCGGCTTTCGGCAAGATTTACCCACAGAGGCATGCTTTTCCGGAAGTCAGTGTGAACCACTGGTCCGTGCCAACACCAACTCCGGTATGTTAATTCGCTGTCTCCTCTTGCACAATATGAATGGCTATTACAGTAGCATGTTGAAATGTGATACATTAAATTCTCACTTTTTGTCCTTTTTTTTTTCAGGCCTCATTCAAACCTTCCGTGGCAGCCCAGTAAACTAAACTATGCGTTCATATATATACGGAACAATTCTTGCAATCGCCAGAATACGGTATTATATGTGCTGTCTATTGTATACCACCAAGGATTTTCATTATGTGTGCTTTGGTCAGGCAAAGGTTCAGCCGTGCACTTGATTGGCCAAGCTCCACATGGCTTCCCTGAGGTGTCTCCACAAACTAGTGAACATGGTACGTTACATTAACTCTCTGTAGTGATCACGGTATGCTCTAATTCATCATGTACAAGGCCTTTTCAGTTTTTTTCTTCAACTTATACACTTGGTCTGGGCAGTGCCCAGATATTTGAGCAATATCTGATTTAAAGATTGGGTTATTTTTTAATCTGTCACATCACTGAAGGAGGTCCTGCTATAACGAAATCATTGCTCAAAGTGTTTCTAGAAAGGTGTACCGAGCTTTATATTTCAGTGTGGAAGTATTGACATTCTACTACTTCTTCAACGTGATGTCCCTGGGGGAGACACATACTCTCACTCTTTTTTCCCCTTTACTCAAAGTCAAGTGGGTATTAGTTCAACCTTTCATGACAAAAAAAGAATTAAAATATGAACAAGGAAAAGCAGCACACTGATGGTGTCTTGTAGCAGGCTTCACCTAATGCTAATTGACATCAGGTGAAAGCAGCTTGCAGGATAGTAAGAATACTGATCTGTGAATACGAATGGCCAGCTCATCTGAAATGGCTCTTAAGCAGGTATCACGTCAAAATCAACAATTGTGATTTGGTTCGGAGTTCTGGTTGCGACATAGGTACCCGTTATGTATTACAATGTCTTCATTTCCTTTTCCTTTTTTTTTAAGGTTTTCACATATTTTCAGGGGTATCAGCCTCTATTACGCCTCAGTGGAAGAAAGAAGTCTGCTAGTAAATACAGTAATGCGCAAGCCAAATGTGCTCGTTGCTTTTGTGTTATCTTGTATGGACCTCATGAGGTTTTGATATTTTCTTTATAGGTCTTCAGTGGACAGTCTGCACATTGCTTGTCGATATAAAAAAAAATCTGTGAAGTGCTTTGAAAAGAAAGTGGAAGACATAAGCAATACTTGCCGCAACAGCCGAAAAACCTGCCGAATTTTCCACTGGCAACTGATAATAAAGTGCAAGAGCTGAGCGCTAGGCTTTTAGATGATCTGTTAAGGGGAAGTTGGTTAGTGCTTACGCCCTTGCTCATATTTTGTGTCCCATTTATTAATGGTTGCGAAGAAAACGAGATGGACTTTTACATTGTAGGTTGCAATGATTGCACCACTAGGAGGCAACAGTCTCCAAGGTATGCAGTATGCAGGAGGTATGCAGTCTCCAAGAGAGTGAAAAAATGGATAGGAAGCAAGCGAGCTTGTGAAAATGATGCATAATGTAAAACCCCGAGACTAGAGAACACGAAGTCGGGATCCGGACATTTCGGTGGAGGACATTTCGGTGCGGACATTTCGGTTCACGGACGTTTCGGTGCACGGACCTTTCGGTGCACGGGCATTCGGTGCACGGATTTTTCGGTGCACGGACACTTCGGTGCACGGACATTTCGGTGCACGGACATTTTGGTGCAAAACGTTGCTGAGGGGTCCTGGAAAAATGGTCCCGGGAACGGTTGTCACAATGTCGACATATCATAATAAAACAAAGGAAAGAGGCAGGTTGACATCGGAAGTAGTGTTGTCAAGAAATTTGGTTTACATAGAGAAGAACGTGCTTGATGTATTTTTTATGCACTATTATAGATTTAAGACCTGATCTGCATGTGTTCGTGGTCTGTCGTGGCTTTTAAACTTTTGGAGCATTTAAAAAAAATATTTTGCGCCTCATGTTCTGGTCGGTGCTGTACAGATATTCATTTTTTATTTCTTTTTTCAACAGTAGATGAAGAATTGATTTTTAATTTTGTAGTGAGTATTATCGCGAAGGGGGCATCTTCGAGGCACGGATATTATGCAATTTGAATTCCATTTTTTGAGGACGTGCCGGTTGCATCTGTGGTAGAAGCATTTGATTAGACGCTATTCCCCTTCTATTCCTACATAATTTTTCCTCGGTGATGGCAGCGTATCTTCAAGGCCTAAAGAACCATACAATATTACCGTGGTGCCCCAACAAAGGCTGTTAGACTCGCTAGCCATAAACTGGTCGTCGTTTCAACAGTAAAAGCAGGGCTTTCATGCGAGTAGTATAATTAGAAGTCCTATAGCCGAGAGTTTTCTCTAATCCAATTCTAAGCCAAAATCCAGTCCTAAGCAAACACAATCCAGTTCTAAGTTAACACAAGCCAATTCCAAACCCCTCTGATTGGCCGCCATTAGCTCCGCCCACTTCACGTTGACTGGCTCATGCCAGGCCTACTGATCGTTGATTGGTTGACCGTAGCTCCGCTCCTCAATGCTAATTAGTTGGCTTGGTTCTGCCCACTTCACATTGATTGGCCCATGCTAAGCCCACTGACTGCTGATTAGTTGACCGTAGCTCCACCCCTTTATGCTAATTATTTGGCTCCGCCCACTTCACGCTGATTGCTGCACGCCGATTGTTGAGCTCCGCTGATTGGTCCATTCTAAGCCTACTGATCACTCTCGCAGACTTTCTAAGTGCTCTGTTTGGCCGCCGCCACCGATTGGCCCGTTCTAAGCCCACCGATTGGCTCGCTGAACATAGCCTTCATTAGCGCCCTCGAGATGGCAGCGACCCCGCTGAGGGTCGCTGCCTACTTACCTATTTACCGACTCCACCCACTTCATGCTGATTGGTCCATTCTAAGCCTACTGACTTCTAAGCCGGTCCACACGAAGCCTACTGATCACACTCCTAGACTTTCCAGACGCTCTGATTGGCCGTCCCCAATCTAAGCCTAGCGATTGGCCCTCGCTGGCCCGTTCTAAGCCCACTGACACCAGATGGCGCAACTCTTTACTGGCGCCGCCCACTTCATGCTGACTGGTGCATTCTAAGCCCACTGATTGGCCCTTCACACCAATTGGTCCATTCTAAGCCTACTGATGGCTAGCCCTGATTGGTCCACACTAAGCCTACCGAACAGTGATTGGCTAACCCGAATTTGTTGCTCCTAAGTCAGTCTAATCTCAGATGTCTAAACTTATCTCGTGCCACCAGATGGCGCAACGCAGTTGTATACACTCCACGCGGTTCCTCTTCGAGGCGTCACACAAGCGAGAGAACTTCGTCGAGATGTGTTGCCACATATCGCGCTCCCGTTTCACTGCAAACAAGTTGTGGGACATCATACACAAAATCTTCGACGAGTACCTGTCGGCTTACAGGGAGCAATCACTGCGCGAGCTTCAGGAACTATGTCAGGAAGAAATAAGAGTCCTTAAGACGATCATCAATCGCGCTAGGAGCTATGGATGAAAATAAAGAGGCATCACACCTCGCTACACAGTCTGCTCAAGTTATTCCACGATGTGCATGGAGTTCCAGCATCCCACTCGAATTCTCATGTCCGGCGCATCCATGTGTGGCAAAACGGTGCTCACGCAGAATATAATAAGACACCCGGAGTTATTTAGCATTCCACCTCAGAAGATACTCTACGTACGAAAGTATGCAGCTGGATGGGAAAAGGATTTCGAAGAAGATATCTTCCACCAGAGAAGATACTCTACGTACGAAAGTATGCAGCTGGATGGGAAAAGATTTTCGACGGCGTGGAGTTTATGTACGGGATACCCGCAGATTGGGATGAACAACATCCCACTCTCATAGTTATTGACGATCAAATCACGGAAAAGGGGGTTCTATCGGAAGTAGAGTCGCTGTTTATGCATGCTAGTCACCATAAGAATGCGTCCATGATCCTCATCACACAAGCCTTGTTCTGTCACAACGCCGCTTTTCGAACGATATCGTTGAACGCCAGTTATATCGTATTGTTCCGGAATGCTCGGTCCGTACAACAGATCAAAACCTTCGGACGTCAAGTATTCGGGAAACAAGGGCTCTCCTATTTTCTCGATGCATATAACCAGGCGACGGAGAAGGCGCACGGTTATTTAGTTGTAGATCTTCACTCGCAAACGCCTCCTTCCCGTAGCCTGAGAACGGGTATTTTACTGCATGACCGGCAGTTCCTGTTTACGCCCGCAAAATGACCCCCGATCTTAAAAGACATCTTATGCTCCTCGAAGTATTGGCCACCAGCAAACCGGCGCACCACGCAGAGGTACTTAAAGAGCTTAGCTGTGATGACATTCGAATCCTTTCGGAAATCTGTATGAACATTCTACGCGGAAATATTCCACTTTCGACTGCGGTTCATAAAAAGTTGAAGAAACACAAAAAAATCATCCACTTCCTCGCTTACAAGTCACTTCATAAGTGCCCCCGGTAATTGAAGAAATATATTAGGGGACAACGAGGTGGTCTCATTCCCATACTTCCACTGCTCCTCTCAGGGCATCAAGTCTCGTGGCGGTAATCGGCGGGCGAGCGATATCCAAAGCCATCAGTCATGGCTCATAGAATAGAAATAGATGAAGTTCTGAAATCTAACGATTCGGACGACGTAAGAGTGGGCAAAATACTGGAAGCCCTCTATTACTTGCTCAAGCACGCTCACTATCATCCTCCTCCTCCTCCTCCTCTGGAACCCGTCGATTCGGAGCCGAAACCGTAACCCAATCAATTCGATTTTAATCTTCTATCCTTCGGCGTTGATAAAGCACACGCGACATCTGTGCTAAAAGAATTGAAAAAAAGTTTTCACCTGGCAGGCGGGTAATGTGCTGGTATATAGAGGGAAGCAAATCAATCGCTCAAACATTGTGGCCCTTGTGAGCTACTTAGCATGTCGTAGCGCGCTCATGAAGAAACCCAGTTGGTACAAAAAAGTATAGACAATTATAAGCGCTCTGAAAATGCACCGCTGCACCATTGCTCGCTGGAGCAAATATGGGGCCCTATAAAAAGATCAAGGAGAAAGGGTAAGGTGGAGTGGATCGGTACCGACATTATCACAAGCTCAGGCGCCGAGAAGCCATCGAACAGCTGAAAAAAGAAGATGCTTACACCCTTCACAAGCCCGTGAAGAAAAAATTTAATCCTCCGTCATCCTCCATCATCGCAACTCATGTGAGGGATTTGTATCAGGCAGACCTTCTGGATAGGCGTAAATATCAGAAATTTAACAAGGCCTACAAGTACATCTCAATGGTCATAGATACGCTATCACAAGCTCAGGCGCCGAGAAGCCATTGAACAGCTGAAAAAAGAAGATGCTTACACCATTCACAAGCCCGTGAAGAAAAAATTTAATCCTCCGTCATCCTCCATCATCGCAACTCATGTGAGGGATTTATATCAGGCAGACCTTCTGGATAGGCGTAAATATCAGAAATTTAACAAGGCCTACAAGTACATCTCAATGGTCATAGATACGCTATCGAGGTACCTGTACATGGTCCCCATTCGCACAAAGCGCGCGCAGGATGCAAAGAAAGCTTTCCAACGAGTTTTCCGTCAAATAATTCTTAAGACGACCCCGCGCGAGAGCAAGTATAAAGTAAGGGACCAGGTGAGGCTCGCGTTAGATCGCGGCGTGTTCGCCAAAGGCTACGATCAAAGGTGGACGGCCGAAGTGTTGGAGGTGTCGCGAACGAGAAAGACCGATCCACCCGTAGTGTACGTGAAAGATCTTTAGAAAAAATCTTCCCGGAAACAACACCGCAAGCGATGTTGCCCCGACGACCGTTTTACGGGCCGCGCATTCCAAGACACGGCCCACTCGGGGGCGGACCGCGTTATCAAGGGGCCCTTCTCGAAATATGAAGGACCGGCTCCCTTTCGCCTCCCTCCACCGCTAAAGATCGAAAGATCAATACGCGGATTTGAAGGGAGACCAGAGCATGAGGTGAAAGATTCGAAAGATTCGTGAAAAATTCGACGGGAAAAGAAATACTGGGATCATTCTACAAGCAGGAGCTGCAGCCCGTCCACCATCTTTCCTCGTACGATAAGCGACTCATATCCACGGTGATTAGAAAGAAGAAAATTATTGGGGTGTTGCACTACTTGCTTCGTTGGTTCGGATACGCCAAAGATCACGATTCTTTGGTGCCCGCCAGCGATGTCAGAAAATGAATTTTACGTGTATCTGCTCTGGAACGCCAGCATGGACCTGCACCCGTCCAACACGCTGAACGACTTCACGATCGCGTTGGATCAGCCGCTATACCTGGATAATTCGTACGTCGTCGGACTAGAGGGATTTTCCATTCCCAACAGCTTTCTGAACGTGAACGAAGCGCCGGATAAGCTGATAACGCTATCAACGGAGAAGTGGCAAACAAAACATCTCATGTTCGAAGACATGGACACGCTATTGAATAAAACATTCCATGAATATGGGATAGAGTGGACTTACGAGGAAGATCACTACGTGTTTAAGCTACCATCGCGCGTGCGCTCGGTGAAACTAATCGACAGACCGCTGCATCTCGCCTTTGGAATCGCCGACATCGATGGAGATCACTCGGAGGGCAGAGTACGCACCGTCCCAAACGTGTTACCGCTCGCGGAGGAAAGAGCCGTTATGATGCGAGTTCACCGGGTGATAGTGATCAATAACGATCAAATTTTGGAACCCCGATCGCTAATTACCGACACATTCCACGAATTCTTCAGAGCGACAAACGATACAGAATCAAAGGTGGAATACAAGGACAACACTTACTCGCTCTCTCTCCCGGCGAATTTCAACTTCTCGACCGAGTTCCTGGACCTCATTCAGTTGAAGCACATCCGCGCTGAAGGATCCCGAAAGCGCATCACATGTAATCCCATAGTGAAGACGTACCGCATCCACATAAACACTCCAGAGACGGAAAGTCGGCGCATTTCACTTCCACCAAATTACTACGAAACACCCGAGGCTCTCGTGAGCGCCATCCAAGAGCCTCTGCAACCCGAGGCTTCCTTTGCGTACGATGCATGGGCGAGGAAGTGTTCGCTGATCTTGCGGGAAAACGTGTCGCTTACATTATCCGATTACTTTGTGTACCTACTGGGTTTCGGCGCGAAAACCGTATTTACAGAAAATGATACGGGCGTCGACGCAGTGACCATAGATCTTCCCATTAACTGTATTATGATATACACGGATCTCGTCACGCCCTCCGTAGTAGGAAACGGGTGGCATCCGATACAGAAATTAATTCCATTCGTATACTATAGAACGAAAGAGCAACTGAATTTCAGCTTTCTTCACGTTCAGTACTTCAAGTCAGTGCAGCGCGAAATTTCCTCAATCACTGTCTCTATACGCGACAACATGGGTCGCAAGCTACCGCTACAAAATCGCGGTAGATCGACGCTGACGCTGCACTTTAAAGGGACTATGAAACGATTTTTTTCTTCGTTGCGTTCGAAAGAAGGCATTTTTCTGAGTCTAGAACCGAAATTTTACTTTCGTCGCGCGAGCGAATTTCTCGGGAGCGAATTTAAACGGAGCGGCGAAGGGAGGACAGCTAGCGCCGCGCCGTGGCGAGCTGCCGAGCGGAGACACAACGGGCAACTTGACGCGACCACGGCCGGCTCAGCAACACGTCATCGTGACGTGTTGCCGAGCCGAGGAATCCCGACAGGAGCATGCGCCGTAGGATCCCGCGTATGCGTTCATCGGGAGTGGAAATCTCCATGACAGCAGCTTTCACGCGATCGGCAGATTTTGGCAGTGGCGGCAGCCACAGCGCGAGCTCGCGGCATTACTTGCCATTGTGCAACACCGGTGACGTAACGGGGAACCGAAGTGCGGTCCGTACAGTTACACCATCGACAGGGAAATATGCGCGGGAGAGGAGGAACGCGGAAGAGACATTTCCAGCGCGCGCTCCTCGCAGAGTGGAGCGATTTCGTCCGGAAAAATTTGTGGCATATTAGTTTCTCTGCGGGAAGAACAGTTTCCATCGAAAAAAAGTATGGGGGTTCGGGAAATTTCATAGTCCCTTTAAGCATGTACACTAAAGCGGTACCAATCTACGGATTCGGCGCTCCGACGGTATACAGGTCGCACCTGTACCAGAGGGGAGGCAATTTCTTTTCTCAGCTCAGGCGTTTCGCGATTCCTCTCTTTAAACGCGTATCGTCCTACGTCAAAAAGACGGCTGTCGCCGCCGCTAAGCGCGTGGCCAAAAATATGTTGGAGGGAGACTCTTTCCATAGAGTGCTTAAAAGATCGGCGAAAGATGTGCGCCACGAAATTCTCCGAGATCTCGGAGGGGCCGGGTGGAGAAATACAATTATTTTCCGTGCCGGGAACACAATGGCATATACTGAAGGGGGAATACGAGGTATTCATCCCGGACCTGCGCAAAATTGCTGCTTCGCCCGCATCGCATATTTCCTGGTGGACAGAACTAAAATATTACCACTGCTGCCAGGCTCGTCAACGCTGAAGTAAGTTCAATAGATGACGTCGTGCAAAGAGGAGCTTGGAACTTCTCCAAGTTCAAGATAAATGGAGAAGACATATCCTTGAGTTTGGAGAAATATTTAGGAGACAGACACAGCTAAGGAAACCAGACCAGCAGTGAATTTTAATCAGTAAAAATCAAGGGAAAGGAGGCAAAGGAGAGAAGGAGGAAAGTCGATGGACGGGTTGCTGATGCATTCTGAAGTTGTAGCTATCATGTAGGCCTCCTGGGTAATCCTTCGTTTCGTATCTTGTACGTACTGTAGACAACCTGTTGCGTTGAAGTTGACCATCTACTTGTCTGCCCTATGACATAGGGCAGACAGCTAGGCAGACAGCTCCGCTCTGCGATATCTGAGCAGACCGTGCTAGGGATGAAAAATTTCCGGCAAATTTGAACCTCGGGGGAAAAAATCCTTCTTTTCGTGTTTTTTTTAAATTCCAAACCAATTGAAAATAATGAAGATACTGTGTAGACGTCTTCACTGATCACACAAACTGGAGATCATGCGTCGAGCTCTATACCTAACACGACTCCAGCCCACTTCAATTAGAGCATGATTGGCTTCATCTTACTTGAAGATGGTCTCTTTTGCGTGCAATGGTTGAAGCATTCTTCCTTAGAAGATGTCCCAGTGTGGTTGCCTTTGTCTTCTAGCAGTTCCAAAGAGTTGGATTGGTGCTTTGATCGTCTCTTCTGCTGTCCCGTCCTACATTCACTCGCGAGGTGTCCGCGCTTCTTGCGTCGGAACCACTCTTTGTCTTTGAACGGGCAGTTTGGAGGCCTGTCCTCTTTGCTTCCACACATGACACACGAAAACGACTTCGGTGAGCCTTTCGATTGTCATTTTTCTTTGCTGTGCTTTCTAATCGCGCTGACGGCTCCACTGACACCTGACGCGGATGCCGCGCTCGGCTCAAGTTCCTTGGAGTTCTGAGCTGCAAGCTCCGCCGCAGTAGCAGTCTCAACCCTTCTTGGGCTTCGTCAGCAAAACTTTCTGGACGCTCTTATCCTTAATTGCGATGACAAATCTGTCGTGCAGCTTGCGTTTAAGCGCAGTACCAAAGCCACAACAGTCAGGGGCGTTCGGCAACAAAACAGTAGCAGCTCCTCCCTCACCTTGCGTGCGGTTGTGAAATCGAAATGTTTCCGTTATTTCCGATGGCTCTGGACTAAAATGACTTGTAAGAGTCGTCGTGATTTCCGTATAAGACACCTCCATTGGCTTCCTTGCAGTGAGAAGACCACGCAGTCTACTGTGTGTCGGCGCACCCACCGAAGAGGTGAAAATGGATCTCTGTTTCTTCTCGACCGTAATGCAGTCGGCATCGAAAAAAGGGTCCAGTCGTTCCTTGTACTGGTCTCATGTTTCCTCGAGCTCAGTGAGCTCCGGTACATTTGACAGACATACAGGGGCGCCGCTAGGCAATTTTTCAGAGAGGGGCAAGATCTCGGACCTGGGCACCAATGTATACTCCCCCCGGGGGAGGATGTCGTTCAACAGCTCACTCTTGCGCAATAACTCCGAGTACCATCAGTGACGTCCGTCATTAGAGCCCGCCCGCTACTGTCCGTTTCTCATATACTTGACATCCATTTATCAGTCTCTTTAGCTACGACTGTGCTGACAATATACTAATACTAATAGAAACTAAAAATGAATGGAGATGTCTGTGGGATCAGCCCTCCACAACTCCCCATAGAGCCCATAGTATAGCAAAATTCACACAACACTGGGCACACGACCAATGAGAATGCAGCGATTGCTTCCTCAATCCTCCATTCAGAAGGCTCTCCGTCCGGCTTGCAGCCTGACCCGCTTCTGGCTCTTGCTGTCTTCTCTCGACTTCTTGGCCATTGCCATTTTGCTATAGTGCTCGCGATCACTGTATCGCTTGTAGCCGATAGAACGCAGCAATAATGAACAAAGCAAGCTGGAGATGTTTGATAAGGTCAAGTGAAAGAGACATTTATTCTACTGTGAGGTCCAAGACAATCAATACATGATGAGATGCCACCAATGAACAAAACGCCTTCGTGACAAAGGCAAATGTAAAAACATGGACTTCGGGATGTGCGGCATGTAATGTACGCGGTTACAATTTTTCACGGTAGACACAAATATTGCACATGACCTAACGCTTGACCTACACATGATGGAGCAAATGGTACGGCCCGAATAGTTAAATTTCTCGGCCCAACGCACACACAAAAATAGGAAATGTGTAAATTATGTTCAACATGACGTTTGAAGATACACATATCGTTGTTACTAAATAGTATCACAGTGTTAAGATATGCCATCTGATAAACCGTTTGTAGTGCTAATATGAACAGAACCTGACTAGATGAGACAATGATAACAGAGAATGTGTATATATAAACAAACTATGCAAATATGCTATCATGAGCACACACTCTGAAGGCACCGTTATATAAATGTTCTATGCGTGACTACATTCACACAAATCCTGTGCACATCATAAGGAGACATTAAAGGAGGATCATCCCTTAAGGTTTCCTAATCATCTAGAAGAAAAGCAATCTCTGTTTGAAATAACGGACACTCTCGTCCTCAGCTCTTGCATTGACTAGATTGATTAACTTAGATCGACTAAATCAGCATGAAAACAGGCATGCTCCACTATGTAATACACTCTAAGAAAAAAAGATTGAAAACGGGTAGAAGCGCACCAGTTCTTCCCGACCTATTTTCCCTCTACCGGCTGCAGGTTGAAGTTGTGCTGTTTCTGCCCTTTTGCTCAACTCTCTCCCCCTAACGGTAGAACCACTGTGGCGAAGGAGAAGGAGAAGGAGTGTCGTTGGGAGGAACCCGAGAGATCTGCCTGCCTGATTAGGCGGCATGTTTCTCGGGAAGGGAAAGGTGGTGCAGAGGAGGAGAGGGTGAAGTGGAAGACCGAGCGGAATCCGCTCGGGGGGAGGATAGCTGCGTCCATGGGCCGACTTCAGGGGAACTGTGCCGGCATACGCCTATTACACATCTGAGGGAAACCCAGGAAAAACCCCAGACGGCACAGCCGGCCCGCGGATTCGAACCGCGGACCTCCCAGTCTCCAAGCGCACGCGTTACCGCTGCGCCAAACCACTGTGGCAATCTTGTCACTATTAGGGTTCAAGTGACTTTTTTTCCTTTTGTGTGTTTCGTAGCAGGGTCACTAATGGAAGTGTAAATGGAGTCACTCAAGCGACGAGAATAGTTGAGGGTTACTAATCCTGCGCACAAAGGCGTTTGGTCCAACTTCGAGGTCACTGTTCAAGAGATTAGCCAGAGCGACCAAACACAGAGTGTCTGCGCTTGCGCGGAATCGCTGATTGTGTAAAAGGGGTCAGTATAGAGACGAACGCTGAAAGTGACAGACTGCCGGTTTGCACGTGGACATTGCTGCACCGAAGGCCATGCGTGCGGCCTAATGACTATGCTGAGTCGGGTATTCGCATCTGCATGGTGGAAGGTGTTATCGGTTCAGCTGCAATGGTATGAACATAAGCAAGGTGGAGTTAGGACAGAATCAGGTGAGTAATTTTGATATTCAAGATTTTTCTTCCCGAGCGTCTTATATGCAGTGATCAGATGTGTTTTGCGCATTGCGTGTTCCGGTTGACCGGCATGTCGTCTGACACTTTTTCAGCATCCTATGAAACAGCAATATGAGCAAATGCGTTTGTGTAATAAAAGCAGGTCACCATGACAACTTTAGCACGGCACCTTATCAGCGCCCGCCGGATGTGATTACGGGATCCACTTCGAAAATGAAGAAACGGAGCCATAACATACGGTGAGCCACTGTGTGATGGGAGAAGGCATTCATCGCTCGAGTCATGGTTTTTTAGATGTGCGCTGTGTTATTTTTTTTTTCTTGGCTTTTGTTCACTGCCGGGTTAGCCTTCTTCTTTGTGTATGCCTATTTCTGAGGGAATCACACATGTAAACATATTTCTGCATTTTTCTGAGAAGTGAAACATGTACCGTCGTTATTATTTATCGCTTATCTTAAATGCTCTATTAATGCCATTTACATTTCAGTTGAAATCATCTGTCCTGCCACGTGTTCCTCCGGCCAGATATTACAGACCGGGCGAAGATTCGTGTGTATTTAGAGCGACACAGTAGTGTGAAACGTCGAGCCCTCAGAAGTTATCCCGATGCCCTTGTTATGGTGCATGCATGTGGAATTCATGTGCAAGACAGTCCATGCAAGTGATTCTTTCGTGTTTTTTCCATGCAGTGTTTTCTTTCGTGTCTCCGTGCTCAGGCTTCTTCAAAATGGATGTACCTTTCACATTGGTAAGCGCAAGTGTACGATTCCAATTGTGACGTGCTAATAAAATGCTGTGACCAGTAACAGTTGTCTACGTACATGTTCTACCTTATCCACACAAATACAAGAAGTCAAGTCACGTCACGTTCAATACGTCAAGTTCTTCTCAGAAGGGCAGACGTCCTTCATGAAAGGCGGAGTAAATATTTCCCTACCAGGTCTAAATGCCCCGTCATTACGGGTAGAGATATGCCACCGGTAGGCACAGCACGAATAATAGCAGAGATTCTTACCATTTCGGGTAAAAAATTATCTTCCAATAAGGAAGAACAGTTCTACTCACGGTAGAACTGTCTTCCGGGAATGGTTGAATATTGAGCGTCAAGATGAGCAGATATTTCTCACCCTTGGGGTAGAGGTGTCTTCCATATGAAGAGAAAAGATAGACCCCCCAGAGGAATAGCAGTCAACCATGTAGGGGCAGAATTTTGCTACTAACAGGGTAGAATTCTCTTCACACTCAGGGGTAGAACTGTTCCACCAGTGTGGTAGAAATGAAGGGGTAGAAGTGTTTCTACCCCTCACTTTCTACCCCAAAAGGGTTGAGAATCTGTGACAACACACTTCTACCCCAAAAGGTAGAAAATTACACCTTTTTTTCTTAGAGTGTAACATGAAGCTCCACGAGATATACAATAAGACACTTTGTTGGGCGAGCTGATCCAATTTACATTGCATAGATATAGTGAGTGCAAAGTCAAAACATCTGTGCACGTAATCTCCACGAAATGAGACATATGTACTTATGCATTTTGTGATCTTCGCCAAAACTCCATGTCCACTTCTCTAACAAATAAAATAGGATGAACAAACGTTATCTTTTGGTTGTCTTTTGCCAACAACAACATTTTTCATAATGTGTTGGCACCGTGTATGTTGGCCACACATAGCCCTCCTGGGCTATAAAAAAGAAAGAACACTGTACATTATAGGGCTACCATGTGCTCCGAATGTAGACCAGAAGCCTCAATACTGCAGGGGTTGAATCACAAAACCTCTATGTAACATCACAGACCCTGTAACTATGGTTATGACACACTCTGCGCAGGTAAAGCTGAACTGCAGAGTGACTTGAACTTTATTCAATCTCTTGTAGGATCCCAGGAGGAATGGAAGTGCCTGTAGAGGTTGTGTTGATAACTTTGCTAGCAACAACAGTTAAGCTAAAATCACAGTCTTTGTGCAAAACGGCAAGCTTGCTGTGCGACCTGCCACAACAACAATGCATGGAGGTTCTTTTTCATTTCTCCTTTGAGATCCTCATCTGGTAATGGTAAACTTTGGCTTTACTCTGGGACAGGACCATGATCATGGGCAATGGCGCTGTGGTTAGTCCGAGGAATAATTCTGCCGACTTGGGGATTCTTTAAAGGTGCATGGAAGGCCTGTGGAACATATTTTTTTACTGCGTCACATAAGCGTACTAACTTCAGGTAGTGTCACACAAAATATTTTGTTTGGGAAGTGCGAATTTGCTGAGAAAATTGCTTTGCAGGAGAGCGCGCACTGGCGGCGACCTCGCCCAGTGTCTCCTCGCGTCTCGTCACATCAGGTGGTACAGCACTATTTTATTGGCCACCGAGAATAATCTGCTAGGGAGAGCGAGCAGTTGAGACGCGGGACAAAATGCAAATAAAAAAGATGCTCGCCTCAGTATTGCTGAGACTCATGACATTGCAGACTGGCAGCCAAGGAGAACGGGTTTTGTAACCTGAGAGTTAAAAGCTTTCTTGTGCTCCAGTGTTACGCACTGCACTCGTAGCTTTTGTGCGAATGTGTCTCTCAGGTCTTGTAATCCTAATTTCTAGTTTTCATGACAATATTGGTTCTCGAGTCCTTCCATGCTCCTTTAACATGATGGAAGATGAAAGCTAGCTAACCTTTTCAGTGACTTCCTTCTTTCATTATTAATTCCTTAGGCACTTGAGGCTTCGTATGTATTTATCCCTTCTATGTGTTCCAGCCTCAGAACATCAATTTGCATTGGGTCCTTTAACATGTCAGCACAGAAACTCTTTGCTCTTTTAAAATGCTGCTGAATGTATCATCACATTACCCTGACACCTTTTTACGTTTCCTTTCCTGTGACCTCCTGCGTGCAGCTTCCATTTCCTCCTTGTTTTTCCTCCTGATGTGGTACTCTATCCGCCTCACAGCAAACAGAGTCAGGAAATGAGCCTGGCATGCACTACTACAAAATGGCTCTTGGCTGTTCTGGGTGAAAGCACTGACGAGATTTTGCTTTACCCCTTTTTTGTGTAGGAGAGCATCAATTTCTGTTTCAAAAACTCTCTCAAGTTTGCAAAAAAAGTCAAAAAAAGGGTCAGATGGCACACAAAGGGAACTATGAGAGGTAGAAGCCTCACTCTGTAGGTATGAAAGCAAGCCTTCTGCTCTCTGAAATCCGTCTCCTGCAGCCTTTAACAAGCTTGGGCAGTCGGTGCATTTTGAGGCTTTCAGAAAAGAGTGGACCATTACCCCCGCGTATAGATGCTGTACATTAGCCTCAAGAATGTGAGCTGGCTCCTGTACATCATGCATCCCATGTTCAGTCTCCATTTCTTCAGCAGCAGATATTCCTTCTGTGCCAGAAGGTTCAGAAGGAATGCTTGCAGCTGACGAAACCGGCATACGCAACAGTTCATTCAGGAGCTCAGTTGTATCAGCCTCGCAATTCCCCCTACTGGGAAGTTTCGTGATCCTCCCTGCGAGGGTATGCTAAAGGCCTGCAACAAACTGAAACGCGTTTGGTGTCTCATTGCACCCGTGCATTTGCCGGAACTGACCAAACATGTTTTCCAGGGGGTCTTGGTTGAGCCTCCGTGTCAGCAGGTGTTCTAAATCAAAATTTTCGTGGAGGTCCTCCCACAATGCAAGTACTGAACGAATTGTGATTTGCCACCCTCTTACAGTAGGAGGCTGCCTATCGCTGTCAAACTTCCACTGTGCTATCCACTGAACTACAGACTCTAGTAACTCCTTGTGACCAGTGGAATTGCTCATTGCATATCTCATCTTTTTGTCGTCACTTTGTTGGACAGATGAGCTGTTCAAACAATCAAACAGAACATCCATCCTCAGGAGGAAGTCTGAAGTCACAGCGGCAGCTGGATGCATACACCCGGTGCTAATACAGACAGCGATTGCAGTGGAAACACTATTACTCAGTACTTGCGTCGCAAGCTTGACCCTCATACGATTGAAAACTGTAGGCTGAATGTGCTCATCTGTGAGCTTAGGTGCCAGTCTGAGTTTTAAGGGGTAGTCTGATTCATAGAACTCTTTGATGAAGGACCACTGTACCTTGTGTTTAGCATTTCCAATCTGAAGGTCATGTTTCAACAGAAGGTTGCGTGTAGTCTTCATCAAATGAGGTGGATCAAAAATAAAGTACACCTTACAGTCATTGACAATGAAATATGGTTTTGCCGGGGAAATCTGAAGCTTTCTACACAATGCACAGTTGCTGGCACCTTGGTCACAGATAACCGCTTTCACAAAAAGGCCAAATGAATTAAGCTTCTGAATGAGGTCTAGAATCAAATCGTTTAGAATATCTGCTGACACGGTCGACTTTGAAAAGATGTATGCCAATGGCTGTACCCAGGTTTTGGTGATTCCAGAGAGCACAACAAGCAGCGCTGAGTTTGCCATCTGAGAGGTCCTTTCTTTACCTGTATCGACAAATCCCAATACAGTGTCTGATGCATAGTCATATTGCAGGTGCTGCTTGATGGACATTTCATCAAATATCAGGCAGCATGTTTTATCCTTCTGCGGCAGCCCCTGTAATCTTGACTTCAATCCTTCAAGGACTGCAGGCATGACTCCAGGTTCTAACACAATATCTTTAAGCCAATTCCTTAGTGAGCTCACAGATGACAAAGTCAGCGATGCGGCCAGGTAACGGTAAGCTTGTGGGCTCCTGAAGTGTAAATTCAGTGCTAATGCCCTGGCTTCTGATGGCCACCTCCTGCCGAACTTGCTCAAACGCTGCAGGTACATCTGGACACGAAATATGCTTAGGGAGCGTCTGTTTAGGTATTGTGCTGCCCCCTGAACTATCTGGCTCCTGGTCAACCCGCTAAAGCCACGTGCCCTGTGTGTACGAAACAAAGAGGTCCTTAGTCTGTTTCTTGTGGTTTGCAGCTTGTAAATGAGTGAAGCAGTTCTTGGTGTCCTCTGCCTCAAAGGACGTCCTCTCCTACGAGATTTGGGCGTAGAACCTAACAAACATGAAGAATAATGAAAAGTAGTTCATTGGAATATTAAGAGATAAAGGCTTAAAATATGCTGTATACCCAACATAACCATGTCATCATTATACTGAGTAATCAGCGGTGCACAGATCTTTAGGCATTTGCCTATAAATGTCTAAATGCAATGTCTTCCAGTTTTGCCTGCCTTTTCATCGAGGTCATTCTACGGTTGCCATTTTTAAACCTTGCAAAGCCCTCTTTGAGTTTGTTATTTCACAGCATACACCGATAGACTCTGGGACAAAAGGTCACACATTGTCACAACCTCCAACACTGCAGCACAGCACAACGATTCAAAACGTTTGCTTACAGTTACATAGTCGGTGGGGCATGGGTGTAATTGGGATAAATAACAGAAGAAGAATTGACGACAGAGCAAGGAAGGAATAGATGCCTCGTAATATATGCTACAAACCAGACCAAAAACAATAAAAGAAAAAGATTGCATAAAGAGAAAGAATAAAAGGGAAATATTTTTAGTGGCAATGTGTACCTACGCATTATAGAAAGCATTGTCAAAGAAATAGTCACATGCAAATTCTGAGACTAGAATCGTTATGTGTGTCTCAACTTCACTACACTGAAATACTTACTTAAAATTGATGGTGTGTCCTAAAGTAAAAAACAGAAGCAGAAAATTTTTTCATGCAAATTTGAGTTTTACTGAAGTTGTGTAATGAGTGGCGTTTCTGGAATACAGCTCAGGAAAAATGTTTACGGAATATGTCACTCGTGCATTCCATTATGAGACTGCCTCCGTGGGAGTGAATGGGAGTGACCAGAATTGGAAACTGTAGTGTCTCGGTTGTCCTGTCACCTGTTTGTAGTTTGTCCGCTCCTGCTCATTACCAGGGGTGACACTCTGATGAAGAAATACACGAGTGATGTACTCTGTCAACTTTTGTCCCAACCTGTACATACGTAGAACTTACATCACTAAGAGTGAGTTATGTAAAATGTTTGATAAAAATAATTGCATACTAGATTACTTGAGTAGGCAACTGATCGGAACCATCTTAGTAGTACAGTACGAAGGGAGCTGCCTGAGGACAGGAGCCGCCGATATTTCGAAGCTTATTTGGCACACGTCAGGATGTTTTCGGTGTTCCAGAGCCTCGTTTCGATCAAGTGTGGGTGCCTTGCGATGGAATTCGGTTAGGAGGGAGTCTGGATAGTCCCTTTGGGCAAGTGTGCTGCAGAGTTCATTAAGCTTCTCAGTTCAAACAACACAGATTATGCTGAAAAACTTGATGAACTCTGCAGCACACTTGCCCAAAGGGACTATCCGGACTCCCTCCTAACCGAATTCCGTCGCAAGGCACCCACACGCTATCGAAACGAGGCTCTGGAACACCGAAAAGGTCCTGACGTGTGGCAAATAAGCTTCATCACAAGATATTCCAACGCAATTCCAAACATCAAAGCCATATGGAAGCACGAGCCCCTCCTCCAAAGCAGTGACCGACTTGGCAATATATTCACACATCCAATACAGGTGACATACCGACGCGCAAAAAACCTAGCAGACTCCTTGGTCAATGCCAAAATCAGCAAAACGAACACCCAGTAGACTGGAACACGCCCCTGCAACCTCCCGCGCTGCAAAACATGCAAGCACGTTCAACACGCTAACTCCATGAAAAGCACTGCGAGCAACTACACCCACCCCGTTAACCACGCATTTACATGCACAAGCTCCAATGTCATATACTGCATTTAATGCGATGACTGCTCTATGCAATACATTGGTGAAACTGGCCAACAAATGAACAACCGCCTTACTAGACACAGACCCGACACGTCCAACAAACTCCCCAAAGCAGTCGCCGAACACTTCATTCCTGGTCACAACTTTGACAACATTAAGCTATATATTCTAGAAACTGGGTTCAGATCCACACGTGACAGACGTGATAGGGAGTCTTATCTCATATACAAGTTCAACGCTCTTCAACCGTTCGGTATGAACAAATCACAAGTCACCCTAGAAACACTTCACAAATAAAATATGCTCAGACCTTTCCCGTCTATCGCCTTTATCATTTGTTATGTTCTGCATGGCCATTGCTTTTTGCTTTCTTTATTGCATGCTACAACTTTTTACAACGGATATATATCTTTAAAAAAAAAGTATTGCTCGCTCTGGAATTTTCCCCACGTAACCACTAACCTGCTTTTCTTTCGGAATGCCTGCCAATTCCTGCCTGTTGTCCCGGTCTGGAGCCAAGATCACTTTGTTCACATAATCCCCTCCACACTCTAACAAAGCGGCCATTCACTCCGGCCGTAGAAGCCCGTATGGACCCTTTCTTCCCTCTGTTGACCCACAATTCGCATGAACCTTTAACACGTCACACCTAACTCTTTAAATAGGCTAGTTCCATCTCAAATCGAACAATCCGGTACACTTGATGTCTCGAATGAACGGGAAAAAAATATATGTTGAAGCCATCGGTGAGTTAGGAGAAATAAACGCTTTCCGAATTCTCTGCGCTGCGCGGTTCGGGAAGTAGGAGAGGAGGAAAAAACTGCCTCTCATAAGACGATGTCGTCGCGCGCGGGTTTGAGCGTTCGCTACAAGGCTATTTCTTGTTACATTATAGTAATTTCTTGATCTGGCTGTAGACCACCTAGGGCACAATAGGATCCTTCGTTGGCAATGCTGTACCGGTTTTTGTTTGTCTGGAAAAAAATATCAAAGTTGACTCAAAGTGCCGAAAAGCACCATATTCACTGCAACTTTGCGGACGATGTACAAAACAGATAAGATTGAGCTTTATGCCATTTAATTTTTCATTCATGTGGCTATCGAATGATGTATAATTTGTTGCTCTACTCTGTCAGGAATGTAAGCGATACCTCTTTCAGTAACACCATACCACCGAAAAATGACGAATTTCGGAAGCCTTTATCTAAAAAACCCCACCAAAAACTTTCCTCGAAAATTTTATATGTTGTAGGTAGTTCCTTAGACTATGCACAGAAGAAAAATCAAAAGTCGGACTTTATCGGTAGGCGCACTGTGAATTTTTTGCCAGCCCTATACGCAGAGCGCATTCAAGCCTTGGCACCGTGTCCCGCGTGTTGCAAAATCGAATTTTCCAAAGGGACTTTCAACTTCTGTCTTCACATAAGAAGTAATTGCTATCATTTGAAACCGTTCTGAGTGCTTGCGTTCATAATAGTGTTGTAATCGCTGAATGTAGATTGTGGAGCAACCATATGTGCTCACATTTTTTGCGGGATGACACACATGCATTGCAAGTGCTGGGAGCCCGTCAAGAACAGAATGCTTTAGAATACTTTTGCGTCTTTATAAGAGGTATATTTGTCCACGGTGATCATATTTACTGTACACAGAATAACAAGAACTTGACAGCGAAGAAGACAAGGTGACGAAGGTAAGAAGGTAACGTAAGTTATGCAGAGCATTCTGGGTGGATGAGAGTGCTCGTGTCATGAACTGCTTTAGGCCGTTGTGGAAGCCACTTTCCTTAATGTTACTTTTGATGGCAGGTTCTTGTTAGATTTTCTTTCAAATGTGGGCAACATTGCTGCGTGTTGTGATTCAGCCACCTTTGCTGTGAAGTACTTGAAGCAGCTTCTGCATAGCTGACCCACTTCTGTTACGCCTTCGACTTGATCTGCTGGAACCACAGTCTTTATGGCAGCTACGCCGATCTCCGAAGCAAAGCGAAAATCCTTTGTCTATAGCACTTTTTTCTTGTGTCTGAGGCGGTAGTCAGCGAAATCCACACGATCAGCACTGTACAACGAAGAGGTCATTGAGGTAGGTGTGATACCAGGACGACACACTACAGTAATGCAGATGTCGTCGCACACTCTGTATAAGGGCACTCCATGCACTTCTGTAGTCGAGAAGTGAGTGAAGCGTCTTCTGTGTGTAGGCGAAACTTTGCGCAAGGTGTCTTCAGGGAGTAAATGCGATCAGGACCTTCCCATGGTCGCAGCATGTCGAACCGAATGACATATTGGACAGCGGCGCCGGTGGGGCTGTTTCGGCAAGGTTCACAAAAGGCACCATGAATTAGCCTTGAGTGTGTGCGTATGACACTACAACATTTTCCTCAGTGCAATTTCCCCCCTCCGAGGTCATGAGGCCGTAGGAAAGGAAATGTTTCAAAGAATACTGGAAGTCACTGCGTCCCTCTTGCCATAATGCGTACAGTAAATATGCTTGTTTAGAACAACCCTGAACAGATATGCCTCTTACAAAGATGTAAAATCATTCTGTTCCTCCCTTGCTCCCAGCACTTGCAATACATGTGTGACATCCCGCACAAAATGCGAGCACATCTGGTTGCTCCACAATCTAGATTCAGCGATTACACCATTGTTATTAACGCAAACGCTCAGAACCTTGAAAAGGAAACCTTGAAACCTCAGAATGGTTTCAAATGACAGCAATTATTTTTTATATGAAGACAGAAGTTGAAAGTCCCTTTGGAAAATTCGATTTTGCAACACTCGGGACACGGTGCCTCCGCTTGAATGCGCTCCGCGTATAGGGCTGGCAAAAAATCCACAGTGCGCCTACCGATCAAGTCCGAATTTTGATTTTGCTTCTGTGCATAGTCTAAGGAACTACCTACAACATATAAAATTTTCGAGGCAAGTTTTTGGTGGGGTTTTTTAGATAAAGGCTTCCGAAATTCGTCATTTTTCGATGGTATGGTGCTACTAAAAGAGGTATCGCTTACGTTCCTTACAGAGTAGAGCAACAAATTATACATCATTCGATAGCCCTATGAATGACAAATTAAACGGCATAAAGCTCAGTCTTATCCGTTTTGTACATCGTCCGCAAAGCTGCAGTGAATATGGTGTTCTTCGGCACTTTGAGTCAACTTTGATATTTTTTTCCAGACAAACAAAAACCGGTACAGCATTGCCAACGAAGGATCCTATTGTGCCCTAAGTGGTCTACAGCCAGATCAAGAAATTACTATAATGCGAGAAGAAATGGCCTTGTAGCGAACGCTCAAACCCGCTCGCGACGACGTCGCCTTATGAGAGGCAGTTTTTTCCTCCTCTCCTATTTCCCGAAGCGCGAAGCGCAGAGAATTCGGAAAGCGTTTATTTCTCCTAACTCACCGATGGCTTCAACATATATTTTTTTCCCGTTCATTCGAGACATCAAGTGTACCGGATTGTTCGATTTGAGATGGAACTAGCCAATACCATGCCAATGATGAGGACGGTGCCCAGAAGAAGAACAGTCTCTGTTCGAAATATCGGCGGCTCCTGTCCTGAGGCAACTCCCTTCGTACTTCTCTACCGGTTCGCTGGATTTCCACCCATCTATGTAGTACAGTACTGCTGGGATGGTGACTACAAATTTCACATTGCATATTCCACTTTGTAGCAACATTTACCAAATCAGAACTACAACAGCAATGCTTTAAACAAGTATTGATTTTATAGCAAGCCCCACAAATGTTGCAAGCTATGAGCCAATCTAATATGAAATGGGCTGCTCACGTTGCGCTAATGGTGCAGCTTTGTTTCCTCTGTGCTGTGGCGTCAGGTGATGAGGCAAAGCTGCAAAAGGTATATTTATATGTTATGCATCTAGCCAACAAAACAAAAAGTAAGAAAACTCTACAAGCTTGTAGAAAAGAAAAATGTTTTTAACAAAAGATGGATATGCATCAACTTACGACTCAGATCATGGGGTGTGGCGCAAGGCGGCGGTGAGACTTGAAGCCTTGTCCCTGGGTGCGTGGAGCCACTCATGGGTGTGCCTGAAGAAGTGCCCATCCCAGATGTACTGGGTACATCTAAGCGGACCACCCCAGTTGTCCCACAAGTGTGCCAGGAGCATGATGGTAAAGCATCATCGTCTGTGTGCTCAGGCTCCAGAGGTTGAGCTAAAGCTGCAAAAGTTGTATATTGATATGTTATACATGTAAGAACACAAAGGGTATGAAAACTTTATAAGCTCAATGCTGAAAAAAAGTGCTGTTTTCTAACAAGCACGGATATGCATTAACGTACGACTGAGGTCATGGGTTGTGGCACAAGGCGGTTCTGACTCTTCGAGCAGACTCTCTGGGGATGTGGAGCCACTTCTGGGTGTGCCTGAAGGAGTGCCTATCAGATGTGGGATGGTCAGTGCCAGTGCCAGTGTGTGGGGATGTGGAGCCACTTCTGGGTGTGCCTGAAGGAGTGCCTATCAGATGTGGGATGGTCAGTGCCAGTGTGTCAGTGCCAGCAGTGCCAATGCCAGATGTACTGGGTACATCTATGCAGGCTGCCCCAGGTGTTCCGGAAGTGTGCCAGGAGCATGATGGTACAGCACGCTCAGGCACTAGAGGTTGAGCTAAAGCTGCAAAAGTTGTATATTGATATGTTATGCATCTAACAACCCAAAGGGTATGAAGACTTTATAAGCATGAAGGTACGAGGAACGCATGTTTCAGCAATATGTGATCGTTATGTTGGCTGCTTGCAGAATAGGAAAAAAGGGACGTTAACACCTGATTGTATCAATATCATGGGTTGTGATGCAAGGAGGTTGAAAGTCTACGAGCAGTGTCCCTGGGGGTGTGGAGCCACTTATGGGTATGCGTGAAAGTGTACCCATGCTAGATGTACTGGGTACTAAGCAAACTGCCTCAGGTGTTCCAGGAGTGTGCCGGGAGCATGAAGTGTCTCTTAAAATACAGTGAGACATGAACGCATAATGGTATCGCTGAGTATCGTTGGATTTACTATCATTGCAGGTTTATTGGTTTTTCCGGGTTCTACTTTGAATATGAAATTGAATAGGAAATGGGGTGCTATTTATACAATCGGGTGCTAATGTTTTTTTTTTTTTCTGTTCCGCAAGCAGCCAACGTAAGGATCACGTATTGCTGAAACATGCATTCCTCACGGACTATAATCTCAAACACCACAAGCTGTAACGTTGAATGTACTCTGCATAATTCATTATTGCGACGAAATAATATTTTCATCAAACGTGCATACACATTGTAATGTGATACTGTACTCAACTTAATAATGAGTAACTTGTACTTGTAAGTTAATACATGAGTAGAATTTGGCAAGGGGTAAAGTTGGGTTTCGGCCCAAAAATGTTGGACTTTAACTATGATTTATGCTGCGAAAGCATACACATGACAAACCTATCTAAAACAAATGCAAAGGGGTACAAACAAGTAGTTACAGAATGGTAGTGAACTCGGCACGACACCAATGTAACTTACAGCTGGTCGCATGTGGGTCCTGCGAATGACTTGTAGAGGCACTTGGTGAGCCTGTTACAAGCAATTGAAAAAATTAGACACGTTTGTAGAACCATGCTGGTCTTATATTAACACAATTTAACATTCATATTTGTTCACAGGTACAGACAGAAACATTGGTGTGACAGGGCTGGGGGCATACGTACACCACCACCATCATTGCTCTTTAGCTGACGCAATAAATTTTGAGTTTTCAAGTGCTTTGAGTGATATCAATATTATGTGACACTCTCGAGTATATGCCCACCCACGGAGATGATTAAATTAAAAAATGTAACTTCAAATGCGTCAGGTGCAAAGTGGATGGCGCAAAGCCTCCTGTTCTTTAGCTGGCTCTTTGTGAGTCCTGCGAATTCTGGCCGTCCAGCGTAGGCTATCCATGTTGCTTTTCTGTTCCAACAAAGTACTCAAAGTTAAGGAAGAAACCTGAAGGACGGCATGCATCTACACGCTGAAACGCAAAACAAACCGAAAGCACTTAGGGCTTACCTGTTGTCGTTTGGAAATCCAAAAAACGCATGGTAGCAGTTCAGATTAGAGTTGTTGCATCCCCGGGCCTTACAGTACAGGCCATGAGGCCGTCTTGGCGCATTCCCGGGCCGTTCTTTCATGGATGTAGCATAGACAGACAGGCGTTCGTTGACGACAGACAGACGCTGGGCGCCACGGACGCAAACCGAAACCAACCGAAACGAAACGAAACTGTCGGGACGCTTCACGCGACATGCGCGTTACCGTCAAGTTCATCTTTGAACTTCTCATAACCAATCAGAGCTGACGTGCACGCTCGACCAATGGAGATGCAGGGATTGCTCCGTGCGGAAGGATACGTGTTGTGATACAGATTTTGCGAGAGCTGTGGGGGGCTGGTGGGCTCATGTATCATGTTCCGGAGCGCTCTCACATTTCTTCGTTTTGTGGAGAAGTGCGCAAGAATAGAAATCATTCGGACACCAAGTGATGACAACGGGACTTGGCTAACTTTTATTTTGCGTTCCACGCTCTGATGGTTCGCTGTATGTTTTTGATGCACCACTGAAATCACGAAACCAGTTTTGCCCAACTTCAACAAAAATCACTCCTGACATTCGGCACTACTCGACTCCTCGTCTTTTTTGTTTGTCTCCTTCTCTTCTTCGTTTGTGGGCTGCACACACTGCACCACATTATTTAGGACAGGTCGTGTGCTGGTTGCGGGCGACGGACCGAAAAAGAAAAGTACGCGGGGATTTTCAGAAATGTGCAGCCTTGGCCACGTTGGCAGGGCATTTGCAAAGTCACGAAAAAAAAGGTCTGAGCTAGGGGGGGGGGGGGGGGCAAGTGCCCTCTCGCTCAGTCTTTTTTTATTGTATTCGTTGCCTTGCCAAAGCAAGAAGGAACCGGTCCTGCTCTTAACGTTGATGTCTGCATGGGCGCCATTAAGGGGGCAAGGGGGGGGGGGGAAGTGCCTCCCCTTAACGGCGCCATTGCAGACATCAATGTAGAAGCAGGGCCGTTTCCTTCTGTCTTGGGCATGACGTATCAAGCGCTATACCACCAAGAATATGTATATGAATATCATGTAGATCCAGATTCCATCCTCGCCGCCAGTGTTACATGGACGTCCAGTGTCTTACTTACAGAGTCTTACAGACATATACATAAGGTAGTGTGTACCGGCAGCTAGTTCGAAGGAGACTAGGCCTTAGCGTTCTCTGTCAATAGAGTACGGGAAAACAAAGTTCACTTGACAGCGTCCGGCCTCGAGTGTTTCGGGCAGGTGTGCGTAGTCTCGAATAACCGCTCACATGATCTGTTGCTATGCGGCGTACGCAGCATACTGTTACTGCTTACTGCTTAAACACAGAACAAGAAATTCAAAAATGCACATCGTCTCATTTTGCCTCAACCCTCGGGGCAAGACGAGACATTGCGTGGGGCAAGATGAGACACCTGTGGTAATGAATTATACAAATTAGTTTTTGCAATCCAAGCAGTCAAAGTAAAGCCCGCGGGCCCCTATACACAACCCCCTTGAGCCCACCCCCCACATGCTATGCAATGAAACCACACAGAACTCGGTGCTATTTTGCTCCACCGTCCTTTGCAACCAAGGCACCGCCAGTCTGTTGTGTCGCTGGTCGCTCGCTTTTGCGTGCGCTTCTGGTTTGTTAGAAATATCCTAGGAAACGGGAAAGTATGCTGGAAAATCCTAGGCAATATGCAAAAAAGAAATATATGAGGAACAAGCATAAAACCACCTATTTGACTTATCCGTTTCTAAATTACATTAAATTTAAATATCATTAATTTTACATTACATTAAATTGTCGCATCTTGTCCCGTGCATATCATCGGGTGAATTCATTTTTCTGTTCAACAAAGCCAAAAGTTCCCATATTTTGCATGCATCTAGATTAATGAATAAAAAAATAGAATGTGCAGTTACATTGTGAAATGCTGCTGCACAGATGACAAGAAAAAGGACTACAGAAAATCGCGTTTTTCTGGCAGGTCTTTACATTCCAGGCGGAAGTAACTGATTTTTTTTTAAATCTTCAACGCATACACCAATCCGAACAATTCTCACGTGCAGTTAAGTGGACGTGCAGAGCCACCTATGAGTAAAGTTTCAAGCGCATGGAGCAACACGTCTCTCAGACAGGTGGCGTCGAGCAAAAAATGTAGCGTCTTGCCCCGTGTCTCATCTTGCCCCACCTTACCATACACGGGGTGCTACCCAATAAACGTTCACCCATGCCAGCTTACCGTGCTCCTGCCAATACGCAATGCAAGTGGAACATTGTGTCGTCTACATATAAAGCTCTGAAGACGTCTGAAGGACGTTTAATCCTGGTATATTTCAAAGGGATTGAGCATCGCAGTGCAAAGCTATGATGCAATGCGTACGAATCCCGTGTTCAAAACATTCAAGATGACGGTGGAGCGAAGTGCAGTTGAGACATTGCTCCCAGCCGTCTCTGTGTTGTCCTTTCTCTGAGTTTGGCAATTTGCACAAGGCATCCAACATCCGGCAGCAGACAAACTATTCTACAAAACTGGCATAAACACTGCGGTCAAAGCGAAAGCGGTGAATGAACGATGGCCATCTCTCGCCGCTGCTCATCGAAGTACGTTGTAGGCTGAATGTGAAACCAAAACTAGGGCGCCTCGCAATCTGCTGGCGCACGAAAAACGCCAAAGGGAATTTTGGAAGTTTTCTCAACCTTCGAGCGGCTGAAAAAAGCGTTTTTTCATGGGTATTTCCTTTTCTTTTTGTTCTTCTGTCTTTGCGTTTCTAGATGCGCGAACTCCTCGGCTCACGGTTTTCTCCTACACAGGCAGGTTTCTACGTGTGGCCAAAATCCCAAAATCCCGTGTTGCTTCACGATCATAGTCTGAAACGTGAAACGTATTTTGCGTGAACATTCAGCGTCGCGGATCAATCGCGGATCAATCAGCGATCAGTCGCGGATCAATCGTCGCGGATCGCCGCACAAAACCAAGCCAAATGCAGCCGGTAAACACGGCAGCGCCGTAACACAAAGTGCAGCGAAAGTGACCGCCATCTCCTTTTATGAACATCAATGTTAGCTACAATGCGGTGTTGAAGTCTTCTGCGCTTAAAATAAGTTCAGCAACGTTATTTCGACGTCGCGCAAAAAGTTCAAAAGATATGCACTTTCAGTTGCGTTGAACTTTATTTGACTGACAGTACTGCGCCGTCAGATGGGCCACGTAGCGCTCCCAATCGCTGCCTTTCTCCCGATATCAACACAATCCCGCCTTGATGTCTTTGAGCCTGAAGTAATTTCAGAACGTTATTTTGACGTCACGCCAAAAGTTCAAAAAACACATTTTCAGCCGCTTTTGAACTTGGGTTGATTGACAGCCGCGCTCCGTCACGTAGGCAACGTAGGGCGTCCATCATTCAGCCGTTTTACCATTAATACCATTCGAAAGCGTGGAAGGTCGAGTGGTTATAGGCTAGTTGGTAGAAGGAAACCAATGACTGATCAGCGCGGTAGGAAAACAGAGACGAAGGTAGAGGACAGACGAGAGCAATCCGCGTCAGAATGTACTCGTCTGTCCTCTATCTTCGTCAGTGTTACCCTACTGCGCTACACTGTCAATTATGGCATAACACTTCATAGAGTGATGAGGTTATTCCTTATTTCACGAGTGATGGCTCTGGGAGGCACATTATGAACTTCTTGAAGCAATTTAAGGCAGGTTTGACAGTGCAAGCAGAACGTTTTCTTATTTTCTGAAAGAAAACGTCATTCAGACAACAAATCAAAGAAAAGTGAATTTTCCCTCACACAGACACATCATGTTTATCAGTTTACTCTTTCATATACGTACCGAGCGCATTATTTTAGATGAAAAAATGCATTACCAAGGCGAGAGATCGGGACAGGTGGTAGTCTGCACTACGGAACGTGGCCAGAAAATATTCGTAGAATTAAAGCGGAAGTTAAATGAAAGTGACATTTAACTTGGGTCGAAACCCTGCTTCATCCGTGAAGTCACCATGCAAAATATTTTTGCTCCGCGGTGTATTGTCACTTCACAATAACATTTACAAAAGACAGTCGAAGAAAGCAGTCGCGGACGAGAGACACGAGCCCCGCGTAACGTTGAAACTGCTCAGTGCACTTTTTCTTTGTTCTCGGCTCACGCGCCGCTTATACATGCTTAATAAACATATCCCCCCCCCCCCCGCCAGGCTCAAACAATGTGGATCTGCCGTTCTACAGCGCTTGGCCAAGGTTGCTTTTGCGTGATTCTGCTACTGTTAACATTGCAAGAGATCGTACAAGGAAAATATTACCATGGTAGTAATTCTATACGTGAGAAACCTATAGCTGATGGGAAACCAGTAGCTGCTCTCCCAGCAATCCAGGCACGGTTATTTTATAAAATTCAGAGCATCTAGAAAACCCTACCTATAATCAAATTCCATTGATTTCAAGGAAGAATAAAAGTTTGGGCGTATGAGCCCCCTTTCCTCCGCCATCCGCCTTCACCCCATCCTCTTAACTGTGCCCCCCTGCCGCCACGACCCCCCCACACCATGCCCTACACCCTACACCACAGTACCACCGCCAGCCTGGCGCCCGGCCACAGGAGAAATCTGCGCAGAAGCCATCATTTTTTTTTTTTTTTTCATCAGGCGCAGAAGAGAGAATCACGTGATGCTCTAGCCCGTTGCGCCGTTGCAGCGGTTAATTTCAAACTGTTCCAGACGCCGCTAGAGGATGGTGTGGAGGTCTCGATGGTCTTGGAGGAGTGCGGTAATTTCCAGCGCGACCAGCTCCAGAACAGGTTGAAGTTTGTGAAGCTTTAAATGAGTTTTCCTTGTAGGTAACGGATGCACCACATGCGGCCACAGTCTATACATATAAATGGCCGTGGTGTCTTTGTTTATTAGCGTTTGTTTGAGACTCTATTGTTCTTCCAGTCGATTCAGCCCACCGAGTTCATGAAAATGGAAACGATCCCTGGTATGCTTGTAGGCACATTAGCGTCGTACTTTTAATTTGTGGTCGATTCACTGTAGTTTTCATCTTACAAGTTCTTTTAGGACTCGGAAAGTGTCTCTTTTAGCAAGCTTGGAATCATTTAACGTCTAATGCGCTGCAGGTAAGAATGCTACGTAAATCGGAAAATTCTCTAACGTTGATATGTCTGTATCATGTCTGTGTTATTTTTCTCAGTATGCTTCGACAGCGGAACTTCTACTTGGCCGGTGAGTTCAAGAGATTGGAAAACACGAAGGAACAATGAAATCGGCAGGGTGTTCATAAGGCGACAAGGGACCAGAGGCTACAGTTGGGTCACTAGCAGGCAGGACACGAGCTAATTATACTGGTGAGTAATATTGATGACCCTTCTTATTTACATAAAGTGGCGATATTGTGACCGTGATCGGACGCTGTGTGGTTTGCAAACATAAATAACCACAAAGTGGTCTTGACACAGGCATGAGCAGCTCATCAGGTGGCACTTCACGATTTTTTACAGATGCAACGTCCAAGTGCCTACGTGTGTAGATGGTGGTGGTGGTGGTGATGGTGAAAGGGCTTGCCGTTGTCGGCCTCACGTATGTGGGCAACGTGTGCAGATAAGCAGAGGACCCAGCACACCACAAGCCAATAGTGCAGAAGATAAACACGAGGGCTATAGCAAATTCAAGTCAACGCCTATGCCATATGTATTTTGGGTAATAAAGTGATTCTATTCCCCACTTTCCTACAAAATTATTTTTATACTAGGCTTGGGATGTCTACAGGGACATTCAAAGTGTTAAGGGGATATACTAAAATAGATGTAAAATTACACTCAACGTGTAATTTTTATCGTAATGACAGCGTTGGAGAACAACAACAACAACATATATATTGTGATGATGAAGTGGGGAGGTTTTCCACTCTAGGAGTGGAACGCTACCCCATAGCTAGGGGTCTAATATGAGTGGTGACAATGATGAGTGATGACGATGAGTGATGACGGGAATGATCGAAGTGGCGATGACGATGCTGGACGTGATCGTGGTGGTGGGAGTGTCCGAGGGCGCTGCTGGGGTCATAGTGAGTCCTTTAGGCCTGTCGCCTCAAAGAAGTCGACCACGTGACGTAAGGCCGCCCTGGAGTCGGCCGCGGTGTCCCAAGGGCCGAGGATGGTCGACAAGTTGAAGGGGCGGCAGCCAAGGGTGGCAAGCTGCGACTGCAGTGTACGCCTCTCGTTGACATAGGTCCGGCAGCAGAGGAGTATGTGCTCAACGTTGGCAAGTACGCCACACTCGTTGCACATAGGGCTAGCCTCACAGCCTAGCTGGTATCGATAGGACAGAGTGAAGGGACATTCAGACGTAGCCTGTGGATGAGTGACTTCAGAGGACGAGGAAGCTTTGCAGGCAGTCGGTATGACAGCGTTGGGTTTACATTCCCCAAAGAGGACATAGTTGGAATGTCGTGTTGCCACTGCAGGGTAGACCAGGAATCGGACAAATGCCTGAGGAGGGATCTTCTGTCTCCTCTCGAGAGTATAATGGGCATAGAAGGTCGTTGTTGGTGTGCAGCGGCAGCGTCGGCCTCGTGGTTCCCAGTTATTCCGCAATGCCCTGGAACCCACTGAAAGGCAACGTAGTGGGAGCGATCTTGTAGGGACTTCAGGGCGCACAGGATGTCTATCACCACTGAGGCAAGGGGACCGCGGATGCCCATGTTTTTAATGCACAGGAGAGCTGCTTTGGAGTCTGTGTAAATTACCCAGTGCCGCGGTTCACAGTCTTCCGCATATGTCAAAAATAACAAGATAGCATAAAGTTCAGCGGATGTCGATGAGGTACGGTGAGATAGACGACACCCACGTGTAACAGACTGTGATGGAATGGCAAAGGCTGAAGATGAAGTGTCCCTGGTCGACGATCCATCCGTGTATACAGCGGTACTGTTGCGGTATTGAGCCTCGACGAAGTCAAGGGTAAGTTGCCTAAGAATAAAATCAGGATAGTTCTTTTTGTTGTTCTTGAGACCGGGGATGGAGACAGTGACAGACGGCGATGGCAACGTCCATGGAGGCACTTTGGGTGCCGTCTGGTCGACTATGAATTTGGGGATATGAGGTCTGAATGATGTCACAGCAGCATGAACCGTCGCGTTCCGTCTAGCGTGAAGCTTGCGAATCAGAGTGTGACGGTTATGATGGGCACGTAGACGCAGATAGTGGCGTGCAGTTTCCCGAGTACGGAGAACCTCAATGGGGATGTCCCTGGCCTCAGCCACTACTAGACGGGTTTCAGCGCCTCGTGGGACCCCAAGACATACCCGAAGGCTGCGCGCTAGCATGGCTCGAATCCTTTGAATCAGTGTCTGAGGAAGTCCGTGTAGGACGGGAAGGCTGTACATCACTGAGCCACGAACCTGGACATTGTGCAGCATGAGGAGATCCTTCTCGTCTCGCCCCCATCTCATACCTGCGAAGTGACGAATCACGTTGACCCAGCGTTGGACTTTCTGTTCAATGACGTCTATGTGGCGCTTCCACGACAAATTCCATGATAGAGTCACGCCTAGGAACTTGTGATGTGTCACCTGCTCCAGTGGGCTTCCACCAATATACAGGCGATATCTATGCATGTCTTTGCGCGTGAGGGCTACAACTGCGCTTTTCTCTACGGATATCTCCATTCCTGCCTGGAGTAAGTAGAGGCGTATTGCATCTAACGTGCGCTGAAGACGCTGACGGAGTGCTGGACGGGAAGTGCCTGTAGTCCAAACACAGATGTCATCGGCAAACAGGGACAAGTTGACTTTCCGCTGAATGCAGGTTCCAATGCCCGCCATAACGGCATTAAAGAGGAGCGGACTTAGGACGCTTCCTTGTGGTACCCCCTGAGAGATGGGGAATTGCTCTGTGTCGCCTTGTCTTGTCCGGACGAAAATACCTCGTTGACTGAGGAAATCGGCTATCCAAAGCAACGTTGTACGTGAGAGCGCAGCGCTGTATAGAGCATGTAAGATTGATGGATGGCTAACGGTGTCGTATGCTCTCTTAACATCAAGAAATACCGCCGCCGAGATCTTCCTGCCTCGTCGTGCTTCTTCCACCGACGTGACCAAGTCGAGCACAGAGTCTATCGAACTGCGGTGCCGTCGAAACCCAGCTTGCTCTTGAGGGAAGGAGGCACGGCTTTCGAGCCACCACTCAATTCTACGCAAGACCATTCTTTCCATAACTTTCCCCAAGCAGCTGGTCAGAGTTACCGGGCGAAATGATGCCAATTGGGATGGGTGTTTTCCTGGTTTTAGCAACGGTACCACTTGGCCGACTTTCCACTGCCTAGGAACCTGTCCATGCCTCCACGAGTGATTGCAGATGTTCAGCAGGGCCTGAAGGGAAGTAGGGTCAAGGTTTCGAATCACTGTGTATGTAATGGCGTCCGGCTATGGAGAAGACTTCTTGCATGCAGCTGAAATGGCCGACGAAAGTTCTGCCACGGAGAAGTCCATATCCAAGGCAGGGACAGCTGCTGGGTTGGCATGCTCGAGAATAGATGTCACATGGGCTGTATGGGTTAGGTACTCCTCGGTGCTGGTTACATTGGCTCCCTTCGTAATGACACGGCAGAATTCCCTGGCCACCTCTTTCTCAGACGTAGATGTTAGGAGCGCAAGAGCTCCAAGTGGGTTCCGAACTGGAGGGTTCTCCTTTAAACTTCTTGCGACTCTCCATATCCGAGCAGGGCTCTCAAAAGGTGATAAGGAGCAACAGAAGTGCCGCCACCGTTGACGGTCAAGGTTTCAGAGTTCTTTCTGGACAAGCCTACTCGTGCGTCTTGCTTCCTGTATATCAGAAAGATCTCCTGTCCGTCGAGCTTTACGTTCAGCGCGCCTTCGGACAGCACGTAGTTGCTCCACACGAGGGTTAGACCCTAAGTGACCAGAACACACGTTGACTGTTTTAGAGGACGAGGCAAGGGCATCGGCAATGACATTCTCTAGCTGATCCACAGAAAGCAAAGGGTGGGGCCTATCTCCACATGCTGTACGAAACGAACGCCAGTCTGTTAATTTCGCCGTTCTACATCCCGCTCTCGTTGAATATCCATCATACGTGATGTATATGGGCACGTGGTCGCTTCCCCTGCCATCAAGGTCCGTGTACCAATGGAGCTTCCTATAGATATCTCTTGAGCAGAAGGAGACGTCCAGAACGTCCGTAGTGAAGGACCTTCGCAAAAACGTGTGTGATCCATCATTCAGGATGCAGAGATCCATGCTCTCGATCAGCTCCATCCATATTTTCCCTCGACGATCAGTTTTGGTGCTCCCCCATGCAGAGTGGTGAGCGTTAATATCACCGACCACTAGATAAGGAGACTCTAAATTGTCCAGCACAGCCTTCAGATCGGTCTTTGACACCTTAGCTGACGGCGGCACGTATAAGTTCACCACAGTGACGACAGTTTTACCCAAGCGAATTCTACACCGGATACAGTCTAGACCAGCCACTTTCGGCGTTGGAAGGGCAGCTGCATTGAAATCGCGTCGAACAAGCAGAACCGTCCTTGAGAAATATGTATCTTCTTGCGTGACCAACCTATAACCGCTGAGTCTGAAGTCCTTCTCAACATAAGCTTCACTAATAGCCAACATGGGAATTCGATGCCGAAGTAGAAATTCTTTAAGATCTGGCAGCTTGTTGCGCAGACTGCGCGCGTTCCACTGCATTAAGACAGCGTTCCTATAGATTTGCTCCATGACCGAGGAAAAGGCTGTCAATCTCTAGAAGAGCCTTGACTTCGGGCAACCGCGCAGCCTCAGGGCAACAAGCAACAATGGCCTTCATAGCAGCAAGAACTAAGGGGATGATGACACAGGAGTCATTCGAAGACTGGGGGAGTGCCATTTCAGCCGTCGAGGCGCTGCTGGCAGAGTCTCGTCGGTCTTCCTTGGACCTCGCACTGCGGCCGCGAAAGTTGCACGGAGAGGAGTGGTAGCATTAGGGATGTCATGATGGCTATCTAGGAGCCGCACATGCCTACTCGGTTGAGGCTGAAATGCTTGTAGTTTGGGGGTTTTGGCTGTTGGTTTTGAGACCTGCTGAAGTGCCCTTTGGGATCTCGCAGTAGTTTGTGGTCGACCATCGCTTTTGGCCGCCTGGAGACCTAAAGTTGAACCTCCGTCCGTTTGTGCACTACGTCGTGCCTTCCTGATCCCAGGGAAAGGGGAAGGGGTGTTGGTCAAAACACGAGCCTGAAAGCGCCTTGTAGCTGCCCTCTTCCGGGGACATAAAGAATGCGATGCAGCATGCGGTCCCTCGCAGTTTGCACAAGCGGTTGGCGCCGCGCTGTACATTCCTTGAGCGTGTGCGGCTGAGAGCAGAACTTGCACCGTAGTGGCCATCGACAGCTTTGAGCAAGATGACCGAACCTCTGGCAGTGATAGCATTGCACTGGACCTTCCACATACTCACGCACCTTATGCGTTGAGAAGCCAAACTTAACTTCCTCAGGTATCCTTCTGTTGGACTTGAAGGTCAATATGACATTTCGAAGGGGGATGTACTGGTCCGACCCATCTTCATGAGAGACATGCCGCACTTGACGCCAAGCGGCTATGACGCCATCCTCTCCCAAATACGAGGTGAGTTCCTCGTCGGTATACTCCAGTGGGACGTCATAGATTTTCCCCATGTTATTAACGTATGAGGAGGGGATGGTGACAGTAACTGCCACCCCAGCCACTTCACTAAGGGTCATCAGATTAGACACTGCCCCTTCGGTCTGGACGAAGATGCACATGGAGCCATCAGCGTTGACACGATGACGAAGAATTGATTCCTGGGCCGCAGAGCGAATAGTCTTCGCTACCACGTTGGGATTGACTTTCCAAAACGACTTTCCAGGGTCAACTGGCTTGAACAATACAGGGATGCCTTGAGGCCTATTTTTCTTGTAAGTCACCAGCGTGAAAGGGTCCCCCATATCTTGGTCCAGTGATTCATCACAATTCATTGGATCACTGGTCTGACTTTCGTCATACACTTCTGTGCCTGATGTTGGGTCCTCGGCCAGAGAAGGCTGTTGAAGCGACAGAAGTGTCCGTTCGCAAGGGGCGGAGTTCGACCGGTTTCTCCGTACCGGGGAGCGACTACGGCCTCGGGGAACCGCGTCGTGCGTTCCGGGGAGACCGGAACGACCACCATCACCATTCTTGGCCATCGGCCTGAAGGTGAGGGGTTATTTCGGGTTTAAGATAGCTAGGTTACCTTAGGGCTAACGAAGAGCAGAACAATCCACGCCCGTGCTGCACAGGTGCGTCACGAGCGTTGGAGAAACGTTGTAAAGCGCTGTTTATTTTATGCTCTCATGTCGTACAATCTGGTATGTTGTATTCACATATAAACATCATTTCATATACATTAAATTTACGTTGATCGACACTTGTTAAATTAACGTGCGTTCGAGCGGACATTTGACATCATGATTTCACGTTCGCTTTCATCGTCGATTCAACATTCATTTTGTTGATATCCAACGTATTTTCTACATCGAATTTACAATAGTGTGTTGACTGGGCTCATGCCTTTTCTGTATGTATTTCCTCCACCAGGGCACTTGCATTTCTTCCATATTACTGCTACGAGGTTTCAAAGGTGAACCGTATTAGCACGCGCTACTCATACAACGGTCTCACCACAACAGAGCGGCAGAGCCTAACTCGACTCGTGCGTCCCTCCGATTACAGAACCAAGTGGACCATGCTCCATTATTCATATTATAGGCTAGTGTTTCCCAAACTGTGAGTCTCAACCCCCCAGGGGGTCGTTACAGACCCAGTGGCCGAAACGGGCGTTTGTCCATTTCGTCTGTACCTCGATCGTTTTTATCCATGTTGCAGAAAGGGGCACCACATTATGTCCGTAGACCATGCTCTACCCACAATTCCGCGTCAGTAAGAAGCTCGTGGTAACAGACCCCAAGTCTAAGAAACAAGCTCATTTTAGTGAATAGGAACAATAATTCCTGCTGGCACGCATTTTGTCTCTTTTTGCGATAGTTTCTAGCCCAGCTTATTGACTCTGATTATATTACCTGCCAAATTAAATTGAGGCGCCAGTTTTGCGTATTAGTGTTCATGCACTGGAATAGAAAAGCTTGTGGCATTGTGGGGGGACGGGGGCGACGCGATGTCTTACACCTTTGATGGTCGCAGGGTAGCAGAGTTTGGGAATTACTGGTATAGGCAACAAGTAAGTGCTAAATCTTTTCACAGTAATGATGCCGAGATTAGGCACGGATAGTGTCAGAAGATAATGAGCCGCTATCGAACGGTCGTTCTCCTGTTTCAATCCACCCTTCATTGTGTCATGTGGTAACTCAAGCAAGGACACTTCAATAACATATTTGTCTCAATTACAAAGTTTGAAGACAAAGATGATACCTGTGATGTCGGTGTGTCGGTTGTGGCTGGCATCAAGCTGTGCCTGGATAATGTTCAGGCTCGGCGTGATGATGGCCGGAAGGGTGCGTGCTCGGAGTAGTGGGGGCTTTTTCCTGCAAGGGGCTCCCGTTGTCGACGTGGAGGATCGCTCGGACAAATTGCTGCATGGAAGGAGAAAACGATCGGTCAGTGCTATTGGAACTAAAACACATAGGGAATGTCACACTTGCGTTGTGTCACATGTCAATGTCACACACCTAGCTATCCTCAATGTACTCGCCATGTATACATGCCCATTTGATGTTTATGAGCGCCACATTCTCCATTATTATGTTCCTTGCTCCAAACCTCCTGAGTTCTCAGGCTGAAGTAACATATCAACTCCAGAAAGTAAAATGGGGCCATCTTAGCTTTGTGACATTATTATGGCAAATGTTGATGGCACAATGGGCGTATGGGGTTCCTGGACACATACATGCGGCAGTTAGGGGAGTCTACCGTCCAAAGTCTATGTAGCAATCGTCCACTGTAGGGCATATTTAGGCGAAGGTGGTGGCAAGCTTCCTGGGAAACCGGTAATTGTGAGCTCTGGGTAAACCTGGTGGAGAAGAAAGGACCGAGCCTATTCGGAAAAACCATTGTTGCTTAACCAGTTGACGACACAGGAGGCACAGCATGCACCTTGCATCAAACTCTCTGTAGTATATTTGACGGGGCAGAGCGTTTCTGATGTGCTCTGCTCGCTACAGCATCAGCTACTTCGTGCTCAAGTATGCCGCAATGGCCCGGTATCTACTGGTATATGATGTCATGCCAATCCTTCACCGCACTTTGATATACTTCCAGGACGTCACTTACGACAGGGGTCATACAGCTACAACTTATGGCAGACAGAGACTGGAAAGCAGCCTGGGAGTCGCTATTTATTACCTACCCACTTTGTCTGTGAGCGCATCGACACAGTGAGCCCTCGTTAATATGACCACCGCCGTTCCCGTTGATTTTGGTCATAAAGCGAATTGTCATACTAACGAGAAAGGCACCCTCCGGACAGACCGCTACGCAGAACAAAAGCATACGTTATGACGATTATTTTCTGAAAAAGTCCGTTACCAATGTCTACTTGGAGCAATTCTCAGTAATCAAGCTTTCGGAATGCACAATAGCACCATCAACTGCGCACTCGTTATAAATGTCCTGTTGCTCAAAGAATGACAGTGGAACCTTTAATGCTGGGCTTGCCTCCTACGCAGCAACGTATGGGGGCCCACTAAGCTCGCCATCAGGCACCACATCCGCAGCGTTATCGGGAAACCACTGGGCGGACGCAGGACAAGGTATATATAGACAGGTAACAAAACTCTCATAGGCCCCAGCGTCTTCAGAATGACACCATGACATAGATGGGGAGTAACGCGTTACAAAGTAGTGCGTTACCGGTAACGCGTTACATTCGAGTAGTGAAATACGGTAACGCATTACATTTGGGAGAAAAGTAATGAGTAACGTAACGTCATTACATTTTTATTAACTAACGCGTAACGGCGTTATGCGTTACTGCGTGTTCGGGAACATTGCTTCATCGTCTAAACTTGAAAGCTTGAGCGAGGAGCGTGCCTGCAGAATCCGGGAAAATCCCCGATTTTTTCTGTTCATCTTCAACAATCGACACCCACAAAGAACGCAAAAGGAGGGCTATTGACTTACCCTGGTTGAAATGTCACCTTTGTTTACAACCTCTGTTTTTCACTCCCTCTGGTGTTTTTCGGACGAATGTGGCACAACCGGCAGAGAAATAACCTCTACCCTCTGAACAAGTAACAAAGTACCACGTGATTGGTTGTTTGGATTTTTACAATGTGAGATAAGAGGTCACCGTCTCTATCAACCTTGAGAAGTAGCACTCACTGGTCATTAGGCGTCCTCTAAACCCTACGGGCGAAGCTCACAGACGAAAATTTTGAACATCAACTACTCAACTTCGGCGTTGCAATAAATCGTACGTGTAAGTTGTGTTCATGCGTGACCCTTGTTTGTGCCCAACATTGATTGTACTGATTTGCGGAATGCACTTATGTGACTCAACCAAAAATGGTACATGTTATAAGCAAAACCTCATGAAGTAATACAAAAGTAACGGCATTACTTATCAGAAGTAACGGCGTTAGTAACGCGTTACCTACTACCGCAACTGTAACGAATAACGTAATGCGTTACTTTTTGAAAAAGTAGTGAGTAACGGTAGTGCACTACAAAATAAAAGTAACTTCCCCACCTATTGCACCATGATAGCCATGACGATAGCCATTTCATATACACTCCTAAAAATGAACTTCACCACATAGCACTCTCCTAGCCGATTTGTTGAAAACGGGAGGCGGAGCCTATTTTGTGCCATTATGCACGGCACAGAATAGGCTCCGCCTCCTGTTTTCAACGAATCAGGGGCGAGAACGTTGTCAATCGGGATCATGGTTGGCGTGCACAGCGGGTTCGGCGCCCCATGCGGTTTGACAGGCGTATTTTTTCACGGTGCGTGGTGCACAGCGGGTTTGGCGTATGTGCTATACGAAGTGCTGGCAACATTCTCCACTCCTTCGTGTCCCGTCCTGAAATGGGTGTTTTTGTGTGATTTCCTTTGTAATTGATTAGAATTTGGTAAAGTGAACCCTCACGAGCGAAAGTTGTTCTACTTGGAGATGTCCTTCTGCAGCTTTTTCGTAAGAGCGGCCATTGCTAAAAAGGAAGTAGGATGCTGGACCGGGACTAGAAGTGACTTGCTGCACCGTGATTGGTTGCTATGGACGCAGGTGAACTGACTGCCGCGTGAAATGCAGCTTTTTCACATACGCGTTGTATCCTAGCTGCTCTCCAACGAACCATGCTCGGAGCGCGTCAAAACAAATCCACGTGGATAGCACAAAGGACGAAAACCGGTCCGGAGTGAACCGACAAGGTCGCGCCATTTGTGCGGTCTCCCCACTGGACCCCACTTCTGTCGTCCCCATAGTGCGCCATCTAGTGAAGATGGAGATAATCCTCTCCGGCGCCTCAAGGTCATACGCATGCGCATAGGTCATTGTGAAAAAGGTCCATATCGAACCTGCAGTGAATCGCGTGCTACGAACAGCTGTGACGTAAAAAATTTCGCGCTGGGCGTGAAAACTCAGCTTTTACGCTAGAAAAACGCACCACGCGGGCCGGCCTTAATGCGTAACGCTTCCGAGGGCTAAAATTGTTAGCTATACATGCTGTGTGCCGGGTTGACACAGCAATTCTGATAAGAACAAATGCCTAAGCTTCCACAAATCCCCTAAGGACGAGTGCCTTAGGAGTCTATAGGCTACGAAGATAAATAGAGCGGGACATAGTAACGAAAAGTTGAGGTTGCACGTGCTTCAAGGTATCTGGGAGTGACGGTGGATAGCTATAGGATAGTGTAACACGTTTAGAGCGGAATCCACTTCTATTACAGTGAACGAAAGGTCTCATCAGTTGTGCGACGGTAGGTTGCGGAAGACAAGTCTCGATGAGGAAGACGTCAAGCATTTTGATAGTTGAAACAAAAACAAGCGCTGTTATTAAAAACAGCGACGTGCTAAAAATATCCGAAAAGTAACCGATTCCTGTTGCTAGTGCCATTCTACTGGGTTTATTGCATGGCACTTGACATTGCGCCTGCCTAGAAAAGCCAGTTCTTGTCATAACGCTGCCAGTAGGAATACAGCTCACCAGCCTACCAACGCTTTCCCAAAAAGCACTCCTAAACTTTTTGGAAACTGTAGGACTTGGGTCCTCACTGTGAGGCGACTCATTATTATATTTCGCCATATTACTGCCAGCAATGGGGTAGAATATGGGGTAGAACCCCCTCCCTATAGGATGCTCGGTGCCCCCTTGAGGTCGACCGCTGTGAACATTACTGTCCGATAATGCAGTAATTAATAATACGGAATTCATCTATGTAAAAAAAAAAAAAAAACGGTTGAAATAAGTACTTGCTACATAGGCGCATAGACAGTCCACAAACTGTCAACAGCGACATCTATATACCTTGCCCACAGAAGGTACACATAAGGTAGTTCAAGAGATTGTAAAAATGGTGTCAATAGCAATTCCTGTTGACTTGATCAACAAGAAGTCAAAGTCAACACACTGTCAAGACAGGAAACAAGAAGTCCACAAGAGGTCTGCAGAAAGGAAAAATCAATTTTTATAATGGCTTACTCTCACACAACCATTATTTCGGGGCCATGTCCTCGCACTAAATGACCACGAGCATACATTTGAAAACTATATCGGCACATAGGGAAACCGACGTTGCATTTGCATCGACCTTCTATTTCCAATAATTAAACGAGACCTAATTAGTACATCCACTTCGGATGTAGAACATGTTGTCATCCCGTATAACTGCAAAAATATGATTTCTCCAAGAATAAAAAAATCAATCCATGGACACGTTATATGCATCGCACCTACTAGAAATTAACCAGTGGTTGCTGAAAATATACTGGTATTTGTGTCTTATGTGATGTATGGCCCACATTTTGTTTTTGACCAGCTATGCCAGTGTGAGAGCTCCTACGCCAGACTAGCTAATTCTTCCTCTTTGTCCTCCATGCGGTCACAATATGTTACGCTACAAGGAAGCTAGCTGGTACTAACAGATCCAAACAGGTGAATTAACATGAACACAATTACATAGCAGAGTGAATAACAACCACCTTTATTGACATAGTTTGCTTGGTCGATGGCAACTGAAGGTGGCATATTTCTTTCCTCGGATTTTTTTTTATTGGTTTGTTCCAGCTAAAAGCAGAAGCCATACACCGAGCAGCAGGGCATAATAAAACCCTCCATAAGCATCACTTTGCCTCTTTGGCTTTGGCAAGCATGGCTTTGACTCCACAAGCATGACTTTGACATAATTGCTTTGTGCCGTGATAAAAGGTACTATGACTGTGTTCGCAGTACCATTTAAAACGTTGGCACCTATAGGGCTAGATTGCAGCCCCCTATTGCGTGCAGATATTCTGATGCCTGCAGAGCTGTAAGCTTTTCTTCCGGGTGAACGAAAGCTTGAAGACTGCATACGTTGTGGCTCACTGTCGAAGAGATACGGTTGGAGAAGAAATTACTGGACATAAAGCACAGTGAGGCATGCTCCACCCAGGCCACAAGGAGATACATTAAAATTAGCCACCTTCTGTTAATGCAGCAAAAACACCTATTTCCACTAAAAGAAAGACAGTGGGCTTTTTTTCTGTTTTGGTTGAATGGCACACGAGATCGTTATAAATTGTTTCCAAAAGCTGTTACGTCGCATTCTGACATGATCTGAGCCAGTATGGTCAGCTGATGCTATAAGATCTACAGAAAACACATGTCAGCAGATTCTGAACATGCTATAGGAGAGGGTATGCCCTTGAAATGATGAGATTTGTTCACTTTCCAGATGGCTTCAGGTATGTGGAAACAATCACAAATGTTGACAAAGCTGTTATGAAGCAGCGACTGCAACTAATCTGTAGAACGGGGCAGAACAGTTGAATGCAAAATTTGTTCAAAGTGTGCTATAGCGTCATACAGATGGGATATGAATGAGCTGACGAAACATTCTTGCGTAAGAACAAATACACCTGTAGGTTCCCAAAATGGAAAAGTGTCGATTTTCGCAGGAGACAGCCACAAAGGCATCTTTTTTTTTTTTTTTTTGCTTCCTAGATGGCCTCAACTGACGAACAAGCTGCAGCACATTATGGTGACATTTTTTTTTTGTTTTTTAAAGAAAAATAAATCTGTAGATTTTCAATATGTTATAGGTGAGGACTAGTTATACAAATATGGGGAAGATTTCTTTTAGATGACCTATGTGTGAATATACTATCTGAAAAAAAGTAATTTTTTGCTAGTGCTTGATATTCTCAAACACTTGGTTAATCAATGAATATAGATCAGCTTGATATTTTTATGTGAAGCTAATCACAAGCAATCAGTTACAAGCGTAAATAATCTTCAACAATACTAATTTGCCGGAAATTTATCGTAAACTTTACCTAAAATGTGCTCCGTTCTTGAGTTCTCACTACGTCACCAGATTTATTCTCGTTCTACATGCCCTTTGGGATGGCATACCCGTGCTTCCCCTCTAACACCAGGCAAGGAAAGCGCACAAATGATGTGTATGTAGATGTCAGAAGGAAGCTTGTAAGGGACAACTTCATATTTCGGCACAGTTTAATGCGCCCCCATTGTTCAAGAAAACAAAATGATGATTTACAGTCGATATATGCATCGTCTAGAGAGTGCACACATTTTTTTTCTGTGATATTTAACAGAGTCAAGCTACATCTCTGGCTGGTTTTGGCTGGAATAGCCCAGATTGACAGTTACACAAGCAGATGTATGTCAGCATTGAAAATATAAAGGAAAAGAAGGCATTTTTAAATGCCTCGCTATGCCTCACTCAATTTACTACCTTTCGTAGCTTACACCTTGACAGGTGTTTTTTTTATCCTAAAGTGGTTTTATTGCCAAAATCCACGAGAATGACCGTCATCACATTAACAAGTTTCAACTGTATACCAAGTAATAACAAACATGTGCTTACTTTTTCTGCAATCAAGATGTGAATTACATCGTTGAGTTGCAGGCTTCAGTGAAAAATCACTGCTTGTGATGTCACTGCTAGTGACGCAACATGTGATTCCAGTGTCTTTCACCCACCCCATGTTATTTCATGAGCAGTTAACATCAGAATCAATGAGCTTGCATGGTGCACTTATGAAGGGTAATTTCATGTGTGCCGATAAACATACTGCAGTGCTAATTTAAAATGTAGTTTGTGGCTGTGGAGCACAGTCATATTCAGTATGCCATGTGAACTAGGGAAGCATTTTCTGCCATAAACATTAGATCAGCGAAGACCCAAAAAAATGTAAGCACTGTTTACGTGCATTTGACAACCTGCATTTTTATTACTGAGAGGCTCTCTTCGTAGCAAGCGGGAAAGTGTGCTGGAAATGCGGCACATGTTCATAAGATGTAGAACCAGAGACACAGAAAAAATTTGACAGCATATCATGATCTCAATTATGTCATTGTGTCCGTGTTTCTGTCTCCTGTTCTGCATTTGTTAATCTTTTTGTGTAGTTGCTGGATTTTAGCCTAAGAGCAGGGGTCAGCAATTCGAGAACTTCCGGAACATGCAAGGCATACATTTCCTCATTCTCCGCATTCCTCATTCAAATAACGTTGAAGAAGTAACCATGCGAAGAAACAATACAACAATGAAGCTGGCTTCAGTACACTACGATATTTCACATGTAACAATATACAGTATGCCTCAGTGTTTCCCAAACCATGTGTCAGGACCCCCATTGCGGCAGCGATAGCCCAAACGGAGCCCAAGAGAAAGCAGATGAAGTGTGCGCAATATGCCACAAAACCAAGGAAACTATCTCGCTACGACTGCATTATATTGAAGTTGTTTTAGAAAAATGCAAGTTCAGTTCAGCGCACAATCAGTCGGGAAACAAGCTAACTCGCATGCCCATCATTGTTGATGCACCCACGAATCCACAGGAAGACTGCCGAAGCTCTCCCACTCGTATCAAGTACCTGTAGCTTGAACTGCAAACAGTTTTGTGCACACTCCACAAAACGAGAACAGCTGATTGCTGATTTCATGGGCACGGCCATGCGAGCCGAGAAGGACACTTCAACAGAGGAGCAATTTTAGGTGAGTTCGAACGTGGCCAGCGCTAATCGTCGGTGCAACAATTTCCAGAGTGAACCGACCTCGATCAGCTCAGATAACGCTTTTTCATTCTTTTTCTTTTTAGCATTATTATTCCAATTCTAATTCCAATTCCAGCTCAACCACTCAGCGCGCTGACACTAGTGCAACGTAAAGTCAATAAATAGCTGGTATAAAAACAGCGGTTCAATTTCACAGCGTGTAGCAAAGGAACGGAGAAGTATCGCTTCCCTAAGGAGAAGAGTACTTGAAGTATATTCGTGTTTTGTGATTCCTTTTTCCTCTCTCTACGTTCCAGAAACAGACAGTTTCCGAGCCAAGACAATATAGCTGCGAGCGCAGTTGACATACAGAAGTATATACAGATCCCGTACCGTGAAGACCACCACCCCAAACGTGGTTGCCACGGTTTCGGTTTTGGCCCATTTGCATGTCAAAATTCACGGATGGATATTTTAATACACGTACGTGTTTCAAAACTTTTAAACGTGGTGTGGATTTTAACTAGGACAGTCTCCCATATCGGTATCTGGCTTTTGTTCAAGACGTTCTTATTAGAGTTAATTAATGAATTAAATTGATTAGTCATCCTTATTAGTCATTAGTCTTTCTCGGAAAACATTCGCGCCCGTAGAACTCAACTGCGAAAATGACGTGCTCTCGAGGCTTTTTTATAAAAATTTGTCCAAGCTGAAACACGCACACACACACACACAAAATAAACGGGAACCACAAAGGCATACTTCGTGGTCGTAGCCATTTTTAATAGAGATTTTTTTAAATAAAACAACTACGACTGTAGTACTAGGACAACTGTACATTAGTTTCGCACTTACGCGTATGCGAGTGGAGGAAAACCTTATCTGCAAGGTATTTTGGCATTCTAATTTCCATAATTCACTAAGATGTAATTTTTTTTTATAAAGCTGTTTTTCTTTCTTTCGAGAAACAGAAAGAGCAGAATTACTGGCAATCTTCCCTCATGTTCATTTTAGATATGAGATGAATCCTTCATATCTGCATGCTTCAAATTATTATCCACAGAGGTGACATTTGTTTGTAGTGCACTGTGTTTCCTTTCTCCATGGTTTCAGGTTTTCCATTACGGAGATACCTCGCTCGCACTATTCTGCTTCCCTTATCCGTAGGGGCGTCGGAAGTCCTTTACGGCAAGGAGGAGCGAGCCCTAGCCTAACTCAAACTAACCTAACCCAACCTGAAGGAGAGCACTGCGGGACATGGAGTTAGAGATTGAGAAGTGCGGCTTATACAAAGAGGTCCTCAAAGCGAAAATTCGGAGGGGGGGGGGGGGGGGGCAGAGCCACCGTGAAAACTCGAAGAACGGTGGACTGTTCCCCCTGCCCCCACATTCCGATTTATACCGAAACTAAACAGGAGCAGCTTTCCAAGCTAGGGCTCCGGAAGGAACCGACAACAGTAAAAAACGATAAAGAACAAAAAAGAGAGAAAATAGAGGAAGGAAGCAGCAAAAACGGCATATTCGCTTGAACCGCAACGGGACGAAAACCATTGCAAACACGTTTTTCTTGTGCCGGCCATCGGCATTTTTCTGAACCCTGATATGGATTACAGTCCCAAATAATGACAAATGAGCAAGCAAGCATCCTCGCTGCTCACTTTTTTTGTGTTTTACGTCGTTTGAAGTGCAAATTGTTGCGCCCACCACTAGCGCCACATTCGCGTTCGCCTAAAATTGCTCCTCTGTTGAACTGTCCTTGTCGGCTCGCATGGCCGCGCCCATGAAATCGGCAGGTCACCGGAGCTCATCCAAAACTGCCGTCAAACCAAGGAAGCCGCCATTAGGCGTCCCTGTGTTGCCAGGCCAGAACTGGCGAAGCCCGCTAGTTTTGGCGGAGTAAATCTGAACAATGGTTTTGGTTCATGTTTGTCGTTTTGTCACTGTGTGTACCAAACAAAGACGCGTGAAACGTGATAAAAAGCGATTAAATCTAGAGTGGGGTCATATCTTGTGTGTTTTATTGTTCCGATGTATTCTTTTAGACTAGCCTCCACCTATGAGCTTTCTAACTCGAGCCTACTTTGATTTCGGTTTCTATTCCGTGGTTGTCAAACCTGTCAAGCCATAAAACGCGTGAACGTGTCTTTAATTAGTGAGTTTATTGGCGATTTCAAAGATATCGCGGTTACAGATGCCTTTAAATGGAGCCGAAATCCGAGAGCTTCGACTCTCTGTTTCGGAAGTCAGCAACATAAACATGAAACTCCCCATTGGCGTCTGGCGATGGAACTTCCCATTCATAATCTTAAACTAAAGTTGTTATTGTTGCTGCCGAATAGATGCATAAAAGAGAACTGCAAGCAGTGCAGAGAAGGTGGAACATCTTTCCTAAAGTAAGTAGCCTGGCTTTTCCTACTTTCATGTGTGTGAAATTCTTACACTATGTTTTTGAGTGAATTAAGTTTGTCTTTCCCTGGCCGTGCAGCTTTGTACATCAGAGTGCCAATATGTACAAACATAGCTTTATATTTGTAACATTCACCCAAACCTATAAATTTCAACATCAGAAATATTTTAATAACACAGCATTGATTAGAGGGCACATGCCCACCTTATGCTTTCCTCAAGATAATACAAGCACTCAGATATTTTCACTCTGGGAATACGGCAAGCGGATGCTGCACCATCCCATTAACAGCTCCACTCGGGAAGGCTCTGGGGATGCATGCACCTGCAGCTGGAGACCCTATAGCTTATTACGATACATTTGAAGGTGTATTATGCGTGTGCTACATAAAGATAAAAAGGGCACTACTTCTGTTGTTTCTGTAACATTCTTAATGAAAATTTGTCGCCCTCACAGCCTCCCACAACAACATACGGAACGATATTCGAAATGGGTTCAGCGACTTGAGGAAGTGAATGTGAAATCCTACACTGACTGCAAACACGACCTCATGTGCTCCACTCATTTTCAGCAATGCTCATTTTATAGTGGACACAGTCGAGCTGTACTAAAGCCTGGTGCATGCCCTAGCGTTCCGGCGCTAGGTCAACAAAGTATACATGTTTAGGTGATGGAGCCTACACTGTTTCATTCCTTGTAGCGTCAGTGTGCCTCTGTACTTCTCTGTGAATTTTCTCAATTTTATCCTGCTTGTGCTTGTGTGCAGGTCATGCAAGAGTATACCAACAGCAAAGTGTGTCTCAGATGCAAACCTCTTCAAGCATTTGCCATGAAGCCATGACACAGGAACGGCTTCACTTGGGCCATTCAGTTGAAAGTCTGCTTGCAGCGTACTTTTTGCTTGAGCAAGGGTTTTCAAATCCTTTAAAAATTAAAGTACTAATTAAAAGTACATGATTGCTGCATAAATGTAATTTTTCAAAAGCCAGAATAGCCAAAAAAAAGGGTGGCCAGATAGTTTGTGTGAGGCATATTCATCTAGCACATGTTACATGACTAAAATTCATGTACTAACCACAAAACTATGGCGTAAATTTTTGTGCAATTATACCAAAACCAAGGAAGAATCTCCAGCAAAGTGCGCGGGCACTACGACTGTCTACATCAAGCAGCTATGTGCTACAACATGTTCTACATCGTGGCTGCTCAGTCGATCATCTCTTTTATATGGGGAGTACAGACACTGACAGTCACAGCTTGTTACAGAGAAAGTCAATGCAATTGTATTTTCACTGAAACAAAATAGAATCATCTCTTGATTGATGAAATTCACAAATTCCTTTATTTTATTAACAGCGTCCTCTCAAATAAAACCCATTTCCTTATTTATTGCAAAATTATAAGCCTCGCTTTATGAATCTCAATTAATTATAATATTTTGCAGGAATATGGACCATTCATAAATTGTGTGTTAATTGTATTCGACAAAATAAAGTAGACCACTCATGATCACCATCCATTCTTTTAATATAGAGGTGTACCTGTGTTGAACAGCCTGTGTACCTACAACATTATATTTACGGTCTGATTTTTTCAAGTTAAACTCCTCTCCTACTGATTATTACCCCGAATCAGTTGAGCCCAATTGTGGTTGAACATGATCTCTGTCTGGACTCCAATCATGTATCATATCTACTAATTAGTGGCAATATGAATGCATATGTATGATGTAAAATTATTTGAGTGCAAAAATAAACTATGCAAGGCACGTATGATATCACAACATTCAGCATTTGTGACTATTAATTCTGACAACTGTATATTTGACCTCCTTTACCTGAGGTCAAATAGAGACACAGAGAGCAGAGATAAGAGAAAAATTACGAAGCTTATAACACCCAAATGCATCAGCAGCACCTGATGTCATCCTGATTTACAGATGGGAAACTGAAAGACTGTACCTCCACAATTTTCTTCCCTTTTCTAGGGAGCATACTTAAAAAAAAAAGACAGACGCAAGTATAGTTTGCTCAGACGTAGCGCTGTAGAACAGCATCCCATCCACAACTACGTTTTTACAAGCTCCTTGGCAGCAGCAGCTACATGTCTGTTGACTACCCCGTGAAACGGCTTAATTTTACTGTACTGTTCTCTAATGAAATCGTGACTCGCATTAATAAACAGATTTTCTTTGTTGCAACAAATTTGTCTGTTGCTCTCTCATTCACCCACACGTTTCCTTCTACTTCGTGCATTCGAATAGCTATTCCGCATGAATCACGGCAGATTGTGATATCGCACATCGACCTACAGAGCTCTGTGCCAAGTACCGTCAACATGCGCAGTTCATTCGATGCAAACAACTTGATGCATCTGTTAATAGTTCAATTGCATGATGCAGCTAGCACGATGATCCATATGCTGCGTACTTCACTTTGCTAAACTTGAAACGAATTCACAAAAACGAACGCAGGTCATCGTTCCTGGTAGAAGTGGTGAATGGCACGCAAATGTAAAGGCCCCAGCACCGACAACACTACTCCAACAAACGCGACGACGTAAACAAGCCCGGAAGCCACAAATCACTAATTTCACAAAACTGTGCAGCATATTTTAGATCAAGAACTTCGAAAAATACGTTTCCTCAATTCACAAACCGACGATTTCGCATTAACTTTGCTTTCACAGTGCTTCTTGTTGACATTAGGATCATTTAGGCTTGGCTTGGACAAGTTGCCAGCTGGATGGCTTGGATTGAGTTTGTAATCCACTTGGATCCAAACAATCATCCAACTTTAGGCACAGTGTGCCCAGACACTTTATACTTTGCGCCAAGTATGGGGAGAGATATTTCTGTGCTAATAACTGTGGGACGTCTGATGGCTGCCTCCGCCGCTTGACGCGCTGAATAGGGAGAAATGCATGGGAAGATGGCGACTTACTCCCACCTGGAAATCGGCAATCAGCTGTTCTCGTTTTCTGGAGTGTACACCAAACTGTCTACAGTTCAAGGTACAGGTACTTAATCCGTGTGGGAAAGCCTCGGTGGTCTTCCTGTGGATTCGTGGGTGCATCAACGAAGATGGGCATAGTTTTCGGGATGGCTGTGTGTGCGACAGCTGATATCTTTCCTCGTCTGTGCATGTGTGCACCCTGACACATATACAATAATATAAATGTTATACTACTGTGCGCAAGTGACGTATGCTGTAGGTTCCGGGGTTTCGTCATGATACAGTGAAAAATAATGCGACGGACCTGACGGAAAGCACGTTAGCTCGGTTCCCGAGTGTTTGTGCGCTGAACTGAACTTATATTTTTGTAAAACAGCTTCAATATATTGCAGTTGTAGCGAGATAGTTTCCTTGGTTTTGTCGCATATTGCGTTCACTTCATCTGCTTTCTCTTTTCGCCAAGTGGTGTAACCCCCGCTTTGACTATTGCGGCCTCCCTAAGGTTTATGTGTCTGTTTTGGAAACACTGAGGTATACTAATATTACTTGTTACATGTGACACATTGTAGTGTACTGCAGCCAGCTTCACAGTTTGACTGATAATTTGCACGGTTACTTCTTTAATAGTATTTGAATAACTTTTATCTGATACTGTACCATTAAATAGGATAGGAATCCATTATGGTTTAGAAGTATTTTTCCTTTGCGATGTCCCCAAACTAATCTTGGTGACAAGTTGTCTCTCAATAAATTCCCTTTCAACATCAAGGTACTATACCTATTCCATCTAAGCGACTCCTCTTTACACGGACACGTGGCACACCATTTTGGCACAAATATTTGATATATCTGCTTGTTGGACATATCAGGCAAATACCGTGCCAAAATTGTGTTACCTACATGACATGCTGCATCTCCTAAGATATGTTACGGGAGAAATACTCCTGAAGCGATTAAAGGAAGTGCATACGAGTACATATGCTTTGCAAACAAGTTGCTCCAAAGTATAATTATGTTCGTGTTGAATTGGCAAAGCATTAGTCATCTCATAACAAAGTGATGAAAGAAATGGGTGAGAAATGCAAAGCCGCAAGCACTGTTGCATGGCCATGTTCACAATGGGGAAAAACGCGTTTCACTTTCCGTGCCGCGGACTGACTATGCTCAATGAGTGGTTTGCAGTGTTTATCATTGATGTAGGCCATGGCAACTACCGATGGACTTTGCAGATTGTACAATGATATCTATTGTGAACAAGACAAACCTCAATATATTCCCATGTAATTTTGATCCCGCAATTAATTGAGTTGAGGGTTTCAGGTATTTAGGTGTGCACCTCTCTTCTGATGTTTAGTGGAAATCACACATTAGTTACGCATCCTCTAAGCCTCTTCAAAAAATTGTCTTCTTGAAGTGGACACGAAAACTACCTTTCGCAGACAGTACACTGCTGGCATACAAAACCCTTGTACAAAGTGCCTTGGAAACGGTTTGGAAACGGTAGAAATGACATCATACTGTTCAACAGAGCCACCAATTTAGTACAGTTGAGCTACGCTCAAAGCTAGGGGGGACGAGTTCACGTCTAAAAGGCAAGGTCTTGAGGGGATTATGGTGGTCTCTGAAAGAGCACGCGACTTTCGGTCCTACTTTTCTTTCAAGAGGAGGCAGCGAACAAGTGCCTGTTCGTGGAACCCAGCCCTCCCCTTCCGATTTGTTTCGGTATCAGTCTGTCTACCAACGTCATGATGACATTTACATTCTGTTGAGTTTCTGACGTGCTGCCCGGAACATGTATGTAAGTAGGTATGCCAAGAATTTTTTTTTATTATTAACCTTTTTTGTAGTCTGAATCCTTTGAAAAACCATTGCACAGCACCAGAACACAAAGGCTACATTATGACCCAGTTTCACCAACCTTTTCAGCATCTGAACTAAGATGGACGGTCATTTAACTATCTGCTTCACTAAACGAGTTATTATTACTGAAATATTCGCTACATCACCGATGGAAAAAAAGAAGTGTCTGTTAAGTTCAAGAATTGGCAACCCTTGATCTTGGTTCAGCCAACCAGAGTTGGTGAAACCGGGCCTATGGAAGTCACTGAAACATTCATCATATCACAAACCAAAGTTTGTAAAAAGAATTGAGTGCTAGCATGAAGTTTTGGCAATTGTTAGTAGCATTTTAACTGCTGCCTATGTAGCTGCAGCATAATTACAACTAATTCAGAAAAAGTAGTACAAAATTTGAGGGTACTGTACTCTATCTTCCTCTGCATGGTACTAAAAACTGTGATGCCTCCAAGTGCTCATCATCTTGGCCCAGATTCTGTAGCAGATTTATCAGCCATTTGATTTCCTATTTGTGGTACTGTGGCAAACTAGCCACTCCACCCACATACCAGCATTCCTAGGTTACACATAACATGTAGTTATAAGAGTGGTTTAAACCACCTCGCAGAAGTTGCAGATGCTGTTAATCAACTTTTTTTTTTTAGGTGGACAGGGAGTTTCATTGCCTGGGGCGATTCTCTACCCCATAGCTGCTTGTGGTGTGAGGAAGGAAATAATGTCCCATGGAGTCCAAAATTGCCAAAAGAGCTTTGAGGGCAGGCATTCGTGGGCTCGACTTAGCCATAGGCCAAACAATTTTAGAGAGAAGGGCAGGAGTTCAGATTATTGAGGGATCCGAAAATGGCAGTTTGGAAAGCTCGGTAGTGTGGGCAATGACAAAGAATACACTCTCGGTCCTCTACAGCACTGCAGTGACAGCATCTGAGAGAGGCAACTTGCCTCATATGGTAATGCCACTGAGCTGTAAATGCCCCATTGAGTCACAGTCCATAAGTCACAGTGCACCATCTTGGCGAGAGGTGTTTTGTGGCATCCAGAAACCAAGCTCTGGGTCAACATTGCTCAGTATAGACGGGAGGAAAATGTCAGTTGTTCATTGACAGGAAGACCATTTATACAATCCATTGATGTGTTGGCGAACGAGATCTGCTTTCTACATGACCAGTAACAGTCCTTGGCTATCTTTCACTGTGGTTTAATTAAACACATCCCTCATGTGACGCCTGACCAGAATTCAGGGACACTACACAGAAAGCCGGCTTCGCGGGATAACAGTCAACGATGCAAGAAAGCAGACTTGACAGATTTGCACGAGGTTATGGGAGGGAGGGAGGGAAAAATTCGGGGAGGGACGAGGAGGAGAGATAAGAAAGGGAACTTTTAACGTCATCTGCACGGCAATAACACTGTGGGAACGCAGGGCACGCACGAGAGCTCGTGCTCAGGTAAAAAAAAAAAAAAAGAAAAAACGCAACGCGTGGCTCAGAATTGAAATACGCATCAAGCCCTTTTCCGTTGGTTGAATGTCGTTGCGAAATCAAAAATCGCGCTATAGAAGCTCGTGCAGCGAAATGATTGGTCCGCGTGAGAAAAGCATGATCTTAATATTAATAATTGGTGGCGCCGACTATGATCATGAGCGACGCCACGTTAGATAGATTGGTCTGTTTGTGAACAATTTCATCATGTAAAGGCAGGTATGGCCTTGGATTAACCTTTAGTGGAAATTAACATGAACAATGTACTCGAGAATATTTTCTATTGCAAATAAAAAAGAGTAGACAGGGACGTACAGAGATCGCTACTGCAGACCTGCCGTTCGTCAATCAGTACCAATGTAGTTCCAATGCGCTAGCTGCTGGGCTGCCGCCGACACACAGGAGCTGCAACTACGCAAGTTAAGCTAGTTAACGAAAGAGTCATATTGGCGAATGTTCAGCCGTTCTTCTTCTACAGGGACAGGCATGAACTAATACTATACTGTGCTATCTTATCGAAACTAATGTATTACGTCGCGCCTACGGTAGTGATCTGCAGGCAGGTAAAGCCAATTTTATGAGCAAGTGTACCTGAATTCCAGTGTTGTACGTAGCGCCGTTACTAGTAGCTGCGCTACCGTATCCGTTACTCTTTTCGGTAGCGGAGTAGAGGTCGCGCTACTTTTTTAAATAGGTAGCGTAAGAAGTATTTCCGTTACAAATTTGCGGTAGCGCAATCTTTGAGCGCTACCGCTACTTCCCGATCGCAGGTTCGCGACAGCTCGACTTCGATCTACCATGAAGCCTCCACTCTGCCTGCCTTCGAACAAGTTGCCCAATATCACGGCCCATTCTGCGCAGACCGGGCACATAGCCCGAAAGGAGTGCACAGAGGTCGTTATCTTACAAAGAGGCTGTGCCCTCCACGTGTTCCCTATTTGGGATTAACCTTCTTGGTGTATGGTTGGAGACGTCCGCAAACTGAGGTCACTCCTATACTGCATCGTGGAGCCGTCCCCGCTAGCTATAAGCACGGTCCTTCAATACACAGGGTTGTATCCACATGCACCACATCGCTTAGGTGCTTGAGTGTTGCCATTTCCTGTCCGCTGCAATGGAGGGACCATGGCCTGCTACAGCAAGCATCTTTGAGCATATGGAGGAGAAAGAAAACGGTAGCGTGGTGTTTAGATGTCTTTTATGCGCCTCGGTGGGAAAGCTTATCTACCTAGTATTTTCAACATCAACATCCAAGTCCAATTTGAAAAAGCACACCAAGGTATGTTTACTAACTTCTTGTTCCGGGCAAGCTCAGTTCGTTTTATAACAACGCTAGCTTTTTAGCGGTAGGCTTCTTTTGCACTTTATTTGCTTTAGGGGAACAGAAAAAGATATACGGGATATCTACCGAAGCGGCTTCAGTAAATCTGTAAGAATGGTCTTGCAAATTACAGCCTTCAGGCGACCTACGTGATTTATTATTTTGAGACATGATTTTATTATTTTTTGTTTCATTTATTATTTTTAGACATTATTTTATTTTATTATTTTGAGACGTTTGAAGTACGTCATCAACGATGTTGTTCGTTTCTCTCCTAAAAAGTAGCGCATGAAGTATCGCGTTACTTTTTCCGAGTAACGGTAGCGGTATTCCGCTACTTTTAGGAACGTGTAACGCTATCGCGATTTCGTTTCTTTTTGCTCAGGTAGCGCGTATCGGTATTGCGCTACCTTTTTCGGGTAGCGGCTACAACACTGCTGAATTCTAAGAAATGAAATAAAAATACTATATGATATGTGTATAAAAAAAAGTACCACACCAAGCATTGAACCCAAGAACATAAATCCATAACGCGCTCACTATACCACGAGACCAGCAACGCAACAACACAGCGCGAAGAATTTGGTTAGAAATACTCTGAACGCCATCGTAGGCCTATCGTGTGCTTTTTTCGTCGTGGGAAAAAAATTAGGACCTCCTGCAACTGCGCGTAAAGTTGCAGAGCGCACAAGATAGGCCAGTCTTTCATGTCCAATGTGGACACTTTTGGGGGAAGCCCTAGTTTTGACGTAATTGAAGGATTAAGACACGCCAATGTATTCTGCCATGAAGCCAACATGGCGCAAATAACCCAAGCAGCACGCCAATATTGGACCCATATGGGCTGCCAAGATTGCCAATATTGGCCCAATATGGGCTGCCAATATTGGACCAATATGGGGAGTGCAACCAGGCTCCATATTGGACCAATATGGGCTGCCCATATTGGCAAGCCCATTTTTCGCCAATATTGCCAATATTTCTGTGATAACACCTACGGAGAGCCCGTGTAATAATAAAGCATTATGCTGTATAATATTCACTACTTTTGTATGATTTTTGCTTTTTCATTTCTGCGGATCTAATTGATCCACGTTCACATCACTGCAAAAAAAAAAAGAACGAAAAAAAAAAGGAAAGAAACACGGCATTGCCCAAACACACAAAAAAACGAAGAACAGGTGCTACGCCCGCGCTGAAGATCACAAGCAGTCCCACAGAACTGCCAATACCTAAGATCCCTCAGAAGCCTTCATTGGGATCGCAATATTCTGTGTACTAACAGTTTCCACACCCGCTCCGAGAATACAAAGCAGCGAAACACTTTCGTGGCGGTGACGGACACACGCCAGAGCAATTTACACTGCTTGCAGCAACTTGAAATCACCTAACTTTACAGAATAGCCATCCCTTCTTATCAAGCATTGTGTTTTTTACTTGACCTGCCGCAATTTCGTTACCATTACAGCACCCAGCGACATTTTAGCCCTATGAAACGTGCGTTCGGGCTGTCGCGCATGCGCATTAGTTGTAGGACGCGTGATTACGCTCAAACAACTCGCTTACTCACAGTCGGCTCGACCGATTGGCATTGGCATCGCGAAGGAAGATGGCGGCGACTTTCAAGACGTGGAATGTTGAGGTGTCGAACTCTAGCGAACTTTACGTTGGGAATGCCAAGTACGTTGACTGTTTCGAACAATGTGTATCATCTGCGGGAAGTTGTTGAATGTAACGATGTAGTGAATAGGGTATTTCACACGCTTCAACGTTCAATCTTGCCGTGCTGCTTGGGCATTTGTGCAACACGGCTACGTACCCTGTTCAGTCAATATGGGGTGTACGCGTGCAATATGGGGCCCATATTCCCAAGATTTTCCCAATATTGGCTCAAAGTGGGCAATATGGGGCCCATATTGCCAGGATTTTCCCCATATTGGCTGAAACTGGGCAATATGGGGCCCATATTGCCCATTTTCAGCCAATATGGGGAAAATCTTGGCGAAACGGGTCCCATATTGGACCCGTATCGCCAATGACCAGCCAATATGGGTCCAATATTGTGTGCTGCTTGGGAAGTCTCTCAGGAAAAAAAGTGTGACGGTCTCAAGCTACCAATCCACTTGTGGACAATCGAGGAACCTTCTGCCGTCACGCCTAGATGTGGACACTTTTTTCAAACCCTCAGTACTAATGGATATTTTACGGAAAGCAGACGAAATGTATAGCTTCAATGGAGGTCATCGAGTTCGCAGGTTAAGCCAACTTTAAGAGTAGGTGTCCCGCAATTCTGGGAATTCTGGGAAATCAATCAACGAACGCCAAGGCTATTTGCGTCGCCACTTCCTTTATCGAGGGTCCCCGATTCTTTACATAAGTTGGTGTTCCCGGCACAGTTTTACCTTGCTGAACCACTTTTCGCAGCTCTTATCAAACACAACATTAGCGGTTCTTCGTAGGCTGAGGCAGAGGAGAGCAAAAGACGTTTACATGATGTTTACGTGATTACCGTCGTGACAAATGGTCGACACAGCAGTTTTGCGATACGTTTTATATGTTGCTCATCCTGGACATTTTTCACTACCCGATTTCCTGTCCAAAACAGCCAGGACTGCATCAATGTCACTTCACCCATGAATTCCTTCATGAGTTCCTTCATGAGTTGCACGCGCGTGTTAGCACACCAAGTCGTTACACGTCTGAAAAATACCTGACGAAATCGGCAGAAGAAACATATCCTTTATTAGAGCTTGCAGTGATTACCCTTTTTATGGAGCACATCCCATAACACCATACTGCTCCGTCGTTACTTCATTTTCTCAAATAGCCTCGTCCTCCCGTGGTAGCCGAACGACCGAACTGCTGAAGCGTTGTTTTCCTGGTATTCATACGTGCAGTTATTTACGCCTGTAACTTAATTAAATTAATGAATAATTGAGAGGCATATGCTGAATACGACACAGAATTGCATAACGACTCGTTATTCTGGAGTGTGACCCTCTTAAACACTGATTTTCTCACGTAAAACCATGCTTAACACTGGACTGCATAGACCCATTGTGATTTATTTTGACAGCGTGAATTTCAAAGGGTTGGATTTTGAAGGGTGGATTTCTTAGCGTGGATTTCAAAAGTTTTGTTATTAAGAGTGGGTAACAGGGTACACCCGCGTGAGCTGAGCAGAACAACAACAACAACAAAGGAGAAAAAGAAAGAAAGGCACTCGGTCTTTTTAACGCCACGCGAGGATTGTGTCCGCGGCTGTTTCTCCGTGTGTTTTTGGAAATTATATTGCGCAGTTACAGTACACCGCAGAGCGGCAGTATATTGCATGATGACTCCTGGTGGGCAGCTTGACAGATGAGGCAGCGTTTCGAGCCATGTTAAATGTCACCTCATTGCTCCTTTAAAGGGACCATGAAATAATTTTCGCGAATTCCGAGTTCTCTGCAGGAAACCGTTCTCATGATCCCTCCCTATCGTACACATATCGGCTTTTAACCGTACTCAGTACAACGGGGGCGCAGTTATCAGACAAAAATAGCACGGCGTGACCGCTGGATCCAGCCTTCGAAGCGGGCCTACGTCATCGTCATCCAATTCTCTCACCCAACTGTGAACGACAAGGAGGACACACCCCGCGGGACCATGTGGGTGCATGGTTTCGGTTTGGACAACAACGACGTCGTATATCTGCCGTTGAAACCACTTGAAATATGGCGAAAGGCAAACTGTCAGCAATGGAGGAAGAGATTATGCGACACACACAGGGTCTATAGATCGTTCGGTACTCAGCAGCTCGTAAAATGTCACCGACGGAGGTATGTTCTGACCAGTTCTGACGAAGAAGAAGTTCAAAGAGGAAAACGTGCTCCGCAGTGCCGTGTATGCCAAAGTGAGTCTGGCCATTAATGGGACCTGCCTATACCTGGAGCTCCACCCACTTTGAGCCCCTGGAGCTCTCTGGCCCATCATGAGGCAAAATACAGTTCGCTATTAATCCCAGGCTATCCAAGCTATAAATTATCTGCATTCACTGGGTGCCGACATTTTCGGGAAACTGAATTGGATTGAATTGGATATTCCCTGACGACCAAGCAACATAATGGATTTTGGGTCCACTTTTAACGGCGCCATCTGGATGGAGAGGGGCATGTCGGGAAGACGCAGAATAGCAGAAGTGCATGCTAGCAGAACTGATTGGCCGGTAGAACCGCTAGTTGGAAGAGCCTTCCGGTATTATACGTATTTTAACTATAAAACATAACATGATTGAATCGAGAATGGGCAAAGGTGTGTACATGAATGAAAGTATGTCATAAAATGCAAATTTTTGGCAGTGCGTAGCGTTTTTCTTGCTATTTGCCTGTGATTGCTGTCGTTGCTAGGCCTGACAAGGACGATGAGACGTGTTATTTTCAGGTAAACATCGACACTGGAGCGTAATTTAAAGGTGATTTGCAAGATAATTGCAACAGAATGTATACTTACGGAATAAAATTGACGTAATTTGTGACAAAAATTGGTCATGAAATCCTCGCTTCGCCGTTCCAAGCTACGCCGCCATTTTCGGGAAAATGTTGGTATGTCATGGCGGCCCGCGTAGAAAACAGCAGCCAATGAAACAAGCTCAATTTTATTGACAGGTCGAGCCTCTTTTTAGGCTCCTCCTAATGGCCAGACTCCCTTTGGCATATGCGGCACTGGTGCTCCGGTAACCATGCTGACAGTCAACGGCTATATTACATTTCTCGTAGGATTCTGTGTCAACGATTAGATACAATCTTGTCTCCAGGTCAAATTAAAACATATTTCATGGCGAAGTATGCAAGCTTGTTTGCAAATTTTGCTGTTTGCTGGTAAAAGCCCGTCCACGAATCGGTAATATGTTCTGTGTATGATGTCACGGCCAGTTCGCCTCGGAGGCGGGCCATAGCAGCTGCCGTTCACGCCCTTGGTTAATATAGAATACCTTCGCTATTTGAACCATTTTCAACTTCATATTTCACTGAGTGAATGCTTTAGTACAGGGGAACAAATTAAAAATGATCGTGGGCATGTCAAATATCCTTTCATGGTCCCTTTAAAGCAACGCACCCACAAGTTCGCACCAGCAGCCGAAATGTGAAGGAATTCAAAAATCCAAAATAACAAAAGAAGAAGGCAAGGAAGGAAAATGCAGCGAATGAAATAAGACAGAGTTGCACTCGTGTTTCCTAAAAAGCAAGAAGCAGCAGGAAGAAGCGCGTTAACACACGAAACGTAACGTTCACGCTCACGTTCACGTAAATACGTGAAACATGTTATTACAATTCTGCTCAGTGCTACAAACGGCTTAGATACGCGGAGAAGGACTTTAATTAGCGAGTCCTCGTCCTGACGTAAGAGGGTCATCTCGAGGCCAGAACAAATTTGCAGGTCGCCCACTGTGTCAGATTCAATCAACGAACGCCAAGGCTATTCGCGTCGCCACTTCCTTTATCGAGGGTCCCCGATTCTTTACAAAAATCCTCTCTTAACCTCTCACGTATTTTTCCTGTACATATCCCTCCGATATGCGGGTAACTCGATGCGGGTAAACTTGTTGAACCAATATTTCACATCATATTTGTTCTTTCATTTTTTTTAGTTCCTTCATTCTTCCCTAAGCACGCTCTTCTTCGTCCGCATACAAAAAATGTCAGAGAAAGGCTAATTGGAAACACGCGTGACAAAGACTTCAAAGAGATTCACCAGAGTTAACAACGTGCACACGCTCTACAGTTCGATCTCTCGAGGACCGTCTCTCTCCGCTTTAGGAAACTCAATCAGTGCAATCTGAAGGAAGCCGTTCACGTCGAGAACAGCGGTATCCATTAAAAAGGCTCAATTATTCGAATGAATTCGATCAGACTCAGGTAATTGGCCCTTGGCGCATTTCGTAAATGACCTATAAACCGAGAAATGCCGTTTCTAATGCCACGGGGAAATTAATCCTGGGATGAGCCAAGGCTGGATCTGTGAGCATACGCCAGCTGCGTCACACATGGCACACACTGAAAACGGCGACGCTTTTGTGACACCCAAAGTTGGTGTGACACCTTTGTCTGCGTTGATGTCAGTATTTGGAAAGTGTCACATCACAAATTTAGGTTCTGCAGCTGTCAGACGTGCGTTTATGAGTATCACGAGGGGTTACAGATGTCTCATCGTCAACGACAAACACTCCTGATAGCCTGCCAGTGAGGCAGTGACACTGGAAGTGTGACATTCGAGGTAGGTGTGGTCGTTGCTGGTGACACATCGCTTGAAAAAAACCTAACTCTTCGATATTTTTCTGTTTATTCGTCTGCAAACAATGGTAACAGCAGTTCAGCAGTTTGAGCAGCGGACATCACGCCATTGCTATCGTCCGGTGCCGGTTCGTCCACGAGAGCTCGGACGTTCACCGTGTTGGAATCGCCGAGGGATTTGCACCGTTGTGAGTGCTAAGCTTACATGAGGGTGAACACTTGGCGTTGCTCGACAGGCTGATACATCATGTGCTCCCTCCTCCTTCTCGTCAAGGATGGGTGATGAGTCTGTCTGTGAGTTTTTAATATGTACCTTCTTTAGGTGTGCAATTACAAGTAGAATTCTGATAATTACATGACCCTCGCAGAAATACCCATGAAAAGGGTTTCTGTGGAGGCCGATACAGTAGTTCACTGTGCAATGAATGGCATCTGCATGCATGCTTGAAACAAATTGATGTTCAGTGTGCAGTACTTTCCGTATCCACTAATTTGTAGCTGCACCCATAGGTTGCTGAACCCATGAATATGTAATAAGTCGCTAACATGCTTAATACTTTTCGGACGCAACGCCGCAGTGATTAAGAAAAAAGAAAGATGCATGCGTCCCAGGAGTTGTTCGGAGCCCATCCGTTTAGCGAGCTTCGTTTTAGCGATCCTCGTTTTAGAGGCTTCTTCTTAGAGAGCCACGTTTTAGAGAATAACGTTTTAGGAAAAATGGCAACGCATTACGTTTCAGGGAAAACCGATTTGGTGAGTGACGTTTTTAACAAAGTGGCCCAAACTTCGCGATGGAATCGGTTTCGTTTTTGTTTATTTCCCCCGTTGAGATACACAAGGACGTATACTTTCACAAGCAGAGAGGGGAAGGGGGGGTATGTTTAATGCGAAGTAAAAGAAAAAAAGAGAAGGGAAAGGTTAGCCACGGTGTAGGCTTGCTATTCCCAAAAATGGATTATGCGCAATATAATTTAAAGCTCGTTTTCTACGTTCGTTGGACGATTCGGTTTGACACGTGTTACGTACTACCGGCCTATCTTCCTTTTCCTTTTTTCTTTTTTTTCGCGGAGGAGGAGGGGGAGGGCAGTCGTCTTACGACCTGTATTCTGGTTATCGTTTAGAAGGTGCTCCACAATTTACGAAAGTGCTTCACTAGAGTGAAATTGTATATACAAACAGTACGCGTACAGGGCGATTCCTTTCGATACTGACACCAGTTTTAGCGCGCGACTAGTGAATTTGTATTCCTATCTGAGGGACCTACAATACGAGACGAAAAGTTAGTTTTCGGATGGAAGCCTTAAAATCACGCCGCAGAAGAGGTACTCAAAAAACGAAAACAAAAGTGATTAAATTTATTAATTTTTTTCGCGTTCTGTCTCAGAGGTTTGATATCACAATACATATCTATTTTCATTAATTACTGAGGCTAATTAGTGAAAACTAATTAAAGCTTCAGTTCGCAAGCTTAATTTGTGACTGGTATATTGTAGGTCTCTCCGCGGGGAATACAAATGCAATAGCTAGTAGCTTTAACAGTTTGGTCAGAGTGACGCACTCTGGCATCTTACGCTTTGTAGAGGCGCTGAGAAAAGAACCACGAGAAAGCGAAATTTTTATTGAGTTCATGTTGCGAGGCGTGGAGGTAACCAGTGGGTTGGACGCGAGGAAAAGAGAAGAGGCGCTACGTCGTCCACGCAGCAGACGAAACGAAATGAGAACGAGAGTGTGTCTGCGCGTGTCGTTGCATATCATTTGAAATAAATGCTGTTGAACGAAACTTGCCGCAAAATATTTGCATTCTAACGTAAAGAACTCTCCACGAACTAACGGTACTCTTCTGCTAGTGATGATACAATTAAACCCGAGACAAGTAAAAGACAAACACACAACCTTTATACTATGTTGTCGAACACTGACTGCTGGTTCGATTTATATCTTGAAACCGAAACAAAAGCTTCATTCGCGAGAACAGTGTTCTCTAAAACGTAGTTAGACAAAACGACCCTTCCTTTCGCTGAAACGTAATGCGCTAGAGTGTAACTTCTTCTCTAAAACGTTATTCTCCAAAACCTTTCATGACTGGTTTACTAATTTTCTCCGTACAGGGTATATCATATTTGCCACATAAATGCAATTGAATGACGTTTCTTTATGTGTTAATTCCATTCCTCTCAATTCCTCGGATAGAATGAGCTATGGTAAATTCCCAAACCTGGAGTGATTTTGCAATGCCCATTCCATTTCTTCAACTCCGGAAAAATAAACAAGGCAATATGAAGGAAACAAGTAAGAAGTAACGGATACCTTCCAGCCGAGCTGTGCAGGGGCTGGTGACGTCATCTAGAGCAAAAATGCGCAAAGCAACGTCTATAGCAACATCAGAACGACATTAATGCACCTGAAATTGTGCTAAGTAAATTTTCTGGAATATGTATTACGAAATATTGAATAAAAACACCAGCTGTCTTGCTGATCACGGCTAGGAGTGTCATGTGTTCCCGTTCACAAACAATATAGCTAGTGGAAGAAAGTATCTGACAACGGACTTCGCTGCGTTGTCATAATTTGGGATGCCGTGGAAAATACTCGTTCGACGCCTGCTGATGTTGCGCTGACAGCAAACACAGGTGCGGTGCGTGATCATAGGTCCAAGGGGCAGAACTATACAGCGTTGTACCCAAGAATTTCACACGGTGACCCGGGCCATTCCATTCTCATTCCATTCCAGTGAAAAATGGGAATGATTCCATTCTCACTCCAGTATAATAATTTGGTTGTTGCCATTCCATTCCGGGCTCTATGAAAGAGAATTGTGGAATAATTCCAACTCCGGAGTGGAATGATACACGACCATGTATAGACCACATTCGTTATTTTTCTATATTTAGAAATACTTTCGTATCACACCGACGCTGAAACCCAGGAAGACGACGGTAATTGGACATTTCGGTGCACGGACAATTCGCTACACGGACATTTCGGTGCACGGACATTTCGGTAGAAGGACGTTTCGATAGCCATCGCCTCTTCGGGCGCTTCGGTACAAGTCGTCGGCAACGTTCAGACTTACTACGCTTGTCGATGTTTTTGTACCACTGTTACAGTTCGCGTTTTCTTGGAGGAATCGCTGCATGCTGTGGTCACGGACTGGCCAAAGTGTGCTGGTTCTTGAGAGCAGATAAGTTCAATGACAAAAAGAAAAGAAAAAGAGAAGGTGGAAATATCAGCCAGTACAAACGGCTTGCTCTTCCCAAGAAAAGGAAAGAAACGAGAGGAAAATGAAGCAAAACTGAGAAAAAATACAAATAAGCAGAAAGAAATGCAGCAAGACAGACGAGTTTATTCAATCAATACACCACACTTTTTCTGTTATTACACAACAATTTACTTTGCGTGAACATTCATCCGCAAAATGTTTTAGTGTGAGGACTCCGAGATAAAGAAAAATCAGCAGGGAAATATACGTGTAATGTGCCGCCATTCTACCCAGGCAGAGAGCTCGTCTTCCCAACGCAGAGCGGACAATTCATGAACAATGGACATTCAAGTGGACAATCTCATTATTTATCTTCCGCGCTATATCACAACGTGAGCGGGGCCACGGTAAAAAATTTGGGAGATGAGTCATTTAAACCTCACGCCGGCGTTACAGATTTCGAGGAAAGGGTGTGGACATAAAAACAGGATCGCCTGCTTTCTGAAATTTTATTTTTTTGTCATCAAAAGTTTTGATGAAGAAGTCGACTGATAAATTATAATCAATTAGTTATTCGAATTAGAAAAAAAAAAAACTCGTGGGATTTCCGCCAGGATATGCGAAAAGAGCATCCAAGTGCGGCTCGCGTAGCTTTACAATTAATTATGTACCGCTTGAAAAAACACCCTCTATAGTGGTGTCATCACACAGATGCTGCTCACGATGATATACCAATGCATTATTCATCAGTATCCCACTAACTGGCAATATTGTTGAGTATATATATATAAAACATAGGCTCCGAAGAGGCGATAGCATCTTATCAATTTATCACTACCACGGTAGCGACGTGGCAACGTGTGGACAGCCCTAGCGAAACGTCCTTGTACCGAAATGTCTGTACCGAAACGTTCTGTACCGGAACGCCCGGTACCGAAATGTCCTACAGCCGAATGATACAGGATTGTGACTGTTGATCTCCCAGGCATAAAGCCATGCTGACAGTCTGCAATTTTGCGCTTAAAGAACGAGGATAGACTAATATAAATAATATGTTCAAAGACTTTGGAGCAGGCGCATAAAATACTGACAGGTCTATAATTAGTAACAACGTTATGGCTGCCCGATTTATGGACAGGAATGACGAGGGAAGTCTTCCACGGTCGTGGAAAAGTATTTCGTTTAAGAGAAAGGTTGAATATGAATACAAGCACAGGCGAAATGATGTCACGATAAACTTTAAGGAAAATAGCAGGGATACCGTCTGGTCCCGGTGTCGTTGTGGGCCTTAGTTTACGAATTGAATTGTGGACATCATTCTCAGTAATAACAAACGAGGGCAGATGATCACCGTGCATTTGCGTAAAAGAAAAGGCAGAATCTGTGCTGGCCAAGTCATCAAACACAGATGAAAAGTGGGACGCAAAGATATTTGCCACGATAGGCGAATTGCATTGCATCACATTACCGTCAAACAGAGACATGGTGCTAGCATTCTCACGCTTACATTGTTTATGCCAGGTCCAAAAATTACGAAGATTGCTTTTTACGTCATCTTGAATCCCTTCCAAATACGCATTACGGTCTGAGTCAGCAGACTTCTTGAACAGCCGCCGAAAAGCAGCAAACTGTTCATAGTCAAACGGCCTTCCAAATTTCTTAAATCGTCTATGAAAATATCTCTTTTTACTAAGATAACTGCGTGTGAGAGCAGAAAACCAAATTGGGTATTTGCGCCGACGTGGGATGGTATATGGGACAAACTCAGAAATAGAATTTCTAATAATATTCGTGAAATTCAACACTGCATCATCAGGATCAATACCGTTATTCACACAGGCGAAATCGCATGCCGCAAAATGGTGATACAGTCCAACATAATCTCCCTTACTCAGATCCAGTCGAGGTGTAGATGACAATGAATGTACCCGCGCGCACAAAAATAAAAGAGAGAGGGGAGGATGGTAAGTGTCAATGGGAACAATGGGCGAAACTGAACACTCTAAAGAGACATCAAAGTTTGAAAAACACAAGTCTAGACAATTACCATCCTTGTTAGGTATGCTGTTCAACTGAGCTAGTTGATGAAAGCGGGCGAAATCAAGAAGAACATTACCGAGATGAAACGCAGAACAATTACGTGACACTCTGTCATTAATGAAGTCAACACCAGGAGCATTAAAGTCACCAAGAATTAGAACTTTGGAATTAACATTCGTAAGCTTCTGCCCTATTGCGAGTAAATAGTTTTCAATAACAGTTACGTTTGAACCTGAGGAAAATAATGCACACCTATTAAAGGTACTGTAAAGCAGCACCGATCAAATGTCATTTAGTGTGGCTATTCGATAGTCCAAGTCACTAGGACAAAGACTGCGCAAGTTTCATTCCAACCGACGGTGCAATTAATTAGAAACTTACAATTAAAGATTACGGGCAACATTTTACTAGGTAGTCGAAATGAATCCGTACTCCTGACACATACAGCGGCAACCACATTGCATGCGTATAACACTGGGCCCGACATAACAATCCACCATAAAATCCGCCCTTGCAATCCACACAACGATCCGCATCTGAGGATAAACTGATAAGCGAACTGATATGAAATGCTGAGCCGTTGAACAAAATGTGTCAGACGTTCAAGAAGCCGGACAGCGTCGGGACTTGTTTGTTCACCGAGGTTCACAGAGAGAGTTTGTTCGTTCGAAAGAGGCCGCGAACAGAAGGAGCGCGCAGGCGCAGCAGAGAAGTAGGGAGAGCCTCCATCGAACAGCGGTCAGCGCTGGGTTACTTCGCCAAAAACACTGTTAACAGGGGTTTCAGAATGCATAGTTAAACAAGAAAACTAATAATATGGTTACTAAAATAACGAAGTGCCGATGTAATAGTGTGTAATACAAATTTTCAGTGTTGCCCGCTGTACAGGGGGTTGTTTGACACCAGGCGTCGCACCGCTCCACTACGCCGCATCTTTCATGGCAAATTTAAAATATTTATAGCGAGTTGTCAGTGGTATGGTTCCGCATATAGTATTTATAAGCAACAAAGTCTCTAGTCACATCAACGGCATATCATGCTTGTCTACTGCTTTACAGTACTTTAAGATTCTGTCGTTATCACGAAAGCAACATTCAACCCAAACACATTCCGGTAGAAGTTCCAGATCAGAGCAACGAGATACATTGAAATGAGACCGAACAGCAATAAGTGAACAACATTTGAGAACGTTGAGAAGTTTGACAACGATCGGACCTATGCACAGTAAAAGACGAAGGAAAAAAAAAAAGAAGAACTGGGTATACCTGGCCACAACCATGTTTCAGTGAAGCATATGACATCAAAACAGCATTCAATCACTCCATTAAAGCACACTACATATTTTGTCCTAAGACCTCGTACATTCTGATAATAAACGCTACACTGAGTGGCGTCAAACTGATTATGCGGAAGTGAGCCCATTTTCACCTGAGAGACACAAACAAACTATTGTGCGGAGGCTACACGTTGCCCCACGTCATCACTTGTAAAGATCATATGGGGACGCAAGGGACCAGTGAATTCGCGGCATAGACAGTCTTCAGGCCACAGATTCGCGTCCATCAATTTTTCAAAATCACTATCTTGGCAAGTAATGTGAAAGGAAGCATAGGTAGGGCGGTAGCAGCTCATATCCTCCAAACGCTCATTTCCACCGACGTCCCAAATCAACCAAAAGCTCATTTCCTCCGAAAAAATATTCGGTGCTTCTGGGCTTTCGGTTGATCTGGGCACGCGGGTGGCAGTGACCTGTATCTCCCAAATGCTCTTTTCATCCGAGCGCCCAGAACCACCGAAAGCGGGATACTTGAAAGGACACGCTTCAACCGTTTAACAGGAAAAGGAGGAAGGGTGAGCGGTTCCTAAGTGTGCAGGAATCCAATGTACAGCTCGAAGCAGAGTTAAATGGAACGCCACTTCGACTGGCGGAGCTAAAGTCGGGGAGAGAGCAACCCTAGCGGCTCTTACGAGAAATAAAGGAAAAACAGTGTTTCGACTGTCCCGCTGTTGCTGCTGGAGCGTCCGCCTTGCCATGAGCTGTTGACTCAGCATTACCCTCAACTGTAGGTTATCATCGCGATATTTGTTTGTGTTTGCGGCGATTATGTGAATGTGACGGTTTGAGGATTTGCTTCTGGGAGAGGTGAAATGGCTTTCCCGGGGGAGGCAACTGTAACACGATACGACCCGCCTTGCGCGAAGTTGCAGTGCCAAGGGGGCCATGAGGACTCGTCCGGCAAACGTTCGGCCACATGTTTTCGGGTGCTCCCGGTGTCCGGTTTCAACACAGCGTCCGCGAAGAGTGTCTAAAAATAAAGAGCAAAAAGAAAAGCCCGCGAAAACGAAGGAAGTGGCAGTGGGCGGTTGGTTCGGACACGGAAAGGAAGCATAGAGAACGCTGCGACTGATCGCCAGAACTGAGGTTCAGCGGCCAGTAAGTTGCTGTAGTTTTCTCCTGAATCGGCCACCGCCCCGTAATTCGAAGGACGTCATAACCCAGGACTGAGAATTCTTGGAGCAGCATCTCATCTTTTGTCGACGCCGGGATCCTCGCTTCAGCCAGTCATCGGCCCCTACGCTTCGGACGTGAATCTCGCCCCAAATCCAGGATTCATCGCTTGGTGACGAGAGACGACGCACTCGGTGAGAGCACTGACTTTGTCACCGTGCCGAGGTCCTCTTTAGGTTAGGGAACGCCATAGAAGATCTGTGAGAGCATTTTTATCGTCTATATCGTGTATCGCATTTGCCACATTAAATGTTTGTTGTTTCTTTTGTGCTGAGTCTCTCTGCCTCTGCGGGTGCCCACGTTAGCGTTTCCCATCCCTTTGTGCTCCGTCTGCTCCAAAACCGGGAGGCGTCACAATTGGTGGCAGCGGTGGGATCGCTCTTGTGAGTCCGCAGAGGTTACCGTTCGAGACCTATCTTGCCCTCGAACGGGAGAGAGGTCAGCGTGGGAGACCAACATGGCAACGCAGGCAGGCGCAATGGCAAACTCAGTAGGACCGGGCGTGTTAGCATTGGGGGGAATGGTTCCTTCATTTACGGGTGATGGCAACGGAGTCAGTGTTAAGGACTTCTTTATTGTGTTGGAGCAAGTGGGCAAAATGGGTGCCTGGAAAGACGAGCAGCTGATCGGCATTGCACGATGCAAGATGGTGGGAGCCGCGTATAGTTTTGCGTGGCATGATGAGGATGTACAGAACGCTACTACGTACAAACGTTTCAGGGAATTGAGTCTAGCTCGTTTCGACACAGAACCCCAGCACGTGAAGATGGAAAGATTTTACAGTGCGCGACAAGAGCCTAGTGAGGATGTGCGGGCATTCTCTTCGCGAATTCGGAAATTAGGAAACGATACGTTGGGCACATTTGAGGGCGAGCGCGCCGGCGAAAGGAGAGACGTAGCTAATGAGATCGTCAAGCAACAGCTTCGGACACAGTTCCTCAACGGTCTGCGGGACCCTGTACGGCGATTCGCTTTATCTCATGATCCCAAAACGTTTGAGGAGGCTGTGGAGGTGGCCGTTAGAGAAGAGAGCAATGAGAGACTTATCGGAGAAAAGCAGGCTGTGCGAGGGGTTTGCTCGGAAAGGGATGAAAAGTCCGACATGTTAACGCGGCTTGAACGCTTAGAGACCTTGTTGGCCAGGACGCTTTCCCTGCAGGAGGAACGTAGTCAGTACCCTCCCAGTGGACGTCGCGAGAGCAGACAACTGACTTGTTACAACTGTGGTAGACCGGGCCATATCGCGAGAATCTGCCGATCACACGTCAGAAATAGGTACGAAGAGCCCCGCATGAACACTGAACGTAGGGCAGAACCGCGCACCCCGCGCAACACGCAATCAGTGAACCAGGGAAACTAGATATACCCCCCGTCGACGACCACGGCGAGGGGGATACAGAGGTCTGCGTCGTTCGAGCTGGGGGAGAGTGCTGCCCGATGGTAGAGTGCACGATTGCCGGTTGTCCTGCGCGATTCCTCATTGACACAGGTTCTAAGGTCAGTTTGGTAAAAGAGGGTTTTCTAAACAGAGTGAAGCCTGGATGGCGAGATTTGTACATAAAGAATGGGTCAAGCGTTAGGTTGGTAGGTATAACGGGAAGTCCACTTGAGCATAGCGGCTGCTACAATGTCCCCTTCGTGCTAGGTTCCACGCAGTTCGAACGCCCGTGTTATATTTGTCGGAATGGCGCGTTATTTCCCACTGACGGCATAATCGGGCAAGACACATTGAGGGCTGCGGCGATCGATCTTATCACTAGTCGAGGCGTTCTAACGATACAAGACAAAGAAGTACCCATTATAAACTGGCAAGGAACGTTACCGAAGTGCGGTTGTGGCCGGCCTACCGAAGATCGCACGCCAGTTAGGTTGGCGGACGGTTACAAACTCCCCCCACTTTCAGAAAGTATCTGCGTGGGTGTCCTGCCGGAGAGTATACAGGAGGGTGGATTAGCCGTACTTGAGGTGGACAGGTTAGAGGTGAACGGATTGACCGGGGCGAGTGCCCTAATACGCGTGCACGAAAGCCGTAACGTACCGGTTCGAATCGCGAATTTGACGTTACAAGAAATAACCCTTCCTAAGAATAAGGTTGTCGCTTCACTAGTTCATGCTGAGATGTCCGAACCGTTACCTGATTCAGGCGAAGTTCCTGTGCGAGGAATCGAAGTTGTAGATGTCGAGAAGATGTTCCAGTTAGGTCACATCGAAAGTGTTAAACGAGACAGCCTTACCGCCTTAATCACAAAGTACAGTGACGCGTTCGCGCTTGAGAATCTGGACTTGGGATGTTGCGGTGTTATTAAGCACCGTGTCCCGACACAGGACGCGGCGCCGGTGTACCGTAGGGCGTACAGGATACCATATTCGAAAAGAGAAGAGATGGAACGTCAGGTCAGCGAGCTGATGGACAAAGGAATCATAGAACATTCCACGTCACCATGGGGCGCTCCGGCATTGTTGGTAGAAAAACCAGATGGATCGTATCGTTTCGTTGTCGACTATCGGGACCTCAACAAGGTCACCAGAGTTGATCCATATCCTCTTCCGAACATTCAAGAAACACTGTCACTTTTAGGGGGTTCTCAGTATTTTTCGGTCGTGGACATGGCTTCGGGTTATTGGCAGATTCAGCTAGACGAACGGGACAAGGAAAAGACGGCGTTTAACACTCCGACAGGGCATTATCAATGGACAAGAATGCCGATGGGACTTGCAAATAGTGCTGCCGTGTGGCAGAGAACAGCCGATGTTGTTTTGGCCGGACTGCTTGGAAAGTCATGCCACGTTTACCTGGATGATATAATTATTTTCAGTAACAGTTTTGAGGACCACATCGAGCACATAGAGAAAGTTCTGGTTAGATTGAGGGAAGCGGGGCTCAAACTGAAGCCGTCCAAATGTCAATTTCTGAAATCGGAAGTCAAATACCTTGGACATATAATTTCAAAGGATGGAGTCAGGCCAGATCCGGGAAAAGTGCAATGTGTCGAGGAGTTCCCTAGACCAAGCAACGTTAAGGAGGTTCGCCAATTCTTGGGGTTGGTCGGTTATTATCGTCGTCACATTCCCGATTTCGCAAAGCTAGCTAGACCCCTCACTCGCCTTACGTCCAAGACAGTTCGATTTTGCTGGGACGGTGTGGCCGAAGACGCATTCACTGTGCTCAAAGAGAAGCTTGTCACGGCCCCGGTTTTGAGGTTCCCAGATTTCACCCGCCCCTTCACGCTCACGACCGACGCATCGAAGCACGCTATAGGCGCGATACTGTCTCAGACATTTGATGGTCAAGAACACCCGGTGGCGTACGCAAGTAGGCAGCTTAATAAAGCAGAACGAAACTACGGCGCCACTGAGCAGGAGTGTTTGGGAGTAGTGTGGGGCATACGTCATTTCAGGTGTTACTTGTACGGCAGGCGCTTCCAGGTAATAACTGACTGCAGATCGCTAAAGTGGCTCATGAACACCCGAGACCCCAGCTCGCGTCTAGCTCGGTGGAACTTGCTCTTACAGGAGTACGACATGGAAATCACACATAAGGCAGGGAAGGTGAATCAGAACGCTGATGCGCTCAGTCGAACAGCTGTGAGATCGGTGCATTTCCTCCCTGTCATTGAGGGCTCCGAAATTCACCGAATGCAAAGGGAAGACGATAAGCTAAAGAAGGTTATGGCGGGTTGCGAAGCGACAGCTGAACAGAAAAACGGGCAGTTCTTTCTGGACTCTGACGGACTCCTTAAACATAGGTCAAGTACAAAGTCCCCCCCGGAGGGCATGCTAACGCGCGTTGTCGTTCCGCGAGCGCTGGTGTCCAGCGTTATTAAATCATTCCATGATGCGCCGTATGCAGGGCACTTGGGGGCTCGCAAGACAAGGGCGCGGATAAGGGCCTTGTATTTCTGGGAAGGGATGATAAACGACATCAAAGAGTACTGCGCGAAATGTGTGTCGTGCTGCCTCATGAAAAGCCCTAAGAATGTGGAGCGGGCGCCGCTTCAGGTATTCCAGGAGGTGGGGACCCCTTTCGAACGCACCGCCATGGATATAATGGGACCGTTACCCACGAGTGGTGGCGGCAACCGCTATATCCTTATGTTTATTGACCACTTATCACGCTACGCTGAGGCGATTCCCATGCCGAATCAAAAAGCGGAAACAGTAGCTCGTGCATTCGTGGAAAATATAGTCCTTCGTCACGGCGTACCGCAACAACTGCTTACCGATCGCGGAGCGAATTTCACGTCACAGTTGATGCGAGAGATATATAGTCTTTTGGGTGTCAAAAAGCTACAGACGACGGCTTACCATCCCCAGTGCAACGGTGCAGTAGAAAGGCTAAACCATACCATCAGCACCATAATATCTCACTATGTGGCTCATGATCAGCGGGACTGGGATCAATGGCTTCCGTACGCATTGCTCGCGTACAACACGGCGGTACACGAGGGAACTAAAGAAACTCCGTTCTACCTTCTCTACGGCCGCAGCCCAACCATCCCAAGCGTCGCTGTATCCTCGCCAACAATGAAATACGGAACTCTGGAAAACTACAGAGTAGAACTGGAACAGCGCTTGGCGATGGCACATGAAATAGCACGAAAGGCGCTGAGTTCGGCTGCTCACGCACGACGAGAGCGTCAGGGAGTAAAGACCCGCGACAGGCCATACAAAGTAGGGGATTCCGTATACCTTAGAACATTTGCAGCGCGAACGGGTCTCGCTAAGAAATTGTCGCCGAAGTGGAGGGGTCCGTTTGAAGTTGTCGAAATTTTATCGGATGTCACTCTAAGGTTAAAAGGAATCAGATTGAGAGATGACAAGATTGTTCATATCGACAAGCTGAAGTTGGCCCCAGGGTCGGTCGAATTTAGCTCCAGCGTAAATGCGAGAACTCGAATGCGATCTGGAAAGGTAGTTGACGGCCATGCAAACGAAGCAACCGACGTCGAGGTGCCGCACACGCTGACCGAAATGACGATGATGGACGCGGCGCTCGCCGAGGCATCAGCACCGTCATGCGAGGAAAATCAGTTATGCCCGCTGCCACCGAGCAGTGTCAATGCTATGTCTGATGCTGTACCGGTGCACTCATACGCCCTCAGAAGTAGAGGTCCGGTTGATTCCGTTGCAGCACTGTACCTGGAGGCGAAGACATGTAACTAGGCGGGCAAAACTCCTCTGTGATCTTCGATATCCTTGCGCCAGAAAACTCCAAACTCCAAACTCCAAAACTCCTCTGGATTAATTGTCCCTATGACATGCAGCTTTTGGCATGCTACCGTTGCGTCTGTCTGCAGTCGCGCTAAGTTAAGCTAAGCGCTAAGTGGTGCTTGTGGTGTTTTTCAATCCAGCTTTCAGTGCCTTGTTGTATTTTATTGTTGTCTGGAGACAATTTTGTAATAGATATCATTTGACTGTGTTGTTTAGGTTAGGTTTTGAAGTTGTACGAGGACCTTGGGCGGTTACGGGGTTAGTTGTTCTTACTGGGGAACGCATGCAGTGCAGTGAACATTGTTTCAACATGTGTGTCTGCAACTGCGTCTCGAGTGAAATAACTTTCAAGAACATCCAGTGAATAAGGACAATGTGATTGTGAGGGCTGCAGTTCGTGTTGTCGTATTTGAATTTTCGTTTTTGTAGAAAATTCCTGTTGTACGGAAGGCGAGTGTGACGGTTTGAGGATTTGCTTCTGGGAGAGGTGAAATGGCTTTCCCGGGGGAGGCAACTGTAACACGATACGACCCGCCTTGCGCGAAGTTGCAGTGCCAAGGGGGCCATGAGGACTCGTCCGGCAAACGTTCGGCCACATGTTTTCGGGTGCTCCCGGTGTCCGGTTTCAACACAGCGTCCGCGAAGAGTGTCTAAAAATAAAGAGCAAAAAGAAAAGCCCGCGAAAACGAAGGAAGTGGCAGTGGGCGGTTGGTTCGGACACGGAAAGGAAGCATAGAGAACGCTGCGACTGATCGCCAGAACTGAGGTTCAGCGGCCAGTAAGTTGCTGTAGTTTTCTCCTGAATCGGCCACCGCCCCGTAATTCGAAGGACGTCATAACCCAGGACTGAGAATTCTTGGAGCAGCATCTCATCTTTTGTCGACGCCGGGATCCTCGCTTCAGCCAGTCATCGGCCCCTACGCTTCGGACGTGAATCTCGCCCCAAATCCAGGATTCATCGCTTGGTGACGAGAGACGACGCACTCGGTGAGAGCACTGACTTTGTCACCGTGCCGAGGTCCTCTTTAGGTTAGGGAACGCCATAGAAGATCTGTGAGAGCATTTTTATCGTCTATATCGTGTATCGCATTTGCCACATTAAATGTTTGTTGTTTCTTTTGTGCTGAGTCTCTCTGCCTCTGCGGGTGCCCACGTTAGCGTTTCCCATCCCTTTGTGCTCCGTCTGCTCCAAAACCGGGAGGCGTCACATGAGGTGTATGTCGGCTGAATCGCACGGATGCGATGACTTTATCTCATTGATACACGCGAAGGTGGTCGCGTTCGCTCAGTGGGGCATTTTCAAATTTCTGATGAAACAAATGAGGATGTACGGAGTCTAGTGGCAAATTTATTGGATTTGGTGTCCACCTTTGTGTGTTAATGAGATAACAGCATCGCGTCCGCGTGATATCGGTCAGCATACACCTTTACATAATCGCATCAAACCCAAACAAACGTCGCGATGATAACCACAGTTGATGGTAATGCCGAGTTCACAACTCTTGCCAAGGCGGACACCCTCGCAGCATAATGACGAATTCGGGTGGTCATTTCGTGGCAACTTTTTTTCCAGATGCCGAACACTCATGTTCGCTTGGTCGAAACAAAGTAATGTCGCATGTTCGCGTGGCACTTTCCGAGCGCCCAGAATTTGCCAGCTAGCACTTTTTTCGCAGGGCCTCGAGACTATCGAGCAGCGGGTTGCCCAACTATATCCGGTGTCGTCAAATCCGCACTGCAACGGTGACGAGTGCCCTCATTGGCCCGCACGTCGAAGTTCACGTAATTTAGCACACGACGGAACCCGAAGACGGGCGAACGCGATGCCCCTAGCTTGATCCAAGTGTACGAACTCTGCCCTGATTCAAAATGGATGAGGCGAGCCTGATCCCGATCCTAAAACCGCTAGATCCCTGGCACTCATGTTCGGGTGGCAACTGTCACGTGATCCAGCTCGTTAGCCGACCTAGCAATTTCCGAACCCTAGGCCCTGTTGCGATAAAATGACCACCCGAATTCGCCATAAAGTAGGACAGTCGAAACATTATTTCCCTGTATTTCTCCTAAGCGCCGCTCCCTGAATGAAATGAATGTGTCCTTTCTGCAGAGTTTCAGCGTACCTTCTGCGTACCCTGTCACCTCTGTCACCTAACCCACATGCACTGAGGTATGGTACCGCAATTGTTGCAGTGAATCACCTCATCCCATCGTCATTCATGTAGTAGTAGTTGTTGTTGTTGTTGAGTGGTTTCACTCTTTCTCTGTACCAAGTATGCAGAATTTCTGCAGCGCCCTTGCAGACACCAGCGGTATATCACACCTGTAGAATTTGAGCATACTGTATACAGACTGTCTTGACACTGTGTATGCATAAATGCCACCTGAGCTCGCGTGACTGGTGCTTTACCGCGACAATGTTTTTTTGAATAATGGTTTCAATAACTTATGATTAAATTTATGCATATTTTAATATGCGGTCATTAGGAGTGAAGTCTTACTGTTTTTAGTTTCCTTTGAAGCACAAAGTTTGCTCTTGAAATATTACAGGTATATCACACCTGTAGAATTTGAGCATACTAGGTATGCAGACTGTCTTGATACTGTGAATGCATAAATGTCACCTTAGCCCGCGTGATCGAACTAGCATATGCTTGTACTTTACAACGGCAATGCCTTTTTGTGGATGGTTTGAATAGCTTATTACGCACATTTCAATATACGGTCATTATGAGTGAATCCTTACTGCTCTTAGCTTCCTTTAATAAAGCATAAAATGACCACCCGAATTCGCCATAACTAGGACAGTCGAAACATTATTTCCCTGTATTTCTCCTAAGCGCCGCTAAGGTGGCTCTCTTCCCGATTCGGCGGTCGAGGTCGCGTTCCAGTTAAGCCTGCCTCGAGCTGTACTTCTTGCAACTCGCCAGAGAGGGTCACGTGACCTTAGCCGTCACGTAGGTCCCTGGGTGCTGCTCATCCGGTGCTCGAAATGTTCTGTAACGTGATGTATGCGGTCCGCTGACTTCTACAGCTTCTTTTGTTCCCGTGCTTAATAATTCTCCTTAGAGATCTAGCATCTGCACCTCCGCGAGATGTAACAGATAAATTGATATAAAAATGAGAGCTGATGCACGGCATTTATATTAAAGAAGCCTGAGTTTGGGTGGGTAGAAATGACACGACACTCGGTGCGTACAAATGAGATCGCGTTCAAGAAGTGATATGAACAGAGAGATATTTCCAAAAAGAATTTTATTCGTATGCACGTTGCACACGGGAGAAACACTATCTTCGGAAGCTCATGGAGGTCCGCGGCATGAGGCACGGAAAAAGAACATGGTGGAAATGGTATGTCCTGTGGCTGGAACATGTAGCGGGACGGCGGAAAGCACACAAACCTCAAGCGCCTTCTGAGGAGATTGACAGTTCAGACGATATGTTGTTTAATGCATTCATACTGCTTGCAAACTTTTTCTACGGGGGGAGGGGGGGTACGTTTATTAAGAAAAAAGTAAGGAAAGGTCAGCCAGACGGAGGTCGGCTTGCTATTCCAAAAAAATGGAAAAGGGGTTGTTTCAGAAGCTAATAGAGTGTTTTCTGAACTGTATTAACAGAAAGCTTTAAAGAAAAGTAACGGAGGAGGTCCTTTTTCGGGACCTATGCCGTGGACGCTTTGTTACTATTCGTTTTCCACTATCATGACCTACCCAGTGCCCGGACTCCAGTCACTGATATAGAAAACATCTCTCTATTCGGATCGGATCACTTCTTGATCGCGATCGACATCAATAATACCTTTCCTTGGCAAACTTCACTTCTGAGTCAGTTGCAGCAAGTACATTGGATTCCCGCACACCCAAGAACTAGAGTCACTAACCAAGAACCGCTCACCCTTCCTCCTCTCCCTGACAAACGGGGGAAGCGTGTACTTTCAAGTATCCCGCTTTCGGTGGTTCTGGGTGCTCGAATGAAAAGAGCATTTGGGGGATATGGGTCACTGCCACCCGCGGACCCAGATCACCCTCGCAGCATAATGGCGAATTCGGGTGGTCATTTCATGGCAACTTTTTTTTCCAGATCTCAAACAGTCATGTTCCTTGGTCGAAACAAGGCAATCTCGCATGTTCGCGTGGCGCTTTCCGAGCGCCCAGAGTTTGCCAGCTAGCACTTTTTTCGCGCTCTCTCGAAACTATCGAGCAGCGGGTTGCCCGACTCTATCCGGTGTCGTCAAATCAGCACTGCAACGGTGACAAGTGCCCTCATTGGCCCGCACGTCGAAGTTCACGCAATTTCACAGATGACGGAACCCGAAGACGGGCGATCGCGATGCCGCAAGCTTGATCCAAGTGTACGAACTCTGCCCTGATTCAAAAGGCATGAGGCGAGCCTGATACTGATCTTAAAACCGCTAGATCCCTGGCACTCATGTTCGGGTGGCAACTGTCACGTGATCCAGCTCGGGAGCCGACCTAGCAATTTTCGAGCGCTAGGCCGTATTGCCATAAAATGACCACCCGAATTCTCCATAAGTAGGACAGTCGAAACATTATTTCCCTGTATTTCTTCTAAGCGCCGCCAGGGTGGCTGTCTTCCCGATTCGGCGGTCGAATTCGCGTTCCAGTTAAGTTTGCCTCGAGCTGTACTTCCTGCAACTCACCAGAGAGGGTCACGTGATCCTAGCCGTCACGTGGGTCCTTGGTAGCTGCTCATCCGGTGCTCGAAATGTTCTGTAACGTGATGTATGTAGTCCGCCGACTTCTACAGCTTCTTTTGTTCCCGTACTTAATAATTCCCCGTAGAGATCTAGCATCTGGATCTCCGCTAGATGTAACAGATATGACTGATATAAAAATTTACTACTTCTTTTCCCGTGCTTAATAATTCTCTTAAGAGATCTAGCATCTGGAACTCCGCTAGATGTAACAGATGTGACTGATATAAAAATTAGAGCTGATGCACGGAATCTAAATTAAAGAAGCTTGGGACACGACACTCACAAATGAGATCGCGTTCAAGAAGTGATCTGAACAGACAGATATTTCTGAAATGAATTTTATTCGTCTGCTCGTCGCTCACGGGAGAAGCACTATCTTCGGAAGCTCATGGAGGTCCGCGTCATGACTCATGAGGCACGGAAAAAGAACATGGTGGGAATGGTATGTCCTGTGACTGGAACATGTAGCGGGACGGCGGAAAACACACAAACCTCAAGCGCCTTCTGAGGAGTTTGACAGTTCAGACGATATGTTGGTTTCATGCATTCCTACTGCTTGCAAGCTTATTCTAGGGTTTGTTTCAGACGGTTAATAGAGTGTTTTCTGAACGTCTGAACTGTATTAACAGAAAGCATTAAAGAAAAGTAAAGGAGGTCCTTTTTGTAACCTTTTTAGGGATGTGATGTGATGTGAATAAAGATAAAAATGGGGATGTCAGTTTCGACGAAGTCAAACTGGCTACCCCAGTACACTTAATACAGAAAGTTCAAACCGATGATGAGATGATGAAAACACAAAGGGATGATGTCCAGAGACGAACAGAGATGATAATGGAGTTCAACATGTAGGTCAAAAGTTCAAGAGCTGCGCCCAAGTGAGAGTAAAGTGGCGGAGTCCTTTTTAGGGACCTATGCCGTGGGCCCTTTATTATTCTTCGTTTTCCATTATCATGTGCCTGGACTCCAGTCACTCATATAGAAAATATCTCTCGATTCGCATCGGATCACTTATTGAACGCGATCGACATCAATAATACCTTTCCTTGGCAAACTTCACTTCTGAGTCAGTTGCAAGAAGTACATTGGATTCCCGCACACCCAAGAACCGCTCAAGCCTTCCTCCTTTCCCTGTTAAACGAGGGAAGCGTGTCCTTTCAAGTATCCCGCTTTCGGTGGTTCTGGATGCTCGGATGAAAAGAGCATTTGGGGGATATGGGTCACAGTCACCCGCGTGCCCAGATCAACCGAAAGCCCCCGAAGCTCCGAACATTTTTTCGGATGAAACGAGCCTTTGGTTGATTTGGGACGTCGGTGGAAATGGGCATTTGGATGATGTGAGGCCTAACCGTAATAACTAACTCCCTGTGCTCCCTAAGCGTATCAAGACGGAGTAGTTTGTACAGGTTGAGCTTATGTTGTGTGCTTGTGTTTGTCTTGCTTGCTCTCCCCATCATGGTATCCTCCCCGTGAGAATATAGGGTGTGTTATTTATTTTTGGAAACGCATCACAGCGCGTTCAGTTAAGAAAGAAAGAAAATCAATAATAATAATAATAGCAACAATAAATAATAATAATAATCAAATAACAACACACGCTGTATATTGCTCACAGTGTAGAAAAACTAGCAAATAATATTTCATAAATTTAATTAACTTAAAAATTATTATTACTTAAAAATTAGTTAGGATGCAGCCATACATAAACCTCACCAACTAGCCAGACCTAAACACCATATATAAACACCGGCTTCTAAACTGAGCATACAAGAAAAGGGGAAAAAAATTCGTTGATGATTAGTGGGAAGCGAAACCTAAACCAAAATTGTGGTGGATTTCGCTAAAGCGTTATTCTCTAAAACGGTTTTCGCTGAAACGTAACCTACCGCCATCTTCTCTAAAACGCAATTATCTAAAACGAGGCTCTCTAAAACGGGATCTCTAAAACGAGGTTCGCTAAAACGAGGCTCTCTAAAATGAACGGCACAGAGTGCATGTTCTAGGGTAAGGTAGCTGTTGTTTTGGCAGCACAAGTACAGTAGTGGAAACATTAACCGGACACACGTTAGGTTTAAGATGTCCGATTTCACGGCGCATTTCATTCATTTGCATATTGTTACCCGCAAAGCCTTCGGTCACGATTTTCTTTAGGGAGCGGTTTTCTTCGCTCAATGCGATAACTTCATCAGTGAGGAACGATACTTGTTTTTGCAACTCTAGCACAGCGGAAAGAAGTTCGCAGTCGTTGGAAGATCCACGAGGATGCACGGCAGCGTTAGGCCTACCCAACCACCATCGGCACGCGCAGAGCAGTCGTCACACGTGAACGAAGCCAGAGCACAATTCATGAAGTTTGGAAGCTAATACATCGACACACTTCACATGAAATTGGTGAGAATACTTACAACAACGAATGAACTGCTTTTTGCCATTTGTCTTCTCAGAGCAGAAAGCACACACTCCCGTAGCGGCTGTACGCCGAAATATTTTTTTTTAAAAATAAAACATAAAAAAATCCACGCCCCCCCAGTAAATTGGTAACACTGGCCACGGGCCACAGGCAGACAGACAACCTACTTCGAGTGTAGCGAAATCCTTGTTCACAGTTCTAGCCCTGGCTAGCCCCAAGCGCGAGGAGACTATTTTTCGCGGCGGACGTAGAGCCGACGACTGTTCACCAATCAGGGACGGTGTGAAAGGTTTTATTTATTAATTTTGAAAGATTTATTTCGAAGCGTTTATTCTTCAAAGTTTATTTTTCGGAGTTTATTTCGACAGCGTGGATTTTCTCATGATTTATATTGAAGAGTTTATTTTGCAAATTTGATGTTTAAGAGATCTATTTTCTAAAGTTTTATTTTTACATGATTTATTTCGGCGTCATCCCCCCATAGCGGGCGCCAACTTGGTACCGCAAAATGGTATTAAAGTACTTGGTACGCTTGGTATTAAAGTTCGGCCCATCGGCCATGCACGCAGTGGAGGATCGAGGAGCCAGGGTATATAGGATGAACCCCGCACGTCAGCCCACCTAAACACGAAAAATATTCGATTCCAACCAGAATCTTAGTGAAAGACGACCCAACGCCGTCCCGAAACCAGTAAAAACTGTCCATGAAAAAAAGAAGTATAAGCTATCGCACCTAAAAATATTCCAATACGTATATGCGCCTTTCATGCACTTTCATGCCAAATAATTCTACCACGTGCAAGACAATAATTTATGTTGCGCCCATGGAACACTTCTAATCGGTCCCAAGTCAAGACCAAAAGTATTTTTCATCCTCCAGATACGAAACCATATCGAGAAGAAAAAAAAAAGCATTTGCGTGAAAGTCCGCGCTCGACTAATAAGTCATATTATGCTGGTCATCTAGGATATTATTTGAAGATTGTGCTCGTTTAGCAGCGCGATAAGCCAGATCCAGGCTGCTCCACTAGATACAGGTGACGTCATCTTTCCTGCAATCACCATTGTTCAGCCATCAAAGTCCGACTCGTGAAGACTGTCTTTCTTTTTTTTTTTTCTGCACGATAACCCTGTGCATGCGGTGTTACATTGAACATGTTATTTATGTTAACAAATGCTATACATTGATATGTTATGCTCCTGGATTTTGTTCAAGTTCTGCTTAGTCACACACCCAAGTACGATGCTAACAGGACATACTCAATGCAGTACAGTGGCCATATCGTGACACTTCCAGATCTACGTATATGATATTTCGTGCAGCTGACAAGCGTGCAAAAATCCTGTGACACATGTCTGTGCTATCACAGCCACAAGCGTCCATACTTAACACTTGACCAAAACGTCACTTTTTTGCAAAAAAAGTGGGCTTAGAAAATGTCACAAAAGTGTCACCGTTTTATGAGTGTGGGACCCTATCGAAGCGCCAATCCTTACCATGCCCAAGAATTGGGGACAAAACGTAACGGAGGCTTCACCTGTTCAAATGTCCATGGAGCCCATGTATTCGGAATGTAAAAGCGCGTGTAGCACATTCCGCTGACAGCGCTCTGCATTCGTTCGCTGGTGGCACGCTGCCTTTGGCACCGCGAACTTTTTAATGAATGAATGGGTTTATTGTACCCAAGAACGGCCGCAAGAGCCTTGGTGTTGGCGCACTATCACATTAGAGTAATGTACATACATACAGCAACACACGTTAATGATATAAAGGAAATGGCAGGAAGGCAATAATCCAAGGCGCTAGGAGGTTAAAAGAACATACATACAGATAATAAATATGTGGGAGACACAACAACAATATGATAGGGAAGAGGCTTCAAAAGTGCAATATTTCAGGCAATATTTGAAAGAGTACAACGAAGAAGACTAAACAAGGTAACTAGACAACAAAAGACTGCAATCGGATGAGGATGACTGAACAACAAGTATCATATGCGCCCGCCAGTATCATATATGCCCGCCAGTATCATATGCGCCATTCCTTCCAAACACCTCAGTGATGAAAAGTTTGATGCCCCTACGAGCAATCGGAATGTTGAGTAGTGCTCGGTGAACTAGTCCATAAAATGGAAAAGTTTTTCAAAATTCAAGTGTGCTGAAGTTACTGGCTATTGTCTTACTGGATGTGCTGCCTCGTAAAATGCCCCAAACGCACCTACAACGTGCGAACAAACCCCTTCAATTACCTTGCAGAAACAAGTAAATTTGCAGTAGAATACATCTATACGTAGTGTAAATGTTAACGCGGCTGTGCGATGGTGCGTTACAGGGCTTCAAGTACCGTAGCTTAGAAAAAAGTTCTGAAGCGTGGCGGTACAGGGAGCCTACATATACGCTACTGGAATGAAGAATCCTGGCGTTATCATGCGCGCACGCACGCACGCACGCACGCACGCACGCACAAAAAAAAATAGAGATACGATGATGAGATGGGGCTGATGCCGGCCAGCAGGCTGGGCGCTGCCCCAGTGCCACTTGTACGTGATGAGAGATGATGATGGATATGATAAGGGGTCCGGTAATCAAAGCAGGGTAGAGAGGCCTATTGATGACAAGAAGTCCCAGAGGTGACGCAGACATGCGTTATGTTGAATTATGAAACAGAAGACTACCTTTTTAGGATCTTTGTAATACTCGAGCATAATGTGTTGCGGATGAGACCTCGGCCATGACTTCTAGTCAAATGCAAAATCCTCTCCTAATGAGCAGAGGATAATTCGCTGTCTTTCACTCGCGTTACCATTCTAGAAATATGGCAGTCGTCGAAAAAGTCAGACAGCGGATGGATCTGAACTACGCACCGCTTGATCACGTGCCTTACCATGTTCATGTTCTAAGGCATTGAGGCTTATGTTGTGTTTGTCTGTTTGAGTGTTCCAGACCCATAACATTTACTCTCCCGTGTCCGCCTTCTGATCCCGAGATCGCGGGTTCGAACCCGGCCGAGGATGCCAGCAACTTGGTGGCAGGGTAGAAGTAGCTTAGGCACGCCGTCTTCCTCGAGGGACGTTAAATACGGGGTGCCGTGTGATGAGCTTTCATCGCACGTTAAAGAACCCCCAGGTGGGCAAAAGCAATCCACAGACCGAACGCTGTGGCGTCGCTCATGATCTCAGATGTCTCGCTACGTAAACACCCAATTATTATTACATTTACTCTCCACGGTGCGCTTTACCACGGTTCCACTTAATATTTTGGAGGCACTTACATAGTCGATCAGCATTAGAACCCATTGCATTGCTTTCATCACCATATTATACCAGGGATTCCGCTGCCTTGCAAGTGTTACGTGCGTTTTTAGAAGAATATGCGCGGACACCTGTTTGAATTCGACACATATGCGAGAGCAGATTCCAAACAAAAAGATGCGGTACGCTTGAGCGCGAACGCTGTGAAGACGATTGCACTGTTGTTTGCACTCCAGCAAACCATGCAAAAATGTAGAAATCACGCGCTCCTTCAGTTATCGCCTATCAACGCCAGACGCAATTATCGCTGACGCGAGTCTAATCGTATCTCTACTCGATACCCACCACCTTCCTTTGTTATCCCCAGGGTTGATGATAGGCATTTTAACCCCAGTCGAACGAGCCATATGTTATGCGGTTGGTTCTCCCCAGGGGCACATCACTAAAGGGCATGCCATCAAACATCACTTCAAGTAAATAGTAGCAATAGATAAGTCGTAAGTAATTAGTGAATAGTAAAATAATTAAAAAATAGGACAACGGTGTGAGCACACAAGTAGAACGCACGATTAAAAGAAAGCAATTTCGTTTTGTATTCGTTAATAATAGCTTACCTAATATAGCTTACTTAATATAGCTAACCGGCATCTGTAGTCACATGCATACATAGCTACAGCGAACCTGGACGGCAACACAGCCGCCTCATGCATAAGCGTTTGCCTATATATAGTACAATAAGGATGCAACTTCAAGACTTGTTACCTATAAGGTCATTTTGGCATCGGTATTACCTACCCACCTTGCGGGGCTGGAAAGCTTGAGGGCAGACAGGCGAACAAATGCTATAGAGTGGAGTGGACTTGCAGTAGGCAGCATATTCCTATAGCCCACCATACACAGGCTCACTGATCCTACTCAATTTTCCTCTTCCTGGTCCCTCTAGGCTGGTCATGTTTGGTGTTGATTAAGACAGTCTGGAACAGTTATAGCTTTGTGCCTAATGTGCTCTATCTATCAAATTTTCCAAATTTATCTTAGTTACCCCTGGTCATCACACGGCCCGGGCTCAATCTTGATGTGCACATAGCGATCGTTATAGCTATTTTTCAAAATTTGCGCGTTCATCCGTCACGCGCATTGGCCGTCAACCGGGGAGCACGAGCGTTTAGCGAGTGTTACGGGATAGCGAAAAGTTCAAAATCTAGCCCCTGTCGCGTGTTTCGGCACGGGTTATTCGTGGCTTTTCTCCTGGTTCAGCAACTCTCAACAAGCCACAAAATTAGCAATATTACTTCTGACAGCGCACGATATTGGGGTCATAAGCAGCGAATATTTCGATGACCAATAATAATAATTTACACCAAGACTATGGTTCGCTGTAGCAATTGTACGTATATCGTTCAAGGAATAACTAGGGTCAAACGGCGCAGGGCTTGATGCCTGCGCCTGATTAAAGTTTAATCCCATTTTCCCCGAGGGTATAATGAAAATAATTTAAAGACGAGCACTTTCTGCACATGATGCTGTGAAACATTCATCAAGCAACGTTACGCATGCATATATCCACGCGCAACGACGACATACAAATGAAAGTACGGAGCGGAACTGTTTTTCACTACCGCTCAGCTTTTTCTCTTTTTTGCATTCCTTATGAAGGGACTACTGTTGCACTGCCTGTATGTGGTTTATTTTTTAAATATCTTGTATACTCTAATATTAAAAGAGAAGGGACATTTAAAGTGAGGAAACAGCTTTAAGCGGTATGATGACAGCTTCGTGGGTAGGTAATACCATATACTCTGGCCGGTCGATGACAGCTTCCATATCGAGCACGTGAGGGATAGATGGACGAGGGAGATAAGTGGGGCTTTCAACGAAAACGCGCACATAGGTGGCGTCCGAATTGTTATCTCGACCACACCCCTCCTGTACTTCAGTCGATTAAATCGTCCTCAGCTCGTGAAGATATCTACTGCATCTGATCGTACCGGAGCCTTTATTTTGTAAACAGCGAATGTGCGACTACACTGGCATTTTTTTCCCCTTATGCTACGTCCACACTACGGCACTCAACGCCGCGAAAGCTGCGAATGACGTGAATGCCGGACAACTTGTCGCGTCCACACGGCAATCCGCGAGAGCCGGGAAAGCCGCGAAGGCGTCGAAGACCGCGACGCGAGAGTTGAAATTGCTTCTACTTTTGTCGTGAGCGCCGAGAAAGTCGCGAGTGTGGGCCAATCAGCGCGCTCCACGAGTACGAATGCTGGGAAGGAAGAGCAACAGCGTGGACAACAACCATGGCGGACACGCAGCCTGGTCTACGAAATTATAATCGAGGCTCCTATGTAGCGCTAAATGTTGTACGACAGAGGAGCAGAAACGTAGATATGAAGACGGCATCAAAGCAGCTTTTGAGAAAAGACGAGGAAGTAAGTGTGGAGACATGTGTATAGACGATTGCCGTGTACTGCTCCCAGCGGGCATCGCTTTTCAGGTTGCTGCATAAAGCAGAATAAATACGTGTTTTGCAATTGTTATATTGAGTTATCGCAACGACATTATATGTTTTACACGTGCGGAGCTTGAGTACAGTTCGCAGAATGAAACGGATCAGCTTTTGAAGTAGCCCAAGCAGCACAATGTACCGCAAGTCGAGTGCAATAGGGGTGGACGGTATGTGCCTTATCAATATTCTTTAGTTTCACCAGTTTGTTCAAGGCCTTCCATCTACCCGTCCACCCCTATTCGCGATTCCAGCGAAGCCGTGGCCACCTGGCGACGATTTCGGAAGGCTGCGAGTGGAGGTCCGGCAGCGGGTCCGGACAGGGAAGTGGTACGGCGATACACGTTTCCCTTGCTTATGGACAGAATGCCGTCAGCAAAGAATGTATCGACATCGAAAAGAGGAATGTTGCACTACTAATTTATTATCAGCCTGTTGAAAATGCCCCACGCTTTCTTTTGTTTCCCTAATCAAGAACGGAGGTCCCATGTGTTGACCGAGTTTCCGGACCAACTCTGTTACCACGATACTATCTTAATATTAATCTTGGTAATACCAAACGAGGCTAACCTTTCCTTTCTTTTTTTCTTAATAAACATACCCCCCCCCCCCCCCAAACGAGGAACCCGCATTTCTTTGTCGTGTTGATATATATGCTTTTTGAGACCTCAGGCAAAGTAAACAATATCACCGTACTAATGCGGCGTAGACAAGCATCCACTATGGATGTCCTCTGGGATTGAAAGCTTCTGCCTAGTGCCGCACACGTATCAACGAATGACTCGCAAAGGTAAAAATATCACACCAAGTTGTATGTAAATACAAAGAGCGGTAGAGAAAATGAATACTTCACTTTGCCAGAGCGTCTCTTCCAGCGCTCGGATGTTCATCGCACAGCATACTGCATGTTAAATAGCTGCACATGTATGGTGTAAAGTGAAGACAAGGTGTCAGATATACGCGTGTACGCCAAGGGTTTTCAAAATATGTATTGTTCACGTATACGTTTGACATACAGTCACAGAGTTCTGAAAACATCAGGGTCAGAGCTAACATTATATGAGCACGCTATCTTCACCACACGAAACAAAGAAAATAAGCGAGCTTTTGCAAATGCCCATGTGAACGTTAACTTGTGCATTACAATTTTATGATTACTTCTCTATGTTCCGACAAAAAGTATCAATTAATAGAGACACTGCACTTCCAACGGAGCTGTTGTTCCCTTGATTGCAACACTCACACGTAAATACGAGGGACTATCGGAGGAGAAACTCAAACATGCTTGTATGCAGACTAGTAATCCACATTCGAAAACACATGAAATGTCACTCTTCTTGGAAACATATCCCTGCTTTGCCTTCTTAAATTCTAAAATGCCTCCTTTGTTCACTCGACTCCCGACGTTTGTAAACAAACTTCGACGACGGGAGCTTTTTGCCTACTTCTCTGAGTTGAACTGCATAGTATGAGATGGCCAGATGATAAAGTTAATTCCTTTTTCATGAAACATGCCCATTTGTGGGTATGAAAAACTGAAACAGATGAACATAATTAGGCCGACACCTTGCCGAATACGCTTGCTTCGCTCGGGAGACCTCCTTTCGTCCGCTATCTTGGAAGTTCGCGGCGCCACCTATAGTTCATTGGAATCGCGAATTGCACTCGACTTTCAGTACATTGTGCTGCTTGGGAGAGGACGGTAGTGCAGGCCGTGCCGGCATTCCCGGCGTTCGGAGCACAGTGTGGACGAGACGGTCGCCAAAGCCGTAAAACGGTGAATGAGTTCCACGCGTTCGCGGCTTTCGATGACGTATGTGGGCGTAGCATTACTGGGCTCTGCGCATGGTCTTGCTCCACATTATGTATGTGCGTGCAAATTGACTTGATAATTTTTACGCTGCGGACCTTGGCAATCCAGGTTGCCGTTGCTATGTGCCTTCTATCCGCAATCTCCTTCGCAGATTCGGAAAGAGCTGCATTAGTAAATAAAGCAAATGAACACAAAAGGAAATTGTTTTCTTTTACTTCTGTGTCGCATTTCTGCTCTCAAACCGTTGTCCTACTTTTACGTATTTTTCCATTGACTACTTTTCACTGGGGCTTACTAATGCTACTTTTTACTTTACTTGAAGTGATGCTCATGGCATGCCATTTAGCGATGCGTCCTTGCAACAACCAACCTCATAAAATATGTCTCGTTCGATTGGCGTTGAACTGCCTTTCACCAAAACTGGGGATCAAAAACAGAGGGTGTTGTGTCCCGTGTAAGAGATAAGTTTAGTTTGTCGTCGTCGAACTTACTTGTCTAGTGTCTATAAGCGATTACTGTAGGGGGGTGGGACGTGATGCGTTCATGTTTACACGGTTTGCGGGAGAAATAATGTGAACTGTCGGAGTTTCTATCGCGGATACAACGAGGCGGTTTTTTCGCGTTCCCCCCATCGAACATACATACCTATTATCATTTTTGACTTTAATAGATGAAGCAAACACCAGTGCAATCATTTCCAGAGAGCTCGCCCTCAAGTATAGTAAATGGTTTTGTTTGAAATCTGCTGCTGTGTGCGTCATCTTCAAACAACTGTCCGCGCACATTCTTCTAAAAAATGTAGGTAACACAAGGCAGCACAATCCCTCCTACAATGTGCGGATCACAAGACAGCAATGCAATGTACTCTAATGCTGATCGACTACATCTCTGTCTTCTATAGTGTTAAGTGGAACAGAGTACCGCAAGCGAAAGACAACAAACATTATCCTCTGGTCATTCACGATCATTTTGCGTTTGAATAAACATAACGTCCAAGTTTCATTCAATATATTATACCTAGGGTCTGACTTTTTCGCCTCAAACCCGATTCTGTCCGATTCGTTTTGGACCAATTCGTGCTAAACTCGATTTCTACCGGAATTATTATCGCACATTACGTTGCATCACGTATCACCCACACCATTAAGTAGTTATCTGTGGACACGCCTCGTGCAAATATTATTTGAGTGCAACACTAAAGGATGCGAAGCGGATATAATGTTAGGATATGCGGTTTTTCGTTACAATAATTCGCGAGGAATGTATGTTTGACCAATATATGCCCCTTTAAAGTACGGGATGTTTCATAGGCAGGAGAGAACACAAGACAGAAAAAAAAAAAAAAAAAACGATAACACCCGAGTGTAGAAATAGCACAAGATCTCACCTCGAATTTGACATTCCAAAATAACACCTAATCCCCTCCCACCCCCGCCCCCACCCCACTCCGAAATCGGGAAACGCATTTATGCCGAAAAAGTCAGACCCTAATTATATTCGAGTATCGCCCCTAGCGGTGAAACTCAACACTCATCCTCACTCACAGAAAGTTGAGCATCAAGAATTTGCAAGAGACGTTATACGATCCTGCGACATTAGGCGACCCTGTAAATCACCATTGGGCAGCCGCGTCAGCATTCACTCTACGTATAGGTGTATTGTGCTGCAAAATTACTTGATTCATCACGCTAATTGAAGGGTTTTGTTCGCACGTTGTAGGTGCCTTTGGCGTGTTTTACGAGACTGCGCATTCGGTAAGACAATAGCGAGTTACTTGAGTACACTCTAATCTTGCAAACTTTCCACTTTCCACTTTTAGTTCACGAATATTACACAACATTACGATTGCTCCTAAACTCTTCAGGAATGAGGCGTTTGGAATCAATGCGCGTCTGATGCTGGTGGGCTTCACCCCAATACTCCAATCGAGGAAATGACGCCTTCTTTACATGTTGAAAATCCGAAACTTAAATGGAACCTCGAAGATCCCAATATTCACCCAAGGAAATTGCATTAGAAGCTCCGCCTTGACACAGGAAACGTGTCACTAGCGAACGAATGTAGAGCGCTGTCAGCGGAATGCGTTGCACGCGCCTTTAGGTTTCTAATGCATGGGCTGTATGGGGACATGAGCAGGCGAAGCCTGCTTTACGTTTTGTCCCGAATTCTTGGGTATGCAAAGTGGGGTCTCAATGTCGGTACTCTATGGGAAAGCTGATTGTGAGCGTGGCTCACTTCATCCTTAGTACGCATATAAAAACAAATTGGAAAAGATGTACACGTGAGCTGAGTCGACAAATTTCTTTCGTTCCAGTTCACTATAGGATGTATTTTGTGGAGAAAAATGGAAACATAGCCTACACAAGCACCGGTGTCAACTGGGTCGCAAAGCGGTTGATCTGGTCAGCAGATCAGCGCCTACTCCAATCATCTCCGTCTTTCCAAAGCCCGTAGCTCACTGACGTGGAATCAGCGCTCTCCGATCCGAGTTACTCTCCGATCTGCGCGGTTTCGGTTCCGCCTACTGATCCCAAGATCGCGGCTTCAAACCCAGCCGAGGACGGTGGCAACTTGGTGGAAGGGTACAAATTGCGAGGGACGTTAAATCTGGTGTTGAGATTTCAGCGCATATTCAAGAACCCTCGGGTGGGAGACACGACCACTGTGGCGTCGCTCGTGTTCACAGCTGTATCGCGACGTAAAGCTACGAATTGCTAATTATTAATTAGATTCCGCCTCATGTGCATAGCGAAATTCGGCGATAGATATTTCAACACACGTGCGCGTTTCATGTTTATTTAAAAAGTGAATGGCTTTCAACGAGGATTGTCTCCCACCTGCTATCTCGCTTTTGCCTGAGATCCCTCAGCTCGAGATCCCAACAGTTAATTAATCTATTTTATGTAATGTTTAGGTAATTTAGGTAATCTATTTAGGTAGCATGTCCGCCTAATGATATCTGCAAAAATGACATCTGCTCTCATAATTCTTTTTATAAAGAATCTGTAAAGGATAAGAAAACGCCACTATACAGGGTGTCTCACCTCACGTATCAAGAAATCATATTGAAAAACCTACTTGGCCGAGAATTATGAGGTCAACGGTATTTATTTTCAGCGAACTTTTGCTACGACATACGACAACTCTCATCTCTTTTTCTTACTTTTTTTTTTGTCGGCAGAAATTGAATATTCTTAATTGAACACCCAAATTCGCCAAGTGAAAGTAATGTTTCCTTACCTCTTCTTTTTCCAGGAGCAGAAATTGCATGTCGGATTTATCTTCATCCCGTTAGGAAATACTTGTACTACATTCCCTAAATCGTAATGGCTGAAAAAAAAAGAAAGAAAGAAAAAAGAAGAAGCGAAAACCGCCACCTCAAGACGCCCAAATGTCGGCAGCCGACAGTTCATGCAAGCAGCGATGAAGGAAGAAGGAAAAAATAAATAAATAAATAAATGTCGCCATCATATCTGGCGGCTAACCTTGCTGCCGGGATCCGTACCAGCAGAAAAGGAGACTCGCCATGTCCTACTTTTACTGCTTCTTGCATTAACTTGACGGAAGCACTAAGTCTTGTCCCGTACGTCCTACTGCTGGGAAAGCAAACTTGAAGACGACCTTGCGGCGGCCGACAATTTGCGCACCTGGAACCTGCTTTTTCGCAAATTTTTGTTCATTAAAATTGTAAACGGAATGTATTTCCTTGCGGAATGGGGGGGGGGGGGGGGGGGGGGCAAATCCGACATGCGCTTTCTGTTTTTTAGAGAGAGAGAGAGAGAGAGAGAAAGAAAACGTTACGTTCACTTGACGAACTTCGGAGTTGAATTTAGAAAATCCAATTTGTTTGCGACATATAATTAATCAATGTGATCAATCTACATCCCTTTCTGCTGTCTACCTGATAACGTGCACCTCTCACAGCTGCTTTGCGCTACACTCTTAAAAATGAACTTCACCGCATAGCACGCTCCTAGCCAACCATCATCTCGAATGATATCGTTATATGCCCTTATTTGTTGAAAACGGGAGGCGTACGCCATTTCTGTGACAATTATGAACAGCATAAGTGTCACAAAAAGGCGTACGCCTCTCGTTTTCAACAAATCAGGGCAGATAACGATATCATTCGAGATGATGGTTGGTGAGGAGCGTGCTATGCGGTAAAGTTCGTTTTTAAGAGTGTACTAACGTGGGATTGAAAGACGTACTGTATACGTTAACAACGTGACTTGGGTACTTCGCCTTCGGCTCGCTGCTGAAATGTGCAGTTCAAGGAACTAACATTGGCAACGCAACCTTTTTTCTACATATGTAAAGACGAAAGGCTTCAAGAATCCCCGTGACGCCTTTCCGTGCAAAACTGTGACGTGGGATTCCGAGTGGAGTCGATAAACCTGGCCGGCCAAACCGAGCAATAAAATTGATACAGCACTCGATTTGAGGGAGCCATCAAATGCAGTTTGGACACGCTGCGTATAATTCGGCCCGATGTGTTCCTTGTGGACAGAACATGCACTGGATGTTATGTCTCATCGAGTTCTCCTGGCGCATCTATATGCCTCTCAATAACAGCGCCAGCATGGCTAAATATATACGCGTGCAACCTCGTAGGGGAACGTTGGAGCGCAACTGCATGCAAAGTTTACACAGAACGTACGGAAGTTTATACGCAAATGAAGCGAGCAAACCTCGGGAGTCGCAAGAACAAATGACGCCACAAAAAGCCAACGGGCCGTCAGCCAAACCGTCTCATTATGCACGTTGGTAAAATTGGAACCCATTAGCCCTCATAGAATTTACTCAAGCTACGGGTTTGTGACACAGTCCCTATTTTGTTACATGTCAGATAGCGCTATACCATGAAATATTTTACGAAGCTTTTCTTATGCAGAGGCATCGTGTACATTTCGAATGCAAGCGCCTCTTCGCTAAACGTCCACAGCGTTAAAGGAGCTATGATCTATTCCAAGCGAGCCCGCCCACTGTGTCGGCTACAAACGACGATTTCAACGTGTGGTCTGTGACACCTTTTGTATAGGTGAATTTGACAGGTGCGTTTCTTCAGCACATAGCACGCTCTTAGCCAACCATCTTCCCGAATGACAGCATTCTCGCCCATGATTTGTTGATAACGAGAGGCAGAGTCTATCATGTATCGATTATGCACGGCTACAAAATGGGCTACGCCTCCCGTTTAAAACAAATCAGAGACGAGAACGTTGTCATTTGGGATGATGGTTGGCTAGGAGCGTGCCATGTACACTGTTAAAACAGAACTTCACCACATAGCACGCTCCTAGCCAACCACCATACCGAATGATATCATTCTGTGTCATGATTTGTTCAAAACAGGGGGGAGGCGCCTATCTGGGACAAGATAATCTGTCCCAGATAGGCGCCTCCTCCCATTTTCACCAAATCAATGCACAGAATGATATCATTCGGTATGATGGTTGGCTAGGAGCGTGCTATGTGGTGAAGTTCAGTTTTAACAGTGTAGTGAAGTTCATGTTAAAGAGGATAAAGCAGAACGTTATGTGTACCCCCGCGTTGGCGTCTGATTGGGTGCTACAATTCTTCGGATGACGTAACGAACGATGATGTCGAACGCGTCACATTGTACTCCCATTAGTTGTATAGACGATGACCAAGTGTAATTCTACACTTTGGCGTGACGGTACAGTGATACATGTCAGTGTGCTTCGAGATATGAACGTGTGGCGGCCCGTGGACGACGACGACGCCCCTCTGCTGCTGCGCGCCACTGATCCTGCCAGCCAGTTCTACCGGCACCGTCCTAGCGTGAGGCCACGAACATCTGCCGGCTGGGACATTCTATCACCGCCGGTCAGGAGTCATGTAGAGGGACGCCACCTGCTCTATAACGCATTAAAGAGAGAGCCTCGCGCAACTTGACCGATTACGAAACTGCATTGGACTTTTATTGGTGAGGCACAGCTGTCAATTTTTCAATCAGAACAGTGGAGTCATTTTTGAAGTATTGGAAGCAACGTACTGTAGATGTTGAAGGCAGAGAGCGAGTATGATGTACGTGGTAGGCCATCGTCCTTCATGGTTGCCCTCAAGTTCAGCGAAAGAGTTGTTTGTAGCCCTTGTGTACGGCTAGCTCGCCTTCCTCTTTGCCTTTGTAATGGGGATGCCAAAGGATTATGGCCGCCCTGCTCCCTATGTTTTGTAGGTCATCTGCTGTAGACAGCCCATCAGAATTCAAACCTTCTTTCATACGTCGACTCCGGTGGCAAATTCAGGGACACGGAGCGAATGTTTGCTGTTGCCAGTACAGTTTATGGTGAGCTAGCCGCGCTGGTATGAATATAAATCACGTATTTAGTAACCATAGTTTGTTGAGCCGTATTGTGTACAGACTTGTGCACGTTACTAAAAAAGTAACTGATTGCCGGTACCCTGTACCTTGTACCCCGGTGGAATTTGCAGAGGGCAGTTGGTTTTGTCGTCCCGAACAATGTGAATTCTTTGGTCTCAAAGTAGTCGATTACTTGGTAATTGATTGCTGAAAATTGAAATTGAATTACGCAAAAAATTACTTGGCCAGAAAAGTAATCGATTACGTTAGAAATTACTCAGAAAAGTAATTGATTACTAGTAACGCAATTACCCGTTACCAGTTACGTACAAGTCTGGTTGTGTAGAAGAAAGGACTACCGTGCCGTTTCTGCAAATCCAAGGTGAGTTAGGTGCATCAACGAGCCGACCATGTCGCTTGAATGGTCCCAAAACGCGTGAAAGCTGCGGAACTATGTCACTGCACTTCCGTTTTGGTCATTTTCGCTCCGTTCCGTTGTGGTGATTGAGTCGTGGAGTTTGAGTCGAAGTGCGTTTGGCCGCTTACTGACTATTTCCGCTCTTTCCTCTTTCTCTTTTTTTTTATTCGGGAGGGGCTGTATTTATGGGAAGTAGCCGAATTCGTCGTGTGACGAATTCAATCTCTCCATTTTATTTTCCCATCATCACCCCTCGAGCAGCTACTTAAGGCGCAAATGCCACAAGTTACCCTGAATCACTACTCCAAATACAGAAGTAATGATGTCGGTAGAACTGACTTGCCGTTGATGGACTGTAGCCGAGATGAGATGAAGGTTGAAAGTTGGTGAATAGATGTGTCCACGTCGGAATTGTTGAGAGGTCCTTTATGCAACATGAGTCATCGGAGCACAATTCTCAATTCGTGAGCCGCCCATGTTTTGAACAGAAACAAATTCTCATACAGGACCCAGTTTTCCGTTCGAAAAGTTACCAGTTACTGTGAATGGCTATGTTTTCCTATTGAGCCCGGGTAACCCCTGTGGTTGGCGAATGACGTATGCTACTCGTCCGTCACGTGATCCAAGAGTATAGCTACACTCTTAAAAATGAACTTTACCGCACAGCACGCTCCTAGCCAACCATCATCTCGAATGATATCGTTATCTGCCCAGATTCGTTGAAAACGGGAGGCGTACACCTTTTATGTGACACTTATGCTGTTCATAATTTTCACAAAAAAGGCGTACGCCCTCCGGTCGAAGGTCGAAGCACCCCAGACAAGGCAATGTGAACGTTTCTGACCCGTTATCAGAACCGGTAACCAAATTTCGTTCAATCAGTTCAGTTCCGGTTCAGCGGAAAAGTAACCGTTGGTTATTTTCGGTTCGGCTTCCAGTTTCGTTTGACACTACACAAATAGGTGTTTCAAAAAACGTGTCATTCGGACTTTTAAAAAAAACGGGGCGACGGAAAAATACGGGGTAAACGGCACTTGTGTGGCAACTGAATTTGCCATCTTGCAAAAATATTTTCATTTGATTTTAATTAAAATAAATTGGATTTCTTTAATTGAACTCCAAAATTTCCCAAGTCAACCTAACGTTTTTTTTACAGAATTTGAGAGCCCGTAGCGAACTTAGTCAGATCCACCAAGAAATGCGCTCGGTATTGCAAATGGAACTGCCCAAAAAAATTCCCGAAATTAAGGCTTCAAAGTTTAGGGTATTCAGCGGCGCACCAAATCAGTCGCAAAGATGCGCAGAGAGCAGCACATGCTCCTGCCCCCATGAAAGATAGAAGGTGAAAAAAAAAAAAAAAAGACAGGGCGGGAAAAAAGAGGCGAAATCATTTTTGTTTGCCGCTTATCAACGCATGGTGCAATGTCAACCGCCTTGTTATCGGCACGTCTTGTGCTGCACGCCGGTTCGGCGATAAATTGTACTAGCTTCGTGGGGGCAGGAGCATGTCAGGCTCTCCGCGCGTCTTTGCGACTGATTTTGTGCGCCGTTGAATACTGAACTCTGAAGCGTCAATTTCGGGACTTTTTTTGGGCAGTTCTATTTGCAATATCGAGTGAATTTCTTGGTGGATCTGACTAAGTTCGCTACGGGCTCTCTAATTCTGTAAAAAAAAAACGTTAGGTTGACTTGGGAAATCTTGGAGTTCAATTAAAGAAATTGAATTTCTTTTAATTAAAATCAAATGAAAATATTTTTGAAATATGGCAAATTCAGTTGCCACACAAATGCCGTTTACCCCGTATTTTTCCGTCGCCCCGTTTTTTTTATAAAGTCCGAATGACACGTTTTTTGAAACACCCTGTATGTAAACATCATTTGACCCAGAACGTACAGCCTGACGCTTCCCTCAAGCAGCACGCGCCCGCAACGGAGCGTTTACTGTGTTTCGCATCTAAATTCCTTAATTACGTAACCGTTTTGCCTAAGAACAAATGAAGCAGTGGAATAAGGAATGTTTTCCGCATTGGAAGGCACCAAATAATAATGTAGCTATTCTAGGCTGTTTTTTCCCACATCCTAAGGTGGTGGTGGTGGAACGGCTTGTACACATCCTAACGACATTTAAACGACGTCGCACAATTGTACAATAGGTGACAACAGATAGAGAACCTCTTCCTCTTTTCAAGACACGTGCCTCGATCACGAAAGACAATACGCCGATTTTATAGAATTAAAGGGACTATGAACTCGATCAAACTAGCCCGCCAACTGTGTTGGCTCCAAACGGCGATTTTAACGTGTTGGCTGTGACACCTTTTGTATAGATGAATGCGATAGGTCCGTATCCAACCAATGTGATCACTGTTCCGCTTCGGCCGGTTCGCCACTGTTTTTCATCATGAGCACGCATTTCTTCTTGTCTTCATATGCATGTGCAGAAAGAAAGAAAGATGTCCGCGTGTGGACGAACTGCGTACGCTCTGGGCTGTCGTCGTCAGAGGCAGAAAGGAAGGCACCACATCGTAGACAACAAGGCGCGTCAAACGAATGACGCGCAGAAGTATATTGCACGGTCCCACATTTTCTGTCCAACATTTTAGGCCAGCCCATATCCTACCAACTCGCGTAAGTTCGTCACTTTTTCTCGTTGCTGCTGGACTCCTCTCCGACCTAGTGCAGACGACGTTATGTGTACCCTCGAGTCAGCGTCTAATTGGGTGCTACAATTCTACAAATGACGTAACAATGGATAGAGGTGGTATCTGGATGGCGGTACGTCTAGTCGCCCGTATCTGAAAAATTCGCGTTTTTGTATTAATGCTGCACCCGTTATGAAGGAGAAGTATTGAACAAGACTTGTAAATAGCATAGAAGAACAATATTACGACCGTAACTCAATAGCAGCAGATAGGAGTTCTTACTAGAGATGTCACCAACTTTGCGAACCTAAGGTTCGCTGTCGAACCTGGTGGTTCGCAAGGGTTCGACGAACCTTCGAACTTCAGTCGGATTCGCAGAGATTCGCAAATGTTCGCAGGCCTCTGTCGTGAAGAGTTGAAAATGATGCGACTAATTGGCCCTTACAATTGAAATGTTTGAAGAAATTAAACATGACAAAACATTGGTTTGGCTAGTCAGCACAATCATCAAGTCAATTATCATATATCCAAATTGACACAAAAAGGCCAACGTCCCCTTCTATTCATCCGCGGCAATGGTTGGCGCAGAACGTGCTATGCGGTGAAGCTCTGTTGGTGTAGGAAGAAGGTGCTGACGCCAGTATTCGAACCTGGACCTTCTGATTTCCGGTCAGATATGCTAGCCCTACACCACGACAACAGGACTTTATCCTGAGTTTAATTGATCAATTTAATTGATTCTTGAGCGTTAGAGGCTTACGCGTTCGTGTTTGTCCTTAAATGTAGTCTCCCTCGGTTAATTCCCGTTGTTTACATTGTATTCAATAACCAACAAATCTGGTGAGTTATGCTTTCATGGACTTGAGGGCTGGTTTAGCATAGCAGTGTGCTATCCACACATACTTGCATTCTCAAAGGAGTAATTTGACTCAATGGAAGCAGCCTAAGTGCACGTAGTAGACTCGCTTCGATATGTCAACAGGTTTGCACCGTTAGTATTTTGTAGCGCGTTCAGAAACACTAAATAGATTCCAAGTTAAAATACCGGTAATGTATACCATCGTACAGCAACATTTATCACTGTGAGCCATAATTCATTTGTTAAAATTTGTCATCAGATTTGCCTACAAAAAAAGAAACAAAAAAAAGAGAGAGAGAGAGAAACGAACACCAGTCCACATACGTTAACTCATCTCTCTGAGTTGCTTACGGAGAATATCTATCTACAGATGTTGCGCCGCCATGCTTGGCGCAAAAAGGTATCTTCTTCGAATAAATATTTCAGGAGAAAGTTATTTAAACACAGTTCCTTGTTATTTAATTATTTTTCCGTTTCAGTTGTGACTACACGAAGGATTCCGATGACAACGTATGACTAATAGAACGCTGCTGCCCAGGGTCCTGCCCGAAGAGATGAGCTGTTAACACTACAAAACAATTGGTTTTGTTGTGAGGTGAAGAAAAAAAAACATACATCATTTAACGAATTGTAATTTTTCATTCTCAATGTTTTTATATCACTGTTTTCTTTCCTGATGTTTCCATATGAATTAATGAACTATAATGAAACCAAATTCAGTCCATGGTCATGCTACGTTTTCTGGGAGTCACACTTTTAAGGCCTTCCACCTTCTTGTCCCGACGAAGATTTATGTTAGCCTAGCATGTGAAGTCGAACATGTATCAAATGCAGCTTGAGCACATTAAAACCAGGCACGTAGAGCCAAATGCCTCTATTTTAAGATAATAGCCTATTCACAGTTGCTTTTTGCTTCTTGCAGGTATACTCATTCCAGAAACAATAATTTTACCATTGCAAGCTAACTCGAAATAAACCGAGGTCAGATGAGAAAGGTGTCCTTTCTTGGCGGCCAGTGACTGTTGGATGACTCCAAAAAAGTCACAACAAAGTCTATATTCAGCTAACTCCATATACCAACGTGCTTTACAACAGTGTCAACAATACCTCAAGAAGAACACATTACACAATATGCTGCATTGTGCAGAGGTATGTTGATATACTATTTATCTCACTATTTAGTATACACATCCCTGCATACTGTGAGCCTGTGCTCTCGGACTATAATATGATACACACACACATTTTTGCGATTCACACACACATTTGCGTCGTCGCTGTCTCGTTCCTTCTCCTGTTGTCGCCTGGCCAAGGGGTATAATATGATATGTTGCAGCCCAGTATAGATGTGCATTCAGCAGAGTATGAGCCTTGCAGTGTGCCCTTATGGCTGCCCAGGTCGCGATAAATAGGGAGTTTTAGGAAACCGTTACGCAGCGAACGGAAGGAACGCTATGCTCCACGTGAGCAAGAGCGCATGCGCGGAAACCGAAGCGCGGTCGCGTTTTACGTTGGGACGATTGGCTCATTTTTTTGCGTTCCGTACTCTAGGTTGTTTTCGTCGCACAAAACAAGATGGCTGCCTGCAACACCTCGCCGACTGTGTCCAAAGTGAAGACTACAAGACATGCGCTTCAGTACGAGGGACTAAGTGATCTTGTTAAAAGAAGCAGTATACCTTGTACTATTCGAAAGCACGAACTTCTGGTCTCTGGATGCTGCCAACCAAGTCCGAGTGAGCAGTAGCAGCCGCCATCACGACGGGCGATGAACTGACAGCAGTGTTTCCACACGTAAAAAAAAAAAAAAAAATCTGTAGATCCGAGTCCGAAAAATCTGTAGATCGAGCTAAAAATCTGTAGCCACTCAAAACTCAGTTTCTTGAACGTTTTGCCTTCAAATCTGGAATATCTGCCTGCGTCTCTAAATTATGTGGAAGAGCAAGGGCTTATTTTGTTCCACTGCTGAAGACCACAGCCGGAATTTATTGCTGCAGCGCTCGGGCATTACGCGTTGGAACTTTCGGTTTCAGTTTGCTATGTCCCGTTTTTTATGATTGTAGCAGACTTAGGTGTCTGCTACAATCCCAATAAAAAAGTGTCACTGCCCGTAGACTTTAATACTTTGACACGTGTACTATTCACATCAGCTATTCCGCTCCAATACATGAATAACGCATCGCGTGTAGTAGAAACATTTCTCTCGCTCGTTCCACCATCACAGTGAGCGAGGATCACAATGGACCACGAAAACAATAAAGCTCGATATATTATTTCCACAGACATAATGAAAGCGTACATGCGTGACGTGAACAATAAATGTTGTGGTTTCACTTCAATGCCAATCAAGTCAAGTCTGCGAGGGAAACTGGTAACGCGCACACAAACACTCAAGAAAACTGATTTTGCGTTGAGGCTCGCCATTGGTTCAGTCGCCGTAGACGTCCTTCTCCTCCGGCGAGCCCCGCCAGTTTTGTGATCGAAGGATCAAATCCTTGTCAACGGCGAAGGCGAAGCAGCTTGACCCAACAGCATGCGTTTTGTGTGCAGGAGGCCAGTTATGGTGGTCGTTGAGAGGCTGTTTCTTTTCTTCGTTTTCATCAAATTAACGCCGGAAAATATTCTAAAAAATAGTCGGTAAACACTCCCGCGTTCTGCTGACATTTTTCATCGTGGTCGTTTTGTGAACTGATGCGAAACACTGTGGTGAATGATCCATTCTTTGGAGCAAAAAAATCATGATATTTCAAGAGATCTCTGTAGATCTGTAGATTTTTCAAAAAGTAGGTTGATCTCATGATAAATCTGTAGGTGTGGCAACACTGACTGACAGGCAGGGGTTGTCCGTCGTCCTTTCGTTTGTTGCTGGAACAACAAATTTGTTTTCAAACGCAAAGAAAAAGAAAGAAAAAAACAGAGCACGAAAGCGTAGTTATATTGGGTAATTCATTCAGAAAGAGATGCCTAGACGACTTGGGAACGGTAGTTCATGTTACCGCCGTTAGATGGCAACACAGCTCTCACCGTACCGTTCGTAGCGTTGCCTGACGATTTGCTAAAACTCTCTTGCTATCCGTTTGACGGTAGCGAAGTACGTACTCCGCGTTAACGTTCCGTACGTTACGGAACCTTTGGCCGTAATGAGACACCTTTGGTCGAACGGAGATTTTGCCCGTACTGAGGCACTTGGGGATTAAATGATTATTGCCCGCAATGAGGTTTTTTCGTAATGAGACATTCAGGTAATGAGACTTCGGCCGTAATGAGATAGAATCGCACAGTGCAGATTCCATTCCATTGTGGACGCAAACACAAATGACGCCACTGGGGGTAAGCAGTTGACCTACCCCGTCGTGGGGAAAATCTGGTAGAATAGTCCAGTAGATAGATCTTCGTTGTGTTTGTCCCATTTTTCCGTGTCCCTCGACTCGGCGTTTTTCAGTATGGGTGGGGAAACGTTTGCTCGCTCAGTGGAATTCGCCATGAATCTCATGAACTCGGTGTACACTCTTAAACCCGTACCTTTTATTGTAACTTTTAGAAACATGTAACGTCTATATAGACGTATATAGGTCTCGAGATTTCTTATAGGTTACAGATCTGTAACGTATATTTAGAGGTTAAAAGCGACGGAAGTCATGTCTTTAAAACAGCAATAGAAGTTACGTCTCGGGAAAAAACAAAAACAACGTGTTGTAACTTATAAACGTACCCTTTACTCCGACACTGTAACTTCTAAGGAAAATCTCCGGAAGTTATTTCTTTGTTATGTTCTTTTCGCTTGTTTTTGTTCTGTTTTGCAGCATAATGGCGCGTTTCAGCCTCCCATTCGAGACGACAGTTGCGAATCTACGTGCACGCTGTTATTTTGTATCTGTTTCAGCGTCATTTGCGTCGACTAAATATTATGAATGCTGTATAAACACGGACTGTAAGTTTGCAGTCTTGCATATACTGTTCATGTACGTGCATTATTTTGATAGCAATAGCTGTTAGCGCATGTTCGTTGTGATTATGGCAAGCGTTTTGTGGTCCTGCATGTGAACGCCACTTACGCTTGCTACTTTTCTGCCCTCAATTGGTCGCCAAGTCGATACACCGGCGTGCATTTTTTGAGCTGCGGATATATCCATAGAGAACACGAGTCGTGGAGTGAACGCCTTTATTGCACGCCGCATTTATGCTGTTCTCTCAGCGTGCTTTCTACGGATGTAATTCAGCAAAACATTTTTTTGTCCACACTGCTGCTAAATGAGGATGGCTGTTCTGCATTGTTGCAAATAGAGGCACACAACACCACAAGTTTTATCGTATTGCTAGCCTCCGATTTCATGTATGTAACGGTCACGGCACATTTCGTACATAATTGCTGCTAGGTATAATGGGCTGCTGATGTTTGCAGATGGAGCAGAATTAGATGCCGTAAAAAAGGCCGCCTCTTGAGGCTCAGGTGCCACACGACACATGGATAGGAGAAGGTATGTGATCTTTATTTATTTTTTCCTTTTGGGCATTTGTTGCGGCGCTTCCCTGCTTGAAAGGTGTTCCATAAAACTCTGAGTAATGCTACAAGTTATTTATTGGCTACCTGCTTATTTACTTCATCTCAGGAAGTTCTTCGAGCGGAGGGCAGTGGCTGGAGGGCTCATCAGAAAGCGGTATATGCACAAATAACATATTGAATGGTTCCGTAAATGTTTCTCTCAATGCCCAAACTTGTGTTCCCAGGATCCCACATGCAGGTTCACAGGCCGTCACCTGCGCAATGGCGTACCTCACACAAATTCGTCTCAGAGCGCCTTCCACACTGATAACGCAGCTGTCAACCAGCTTCTGATACTGTTCGAGGTTACCTTGATAATTTGAGTTTTCTCACAGATCTGATGTTCATTATGCCTGAGCCATACAAAACCACATGTGATTGGCTGCCCTAGCTAGTGCACAGCACAGCTACTAATGTAGTGTCTCCTGCATTACTCTACACTCATGTTTCCCAAGGTTGTGTGCGTTTTACGTAATACTGTGTCTTTTGCGCTCGCCTCTGCTACACGAATGTGGAATACATTTTTTTCAGCTGCAATTTTCTGGTTTGTTGTGTCTGTTTAGCTTGGCAAAAATAAGTCAATTGTTCTGACTCGCTGGCTTTCTGCACAGTTTTATGCATTACTTTTCACTTAAAGATCGTTTTTCTTTCCATATATCTCTGGTAAAGCGACCATGGCTTCTCCTCACATCAGAATCACACTTGTGCACAATGTGTCAGCATGTGGCCTTTCAAGTGTTCGCAACGTCAATTGTCATACAAGACCTCTAGATAGACTCCTGTTTTTGTAATATACATATGTGCAAGATCTATTTTTCTGTTGGTGCATTTTGGTACATTGGTGTGTTCTGTAAATGTCTGTCCATATGCGCACAATGTACAGGGTGTTTATTTTTATTCGCATTAGGGCAGCGCTCAGTTGGCAGGCGGGTTATGTTAATTTTGGCTAATTAACCCATCCGTAGTTACAAACATTTCCGAGATTTCCTGACGCACGTGTTTGTAACTACGGGTCGATTAATTACCGAAAATTCACATAACCCACCTGCTAAATGAGCGCTACTCTGTTGCGAATAAAAATAAACATCCTGTATAAAAAGCCACATGTTGGCGTAACCTTTACGGGCAGGTTCTGAATTGAAGGCCGTAACCCCTAATTAGTGGGTGTCTTTGTAACTTTTATAAAGGGTACTGCTCAGAGGGTACTTGGTAATTTCTGAAATAAAGGGTCAAATATTGCGATTTTTTACCCTTTACTAAAGGGTACCGAGGTAAGAGTGTACTTTTTTTCTTCTTCTTCTCGTAAACACTTTTTTTCCTTCCCAAGGCACCGGAGGTAAGCCTAACCGCCCGATTCGATTTCAAGCCGTCTATTCTTGGCTTTCACTGACATTTCGCCACAACGTACGTACCGCCAGTAAGGGGTACACTGAAGGCCCACTCCTCCAACTTGACGGCATTTTAAGTGAAAATCTTGCAATTTTTTTTTATTTTTGGGGGGGCGGGAACGGGACATCATGGTCAATCCGAATTTGCCCGCCTCTGCAACAAATATATTTTGGGCCATGTCGCTTGCATCGGCTCACACTATCCTTATTTAGACCCCAATAAAGGTTATCTATCTATCCTGATGAGTCTCTTTGCTAATGAAGCTGCCCTACACAGCTATATGCTCTACGTGAGATATATCTTTACAAAAGTTGATCCTTCGAAACTTTGTCTTTCTCAGACTCAAGGAAATGTTGCCCATTGCCTTATTTTGAAATTGAATTTTGTTATGGTAACGGACAGTTCCTCCTTTCCTATGGCTCTCCTTGCTCCCCCCCCCCCCCCCCGCCATCTCAGGCGTACAGCAATATACCACAGACATGCTTCGAAAACAATTCACTTGAAAATGTAGAGAAGAGAATGTAATAAGTTTTGCGCTTCCCAGTCTTGCCATATATAGCTTTTTTTTTCGGTAGCGTTTGCACCTGTGTGTTTCCTTTAGGCTAATACCCCCGCCATCCTCATTTTTTCTTCTCTGTCATATCACCAACACCATCAACACCGATACAATAGTGGAAAGGGGGAGTGGTGAGCTCAGTCCCAAGAAATCTCGCCAAGAAGGGCACCTGTACAGGAGACGACACACGGACATATTAGAGAGTTTTAGGGAAATCTGAGCATACTACGTTTCCTTTTCTTTTTACGAGTCCGGTTTCCGTAACGTGACGACAGAAAGGGGTTTAGGAGAACCACGTTCGCTTACGCGTTACGAGCGACTCCGTATCATGAACGGCAGCGCCATCTGGTAGTAGCAAAAACTGCTATTTCGGATTGACAGATTCCGTGATCGACGACTATTTGGCATAATTTTCAAAATGATTTTCACAGAACACATCAAGAAGAAGGTGTAAGCCGTCGTCGACCGTGAATCTCTTGCCGTTTTATTTCCGATACGGCTTCTCGTTGTTGACAGTCGCCATTACACTCGAAAAAGGAGTCGGGAAAAGTTTCAGGAACCATGAGGTGTCGATCCGTAAAACGTATCTCTCCACGACTCAACCCGCTGCGCTGTGATGGGCTGGCTGTTATATGGAGTCAGGGTCGGGAAGCATCTGTGGTTACCTAAAATTCCATATGTTCTCTCCCACCATCGTGCTTGCGAAAGCATTTCAAGGTCACTGATGGTTCATTCTTGTGCAGAATGTTCGCGGTTTCACAACTGATCAGACCATTGCTGCAGATTTGGCAAAGCACCTGAAGCTCCAGTTCGTTCTGTATAATTAACGGTAGTAACATAATTATCACCGAAATATGAAAGCTCTTTGGAAGGTCCGATGCAGAGAGTCCATGCAATCCAGGCAGTGATGATCCGCGCTAATGATGGTCGACCTTCTTGGGAGTGAGGTGAAGCAGTATCTCAAAAGACAGTTGCTGATGAAACAGCATTTTCGTCTGCATAGACCTGTGCCAACATAGTCGAGGTTGCTAACGTTCGGGTGAAACTCCTCACAACTTTCCAACAAGCATGGTATAACTACGGTACTTGCTCTAGAACGTTAAACATAAATAGGGAAAAGGTCGTTTCGACCCTCGTACAAAGGGCGATTGTTTTTCATCTGTTACACCTAAGTGAATGTTTTTTTTTCGGTGTTAGCGCCGCGAAGCAACTGTGGCTACTAGCGGCGTACAGACGTGGACAGAGGACAGAAGGAAGAATTGGGGGACAGAGGGGTAGTATGCGTCCTGGGCAGACTTCAGGGGAAACTGTGCCGACATTCGTCTGAAAAGTCTTCGGGAAATCCAGGGTAAACCTCAGACAGAACAGCCGGTGACAGAATTCGAGCCCGAGTAACCTCCCAGTCTCGACGTGGAAAGCGATCCTCCTAACCACTATGCCACGGGAGCTTGTCTAAGTGAATGTATAAATAAGAACAAGAAATGTCACATGAAGCATCTGGGGGTCATTTTTTCTCCCTGTAGTTTTTTAAAACGCGAAAGCGAAACTTCTTTCAGCAACAGCGGCGCCTGTTCTGCTGCCGCCGTTTCTGGTTCTAGAGCGTCCAATTGGTCACCGCCAACGTTGGCGTTTTTCGTGGATGTTTTCATAGCGCTCTCGTCACAGACAGTAGCGCTAAGTATAATAATTTTGGTTGCACAGTGCTTATTGAAATTCCTACTTTCATCTAAGAACAAGTTGTTTGTGCGTTTTCGTGCTAATTTAAGTCAATCACGCCCAGCAAAATAGAATGATGTTTGCACGTGGTTCTCTACGGAAGAAACGTCACCGTGACGTAATCATGACGTTGATAGACATACTGAAACCGAAACAAAGCAGACTGAGAACGCCGCCGCTTCACTAAGCCGTATTCCTTCACGAAAGTCGCTTCTGCGTATTAATGGTACATACAAATGAGGTCACATTTCTAGTCGCTTTGGTGTCTTCCCTGTATACAGCGGAAACAAAACAAGGCTCTACCCAAGGGTTGGTTGCATCGTCTGAAAGCTCAATGCGGTTTCTTAGTATGGCCTAGTCCACGCTTGCTTTGTAGACAAATATCACGTGTAACGGTCACTCGAGGGAAACGCAGAGGATCTTGAACATGGAAGAGCCCGGTAGCCATCTTTAGAAAGGGCCACCGAAATGATAGGGCGGAGCAGAACAAGGTCATATAACTAATAATATATAAGAAATTGCACAAAATTCATAGAATGTCAAATGCTATATTTGTTGTGGCTTTCTTGTCACGTCTTGATTTTTTACAGTAGTAGTTCCAGTCTACCAAGTTGGTGGCGCTGTTGTACCATCTGACGTGATTTGTTTGTAAACAGGGAGAGGTCTATAAACAGCGATGAGTCTGTCTTGGGAGTGCGAAGACAGGTACAAAACACGAGGCATTGCTCGCTCCTGTCTTTCACAGTGCATTGTGCATTCGTGTGTGTGTGTGTACTCTCACGTTGACCAAACCCCTGTAAAGCTTGGAATAGTCCTTGTTAGAGGTGCTGTTTTTTTTTCTCTCTCATTTCTTTCCTTTTTTTTTCTCCAGACCTTGCCATTGCTTGAGGCGTATGCACATTCAGATTGTGCTACCCACGCACTATGTTTTACAAAATGTAATATTTTCATTAATATACCCTTTCAGAACAGAGTAATTATGTACTACGATTTTACGTTATTTTTCTATATCACGAGCTGGGTACCCGAATACCTGATAGGAAACTATCAGAAGAAAGAAAAAAAAGTGCAGTGCAAGCTATACAATCTGAAATGTGGTTGAGATAAAGAAAATATTCAGAAATGTACTTAACGTATAGTGCGGTTATACTTGGTACTTTAAGTACTCCCTATCACTGGTAAGAATCAAAAAGCAGGACAAAGTTCATTGTCGTCCTCCGAGTGTGCGACGGCTGTATTGCTCTAGGAGCAAATGAAAGTTCTGGCTGCATCATTTATGCAAGTGTACAACAGAGACCTCCAGAAGAGATTCTATTTTTGCTCATGAGAAAGGAACTTTTTACGACCAGACCAAAGGCAATATTTACTATGGCTGTGGGAACCCAGATTGCTTTTCATCCTCGAAGGCCAGTGCCGAGTTCATGATGTCATTGCACCTTGAATGACGTCACAGGAATGATTGTAAACATTCTCCCAAGTGTATTTTCTTACCTTTAGTTGCGGATATGTGCGCATCAGACGTTTTATTTTTGGTATAGCAGGCGTGGTTTCGGAAAATTGAAGGTGCGGGCGGCACAAGAGGGGGCTCTTCTTTCCCTATGGTTGTTTCGTCCGTATGGATATTCTTTCCCTTTGCATCTTTTTTCCGTTCGTCACGTGACCCCGTTCGATGTTCTTTCGCAGTGGATCTTTTTTCCCGTTGGATCCTTCTTCCTGTTTTTTTTTTTTTCTCGAAACATTTTTTCCCTGTCTTCCAATCACACACCTGCAGCTGATAACACTTCAGAATCAGATGTGGATGTCTCGAATGGAATTTTCTCTTCATTTTTCCGAACACATTAAAGTCACTTTAGGCAAGGTCTGACGTGTAGGGTGCATGCTCCAGCCAGAGATGGAAAACACGAGGCCACCGGTGAAAAATCACTGTACTGAACTGGTTGAACACGTACTGGGAACATGTACTTTTGACTTAACTTGAATAATGTCCTTGCCACGCGAATATAGATAGTGGTGAGAAAATTTCTGCAGTCGTGGCACGCTCATACCGACGTTCCTGCATGCAACAGTCACAAATGGCCTCCCCATGAATGTTGCAAGGGTATCATTTGGGTTTAAAAGCATTCCCGTTTGGTTTGGTTAGTACAAGGACAGCGTTTTGTGCTCGTGTTGACGATGACGATGACGGTGACGTGTTGACGTATAGGTATCGAAACGTCTCTTATTTCTCATCCGGAGGCGGTGTATATTATCATGTGTCCTGGCATTTGGCCTACCTTCGAAACAGTTGTTGTTAATAGCAATGATATTTTTTGTTCCGAGTATAGAAAGAAAAAGAAAAGACGTTCGACAAATGAAGCTGGTCTTGAGTTACACAATGTTCTTTAAGATACAAGTTCTGCGTCGCATGTCATATAGGTGAGGTTACATGAAGTTCATCTGGTTGTTTTGGTTTGGTTGGTGTAATGAAAATATAATGGAGAATGGTGTTCATCTGGTCGTTTGCATTACACTGCAAATTTTCGTCCAAATGCGTATTATAGTGGAACATTAGTTGTTCAAGGTCGGGGACTTCATTGAAATGGGTAGTGTGGTAGTAGCCGCGTTTACATGAACTCGACAGGAGAGAGTCGAGTTCAACTCGCTCATGTAAACGTAGTCGGGTCGAGTTGACCCCGCATCGAGTCGAGTCGAGTCAAACCGACAGCAGGTTTGGGTTGACTCGCTCGACGCTGCACGGCTGAGCTGGCACGGCTCGACTCGACGCGGTAAACAGCGTCGGGTCGAGTTCAACTGGACCCGCTCTGTCGAGTTCAGGTAAACGTGCCTGCTGTTTCTGGACCCGATTCGCCGGTGTGACGAATCAAAAGAAAAACCCGCTAGCCTACAAGAAAAAAAAAATCAGTGGCGATTCAGCAGGAAATACGAGAGAAACGCGTTAGCATTAAGCGCTGACATTAATTAATGAGATGGTGTGGGCCGGTTGGTCCAACATATTTGGTAAAAAAAGTAACACTAAAAACAGAACAGAAAAAAGACGACACGAAGTCAGCGCCGGGGAACACACAGAAGACGAGGATGTCGTTTTTTTTCTGTGTTCCACGGTGCGGGGAGGGGGGGGGGGGGGTAAAGTTTATGCCAAATACGTTGGATCAGTGCTGTCTTCGTGTCGTTTTTTCTGTGTTTCCCGACACTGGTTTTTCTTATTAAGTTTTTCCTAAAAATTTGGTCAGTGCTGTCTTCGTGTCGTCGTTTCTGTGTTCCTCGGCACTGGGGGTTTTAAAGTTTTTACCAAATACATTATGCGCCTGTTACGTTCCATATTTGACTACAGGTTATCCACTTCCTGTCTAAAACCCGACTTCCGGTGTTCCACTTCCCGTCTATGCTTGACATCCGGTATCTACTTCCGGTTGTCCACCTCCGGTCTATACTTGTCTTCCGGCTCGACGTTTCCGAGGCAATCTTGAATTTCATTTAATTCCCATTCATTACGTTTACTTGATATAATTACTCTCAATTTCCCTTCAAGTGACGTTAATTACCTTTAATTACATTTAATTACCTACGGTAACCTGGGGTTACCTTCGATAATCTATAATTTCATTTAATCTTTCTCTTCGTTACATATAGTACCTTACATTCGTTACATTTAAACCTAACTTTCTTGCTTTAATTACCTTTAATTACTCTACCTCTTACTCTTAATTACCGTCAACTACTTCAGTTTCAAATCGTTTACTTCCATTTACATTTACCCTCTTATATCTCCTTTACATGTCCACTTGTACCTCTGCCTCGGTGAGGCTTAACCATGTCATACACAGATCCACCACACACACATACACACACATGCATACAGCCATGGAGGAAGGAAACACAGGAGTGGCCCTTCCAACTTTTTGCCATTGGAACGAGCGTGCCAGCCTTCGCATTGCATTCTGGGATGTTCCTGTCTACGATGTGACCGTTCACGTGACCCCAAGAGCATGCGCATGCCAGCTCCCAAAGCAGACGACGGGAGTCGTGATCGTCTTGCAGTTCAGATATCTGCATTGTGATGAACGCCGCGCGTACAGTTGTATTGTGTGTGTTCCGAGGTTTACTCTTCTATTAGAAGACCAGTCACGGTCTGCAGGAAACATCATTCGTGGCAGCGAGGTTTGTGTGACGACGTGGCCACGTTGTGTGTGTTTGTTGCTGAAGTGGTAATATGCCAGTAATCAAACTTCTACAATAATGGAGGAAATCAAATGAATATGCAGCTGTAACACAGCCACAGCTTGCAAACGAACGATTCAAGATGACTCTCTCACAGACAGGGGTACGAAACGTAGACGACAGGTGTAACACAGGTTATGAGTCCCGACGCTAAGAAATGTCTTGTTCTCATACTACAAAGCAAATTTTAAGTGCAAAATTGTACGAAAATCTCGCTTGCAGACGCAGTTAAAGTTAACACCCTGTAACTTGATGAAGTAAGCCAGCGGGAGTGTCCGCAAACCGTCTTGAGCGAAGACAGGTCTTGACGCAGACATGCATAAGTCAAGATGCGGCAACCCAAGCAGCACAATGTACTGAAAGTCGAGTGCAGTAGGGGTGGACGGTATGTCTCTTATCAATGTTCTTTAGTTTCACGGGTCTCTTCAAGGCCTTCCACCTACCCGTCCACCCCTATTGCACTCGCCTTTCAGTACATTTTGCTGCTTGGGTAAGACATGTTCCACTACAGTTTGCCCAAGAGCGCTGGTGTGCGAATGTGAGTGCTTGGGATGCGATACTGACAAACAAGGACACGAGTCACTCGTTATCAGTTGTTTTGTTGCAGGTATCACCGCGGCTGGCCTTCACTGCTTTTTTATTTGTTTGCTTTTGAACTGAGGCAGCTCGACGAAATAAGAAACTCTACACAGCAATCTATTCTATCAAGCATTAACACAGTATACCATATGACGACAGTGGCATGTCTTGCGACTTATGACTTACGGCACGACGGACAGGTTTCATACGAAACGCCGCAAAACTGTGACAAAGATTCTCAGCAGGTGAAGATAGGCGAATCGACGATACTTTCGAGTCGCTGGTATAGTATCACAAACTGACGAACAAAATCTGTTGTGGCCCTAAGTACACTGCGAAACCACAACAGGAACCATTCTGCTGCCTACTGATCTCACTACATGTTAGAAATGTTAGAAATATTTTCACCAGTGGAATATTATTCCACGAGAACCCCTTCATTTTACGTCTGTCGAAGCAAGAAGTAGACGAGATAGCGTTTTTTTTCCTTATTTATTTTCTTGTTCACCGAACTTGGGAATCAAAGCATATACACGCCCACGCGCTTTACTGATAAGGTGACGAACGAACATCCACACCATGGCATGTGTTATCTCATCGAGACGTTTAGGTGTGTGCTATTAGGCACACCCGTCTGCCGTTGTTACGTGACGACTTCGACGTACTACATACTACTATTACCCCATTTTGGCCTTTTTGTACATGCCTTCGAGCTTAATGAACGCTGCCTAGACATTCGAGCGCAGGGGTATGGAGGTGTAAAGTGATTATGGATGAGTCACGGATCCCATGGATGGATTTATAAACTAGTAATACTAGTTGTACCTTTAGAAGGTCAAAAATATTCAGCACCGATAACTAGGGGGAGGTAAAGGTCATTGATTCCATTCTGCGACACCACATCCTCGCCATTACCATTGGCTGTCATCAGCTATACGCCTTATATTGTGCCATCTCAAGATCCACGGCATCGTAATTAGCATTCAGAAGTGCGAACTTGCTAGACCAACTTTGGTATTCTTGGGATACCACATCTCAGCAGATGACGTCTCTCCACTTTCAGTGGCCAACGCTGACACTGCTCCCCCATCAGCGGCGCCATTTCCTGGGGTTTGTCAATGCTTACCGCCGGTTAGTCCTGGCCTGTGTTTCGCTGCTACGTCCCTTCGGGCAGTTATTGAAATCCACGCGATCCCCTTCACAGGACGAAAAGTCTCCGGGCGGCGTTCGATTCCAGCAAAGCGGCCTTAGCTAAAGAAACATTTCTGGGCTACCCCCGTCACTACGCACTCATTGATCTCCTGGCAGGTGCATAGGACCATGCATTACGGACTGTACTCCAGCAGGAAGTCGAGAGGCATCACCAACCAATCCCTTTCATTTTTTTTTTTTTTTGCCGACAAATGGCTTCCGCGGAGTCGAGATGGAGAGTCGTCAAGGAAGTGCTGGCGGCACACTTCGTCATCCGTCATTTCAGCAACTTTCTCGAAGTACCGACCATACACTATTGGTTTACCTCGGCCAGCCGAAAATACACACCACAGGAGATCCGTCTCCACGTGTACATATATCGCGGAGCTATCGACAGACGTTTGTAACGTCAAAGGCAAGCCGAATGTCGCCGCTGACGCCCACAGCCGTGTCCAGGCAATTGTGAATAGTCTCGAGCTTTGATACCCCGTCAAAAGCGCAGGAAAACGAGGTAGAAAACACACTATGCTATACATATCAGCCCCAACACCTGCCCCGGTCGCCCCAGCTTCACGGCATAGTGCTTTTTTTTACACATTCACGGATGGGCTCTTAAATATCAGTAGCACACATCTTGTTCTGTCAGGAAGTTTTCGGGGACCGGCGCGCTGCATACGGTCGATCGATGTGCCGGTGCGCGGTCGAGCGGCAACAAAACGGTCGGAGCGTCGCCAGAGGAGCTTACAGGAACCAGATCGGTAATATCGCTACGATGCATGTGGCACCATCTCTCGGCAAGACCACGAATAGAACAAATACTTTTTTTCCGAAGGACTGTAAAGACATCTTGGTAGCGAGTACTACGCAAAGGAATTAGTCTCTAGGCAAAACCAGTCATAAAACCAATTTTGCCTAGAGACTAATTCCTTTGCGAACACCTTTAACATATAAAAAGGCGTTTGCAAAACTTCGCCCCAGAGCACTAGTTTTCCAGAGAAGCGATGTTACTGTATCAGACATATGGTGGTTGCAAAGGTAAAGGAACACAACCGTCTCCGAAGGTATAAATGTAGTACAGAAATCCCTTATCCTGCTTGATACCTTTTCATGCCTGCTATATGCATTTGCAACAACAGTACAATGTGTGCATGATGTAATGACTACATGCACCAAAGTGTCACAACCTCTTTAAGAGGACCGTCCCTTTGGATGGGCACCTCGTTTAAGCGCAAGGCATCTCATCGCTCTCTTCTACGTTATATAGAAGACGACATTGAAAACTAAGTAACAGGGACGCCTGTTACGTAGGCATTGCCGTACTTTGTCTTGCATTTATTGCTTTGGCTTACGAGATTCCTCTCTGGAATGAGGAATGTTTGCTATGTGCAAACATTTTACAGAAACGTTAATTATCCCGGCAGTAAAGAGCCTTGTCGTTCGAGCAAACGAACGAAAATTGTGATTATACAACATACAAGGGTCGTTCAAGGTTGACCGAGACTTTCATTTGTCTATTATACATTGGAGAATTCGGGAAGAACCAAACTATAAAAAAACTACGTCAGTTTTTCAAAGTATTCACCGTGCGCATCTAGACACCGCTGTCGTAGCTCTGGCAACTCTTTGATGTCTCTACCGGGCTGCTGCCAAAGCCACTCCAGGACACCTTTCTGGAGGCCTTCATCTGTGTGGAACGTCTTTCCTCCTAGGTGCTCTTTAAGGGTCTCAAACAAATGATAATCGCTTGGGGCCAAATCTGGGCTGTAAGGGATATGGGACAAAACCTCCAACCGCATTTCGGCCGGGGTTGCTACCGCCAAATTCGCCGTGTGAGGCCGGGCATTGTCACGAAGAATGGCTCGTCCGGGCCACATCCCGGCCCCTTCCTCGCGAACTGTCACTTTGTCAACCTGAACTGAACTTTGTCAACCGGGGGCAGTACTGGGAATTAATCGTCACGCCTTGCTCCAAGAATTCCACACGGATGACACCCCGCATGTCCCAGAAGACAGTTCCTATTAACTTTCCAGCAAACGGCTGCATCTTGCTTTTCTTTGGCAGTGGGGAAGCCTTATGTCGCCATCCCATGCTGCTTCTTTTTGTCTCTGGTTGAAATGAGGCATCCAGGTTTCAGCACATGCATGGGCTTTCCAAGGATTATCTCCAAGGACAGGGAGGCAAAGTGCTTCCAGGGGCCAAAGCGTGCAACCCACTCGCCTCCTTTTCTGGAGACGGATGCTGCGGACTATGCTGGTGTTCAAAGGTTCATATTATTATGACATCTGAGAAAAGTCATGAGGACCTATGAATAAAGAGTGCACAATTTTCACAGCTGACCTTGAAGCTTCAGGGGGAGGGGCACGGCCCCGCCTTGCCCCCTCTCGGTACTCCCATGATCATATGTGATGATTGATTGCAAAAATTCGGCCCCTTCGGATTGAAACCGGTTCAGCAGCTGCTCAGAGCCTGCCATGCGCGCTCCCTTCTGGTCACAAGTGAGGTATCGGGGAACCCATCTTGCACAGACTTTGCGGAACAGTAAGTGCTCGTAAATGATTGTCTCCACACTGCCAACACTAATATTATGGGGGCTGCAATGTCCCGAACTGTTTAACTACCGAGCAGTTTCACCACCACCATACGGACTGTTACTAATCGATTGCCGATTCTCGAGGATGGCTTGCTCAACGCATAGCTTGTTCACTGGCAGCCACTGCAGTCGGACGAACGTGTCCATCTGGTTTTGGAAGGCGGTTGCGGAGGACGTGTCCATCTGGTCCTATCTCACGATGGTAGACATCTTAGCCTCAAACACCGCCGCGTTCCGACGCTAGAGGGCTCTGAAGTTTGCGCTTCGAGCAAATACCATACCCCCTGTGGAAGCGCGTCATGAGCGTTCTACTGCACCGAAGTAGCTCGAAATTTAAACGTGTTTTCTAGAAGCACTATCCCACCCACTGACCGAGTTTCAGTAGTCTGCCCCCAAATTTAGGATTTGCGGAATTATGGGAACACTTCAAAATTTGCTAAACTTTGATACTTTTTATAAAAATAACAACAGCCTCTAAGAAACCAAATTTTTGAGATATCAGATCCGTCAGGACTACCTTCTAATAAAAACTTCTGAACTCTTTTCTCAGCGATTTAGGAGTAGTAAAACAATCTTAAAATCACGGAAATGCTTGAGAAGTGCATATTTCAGTAAGAAAATTTTCAACTGCGATAACAAGCTAGAAAGACGTGCTTCACATAGAACTGTAGAAGAACACCACATTTATGCGTGGAGAAAAAGAAATAGAAAAGTACTTTTTGTTAAACTGAAAAAATTTTTTTTTTTCGGCGGTATACTTGCGACGTATAGGTTTCAGAGCGCGGTCATGAGTATGAGCGCACCTTGCTTCTGCTCACCTAGAAAAACGTAGTAAGAAACTGAGATTATTGCAAACGAAATTCTGGAGACTGTTTTTCTTTGCTAAATAAGTCAATATTAAAACGGTGCCTTGCCTATTGATCTTTTCCGACCGTCTCAGTGTCGGGGCTGCAGAGATCCCAAGTTCGCTTCAAGTTCGCTTGACGGCTGTCTTCCATTTTCCCCCTTCGGCCTTTTCCGCCATACGACTATAAAGTTAAATGATAGCAGTTGAAGAAAGGCTCCAGCAGTGTGGTTCGAACGCACTGCTTTGAACTGAAGTATGTAAGTGGGCGTTATGAGACTTGTGTTTTATATGTCCTTCTACGTTTAACCAAGTGTGTTCAATCGGAACGACACCGAAGACCCACTCATGTGTTATCATCAGGCAGGAGAGCTACCTTAAGGAGGGGGTGGTGTCTCTACTCGCACCCTCCCATAGTTCATGCTGTTCAGCGTACGAACTAAAATTGGTTGTTGCACCATGAAATGAATTTGTGGGTGTGCAATAGGTTTACATTTCTTCCTCTTTGTTTCATACAGGTGTGTGTGTGTGTGTGGGGTATATTTATTAGAACAAGGGGAAAAAAAGGGAGGAAAGGTCATAGAGATTTGTAGAACAAAGCAGTAGCGCACCACACACAAGCCATGCTTCAAATGAAGTTTCGCAGAGTGCATCCCCCCTGAGCAGTAAGTTCCGTCAAAACAACGAGCGAAACAGCAAGAAAATGTTCTTGAGTGATCTTATCACACTTTTTTTTTTTACGTTGGGCAGTTATGTTGCTAAAGTGCAGGCGCGCGAAATTGATATTCCTTTTTCATTATTTTCAAGTTCAAAACCTTACCTTGCCTGCGTTGGGTACTTTCCCGCTTAATTTTTGTCGAGCACGTTGTTTCCTTGCAGGCAAGCTCTCACAAGGAGCGTGTCGAGTTTCGATAGTGTGACAAACCACTCTCGAAAATGAAGAGGTTTCAATAAGTAGCGAGATCTCTCATCGACCCAGCCTCAAGAAACTTCGGAAAACGAGGCTCTCCTTCAAACACTGAACCGACCAAGAACATGAGAGAGTGAAGTACGGACACCGCAGCCTCCTACGGCAGCAGCTCCCTCAGCCAGCAGGGTACGCCATCGGTGCTCGGGGTGTGCATTTCCAAAGGTATTTTTCGGCCGGTTTCGGGGTCATACGAGGGCTTTAACGTTACATTGATTTTCACTATATGTCATGCAAAATGCCGGCGCTGCATTATTTGAAAAGAAAACTGCCTGTGATGTTTACTGTTCTGTGATATTGCTGTGTGATAAATGCTTCTGCTTTTGTATATTGCTTGCTTTGTTGCCTCAAGCTACGTGTCTTGACATAAATAAATATATTTTTCGTATCTTTTGGTGAACCCTAATGAGTTGTTGTCCCTAATCTAATGTTGATCCCCAATCACTATACAGTTACTCTGAAACCTATTTGAGTTCCAGTGAATTCCATTTATTTCAATACACAGGGTGTTTTCTTATCTGCAACAGATTTGTGTTAAAGTTATGCCGCAGGCGTAGATAGTCTCGAAGACAGTATATGTAACGAGTGGATACCAACAACCTAAATTTATTAAATTAGGATTTTTCTTACAAAAGTACAGAATTGGAGCCAGTCTCGTTCCTAGGAGTCTTGAAAGGAGCACGTGTGTTGAAATATCCATCCCGATTTTTGCTATGCAAATCAGCCGAAACTAAAGCTGCAGGAGGGCAGGGAGGATATTCCACGTCAGGGGGTGACGTGCTTTGCAGCGATGGGGATGATGGAGTAGATGCTGATCTGCTCAACCGACGGCGAAGGTCATACGCTCCTCAGGCGCGGTTTCGGTTTCAGCTTCATTTGAATAGCAAAAATCGGCGAAGGATATCTGAACATACGTGCTCGCTTCAGGTTATTTAAAAAATCGAATGGCTTTCAACGAGGATCGTCTCCCATTGCGCTGTTCCACTTTTGCCAGAATGCCCCTAATTAAAGACTTAATGAATGAACTAGATAATTTGTCATCTATGGTTAGATACTCTCTTCAAAAGGATGTTCCACTGACCGTATAACTCAATTGAAAAAGCGGCATTCATGCTGCTTTCATAGCTTTAGAAAAAAATCTGTTGCGGACAGAAAACAACACCCTGCACCTTAAATGTATATTCTGGAGACAGACTAGTGGACTAGACAAAATACAAGAAAGTGCCTAGTGGTAGTGGTCGAGTGGTAAACATTTCATAACAACTGGGAGTCTTTAATAATGAATCCAATAATTTCATTTCATTAAAATTGATTTGGTATCCTTATTCCTGTATGTTATGGATCCCTAAGATTGTTTGGGCTCACCTACTGTAATCAGGAAAGTGTATCATCTCGATGTACCACTTATAAAATTGTGCGATGATTCCGATAATTAATGCACTATGACTGTTACGTTCGAGTTAGAATGATTGTTTACAAACGTAAACATTGTTTTTTGATTGTTTAAAAACGATCTGATATGAAGAAAGATACATATGGTTTAATTACGGTTGGCTACAATACTAGATGTACAGGATGTTCTTTTTCTTATTCATTACAGATTTTTGATAAAAAGCTGTGAAAGCAGTACCGATGCCGTTTTTGCAGGGCGATTATACAGCCAGACAAACATTCTTGCCTGCCAGGCAAGAAAAAGTAGTCCATGGGTAAGGTCGCGCTTTTCCGTTGCTCCGGAATATATTCAAAATTTATAGGCTTAGGCTTATTTGGAGTCACCGGTTTTTTAGGAATCCAACGTTTCACGCACATCCCGCCGTAATCTGAAGAGGAGGTCCGATGTCTGTATGACGCTTCCTACAGGTCAACAGGTCCCTGCCAGCCCTGCCAAACGACAACGGGTGGAGAGCCCTTCCTCGGGTGACGCCAACAATCCGCAAGACAAATGTTCCTGGTAACGCCATGGACACTTCGGTACCGGCCGCTCCCCAACAGTCAGAGGAGATGAACGATGCCAACACTGCCAATTCTCTTCATGACTCGTTCAGCAGTGTCACCTACAGGAAGAACCGAGCCGGCGGTATTCCAGTACTGTTTCGGCCAGCATCTAGTGACTACTCCTTCTGGAAGGTCAATCCTAATGCAGTCGCTAGTGAGATACGCCTGCTAGCCCAACACCAGGTTAGGCACTACCGCTTCCATCGACATGGTACTCTCTTCGTTTCCGTCCAGTATGAAACGGCTGCACGAAACCTTTTGTCAGCTAAGTGTTTAGCTGGAATCCCTGTGTTAAGCGCTAACCGCATACGACGAATTCTCGACGGAAAAACGGCCACCGTCACCGTTTTTCCGGTGAACCGACGCGAGCAATGGGAACTTAACCGATTTCTCGACGACAGCGGTGGACAGAAAAATTCGGCGAAGAGCGGAAGCGGCCGCTCGACGGCAGCCAATAGGACCGCTCCACGCGCTGTCGTTCCACGAGTGGATGTGCCAGACCAGTGGCGGGCATTTCGGATGCCCGTATGGCTAACATGGGAAGTGGGAAGGATGCTGTCGTCCGCTCGCTGCTGTCTGAGGGCGCTTTTGTAGCGCTTGTTTCGCGAATATGCTTTGACCGCAAAAACTTCTGTGTGCCACTATAACTTTTCTATGTGTAGCAAAATATTTATCAGTTAATTTGAAGTCAAAATTTAACGCGGAGTAACGAAACGCCCGCTAGGACGCCACTGTCCGCTGCACTGGAAATCTGTGCATGCGGTTCATCCCGCCGTTTTCCCGTCGAGTTGTCATGCCGGTGGGGAAGTTGGCCGTTTTTCCGTCGAGAAATCGTCGTATGCGGTTACCGCTTTACCATCAATACGTCAATCGTACGCCAGAAATATGGGAAAGATTTATGCTGTACCTAAAGAGTACTCGAAGGACGATCTCGTGCTCTACCTGAAAGACCCAGAGGTTATATCTGCAAAGGCGATAGGTGCAGCATTCCATGACAGAAGATGACGGTGATATGTTTACCCCGTTACGCATCGCCATCCTTACTTTTCAATCCACAATCCGTCTTCCACACCGAATTGCCCTCGGGTTTCAGACCTTCATCGTCCACGAATACATAGAAGGCCGCATGCAGTGCTATAACTGCCAACGATTTCGCCATATTGCTCGAGATTGGCGAGGTGTTACTAGGTACGGCATATGCGCTGGGCCTCACCCCAGATCAGACTAACAATAAGAGAGAGCCAAGGTGTGCTAACTGTAAATCTCGCCATCCTGCATCGTTCTCTTTATGTCCCGTGAAGACCGCCGCCACAAAAAGACGCCAAGGTCGGATACTATGTCTTCCATCTGACGCTCCCAGGGGTAGTAGTGCCACCGTCACGTCTGGTACAAATGAACACGATTTTCCTGCTCTCCCACCTCGGTCTGCACAAGGCGAACGAAGGTTGCAGAACACCATCGTGGCCAAGAGTCAGCCACCCAACACCCCCTGGCCCATCAAGGCAGATTACACTCACATCCGCCAATGTGACAGAACCACCAGCGGGCATGAGAAGACAGTTACCATAATCAGCCACCGAAGCTGTGCCTTCTCTGACACTCTTCTCTGCGGTACTCGCAGCAGTCAAAGCAATTGTCTCTGCATTTCCTGGTGCGTCGCAACTGCCCGAGGTTCAAGCGCTTCTGGCATTGGAGGCATTATCTTTACCTCAGCAGGATGGAATTGTATAGAAAGGCATAGCGATACAGTGAAATCCTCGCAGCCTACGTAACAAGCTCATCAATATCATCTACAGCAGTACAAGTTCCCTTTCCTAGCTGTATGCGAACATCGCATGAATGCTGCACAGTGCCCGTTAATGGATACACAATCTATAGATCTCATCAATCCTCTGACAGCAGAACAGCGCTATGCTCACAGAGCGAGAATGCTTACATGTGCCTACTTAACAACCGACAGCCAACTTCTATGTGATCACCAACGTCACTCGATGTATTGGATCCTTCGTGGTGTTCAGCCGACATAATTCGCTTGCCCCATTACATTACATACATCGCAGCCGACACTTGTCGTGCGCTACCGATGTCGACACCCGAGGTAGTGACCACTTTCCTCTACATATTATACACACATATAAACAGCCCAGGAGGCCCGTGTCACACAGAAAGCGGAGCACCGCTTTTGTGACTCTCCACTGGTTAGCTCGCTGCACAGGGCCAAGGAGTGTTGCGAGGGAAACCTCTGTACGTCCGTTCGTGCACCCAAGCTATGAGAGGTGTTGCCAGAGTACGGCCCGATGATGGTGGTGACGCTGAGAGTGGAGGAGCTGATGAGAGATATCGTCTTCTACAGAGCAGCAGGGGCAAATGGGGGATAAGAGGCGGCCCATTTTGAACAGGAGTGAACGGGTGAGGGCAACGTTCAGCCGGAGACGATGTAGAAGTGTCTCCTCCTCGCGGGTACAGCGGCAGCCGATGACAAACTCCAGTGAGGGGTCGATGGACTGCATGAACGCATTAGGTCGGATAGCGTCTACAACAAACTGGCGGGTGCCGTCGCCGCAGAGACGCCGTATAAGCAGGCGACACGCAGACACCGGGAGCGGTAGTAGGGGCACCGGCGTGGCCGCATCAAGCGCGGCGCGTCTCGCAGCCGCGTCAGCACATGTGTTTCCGTGTAGCCCTGTATGCCCGGGTACCCACTGATGGCAGATGCGGTGGCCGACCGAGGAGAGTTGGGCGTACTCCTGAAGTACCATGGTACGCAGATCACTCAAGACACTCGGGTGGTATGTGGACAGGAGCGCCAAGGACGCCTTGCTGTCTGTGAGGACGACCCACGCATCAGGCACAGATTCAGCGATATGCCGCAGAGCGGCAAGCAGTCCGAGCAGCTCCGCATCCGTGGAGGACACTGTGTAGGGAAGTCGGAGGTCGAGGTCACGGTTTTCCTGCGAGACGTAGTCGGCGGCTGCTGATGACTCATTCGCTACCGATCCATCAGTATAGATGGATCGGTACAGAGGATAGGCCGAACTGAGATGCTCGAGCGCGAGCTGGCGGGCTACTGTCACAGGCACATCGTTTTTCCTCTGGAGGCCGGGGATAGTGGCACAGATCTCGGGTCTTTCAAGTGTCTACATCGCAGAGGCGTGCAAGGGCAGAGAGAACTGTGCACGGACGGACCCTTTGAGGCGAACGAGAGCACGACCGAAGTCAGAGGCCGGGCAGTCTTCGTCGACGTGGCGAAGGTGGTGAAGAAGGTGCCGAGTAAGGTACCGTGCGAGAACACGGAGGTTGCCCCGTCCCGCAGGACATCGATCGACGGTTCGCGTGCCTCGGCTAGGTCAGAGTATGTCTTGGTTGTCGAAGGGACTCCCAAGCAGACGCGGAGTCTCCTGGCTTGGCTAAAGAGGAGATCTCGATTTCTGCTTCGTCTGATACCATGCAGGATGGGAAGGCTATACCGGAAAGAACCCAGCACGAGGGATTGGTGGACACGGCGATGGTCAGAGAAGGACGGGCCCCATCGCAAACCAGCGAGGCAACGAAGAACCGCCACGTAGCTGTTGATCTTGGTTGTGAGAGTCTTAATGTGGCGAGACCAGGAAAGGTCACGGTCGATGGTCAAAGGTCACTTGATGTACGGGACAAATGGCAGTGGTGAACCTTCAATGACGAGCGGGAACCTCGTGAATGATCGACGAGTCAACACCATGGCCACAGTCTTGCTGGGTGAAACGGAGACCGCGGTCGGCGACATAGGCGACGATGATATCTAAGCCTCCCTGCAGTCGATGCTGAATGGTGTCGCGGCGAGCGGCAGATGTCCATGAGCAGATGTCGTCGGCATATAGCGTGAGGCGCGTGTGGTGGGGCAGCAGTGCAGGAAGAGAGGCCATGATGACATTGAAGAGCAGGGGGCTGAGTACACTTCCTTGAGGAACGCCTCGGCTAACAGGGTGGGGGACAATGTCCCCCTCAGTGGTCCGAACAAACAAAAAGCGGTCGCTCAGGAAGTCCTGGATCCAAAGAAGGAGAGCGCCTCCGATACCACTTTCTTGCAGTGCCGCGATGATGGCACTATGAAAAACGCTATCGTACGCTTTCTTTACGGTCCAGGAAGATGGCACCAGTCATGCGGTCTTCAGCTCTTGCCTGCTGCGTCTCAGTCACTAGGTCGATAACATTATCTATCGCCGACCGACCCTGCCGAAAGCCTTGCATTACTTCGGGGAAGAATCGTACGGTCTCGAAGTACCAACTCAGGCGGCGGAACACCATGCGTTTCAACGTCTTGCCCACGCAGCTAGTAAGGGCAATCGGACGGAAGGAGTCAATGTTGCGGGGTGATTGGCCAGGCTTGAGAAGGGGAACCACCATAGCGGTCTTCCAGACTTGAGGGACGTGGCCCCTTTGCCAACTGGCGTTGAGCATCCGCAGGAGGCAAGCACGACCTGAATGCGGAAGGTTCCGAAGTTCTTTATAGGTGACTTCGTCCGGCCCGGGGGATGTGTGCTGAGGGGAGTCCCGCAGAGCAGAGTCCATCTCCAGAAACGAGAATGGAAGGTCCAAAGCCGGCTCCGCGAACGACGCCAAAGCAACTGGAATGCCGCGGGCCGACAGAGGGTCGGATGAGGGATCGGCTGCGAGGCGAGCGCAATATTCCGTAGCAATATCCAACTCCGTGCGTGCGGTGGCTAGGTACAGGGCACGGAATGGGTGCCGGAGTGTGACAGGAGAAGTGAGTCCCTTGATTACGTTCTAGATCCGGGTGCGGGAAGAGAGAGAGGACGCAAAACTTCGCCAGCGGTCCCACGCAAGCTTGCGTAAATGGCGCTGGACGGCCTTCTGGATTCGACGCGCGTCTTGCTGGTGTGCAGAGAATTGGGTGCGACGGGCTCGTCTCTCAGCACGGCGACGTAGAGCACGGAGTCTAGCGTATTTGCTGTTCACCGCAGAGAGCTGCGCAGGTATACGGAAAGCCGTCGTAGCCGCCTGTACAGCGTTGGTCACGGTGTCCCGGAACATGCGCTCGTCTTCCAGCGTGCCGCTCAGAGGGACCGAGTCGATGGCAGCCTTGTACTGTTGCCAGTCCGTTCGCCTGACAGGATGGGACGTTGCGAGCTTGCGAATGCCCCTGACGCCGATCAAAACGGGGAGATGGTCGCTACCAAGTGTGTCAGCATCCACGCGCCAGACCAGCCGCCGCGCTAAACACGCTGAAGTGACAGTGAGGTCCAGGCACGACGAGAGGAACGCACTGTAGAGAAACGTGGGTGAGCCGTCGTTGAGGACACAGAGACTGTCGTCTGCAAAGAAGCTTGCGAGCCGCTCTCTTCTTGCATCGGTGTGGGTACTACCCCAGATGGCATTATGAGCGTTGAAATCGCCGCATAGCGCGAAAGGCGGGGGAAGGCTGGTGAGGAGCGCAGCCAGATAATCGACATTGTAGTTGACTGCCGGCGGAAGGTATAGAGATATGATTGTAACATCCAGGGAGCCCAGGCGAACTCACGTACTCCCAGACGTAGCCCAGACGTACTCGCCGAATCTTTGCGCCTGCCTGCACGTCGCACTGAATGTCCGGAGTGTCAGATCGAACGAAAATGGCAGCGCGGCTTCGTGCACTATGGGGCTCCGAAAGGTGAGTAACATAATTAGACAGTCGAAAGTCAGGCGAGAGTCCACATTCTGCGATACACATGACAGGGAATTTATGACGCCATGCAAACTGGCGGAAGTCCGATATCTTCGACCATAGCCCTCTGGAATTCCACTGGAAGATGGCCGTGGTTTCCAAGCGCACTGACGTGGAGCGCTGCATGCCATTATTCATTATGGGTGGCAGGGGCACGAAGGCAACTGTTGAGCAGTGGCTCCAGAGCAAGCACAACTTGAACTGCTGACAGACCAGAACCAGCGCAGCGAAGAGCATGGGGAGGATAACCTCAAAGTGGGTGCCTGTCCCTTGGGCAGCGGGGAGGAGCCTGCTACAAAAGGCCCAGATACTTGGGGTCGATCGGCATCGGACGTGCGAGGGCCAGGTACTGTAGGAGGTTTTGGCGCTGAAGACTTGACAACCGACACGTAGGCCTTGTGAGACCGGTGTGTTTCGTTTGTTTCTCGTAAGGGTTGTTCAATCCTCAGAACGCTTGGGAAGACTCGGGAAGGCTCGGGAAATGGTCCGTAAAAACAGGAGACGGTCGCTTGTCTGGCGGCGCAGAGCTGGCTTTCCCATTCAGGACCCGTCGCCGATGGGCAGCAGCAGCAGCCTTGGCAAATCTACACGCCCGAAAGGTTGCAGTATGTGGTCCTGCACAATTGGCACACTTCGGCTCGCCCCGAGCAGTGCACTCTTTATAGTTACGTGTGGCAGAGCACACTTTACATCTTTGTGGATCACGACAGGCCTTTGCATAGTGACCGTGCTTTTGACAGTTGAAGCACTGAACAGCAGGGTCAATGTACTCCGAAACACGGTAATACGTGAACCCAAGGGGAATCTCTGCAGGGAGCATAAGGCCCGGCTGGAAAGTCAATAGGATGCTGGACTTCGTGATTGCAGTGGCAGATCCGTCGCTTTCACGGGAGAAGGCCATTTCTCTTTTAACAGCGGTGATTCCACGGGGTTTGAAGAACTCCAATAGCTCGTCCTCGCTGTAACAGCGGGGAACACCCGATATTCTGCCCGTGGTACGAGTATATGAAGCTGGAATATGGGGTTCGACAGGGATATTCGCAAGCAACTTCAGGCTGAGCAGTGTGCGCGGCGAATGCTCGGAGGAGACATGAAGCAACGGTTTTATTACGCTGATTACAAATTGCAGTTCGGATGGTATGTTGGAAGACAACGTGGAGATTAGAGGTGAGCACGGAACCCCGCCTGAGGAGCGAGGTTGTTACTTTACTCTTTTTGCTCTCGCGCTTGGACTTGGTATACTATGGGCACAGAGCTCTGCACACTGCTTGACTGCTTGCTTTGAGAGAACTTGACTTCATCTTTGTATTCTGTTCTGACGGCGGGCGATTCAGCGAGGGGAAGTGAAAGGGTACGAGAGAGTGAGGAAGGGAAATACGCACCTCTAACAAATCTACTAAATGAGAGGGTCACCTTGATACTAACAGGTAGGCGGTACTCGCTACAGATCACGGGTTACATTTTGGCAATTTTTTACATTCTGAATAAGCAATGAATTTTACGAACGAGATATTCTTAGGCGTTAGGTTCGTCAGGCGGTACGAGATTTAGATTTAGGAGCGTTGTGCAAATTGAGCTGCCTTTAAAAGAGAGGGAGATTCCCTATTGACATTCTTGAAGCTTAGTAGTCTGAGCACGTACGCGCTTCCCATCTCCAGCGGGGGTTTCTTCGTATTCAGGACTATCGTCAAATATTTTATGTTTGTTAGATGATTATTCGCGCATGCCTTTCGGTTCACTAATGAAGCCGGCTGGTCGTTCCATTGACTACAGCTGCACCCTTTGAGACATAATGCAATCCACGGATCCGGTCGTCGTCCTACTAACAAACGTGGACCAACGTGGTAGTTGGCTTTACGTGTGGAATTTGCATAACGAAGATGGCACATGGGAGGAGGTGGAGTCAGATGCACGTCGTCAAGTATCACAATGTACACGTGTTATAGCGTGAAGATGACGCCCCCTCCCACTCTTTCCAACTAACGGACCAGAACTACCGTGTCTATATAAATGTGGAAACAAACCAACAACGCCCAAGCGGCACATGATGGACGTCTAAAAACGGTTTCAACCTGAGCCTTTGTCGATATGACTGAATTTAGGTGACTGGTAGACCTCTATGAACGTAACAGTGTTTAGATGTCTAGAGAAAGTCATGTATGGAGGACGTTTCAAACCAAACGTCTGTTGCTAGATATTTTCCTGCAACTCTTGCGTATACACCAGACATACTTCAGACATTCAAGTTTCATATCCCTCCCATCACGTGAATACTTTGCACCTCACGCTGCGGATTCATGCTCACATGGCAGGTGAGAATACATGTAGTTACAGAAAGGATGGAGAGAAAGCAGCTGGTGGCAATGGACACTGACAACAAAAACCCTGAGTGTCAAAACAAAAAACCTGTCGAGTGGTTTGGCCTGTCCCTCATTCTCAGGGTTTTCGTTATGAACACGCAGTTATTTTATTCCTTCCGCATTGTACACTTCAGTCCAACCGGGAGTTGTACCACCAAATCGAATAGAAGCACAACTCTAGAGAACCCTTTGGCCTACTACATTGCACTAAACTTGGCAGCGCAAGTCTTACAAAATATCTCCTGTAAGCTCTACACAAATCGACACACATGCGAATCATATGTAATGGCTTTATAAGCTTTGTCGTGACAATATGCAGGGTGTCCGACAAGAAGGCGTCATTTAATTCTCATACAGCCATTTGCCTCCAGAAATGTGTGTATAAAACAAGTATCACAATGGTTGACACAGTTGTGCAACACAGTTGTGTTGTCTTTTTGGCATTATTAGTACTGCAATCGTATCTTGTTCCAATTCGGATTAAGGCAAAAACATCGCGGTAAAGTATGTTTGAAGGGAGAATCAAGGGGCAGCGCGCTGACGATTTCCAAGTTCGCGTGCTTGGCTTACTCTCTTACAAGTGCCTGACAAAACGCTCATATTTCTACAGAGGGATTTCCGCCATTCTCTCAACGTCCGGCGTTTGCTCTTGCTATGTATTTCGTCAAATTGCACAAAAAGTAATTCGGAGATTTTAGGTATCATCGACAGTGACCAGCGTGGAATAAAATGTTCGGATAATTCGTAATGAATGGGCACAAAGCTGACCGGCCCTTTAAAAACGCGCAGCAAGACCTAAAAATTTGAAACCCCCTTGGAGGCGACACGACATAAACGTTTCTTTTTTTTTTTCACATACTATAATAAATTTTGCTTGCATGAATGCAGCTAATTTTGTTAATTGAACTCGAAGATAAGCTAAGCTGCTCTCTTAAAACCGTGACACCTCTGTGACACTTGTAAGCCTCACTTTTTGCAAAAAGTGACGCTTAGAAAGTGTCACAGAAGTTTTTGCATCAAATGACGATTCGGTCAATTGGCAAATATTGACGCAGGGGAGTTGTATCTGCGCAAAATGTCATGGCAGTTTGCATGGTGGACACGCGCTCATGTCATGCATCTATGGTGAACTAGAATGTATCTGCGCAAAGGAGAGTAATGAATGTACGCAAAGTTGTCTTCTTGTTCGCTATGTAGCAGACGACTCGATGTGCCCGCGCACGGCGCACGCGGATCAGGGTGGCCGAGTAGAATGGCCAAAGGCTGGCGCGTAACACGAGGGACGTGCAAAACTCGATGTGCCTGCGCACGGCGCACGCCATCTGTGTCGTCTGCTACAGCTATCAGCTTCGGGTGCGTTTTCTTATTCAACTCTGGCAACTCCGAGTTACTCTCAGTCGGCGAAAAATAGCCAGAGTAGCCAGATTAGAGGAAATGACGTCATAACTCTGCGGCGAAAATTAGCCAGAGTAGCCAGGAGTAGCAACTCTTCTCTACTCTGCTCTGAAGAAGGGTAGCCGTCGTTCTGATGTCACACACAAGACAGCAGATGACGGGTGCGTTTTCTTATTGTACCCGAGTAGCCAGGTGTTGGGTAACGACGTCAGAGCCTTTATCATCAGGTGACTCCAGAGTAGCCACCTATGACCGTAATTTTCGAACGGCTAGAGTTACTCTGCGCTCAAAATGGCGGACTGACCCGACGGGTGAGACGTTGTGGAAGTGGTGGCATACTGTCTGTTTAACAACTTACCGCAGATGCGTCCATTCTAGCAGATTTTGAAAATGTTCGACTGTTTTTAACCAGTCCTACATTTCGAAATTGAACACCACCCATATTGTGTGTCAACAGGACGGTTGGTAGTAGACGACGCATCGTCGTCTGCTAGCTTGTGTGTGACGTCAGAACGACGGCTACCCTTCTTCACTGATCTCTATGTATAAAGGCTGGATAGCGGATGGGTGAGGGTATCGCGGGAAAGGGTACGACAACCGGCCGCCATATTGCGGTGCTCAAAAGAGCGATTACAGCCCATAGGAATGCATGTAAGCTGTGACAAGTTTTGCTGTTTGTGAGCGATTCCCTTGCTTCGCTAAAATTTTGCCACGGATCGCTGCAGAAATCCCTCGTGATTGGATTCCTTACGTTTTTTGTGTGAAATTCCGTCACATACATGTTATTTCCTGTCTATTTTGTACTCGTGGGAGGTCGTGTCGTCCCAATTTTGTACTTTGAACATCGATTATGTGATTTGCTGGTTTTGTGTGGTGTTGTATTTGTTGTGTTACGTTTCCTTTGTCGTCTGTCAGTGTGTGCAGCGTGTTGCTTCCCGTGTTTCTCCCATTTCCTTTCTGCCCGGGGGTGTGGAATGCCAGGGAATGTTTGGCACGTTTGTTTATGTAACTACCTTAATATGCTTGGGTATAAACATTATGCTTTGCACAGGAAGTTTAGATATGACTAGTTATGACACGAAATGCCGAACGGCACTAAAGCATTTCCAAAGGACTAGAATGATATGTGATATAAAGGCTATATGACGGCAAAAACATATCGACTAGAAATATGTGCACTGGGGAAATAAATGGCGGTAAAGACAGTTCAAAATGACTAGAGGTAGAGTGAATAAGTCATAAAAAGGCTAAGTAGCAAGGTCTTGTGCTGAAAGCTCCAACATCAAAGTATCACAAGTCCAGTTGCAACAGCAAGTTTGAAGCAGTCAAGCAGGTAAGTGGGCAGAGTGCATTACTGGTTGTTGAATATGATCAACCTTGACAATTTCTTTCGCAGCTGAGGCCTGTCTGTCACCTTCTCTGTATATTCCTTGGCAAGGTGGAACAGTCCGATACTGCTGTAGCACTGGGAAACTTCTTTGATCAGACGGATACATTGATCGGATGGGCTGCATTCAAACATGTGTTGTCGCAAACTTAAGCAGCGAGAATAAAGAGTAGACATTCGAGGTTGAAAAATTATTTATTGTCACTAAGTAAAGTAAACATGCTGGAACGCACCAAAGAGACATGTGGCTGGTGTGTTTGTATGTCCCACTAATAAGAGTTCAGGAGTATTTTCATATATTGGACAAGCTGCAGCTTTAAGGTGCCCTTCGTGCAGTACTGATTCCAATCATCAACCATCGCATGAAACTCTTAACTAGGGAACATGATTCTAGAGGCTAGATTTTCATGCAAATACACACTTTCAACCAGAGTTCGAGGTAACTCGTTACTGTTCCTTTTCTTGGTAACTATATAACTTAACTCGCTACTTTTGCGCTGTGGTAATTTTCAGAGGAACTCCTTTTTCAGGTAACTTTGCCAAAGTAACTTAAGCTACGTTCCAAGTTACTAATTCGTTTTCACTCACATTCACTTATTTCCTTGCTTTCTTTACGGTTCTTCCACAGCATTTTATGTCATAAAACGTGATGTCCAGTCAACGACAGTATTCTGTTCAGGAAGTAAGAACTGCTGCTATTGAAATGAAGCTGAACCATCGTGTGCCCACAGGGAATAAGATGTAACGTGTTCAGATTGTTGGACATAAACGAAAACTCAACGCAGGCAACTCAGGGTCGAACTCAACTGCACCTGTGTAGTGTTATTTTGTGTCCGAAGTAACTTGGGAGTAATTCGTTCTTTTTTTAAAGTAACTCTAACGTTTCAAGCTACGTTTCGGGCTGAATAACTTTAGTTCTTAACTTAGTTGCATTTTTCACACGGTAACTTTGTAACGAGTTCCTTTTGACGGGCAACTTCTCGATCTATGCTTTCAACTCTGCATGCTTTTTGTACACTACATAAAGTAAGATACTTTTGCCCCAGTGAATTTGTTGCGTGTTTTAAATGCATGCAAGTGAATTAGGAATTCACTTGCATGGTGCATATTTTGAGCAAGATAAATGAATTTTTCATGCATGTGTGTTCAACCAGCTTTTAGTGCATATAAATCCGGCCTCTACATATGTCGCATGCATTATTACTTTCTGGGGGTGTTCAGGGAAGTCGAACTCGTTGGGCACAGCGTCTGTCGACGCATTTGTTTTTAAAATGTTTGCTGCAGACCAGTGATGTCGTCGACGGCGTCCAGTCCTTTCGCCTGACATTTACCGCACATTTTGTTTAAATGTTCTGGGCGGCCGTGAGGGAACCTGCATTGAACAATTTATGCCATCAATTATGGAAGGGATAACAAGGCTAATCCAAGCAAGCAATCGTCGATACCGTGACCAACAAACTGAGCCGCAGATACCACAGCTGACAAGCGCACTTCAACGCCTGCTGCGTGCCGAGACCATACCCTTGAACTGCAGGAAGGCTAGACTATCACAATGACTCTATCCAGATAACGTACGGCTTAAAGTTTAACGCTTAGATCTTGAGATACGATTCCCAAAGTGCCGCGCACATGCATCAACAGCAACGTTTTGTCACCCCGCTCGTGGACTAATAAATCGCATTTATTTGTAAAACCAAGTCACTTACTTGTGAAACAACGTCCCCGGTGCCTTGCCAGTACGGTCAGCACACCCAGAACCACAGCATGCGGGCATGACACCACAAAAATGCTACGCAAAGGCGCATGCACATAAAGCAGCTTAGTGGCGGATGGCAATGTTTTGAGCTTCCCAAGATGGCGGCCGGTGACCGTACGGTTGCACCCTCAATCCGCTATCCAGCCTATTACTATAGAGATCAGTGCCCTTCTTCAGAGCAGAGTAGAGTGGAGTTGTCACTCCCTGGCTACTCTGGCTAATTTTCGCCGCAGTGTTATGACGACATTTCCCTAATCTGGCTACTCTGGCTATTTTTCGCCGGCTGCGAGTAACTCGGAGTTGCCAGAGTTGAATAAGAAAACGCACCCGACGATACGTCGTCTGCTACCAACCGTCCTGTTGACAGACAATTTCGGTGGTGTTCAACTTGGAAGTGTAGGACTGGTTAAAAACTGTCGAACATTTTCAAAATCTGCTAGAGTGCACGCATGTGCGGTAAGTTGTTAAACAGGCAGTATGCCACCACTTCCACATCGTCTCGCCCGTCAGGCCAGTCCGCCATTTTGAGCGCAGAGTAACTCTAGCCGTTCGAAAATTACGGTCAAAGGTGGCTACTCTGGAGTCACGTGATGATAAAGGCTCTGACGCCGTTACCCAACTCCTGGGTACTCGGGTTGAATAAGAAAACGCACCCTTCCTCTTCCCCTGAGGGGAGAGTTGGATCTGCGCAAATTTTAAGAGAACGAGAAGGGGGACACGTGTTCTGGAAATGGTAACAGGGCTTTTAAACCTGAGCCTCGAGCCTTTGCATCTGCGCAAACTTCGTTTATATTAAGTGGCGAAAAAAATGCTGTGTCCGATTAGTGATAGATAACTACACACATAGTCGATCTACTGCTTGCTGCAGTTATGGTCAACGTATTTAAATGGTTGTGGCACTTTGATAATAGACGTGATTCATTGCATCGTGCGGGTATTGTACTGACACGGCGTAGAGCTGAGGAAAAAGCAAGAATGCTGTGTGTCGTAGTTGGCGAGATTGAATTATTTGAATAAAAACTTCCGCATCAAACTCCACGTCAGAGAAGGGAGAGCCCCGGTCATTCCCACTGGTTCTCAAAAGCACGTGGCCTCGGCCGTGGCTGCCCAGCTGGCGGAATTGCCTGCGCGATGTCACAGCCCGATGAGATTAGGTGTCCGAGGTGAAGGTTGACTAAAATGTATTAAAACAAAAGCGAAACGCAAAAGACAGTAGCATCACACGTCTCTTCGTAGAGCTCAACTTCCCACGCTACGGACGAACTCGATTTAACTGGTGGATCCCTGACCATAGTCTCGTGTCTTTGTGCTCAAAATCCTTTGTCGGCTCCTTGTGGTCTCGGACGCAGGTGGAGATTCCCGAACTACGTATCTTCGGGTAGGTCTTGAAAGTCCACATTGAAAGTCCAACACGACGCTGAAGGACCGAAAAACATCTGGGCGTGGACTGCAGAAGCACCCACTGAAACGACTGTGGAACGATTCGCAGGCGTTGGTAGTATTCTGCATGTTGTCAGTCGTCTCATCCCTCATTTCTGGAGAAAAGCGAGAGCCGCGTTTTTGATGCATTCATTGACAAGATATCCCATAAATCGTCGGAGCTTCTCTTCCTCCGGAGTTTCCTCTTTGCAAAAGAAACGCGAAACGTTGTCATCGCGGCAATTATTTTACTTCTCAAATACTTCTGCGGCCTTTCGGCACGCTGTTCTTTTCGAAATGAGACGACCGTCACTTGTATTCTTTGGGACATGCTGCATGGAAATCTGCGCCGCCAGCTATTCTTCTTCTTTCTGCTTCTCTGGCCGTCATGAGCCTATTCTATTCTGAGGCAAGACTCTTAGAAAAAAGGTATGAAAAGGTGGTAACTGGTAACACAAGCACTTTGCGACAGAAACAGCTGGATGTACCATGTGACTGGAAACGTCATCTTGAAGTATGCCCTGCGTGTTGGGTTTTGGATTGGCCGTGTGGTTCGACCGGCTCCACGGTTCGACCATATCTCGCTGGTTTTTCTGGTATTTCATCCATGCAGAGCGGATGTACAGCGCTGAGAAACCAAACTTCTTCGGACTCAAACAGAACAAGTTGTTTTTGTTTTATGACCCTGATAAAAATGGTTGTTTTATGATGATCATATGTATTTTCTATGTTTTCTATCGCCTACTTATTGATATTTTAATTACCAATTATCAATACAAACCCTCACGATTATGTATCGACTTTTTATGTGTGTTATGTCTATTGTGTGTTGTGCATAGGCTGCCTATAGGCAACATATTGGTTTCTTATTTATGTTCTGTCTATTTTGTGTTGTGCATAGGCGACCTATAGGCTATATATTGGTTTCTTATTGATGTGCTGTCTATTGGGTGTTGCGCATGGGCTACTATAGGCAACATATTCTTTTCTTATTTATGTTATTTCTACAGTGTGTTGTACATAGGCTGCTTATAGGCTACATATTGGTTTCCTATTCATGTCGTGTCACCTCTGCCACTTTCCTTTTTTTTTTTGCTATAGTCGTGACGATGGCCACTTGAGTGCGTCCAACAACGGCAAGCTACCTCGACCCCCCCCCCCCCCTCGTGTCTATTGTGTGTTGTACATACGCTGCCTATAGGCTACATGTTGGTTTCTTATTTATGTTCCGTCTACTGTGTGTTGTGCATAGGCAGCCTATTGGCTACATACCGCTTTACTCATGTGGTGACTGTCGTGTGTTGTACACAGGATGTCTGTTGACAACATATATTAAACACACAGTTTCCAAACTTATTTAATAATAGTGAAAGATTAAAGAGGTGCTGATAATAGCTATCTATATCTATATTTGATGACATTATTTCGCACAAATATTTGACAGAGGCACATGTTACTATATTACATATATAGATGCGTTTCATGCTCTGAAGCAATGAAAAAGAAAACATGAGATGTCCTAAGATTTGCACAAAAATGTAGTGCCTAGACACTTATTTTTTGTTTTTTGTTTGTGTGTGCGTTCACAAATGACCAGTTAACAAGTACGAGGGGAGTTCAAGTGAAACCGGGACTTTCTGTCTCCTGAGTGTACAAATGGCTCCCGCTACTTTTTTTTTCATCATTTTCACACACGACAGGCTTCCGCGTTCACCACGTGGTGATCCAAAGTTTGTGCAAAACCGAAGACACGTGCTGGACAAGATGGCCGACAACGAGGTGAGCGCGCGCATCAAACAGTGAATTGTCATGAAGTTTCTCGTGAATGAACGCGTAAACTCATCTGAAATTCACAGAAGACTTTAGGTTCAGTATGGCCACGATACACTTAGCCGCAGCAAAGCGTTTGAGTGGTGCAAACGTTCGGAGAAGGCCGTACGTCAGTGCAGGACGATCACGGCCGGGGCAGCTCAGAGCCCAGTGTCAGAGTTCCTGAGAACATCCAACGTTTTTCCACGGTTTTCCGTGACAAGGCTGGCTTTGTTCATGTTGATTTTCTGCTCAGTGGTACAACCACCAATAGTGCATATTACTGCCAGGTTCTCAGGGATGTGCATAAGGCGCTGAAGCAAAAGCGGTCGGGCCTCATCACCAAAGGAGTCCTCCTCCTAGGACAATGCACGTCCGCATACCGCACATCTCACGACACGCACCTTACAGGAACTTGGTTGGGAGTTGCTGCCACATCCCCCTTACAGTGCAGACCTCGCCCCCAGTGATTTCCATCTCTTCGGGCCACTGAAGGCGTTCCTTGGGGGCCGCCACTTCAGCTGCGACGACGAGGTCAAGAATGCGGTCCGATCATGGCTGCTACGCGCCTGTAAGGATTTCTACGCTGCTGGCATCCAAGCCCTCGTGAAACGCTGGGACAAGTGCATTAGTGGAGCTGGAGAATACGTTGAAAAATAAAACTAATTTCTCGCCTGTAAGTTCATTTTACTTTTGCGAAAAATAAAAAGTTCCGGTTTTACTTGAACACCCCTCGTAAAATGTATATAAAACCAGTTATAATAACGTGGTTTTACAGACAAAAATGGTATATATGCCACATAATATCTGCTAGCGATTTACGTGCCGATACGATTGAACAACAGCTACTACGCGGTGAAATCCAGATTCCTAGGCAAATGCCTATTTTTTCATGTAGTTCTAATAGTGTCCTTTCAATACAGGAGCACGAACTGGGTGCCGGGTGCCGGTGCTCCTGTATCGACTTGATAGTGCCTATAAACGCTTATTCCGGCGTTAGTGCCTATTTTGCCGTAGATGCCTAAACTGAGTTTGAGTTTGAGTTTGAGTTTATTTAATGAAATTGTTATTTACCAGTGATGGCCAGTAGTTAACTACATGTAGTTAAACTACTAGTTAAACTACCTGATTGTAGTTAAAAAGTAGTTATTAACTACTTGCAGAAATGTAGTGGCAACTACTAGTTAAACTATTATTTTAAGTAGTTAACTACAGTAGTTAGGTTACTGAAGGTACCAACTACTTCTGATTTTGGCGCAAGCTTTACGGCACGATTGTGCTTTCGACGTTTACCTTGAGCTACTTGTTTGATAAGAACGGAGGTGCAGAGCAATTGTGTCGTGCATGTGTACTAAATCTTCACTTTTAATGCTTGTCTAGTGAAGCCTCATTTGCTGTGAAATAATTCTGCAACTTCGTTTATCGCGTAGGCACAGAAAGAATCCCGCCGCAAGCTTTGTATTTGACGCTCGTAGCAATGGCTTGAGCCAAAGTTTATTATTGCTTGTGATTCATACTTAGGTGTCCAAGAACACTACAAGGGATTGGTGTTATTGGACAACGTTAAGTAGTTATAGATGTAGTTAAACTACATTGCAGTAGTTAAAAAAGTAGTTTTAACTACTCCCCTGAAAAGTAGTTGAACTGCTAGTTAAACTACTCAATCACAAAGTAGTTAGTAGTTATAGTTAAACTACTGTAGAAGTAGTTAGTGGCCATCACTGTTATTTACCATATACATGAATGACGAGGAAAAAGCTGTTGGTAGCAACAGCTTGACTAGCCTCGCCTTTCAATATACTCTGGCAGCAAAAACAACAGCTTGCATGTGATCAAACAAATATCGATTAATTAAGTTAACACAACAAAGGTACAAATAAAATAGATGAACATTGAACTGTACATAGCATTTATACAAAAAATATGTACAGACAACCAACCATGATATACACACTCAGCCCTACGTATCATCGAGGGCTATTTACCAAAACGTACGTTTGTCTTATTTTTGTTCATTTAATAAGAACATCTGAAACATAGCGCGTTTAGATGCGCGACGTAAGCGTTCTTCAGTAAAATTGTATTTGTTTAGTACGCTAGGCAATTGATAATGTAGCGTCTGTAAGGCCTTAGTTCGTTCTTGGGCGCGGAACACACCAGTGTTCTGGATTTATTTCTAGTTTGTCTGGACTGGGGCCTTTTTTGTAAGTTAGCACAGCTACGCAGTATTGCCTTATTCTGCCGAATCTCCGACTTCACGGAAGCCAAAAGTTGGTATTCGTACAGTGAGCCCAGTCTCATAACATTAAAACTTAGAAAGAGACTGGAAGAATGAGCGGCACGGGGAAGATTTGCAACAACCCGAAGCGCATTTTTTTGTATTATTACTAATTGGGTTGTAGCGGGCCGTGGACAACGATGAAGATGGCCACGCGCCTGAAGCACCTGCCTCAGTTCCACCGGCGCGGCCATGGAGATAGGCCACCGTCATCGCCTCTCCGTGGCATACCATCATCGCCGGTCGGGGCTCATGTAGAGGAACTCCACCTCCTCTACATTTGGTGACCCGAACAACGAACACCATGTTCGGTGCAATTCGGCTCTTTACTATCCCAAATTCCTGACGACGCCTTCGACGAGCACTACCACAGCGCCCTATACATGGACCCACCGCCTGCAAACCCCGCCGTTAACGTACCCGGCGCCTTTCCGTCTGCGGCCTCACCGTCCAGCACGGCCCGCCCACCTCTGCAGCCGTGCAGCATTTCACCGTCCGGCTCACGACGACAGCATCACGACTGCCCTTCTCCTGTCGACTGACGCGCCGACGCTCACGTACTGCCCCCCTCCACGGTACCGATTCGGACGACCATGCAACGCTCCAACCGGTCACTGGTCATGCGATCCTCTAACCAACCATCGCTTGACGGATCCCGGGGACCGCCCTGCGCTGTGCACGGACCCCGGCACACTCACTACCCGCCACTTCCCTTCCGCCTCTCGACGCACATTCGCAGCCGGCCGCGACAACAGAGCAAAGTGCTCGCCTGCTGGTTTCGGCAGTCGCGGCCGCCGACGCCACGGCCCGCATTAGCCAGCGTCTCGGCAGTCTTCACGGCAATCCTCACGGGTACGCAGCATCATTTCCTGGGACCCTATGAGCTCACGCTCCCGTGCCGGTTGCGGCACCCCAGGCCACGACTCTCACGCCCAACGATTCGCCCTTCATCTGCCTCGCTCATCGAGAGCTTCACGCAACGGGTATTGTGCCGTCCCACGAATTCGTCCAGTAGTGCACGTCACCCCACGGCCGCCCTCGCTCTCTCCCTCCGGTATAGACTTGATTCTTCCATCTTTCTTATCGCCGCTCCGCGTCTGAGGGGGGAGCCCTGTAGCGGGCCGTGGACAACGATGAAGATGGCCACGCGCCTGAAGCACCTGCCTCAGTTCCACCGGCGCGGCCATGGAGATAGGCCACGGTCATCGCCTCTCCGTGGCATACCATCATCGCCGGTCGGGGCTCATGTAGAGGAAGACCACCGTCCTCTACAGGGTAATTGACTTCTTCGTTCCATTTCCCCAAACGAGATGGCAGTAACGTAAGTGTGAATCGAAAAGCATATGATATATTAACAATTTTTGTTTGGTTGGTAGGAATTGGCATCGTCTCATCGTGCCCAGTACCTTACATAGTTTAGAGCGTATGTAGTCACAATGGTGATCCCACAACATGTGTTCATGGAAAATGACACCAAGGGTTTTAACTGTAGAAGAAAGACTTACTTCAGAATAGTCTGATCGTAAGGCATGTGGCACGACACATGTTGACAGCTTTGGACGGAACAAGACAGCCTTAGTTTTTGCGTAGTTTATCTCAAAGCAGTTACTGGCTGATCATGCGTGTAGTTTACTCAGGACTTCACTACCTTCCCTCATGAGTCTTGTCACATCAGTGTGAGTAATGAATAAACTCGTGTCATCAGCGTAAATGACGAATTCTATGGCGTTACCGACTGTAATTAGGTCATTGATGTAGACGTTGAATAACAAAGGCCCCAAAATGCTGCCTTGAGGCACTCCATGACGTATGTGTTTCGGCGAGGATAATTCTTTATCAATACAAACTCTCTGATATCTATCCGTGAGGTAGCTTTTTATCAAATCCAAGGCTACTCCCCTGACCCCGTAGCGTGATAGTTTTTGAATTAATATGTTATGGTTTATCCTATCAAACGCCTTGGAGAAATCTACAAATATACCAAGAGTAAGTATTTGTGCCTCAATATTGTTTAATATTATTTCTTTCTGGTGTAACAATGCTGTCTCCGTAGAGAGTCCTGCTAGGAATACAAACTGTGATGGTGTGATGACAGAGTGAATATCGAAGAACATAGTTAGCCTCTTGAAAATTATTTTTTCCAGGGCCTTGGAAAATACTGGCAATACAGAGATAGGCCTATAATTCCCGCAGTTGTTTTTATCACCGGTCTTAAACAAAACAGTAACCTTCGCGGCCTTTAACCGCGTCGGAAAAATTCCAGTCGATAAGATAAGGTCATAGATATGCGCCAAGTACCGCGCAATCAGGTCGACAACAAAACAGACGGGTTGCATTTTTAGACCATAAATGTCTTCACTCTTACTCTTCTTTAATGTTGTGAATATTTGGAGTATTTCAGATTCGTCCGTTGGACCCAGATATATGGATTGTCTTATCGAAACAGGTAAGTAAGGTTCAGTGTTAACTTGATCATCAACATGGACCAAGCTGGTAAAATATTCGTTGAACTTTTCACCCATTGCCTTTCCCCTGTAGGTATACCCATCTACCTTTATCTCTTGGATGGTTGTATGCCGTGTAAAAGGACGTACGACTGAATTTAATTTCTGCCACATTACCTTTGGAAATTACAACAACATCAAATAATTGTGTGTAATAGTCGTGCTTTGCTTTTTTAAGTTTTTTATTGAGAACATTTCTATACAATTTAAATTCTGCCAACGTGGCAAGGTCTCGGCCATGCAGAAATATTCGATATAATTTGTTTTTTTTCCTTTATCATATTAAGTAACGTCGTTGTCATCCATGGTTTCCGCGCCTGTTTAGGTTTCCCTCGAACCTTATAAGGGAAATCTTTCTTATAGACATGAGCAAAGATTTCCATGAACCGTTCATAGGCTTCATTGGGAAAAGAACAACGTATTACTTCTTCCCAGTTCGTATGAGTAATTTCGTTCCGAAACAGGTCAAGAGTATGTGGTGGTGTGAGGTCCTGAAGGATTACGTTTGGCAACCGTTTTCTCGATGATTCAAGATGCCTCTTGGCAGCAAGAAAAATGGGTAGGTGATCGCTAATTGCTATAGCGAGTGAGCCGGCGATCAGCTCGTCAGCAGGTATGTTTGTAACAAATAAGTCGATAAGTGTCGCACTGGTAGCTGTGATACGTGTCGGAGAAGATACAACATTGGAAAACAAGTATGAATCAATAAGAAGTGAAAACTCACGACTCTTTATATCGTTTGACAGCATATTGATATTTAAGTCTCCCCCACGGACCATAGTATAATGACACTCATTTGCAAAAGATAGCAGCTTATCTAAAAAGCACAAAAAATCGGTTACGTTACCATCTGGGGGCCGATAAATAACCACAAACAGAAAGTGCCCACACTTTACACAGATAGATTCCACGCTCTCTGTACATCCCGAAAACTCGTCTACATATTCGTGCGCAGTCTCAGTTAACAAAAACATGCACACACCTCCTCCTCTTTTGAATTTCCGATTTAAGAACACTGACTTGTATCCATCAATACGCATAACATCGTCCTCATTGTAGTACCATGTTTCCGTTAGCATTATAACAGAAAATTTAAAGTCGAAAAACTGTAAGAGCGCACAAAATTGATCATCTTTCCCTAATGCTGACTGCATATTCAAATGCAAAGCAGTCATCGGCGAAACAAAATTTTCCTTTAACTTTTATGTTCAAGCTGGATGGTGCGATACAGTATTCCGCCATTGATAAAAGAAGTTGGCAAACAGATGGATCAGCGATCTCAGAAGATAATCACTCCTAATCAACTCCTATATACCACAATAATCAACTCCTATTCATAATCGAAAAAATTCCTATAATGGCCCTAGAACGGTGGCGAAACTCCGTTGTCCAGGCGAAATTGACATCGGTCACGTCGCACGTCCTTTCGAAAACATCGATCGCGTGACCAGAAGCGTGTATCTCAGAAGTGTTGGAATGTAAGCTGACAATTGAACACCGGTTACTCGGTGTATTCGCGTATTCGTTCTTTCTTTCCCTTCCAAGATTGTGTTGTTTCGTGGGTCGTTATTATAAAATATAGGCACGTTTCCTATCAGTTTAGTTGCAATCTAGGAGTCGCAGCGCTATGGCCTGATTGAATCCGGAAGAGTCCCCGAAGCTTTTTAAATTCTTTTTTTTTCTTTGTACAACGAATTTAACACACGGTAAAACGCTGAGGAGGGGGCGTGTTGTACGAAGGTACAGGTCCGGTGAAATCCCTACAGTTTTGCAACCTGAGGAAGCTGCTCTCTTCTCGGGCAGTCAGGGCCATAGATACACGAATGAAAGTGACGCCGCATCCAGTGTGAGCAGACTTGATCCCCCATATTTGCCCGCTGTTGCGGGCCTTGCGTGTGCAAAAAGGTTAGAAAAACTATCACACCTCCCATTTACGGTATTGTTCTTGATGATAAAACTGATTTAATCACTTTGGTTTGCACCTTCAGAGCTACAGATGAAAAATATAAACAATTTATAGTGCCCATATTGCCATTTTTAGTGCCTAAATCGAGATTTGTAGTGCCTTTTATAGGCGCCTTGAACAAGGTTTTTTCCGTACCTAAAAATCCGGGCTCTAGTCATGACTTTGTGAGAGGATTAGCACTTTGTGGAGCACCAGGTATGCTGTTCGGTTCCGGTATTGGTATCCAGGATATCCCAAAGCTTGAAGTCTCAGAAACCCAGTTGTTTTTGCAGGTTCCAAAATTTATTTTGAAAAAAAAATTCCAATACTTTATGTGAATGTTCCATGTCTACTTTTAGCGGAGTCAGGATGTGTAATTATCACAGGTTGTTCGATTTCAAGCGGTCCTCTGAATAATATATCAAATACAAAAGTGAAGCAAAGGACAAGTTTAAAAATGAAGGCATAGACAGTTACTTCCTGTCACTTCCCAAATTCCGTCCTTCTGTGATTGAGTTCTACAAGCTAGATCTTGTTTTCTGCCTCGGTGTCACTACATATCCATGGCCCGCTTAGCAGTTGCAACTGAAGCTCCTATACAGGGTGTTCAAAATTAACCTTTCACGAGCGCTACGCAAACACAGGGATGACAGGAAACCGGATGATAACTTTACGCTACTTGTGTAAGAAACAGGTGCTGCTAATTATGTAGCACCTGTTTCTTACTCAAGGAACAGAAAAATAGCAGCCAGTTTTCTTTTGTTCGCCTATTTATAAAGTGCTAGTGAAGGCTTAATTTTGAACACCCTGCGTAGAAGAACATGAGTAAGGCTTTTCCAATTTTTCTTTGAGAAGTGCTGCAAAAAGTTTTCAGGAAGGTATTAGTCATGACATGCAGAGATAGAGCCGCCAAGAACATACGCAGTGCACACTTCCTCGCTCTTATATCAACTTCATCTAAGGATTTGCGGAGAAAAATCGCGAGACTGAAAAAAAAAGCTATCCGGGAATCCCGATATTAAAAGAACGAAAAACCGGGAGACACGGGACACGTAGACAAACACGAAGAAGTTCTCAACACTACGTATCCCGTGTCTCTCGGTTTTTCGTTCTTTTAATCATCATGCACCAGTTGGTCTGCGCCCTGTCCCTTTCGTCGATTCCCGATATTATTTAGCTATCTATTTGCAAGTTCGAGCGACACCTCTTCCGTGTTGCTGATACACTTTCATATATTTGAGAAGAATATTTTCGTGAAATGTTCTTGGTTGTGAGGCTCTTTCTTACAGAATGACAGATTGATTATACCAAGTGGCATCATATTGTACCTAGAACTCACTCAGACCTAGACCTAGAAGTATTGTACACTCTCGCGAAAGAAACGAATACAATTACGTTTACATCCAATCGTACCCTTACTAAGGGTAAATTTCAACAAAAGGGTTGACGCCGTATCCGTCAAGCTGCGTTTTGTTCCTAGTACCCGTAAACGCGCCTGCTGTAAGCATAAAGGGCGGATTTTTATGCGTAAATGACACGGGGAACATGATTCACTCTTATATTGGGGCGCATACGATTTCACCTTGACGGATAAACTGAGGCTTTGCGTCGGAATGTCAGTCCTTTGCGCCTATATTGGCGCATATCGTTCTTCATTTTGTTGTACGGGCCCTGCCCTCTGAGAACGCGTGCATAGTTCCGTGTTCAATGTGCAAAGCGTCTTTTGTCTTTCACTTGGATGACTGCCACTCTGACTTCCTGCGTCTCGTTTTTGGTCCTTTGGGGGGGGGGGGGGGCACACACTCGAGATTTGCGCCTCCCCCCGCCCATAGCACACTACTTCTTTGGCCGTGCGTTCCGTGGGTGATCCCTAAGCACATGACGCCCGGAACGAAACACCGCACAACGTAATGAACGAAAAGCGTACCATACCGCATTCATAGACCCGTTTCTCTGGGCCAGGTGGCGCGAGTGAGCAGCAACGTCAGCGCCCCAAATTGTGCAACACGCGGTCGTTTAGCAGACGACGCGGCACTTTCAAATACACAGTCTCGAGTTGTTCGCATTTTTCAAGAAGCACCGCTTTTTCTGTGAATTTCCTACAGGTTTTGTAGCTTCCTTGGCACCATACCGTTTGAAATACCATGCAAAACACGCTGAGGAAACGACCTACTGTTGGGATCTGTGGGCGTTTGCGCCCGAAATGGCGCTGTGCAAACTTGACTGCAACAGCCCTATGGAACCTTTGATATATTTTTTTCTATTGAAAGGATAGAATTTTGCACAATGCGTTAATATATGCCTTGCAAAGACCACACTTGTGACCGGCTAGCAATGCCAGCAGAGCTTTACAGACGACAGATGACTGTCATCGGTTTCTGGGACGCCAAACACCATGAACTTCCAGCCATCCGGCCGCCACTTTTGCGCCCCCTCGGCGGACGTTTGGGGGGAGGGGGCAATTGCCCCCCCCCCCCCCCCCTGCCCCCCGTAGATGCCGGCCCTGCTCATGGCCTCACATCATGCACCGTCCAGCAATGTAAGTTGTTACGTTTTGGGCTCGGTGTCTTGAGTTTCATTAAATTTCGCGGAGTTTGTGTCAAACGTATGGCAGGAAGAAATGGCATCGAACGAGACAACTTCGCTCGATCTAGTGGGCCAAGCACGCGTACGCTGCTTACAAAGCAACAACAACAACAACTTTATTTCAGGATGATTCGCTGCTTACACAGTTGCGATTGTCCCGGCTATCTCCACACTGCAAATACATATATGCGTACGCCTATTGTCCACCGTGCTGGTGCCTTATGTGTGGCCATCTACACGCAGATCATTTTGTTGTAGGTAAGACTCTTTATTCTTTCGTTTTTTTTTTTTTTTGATGTGCGTTTCCCGCCGTTGAAGCATCTGTATTAACGATTCCTCAATCTTTTATCTCTTAGCAGTTCAAATGATAAGTGCAGGCTATAGCGCAGCATGATGTGTTGACGGGAAGCAAATGTGACTCTTCCGCCTTGTAAAGAGATTTTTTATATCGAAGTGACGGTAGCGGTGGTGCAAAACAGGTGTGGGATACCGCTTCTCGGAGTGCTAACAATTATTTATGCGTTTAAAAATATTCAGTTCAATGATATGTTAAAGGACGAAAGCGTTTCCGGTACGCTAAGTGCATGGTTTTGCAGTTCGTGTTGCGGTTATGACTATTTCATGTAGGAGGTCTCTGAGGAGATGGACTCAGTTCTGGCGACCCAGGCGAAAATCTGGACTGGTTCCAGTTGAATGTCGATGGTCCCAGCTGGATTCCCAAGAGGAGTGGCTGGGTCCACTTTGGTGAAATCAGTGGTACCACTCTGACCTCAGATGGTTCCATAAATTCCAGCTGGAGACTGACAAGTACCATTTCGTTCCCAGAATGGTCAAATAACTCACTTGAGATGCCAAGCTGAGCAGCTTCCCCCTTTGAGACCTCATGCGCGAAGAGTCTACTTTTCCCATACCCTCTGGTTTTGATCTATTATTTTGATCTGTTTTAGCACACACATTATCGCTTTTTATTGCTTTTTATCCACTGCGTCTGCGATAAAATAAAATACATGCTGTAACTTCAGTTCTTGCTCATAGCCCGGTAGCCATCTTTAGAACGGGCTACCGAAAGGATACGGCTACCGGTAGAACAGAGCAGAACAAGGTCATACAACTAATAATAACAAAAAATCTTACAATATGAGAAGCCACATTTAACGTGGCTTTCTTGTGACCTATTGATTTTTTACTATAGTAGTTCCAGTCTACTGTATATACAACTACTTTTTACTATAGTAGTGCTTGTACGCTGTTGTACCATCTGACGTCATTTGTTTGTAAACAGGGATAGCTCTATAGCAATAAGGGCGCCACGGAGTCGCCGTGACGTCAGAGCCGTCGTCGCTCCGCCCACTTGAACTGAATGAAAGGCGAGCCGTGGCGGCACGGGGGAATTTCAAGACTGTGCCTCTGCTCCAAAATCGCGGAATGGGAGATTTCAAGGCGATACCTCTGATCCAAAATGGTGCCACTGGCCTTGGCGCCGCCCATCGTGTGACGTCAAATGGCGGGCTTTGGGACAGGTTCCTCCCAATAGCCAAAGGCTTCTAATAAATGAAATTCAAACGGCGAGAGAGTAGCGTGGCAGGTTGCAGTTGGAACTAGGACGCGTCGCAGCAAGTTGGTTTTCTCCTCCGTTGCCGTAGCAGGTGCCGGCTGTGCTGTTTGGGGTTTTTCCTGGGTTTTTCTCAGACATTTTCAGACCGACACAGTTCCCTTAGAAGTCGGCCAAGGACGCACATTTCCCCAGGGCGTCAGTCGTGACGTTTCCCACCTGTGTGAGCCGACAAGCCCTTTCACCACCAGCACCGTGGCAGGGATCGTACATCTCCTCAACCGTACGATGAAACGCCAAACGGACTGCACATAATGCTTGTTCTGATGTTAGCAGGTGTGAGTGCCTACCGGTTCTTTGATTACTATTAATTAAATGTTTCATTTCAGAAACTAGAACTTGAGAAACAGGATAAGAGTCTAATTCGGAACGTTTGGTGAAGAGGAAAGGGGTACATGTCACGACCTGCATGGAGGACGGGGGTGTCATCTTCTCTGAAAAAATACAAGATGTGAAGTGGTCAACAGAACGCCATGCACCCTGTGGTCCGTGAGTGCATCGCACGGTGAGCAGAATAAGCAGAATAAGCACCTATGGCTCCCGTGCCTCCTCCAAAACAGAGAAAGTTTCCGTAGTCTTTGGAACTCCCAATCAAAGGCGGAGGCTTCTGGCCTGAATATTGAGCAGTTCCCTCTCGTGAGTGTTGGAGATCCCATACAGGACAGGCAGGCTATAACGCATAATGCCAAGCAACAGGGAACAATGCACACGACGGAGGTCAGCACAGGACGGGCCCCGTGATCCACAGAGGTGCCGGAGCACATTACAGTAGATGCAGCCGCTAGTAGAGAGAGAGAGTTGATCTGCCGCGATCATGTCAGTCCCTTATCAATGATTATGCCTAGGTACCGATAGTGATCTTCAATTCAGAGTGTCACACTGGACACAATACCGGGCAGTGCGAAAAGAAATCAATGCCCTGATGGATGGTATCGATGAATAAGACACCACAACATTTCTGCCTCATAGCCTTTCTTCCAATGACGGTGAAGATTTTTTCTAGCAGCTCTTGTCATGCCATCCTGACAATAATAAGTGTATTTGCTCTGTATATGTATTCGTCGTTACTCGCATCCTCATTTTTTTTATCACATCACAATCACGATCTGTATTTAATAATGTGTGTCAGCTATCTTCCTCTTTCAGAATCCAGCCTACACTTCGGTCGCAACCCTATGAAGCTATCTCGCCGTGATGTTTGCTTGAACAAAGGAAAAGTACAAAAGCTAGCTGGTGTAACTTTTAAATCACTGTCTACTTCGTTTCCGCCACTTCAATGTTTGCTTCTAGAAGTACCATCTGGAATGCTGTGTTGTTTTTGTTTTAAAAATACTCCGGGTATCCATATCAATATAACAAGGTTTCATAGCGAAAAAGCCAATGTATAAAAATGGTATTTTGTTGATAGATTATAATTTTCTCACAGTTCGTTGTCATTTTTTCTTGTGCAAACTGTGTTATCCTAAATTGATACTTTCCGGAAGGTTTCTTCGGACTGAATGCATTCGGTAGAAGGTCCACCCACGGCCGTGAGAGATGTTCTTGAATACGGTAAGGCTTAACAAAACCGTTTCATACTCATAACCTTTGTTCGATGGAGTCAATTCAGCGAATTCTTTATCATTTTCAGGTTGCATACCAGCTTGACTGGTAATGAGGCGTGTCACTGTGATTGAAACACAGGTGAGGTCATGTTGCTTTACAGGTCCTTACATTTTGTTTGTGATGAGTCGCTTACGACGGACGTCTAATTGTTTTGCAGTTTTATCGTGCAAATTGGCCGCTGGACGTTCGAACGCTGGAAAAGGCATGCTTTCAACGAAATTGTGCACAGAGGCGTCATGGTATCGTATTAATATGTCAGAACTCGCAGTGTTTCTGTTGAAACAGTAACTTTTCCGATTTCTTTTTGCTGTGTGTGGTGGTCGGTACTGGACACTTGGATACTAATGGCCAAGCCGGTTTGGATTCGAATACGGACGCATGTACTATTTCACTCTTTGTACCTGTTTCATGTCTCCATGGCTAATAAATGTGTGTAACAATTCACATTCGTTCTTCTGTGGTGCCAAACTGACGTGTTGCACTTCTCTGGTTCGGTATTTCGTATTTCACTCCTTATTTGGTATATCACGTGGGCTACAGAACTCCATCGAATGAGTATGTCTGCTACAGCGCAGAAGGAATGCATGCTTACTCCTTCTATAGAAGTGGTAAAAAAAACTCCTCTGGAGGGGTTCGCTATGGGACAAGCCGTTTACTCCTCTTCTGGAGTTAATGTGTACCTTTTCGGATAACACTGTAAGCTAAGACAAAAGCAATAAAGGTGTGTGTTTGACAAAAATGAAAGGACTGCAAGCATTTCCTTCGCAAAGCTGTGATGGTGGCGTTCCCTTATAAATACCCTTGCAATGGAAGGCAACGCAAAAAGTTGTTGCCTTCACCATATCGGGTATAGCACCCGAACGCACAGCAACTAATTTTTGCATAAAACACTGACAGAGAGACCCAGAAACAAGTGTAGTCGTAATAGTTTGTCATTGGCACTCCTTACACGTCTTCCTGCTTCCTGCAGCGGAGATGGCAGCTACGAAGGAGACTGCGCACAACGTGATAGCGAAAGCTCAATGAAAGAGGCAACACACCGTAGACCGCGTGAGAGCGGAAGAAAGCGGCGATCCTCAAAGGTTCGCGCTACTTTGACGAATAAGAAGGGCTTTAGCTCGGCAGGGGTACAGTCACTATAGTAACTGTGTCCCAAGGGGACGCATTCTAGGGACCGCGCGGTGTGCAACCAAAAAAGAAAAAAAAAGGGGGTTCGGTTCCCTTTGGGAGGCGTGCATTGGTCAATGACGGCTGTATGGGACAAATGCCACCTCTGTGAGGCCGACAAGCCCTTTCACCACCACCACCAGCCAGGGGAGATAAGTCGCAGAATGTCTTTGGGGCAAGAAAAAAAGAACGGATAGGCCGAAGGTTATACCCGTGAAATTACTGTACTTGCTTTTTTTTTTGTATTTTACGTACTATCCGACGCGCACACAAACTATTTCAGCTATAACGTATTCCCATTAGTGCGCCGCTTCACACTGGCAGATATGAAGGCAAACTCTCACATCGAACTCTGTGCTGGATTTGCATTTCCCCCTCGTTATGACCGTCGACACCGCGATGATCGGTCATTATCAATAAAGCACAATGATCGATGATCATTAAACGTTGACAATGATGCGACCGTGGCAGCTTGAAGCGGGTGCAAGCGAGGTCAGCGCTATGCTGTTTTTTCTTTCTTTTTTTTTCGTTTTTTTGGGGTGGGGAGGTGGGGGCTATATTTATTAGAAGGCAAAAGGGAAAAACAAGAGAAGGAAAGGTCAGCCAAATGGAGTGTCGAGTTGCGGTCCCGCAAGTGAGTAACTAGACCATACAGGAAAAAGGAAAAAAAGAAAGAAAGAAAGAAAGGCGAAGGAAGGATGAAAGATCAGTACGCGGATTTGAAGGGAGACCAGAAAGGAAGGATGAGAAAGGCGAAAGCAAAAACAACAAAAAATACAGAAAACGGAAACACTTGTGAGAGTAAACGTGCATGTGCTGTGTTTTGGTCCAATGTTTTGGCATTGGGAATGACTCATTAGCCAACATGCGATCCCATGGGCTAGACCGAGGAAAGACTAGACTTGTACACGTTACTCAGAAGAGGTAATTGATTACTCTGGTAGAAATTATTATTAAACGTTATTAAACGTTACTATTACTCCGGTGGAGAACGTATTTTTTACCGTTACAATTTACTCCACCAAAATTGTAATATAGTAACGGTAAAAAAAAAAACGCGTTGCTTTGACCGTTACTTTCGATAATAACAACAACATATATATTGTGATGATGAATTGGGGAGGTTTTCCACTCAAGGAGTGGAACGCTATCTCATAGCTAGGGGTATGAGTGGTGACAATGATGAGTGATGACGATGAGAGATGACGGGAATGATTGAAGTGGCGATGACGATGCTGGACGTGATCGTGATGGTGGGAATCTCCGAGGGCGCTGCTGGGGTCATAATGAGTCCTTTAGACCTGTCGCCTCAAAGAAGTCAACCACGTGACGTAAGTCCGCCCTGGAGTCCGCCGCGGTGTCCCAAGGGCCGAGGATGGTCGACAAGTTGAAGGGGCGGCAGCCAAGGGTGGCAGGCTGTGACTGCAGTGTACGCCTCTCGTTGACATAGGTCCGGCAGCGGAGGAGTATGTGCTGAACGTTGGCAAGTACGCCACACTCGTTGCACATAGGGCTAGCCTCACAGCCTAGCTGGTATCGATAGGACGGAGTGATTGCCACATTCAGACGTAGCCTGTGGATGAGTGACTTCAGAGGACGAGGAAGCTTTGCAGGCAGCCGGTATGACAGCGTTGGGTCTACATTTCCCAAAGAGGACATAGTTGGAATGTCGTGTTCCACTGTAGGGTAGACCAGGAATCGGACAAATGCCTGAGGAGGGGTCTTCTTTCTCCTCTCGAGAGTATAATGGGCATAGAAGGTCGTTGTTGGTGTGCAGCGTCGGCCTCGTGGTTCCCAGTTATTCCGCAATGCCCTGGAACCCACTGAACGGCAACGTAGTGGGAGCGATCTTGTAGGGACTTCAGGGCGCACAGGGTGTCTATCACCACTGAGGCAAGGGGACCGCGGATGCCCATGTTTTTAATGCACAGGAGAGCTGCTTTGGAGTCTGTGTAAATTACCCAGTGCCGCGGTTCACAGTCTTCCGCATATGTCAAGAATAACAAGATAGCATAAAGTTCAGCGGATGTCGATGAGGTACGGTGAGATAAACGACACCCACGTCTAACAGACTCTGATGGAATGGCAAAGGCTGAAGATGAAGTGTCCCTGGTTGACGATCCATCCGTGTATACAACGGTACTGTTGCGGTATTGAGCCTCGATGAAGTCAAGGGTAAGTTGCCTACGGATAGAATCAGGATAGTTCTTTTTGTTGTTCTTGAGGCCGGGGATGGAGACAGTGACAGGCGGCGATGGCAACGTCCATGGAGGCACTTTGGGTGCCGTCTGGTCGACTATGAATTTGGGGATATGAGGTCTGAATGATGTCACAGCAGCATGAATAGTCGCGTTCCGTCTAGCGTTAAGCTTGCGCATCAGAGTGTGACGGTTACGATGGGCACGTAGACGCAGATAGTGGCGTGCTCCCGAGTACGGAGAACCTCAATGGGGATGTCCCTGGCCTCAGCCACTACTAGACGGGTTTCAGCGCCTCGCGGGACCCCGAGACATACCCGAAGACTGCGCGCTAGCATGGCTCGAATACTTTGAATCAGTGTCTGAGGAAGTCCGTGCAGGACGGGAAGGCTGTACATCACTGAGCCACGAACCAGGGCATTGTGCAGCATGAGGAGATCCTGCTCGTCTCGCCCCCATCTCATACCTGCGAAGTGACGAATCACGTTGACCCAGCGTTGGACTTTCTGTTCAATGACGTCTATGTGGCGCTTCCACGACAAATTCCATGATAGAGTCACGCCGAGGAACTTGTGATGTGTCACCTGCTCCAGTGGGCTTCCACCAATATACAGGCGATATCTATGCATGTCTTTGCGCGTGAGGGCTACAACTGCGCTTTTCTCTACGGATATCTCCATTCCTGCCTGGAGTAAGTAGGGGTGAATGGCATCTAACGTGCGCTGAAGACGCTGACGGAGTGCTGGACGGGAAGTGCCTGTAGTCCAAACACAGATGTCATTGGCCATACAGGGACAAGTTGACTTTCCCCTGAATGCAGGTTCCAATGACCGCCATAACGGCATTAAAGAGGAGCGGACTTAGGACGCTTCCTTGTGGTTACCCCTGAGAGATGGGGAATTGCTCTGTGTCGCCTTGTCTTGTCCGGACGAAAATACCTCGTTGACTGAGGAAATCGGCTATCCAAAGCAACGTTGTACGTGAGAGCCCAGCGCTGTATAGAGCATGTAAGATTGATGGATGGATAACGGTGTCGTATGCTCTCTTAACATCAAGAAATACCGCCGCCGAGATCTTCCTGCCTCGTCGTGCTTCTTCCACCGACGTGACCAAGTCGAGGACAGAGTCTATCGAACTGCGGTGCCGTCGAAACCCAGCTTGCTCTTGAGGGAAGAAGGCACGGCTTTCGAGCCTCCACTCAATTCTACGCAAGACCATTCTTTCCATAACTTTCCCCAAGCAGCTGGTCAGAGTTACCGGGCGAAATGATGCCAATTGGGATGGGTGTTTTCCTGGTTTTAGCAACGGTACCACTGGGCCGACTTTCCACTGCCGAGGAACCTATCCATGCCTCCACGAGTGATTGCAGATGATCAGCAGGGCCTGAAGGGAAGTAGGGTCAAGGTTTCGAATCACTGTGTATGTAATGGCGTCCGGGCCTGGAGACGACTTCTCTCTCCTTTCGATAATAATAAGTCATATGGCTAATTAAAACTGTGACATTACACATACCTTGACCCGCTTTCTGAGATTCGAGCATATCGCATTTGAACAAGATAGGAGCTTTTCCTAATGCGTTATAATAAACACATTAATAAATAAACACATTATGCGTTTAAACAACACGTTGTTTTCGTCTTTTGCCTCGATCACTGTAAACATTTCTCGAAGGCTGAACCCATGGCGATAGATCAGGAGAGCTAGTCGACATGGCAGTATCGAAGAGGAAGGAAACTACGAACTCAGTGTTCTGAGCAACGTCTCTATGGATTTCCTTCTAAAGCGTGAACCGCATGGCCCGAAAAGCGTCCGAATTCTTTCCGAACCGAATTCGAGACCGAACTTTTTTCGGTGAACAGAATTCCGGGCCGCATTCGGCCAGATTTCTCCTCCGAAATGGGAAGTGACGCCAACCGAGAAAGTAGAAGCATTCAACGGCTATTCAGGAGGGAGGACCATAGCAACAATGACGTAGCAATCGGGTCGACTGTTGCCGTGTGTGCGACTTCTACCCATGTGAATACCGGGATTATCTCATTGAGCGGGATGCTTGAAAGGCAATGTTCCCCAAGGCCAGAAGTCTTCGACCGAAATCCGGGGTGCATTTCGGTATTATGCGGTAATGCACAGAGAAAAGTTCGGTCCCAATTTCGGTTCGGCCAGTTTTCGGACAGTTTTTCGTGCCATGCGGTTCAGCCTTAAAGGGGCACAAAACAGGTATCGAAGGTGCACATTTCTTTCATGCATTGTGTTGTACTCTGCATACTCAAATATGTAACGAATTATTGGCGCCACAAAGTATATATTGCCTTCAAACGAACGGGATATCCACTGCACTCTTTCGTGCCAAGGCTCCTCCCTGTGATAGATTGAAAACAATAGCTACACGTCATTTTGACGTTGAAGCTTACCGGCGAATCACAATATCGCACGAGCAAACCTCAGGTTGTTGAGCTAACGAGAACCGAAGCGAGTCTGAACCCACTTTTCCACAGAAAACTTCTTTTCCCTCTAGCCCAAACTGCAGCAGGAGTTCACAATATTTCATATTACACAGGCCCTACGTTTTCGGCTTTGCTGTGGATGAACATCCGGTAGTGCGCTGCACGGAATCCGTAGTACCGCCGTATCGCATGCGTTCTGTCAGTTCTCGTTTTCAAGTTCTCCCGTTTCGTCATTCCCGCTTCTAACTAGTGTCCATTTCATCAATTACTGCAGTGTTTCAGTATTGTATGTAGACCCCATTGTTTGTCTGTAAATATCCCATGTAAATAATAACTGTACGTACGCATATGTGACTTCGTTTTCGACGCCCGCTCAAGTTTGCACCTGTTCATCATGCCCCCTACGTGCATCGTGACTACTTGTCCACACAGACGGGTGAAGAATCAGCCTGCAAAACTAACTTTACACAAGGTGCCTGTTGATGAGCCGCGGAGGTCTCTGTGGTTAGAACTTTGTGGACAACGAAACTCAGCGGAGAACTTGCCGATGTGCCCGCGTATTTATGAGAACCATTTCACTCCAATCGCGTACCGCATGACACTCATGGGGCCGGTCAGTAGAAGACTTCGGGATGATGCTGTGCCGTCGTTATGACTTCCCAAGGATTGCGATGATCCACCTCAAAACGTCGTGCTGTTTCAGTGAGTACTTTATAGACTTGGAAACCATCATATAATCAAAAAGCTCATTCTTCTCAGTGTCATGTGCACGTGTAATAGATGTTGCTAATATGGCATGGAGAGTGTTATAAAATGACTCACAATCACTTTGGTCATTGTCCCCAGCTCACATCTTTGGAATCTGCAGAGTGCAGGTTACAACTGCAAGCACAGCACAATAACCTCACGCAGTGCATGGTGGTGACACAGGGGTCAAGCCTAAGCCATAGACCACTGGTAGGAAATTAAAACTTCTTGGTTGCAATTAGGGTTTTCGGTAGTTATCGAAAAGCACCGATAAACGTACGCCGGTAAAATTTTCTCATGTTCGGTGGAAACGGATTTTGCACCGATAACCACCGTAAATGACCTTCTCATGCTGCTCGGTTTTGCACCAAAGAAGGGAATTTTGAACGGGCAAAGCAAACAAGCACTCGAAAACGACGTTTATTCACCTCACTGTGCCTTTGCACTTCACTCAGCTCTCCACGGGGGCGAAATCTGCGGGGTAGTTCCAAATAGTGTGTTCACAAATACACCTGTGTACTTACGAACTGCTTT